>NC_066583.1:462595744-463795744 GCF_024323335.1 Lathyrus oleraceus | reverse complement strand
AGAGATTTCAATTAGTCTAGTACAATATTTAATTGTACTTTGAATTCAAAAACAGAGTTTTAATTTCTTACTCAATTAATATCAAGGTTTGATAAAAGTGCTTATACTAAAATCACTTAATTTTTAAGCTAAAAACAAATATGCTGAAAAATAGAGAAGACAGAGATTTGATGAGGCAGTTCCCCCGTCATCCTCGCTTTGGGGTACGTCTGCCCTCAATTCTAAAACTAGAATTGAGATGATTTAATAGATATCACCTGTTGAATTTAACCGTTTATACACGGATTGCAAAGCAAATATACAACAGAATCCTCAAGACATTGAATGTTGCTTCCACTCCTTGTTCCTTGATTCAAGATGAATCAAGCCCTTCGATTGTTGTTGATAGACCTCCGATTCCAGCCCATTTGTTGAATAACCCTCAGTTCTTCAAACCCTCGGCCCGGCTGATCTCAACTACAACAAATCGAACCCGAATTCTTCCCTTCAATATCACTGAATCCGCTACTAGATTGACGAAGACTTCCTCTTCTCAATCACCTTCGCTCAGCTAAAAATTGATGAAGAAATTCGTCCAAAAACCCCCAAACAAAAACCAGTCTTGGAGGACAAAACCCCAACGGTTTTATTCAAGAAAAAACCTGTCACAAGCTTCAACCCAAACCGGATTCCCCAATCTCGGCTTCGAACCTTATCACCTTTAACCAATCACAAAGCACTTCAAAAAAGGTTGTGTGTAGTTGATGTGTTTTGAGATGTTGAAGATGAAGATGATGAATCTTGGACACCTATTTCACTTTTTCTTGTTTATTTGAACACTTGAATCAATTTGACAAATGTTAGTTGATACAAGTAACTAAACTTCTATATATAGTAACCAACTTACCAACCAAAAATAACAGCTTTTCAAACAGAGTGGAAAATATTCAGAAACTGAGTTTGCGCACGAGCGGTCGACCATAGCAGGTCTATGCGTGGATGCATGGCCTGCAATTTTGGACAGGCTGAAGAATGCTTCAGTATGCGTCGACCATAGGTCGGCGTGCACTGACCCGTGGAAAAATGAAAGTTTCATGCGCCGACCCTATGGTCGACTCAAGTCTTCCATGCGCTGACCCGTGACCAACTGCACTAAGCCATGTGCCGACCTGTGGTCGACTCAAAGCGTCCATGCGCTGACCAGTGACCAACATCATTATGCTATGCGCTGACCCGTGGTTCATGCGCTGACCCTTGTGGTCGACTCAAACCCTGCAAATCTGCAAAAATTCATATTTTTGTGATTTTCATGCATTTTGTCATGATCACATTTTATCCACATATGTTGTATGAAATATAGCAGTTTTAGATGAGCATAGAAAAGGATATGTTGCATTTGTTTTGTAGAAGTGGAATCGACAATGCCGATTCATCCATGGTGGTCATTTGTCATCATCGAAACCTATGATTGTGTGTTGTATGACAATTTGCCTTTACACTTATCTCACAACATGCATACAAAACCATAGACAACCCATCATAGCATCAGAGAAGTGAATCACAAATAGCATAAATAATACAATAAGATAAAGAGAAAGAAACAAACAACATTTTAACATTCATAGAAAATTGAACTAAATTAGGCTTGACCCTCTCTTGCTTGGAGCATATGTCCCCAGCAGAGTTGCCATCTGTCGCATCTCGAAAAATACGATTCCTCCCGATGGTCGCAGAAAAAATTATGTTCTAACAGAGTCGCCACCGAACTTTATTTATCCCAATGAAGGAAAAGGAAAATATCGATAAAGCCTTTCAAAAATAGAATAATGGTCGTCGCAACCATATTCGGGTTCGGGAGTCGATTACGCAAGGGGAAGGTATTAACACCCCTCGTGTCCGTTGTACTCAACGGGAACCTTTTTGTCTAATTTGCGATTTAAATGTTAGCTTATGTTGTTTATTTTCTTCGAGTGATAAAAATATTGAAAAGAGAGATGCATGGAAACCTCAGAAGGGGGAAAAGGGAGGTTTTTTATTAGTGTGCTCACCAAGATTTCGCAATCCCGTGCCTACGTATCCTTATGGTGCAATAAGGAAATCAGAGCATTCGTAGTTCGGGGAACTACGGTCTTTTGGTGTATTTTATGAACGACTGTTTAGTTCACGTTCTAAAGGCTAAATGTTGGCTTATCTACTCTCGGCGAAGGCTTAAGCACTAGTTTATTATGCGCATTAGAAAGGATTGAACAATGTTCTTTTAAAAAGAGTTTCAGTCGCGCGGGGGCGATGAAAGAGGTTTGATAAGTTGAAGAGTTTTGGTCGCGCGGGGACCATGGAAATGTTTATTTATTTTTCTGAATATTTTGGCGAAAGAAGAAAAATAAGATGATGAAAAATGAATAAATGTCGAGCGAAGTTTTGCTCAAAAAATTAAATCGGATGTACTAAAATGATCAGCACTAAATATACTTATTGAAAAAATACAGCGTTTCTTTTAATTTTGAAATAAGTTTTCATCGGTTAAAAGGCTCAGACGGGTCAAAATGAGACCGAAAAAGTAATCAAAAAATATAATGAGGACACCAGGTTAAACTACACGAACCGTAGATTAATAATACTGTTGTCTGCAAGTTTAATTTTGAAACTTTTTACCCGCTGATTTTGCATGTGCTTGGGGAATAATTTAACCAATTTGTCTGTATTTTCGAGAGTTTACTCCGACTAATATTTTAGGTATTATTCTTGATGGAATGCAAGTTATTGTGTATAACTCATGCAATTTGGAAATAAAATCAAATTTATGAAATTTTTAAAATGCCCGGACAAAATTGGAGTATGACACTAGGCGTGAAAATTCCTCCTAAGTTCAAAGTTTCGAGCTTTGAAAAGTATCAAGGGGTCACCTGTCCAAAGATTCACATTCGAGCTTTTTGCAGAAAGATGATTGCTCATTCTGATGATGAAAAACTCTTAATGCACTTTTTCCAAGACAGCCTTAGTGGAACTTCTCTGGAATGGTATATGCAGCTCGAGCGCACGCATATACGAACCTGGAGGGAACTTGCTGAAGCCTTCTTGAAGCATTATCAGTATAATTTAGACATGGCTCCCAATCGGACTCAGCTCCAAAGCCTTGCTCAGAAGCCGGATGAATCATTCAAAGAATACGCCCAACGATGGAGAGATCTAACTGTCGGGGTTCAACCCCCTCTTCTTGAAAGAGAACTGATAGACATGTTCGTGGACACCCTTCAAGGGCCGTATTTTGAAAGAATGACTGGAAGAACCACTTCGGGATTCTCGTACTTGGTCATTGATGGCGAGCGAATCGAGAACAACTTGAAGATCGGCAAGATACAAGATACAACAATTGTGGCTAATAGAGCGAAGAAGTCTCATTCCGGATTCTCAGAGAAGAAGGAAGGGGAGACCAATGCTACCATAATCGCTAAAGGGGGAGATGGAGGTTACCAAATGCCATACTATCTGGTGGCAACAGTAACACCTAACCCGTATCAGCAGCCAACGTATGCTAGCACTACTGATCCTCCAATGATGCAATATCAGCAACCCTATGCTCCTTAGCAACCTTTTGTTCTGCAACAACAGAACTACTATCAGCATGGTAGACAAGGACCAAGAAGGCCTCCTAGAAGGTTTGATCCAATTTCCATGTCGTTTGGTCGTCTGCTAACTCATTTGCTCAAGGATTGATTGGTTCAGCTAAGGGAAGCTAAGGCTCCTCCAGTACCTCTTCCTCCCGGGTATGACATGAACGTCAGTTGTGAGTATCACTCTGGGACGCCAGGGCACTCGATCGAGAATTGCAATGTCTTCAAGCACAAAGTACAAGACTTGATTGACTCAAAAGCTATATCGTTCGCGCCAGTTATTCCAAACAACCCCGTGCAGGCAAGTACATCTGCAGTGCCATAGTCAGAGTAGCAGTAGATTTGAAGGATTTACATTTGTGGGATTGTCCCGTCAGTTGTTTCCATACCCAACACCCCCAAGAAGTGGGAGAATAAAGTTGATCACTCCAACGATCATTAGTTCAATCATGTTCATGTGTGATCGTCTTGATTGCCATTTGTAACATTCATTTGTAATAAACTTATTTGTTTTTGAATAATAATGACATTGAAATGAATATGCATGTTTTGAAATTAAATCCATTCATGTCCACTTATACTTTATCTTGTCAATATTCAAATGTTGGTCTTAAGAGGAGGAGAATGAAATTGAAAACACAAAATCATTACTCGTACACTTTTGAATAAAACCTTGTTGATGATGTAAGGCATTGTTTCAAATCCCAAACAATAGAGATATAAGGAATATAATCCCTAGTCAATCCCTTTTAGCCAAGAAGTATGAGTTTCTTTCTTAAATATAAAACCCTTAATCTCAAACCGAGGTAGGGTAGTCATCAGTTAGTTTGACCAGACGCTCAAACTTCAAAAAGGGAGTGTCCTATATGAGGATCAACCATATCTTATCCCTCGCAAGAGGTCGGAAAATGCAAATTCCAAATGGGTATCCCTCACCCACAGAGGCAGGAGGTGGTCCCAACCTATTCCAAATCAAACGGATAGATGTCACACGATTTGTTTCAACAAAAAGAAACAGGAAAAACAAGAGAAAAAAAGAAATAAAGTCCGCTAAGTCGAAAACTGAAAAACAAGTGACTTAGGAAAAAATTAGGGAATCCCTATGGATTGTAAATCTAAACCAATCCAGCAAAAGTAGGGAAATGAAAAAACAAATCTGCAAATGAGGAATCAAAAGAAAATCCTCAGCAAGAACAAAATCGTGTGGCTACATGCCAAACTGAAGGTGCATGGCTGCCACTCTAAAAACCTCGTGGGTTTATTTTCAATCCCAAATCCCTTTTGGAAAATAGGAGCTTGTGTCGAACTAACTGAATATAGGACTAAAGAACATCACAAAGAGCGGGTGGGTTAGGATAGGTTCGAGCCTTAAATCCTTTCTTTATGAAACCGTGAACCAAGACACGTTACAACCCTCCAAAGACCTAATTAAAGCAGGGTTTATTTCAAAGGCGTACTGTAACACCCCAAAATTTGCCATCCTCATTCATGCATTCATTTTTTTAGGTCATTTAGCATTTCATATTGCATTTCATCATGTTAATTGGAATTAGATCCAAGAAGCTTGAATATTATCAGGACACCTTGTGAGTTCTATCCGGGTGATCAGTCAACACAAGGGAAAGACTTGAGTTACTTCCAACAGGTTCAAATGGGGTCTATTCATCATTCAAAATGCTAATCTTGAAGGAGCAAAAATTTGTTCCTGAGCTGTCATGCTCGCTAGGCGAGCAGAATGGTTCGCTTAGCGAAGAGACCTGTCATGCTCGCTAGGCGAGCAGATCCTTCGCTAGGCGAAGCGCGCGCATTTCTGAAAAATAACAGAAAATTTTGGGCTTGAGTTGCCTTCATTCTGAGCCCACAAAGCCACCAATATCAGGCTATAAATACTAGAGTTTCATTGAGACAAAACCCTGGAGAAAAAGAGAGAGAAAGAGGCGATTCCTATTCCCTGGCAGAGAGAGACCTACGAACTAATCTGCAGCAACCTCCAGACAGCTCTGAAAAGTTCTCTCTGACTCAACCACGTTTTCACCTCCATCTCACGCAAACCCTAACATTGCTTTGCAAACCTAGCCGTGCCATTCGAGTTTAATTGATCTCTCCAATAAGGTTTTCCCTTATTCCTTTTACTCTATGCTTTGAATTTGAATACTCTGAATGTATGAGGTAACGTTAGGTTTTGCCCACGGGTTCAGATGTGTATGAATGTGTAAACAATACCTCGAATGTTTAATCGTTCCGTTTCTGAGATGGATACCATAGGGTTTAGAGTCCCTAAAATCATATTGTTATCAATGGAAAATCCAGAACCCGCAGGAATTCGCTAGGCGAGCCTGTAGCGAAGCTTCGCTAAGCCCTCGCTAGGCGAAGCAGCAGCGATCGTGACAGCAGTTGCTTTTCTGTTTGCTCTAACCTGTTATGTGTTTGTTATGGCATTGTTTTCTCCTGATTCCATCCTGTTACTCTAACTTGTTTGTTGAGTTTTTGTGAGGGCTCACATACTCTTGCAGGGATAGCTTGCTTGGTGTTCCACTTTATTTGTGGGATACCACCTGGAGGTTTATTCCGATTACCTGTACTGACTCGCTTTCTTTGATGGTGTTAGCTTGGAAGGATCTCTGGGTTTCTTATTTCTTTAATTGCTGTTGCTTCGGATCTTTATCCGTACGGTAGATCTCTCGATCCCTTTACTTTTCTCGCATTTTACCGCTTTCTTAGGTTTCGTATAGCCTCTCGTGGCATGCCAATTAAGGTAGCGCGGTTCCTTCGTCTAGGACTGCCTTTTTGCATGAGCATCCCTAACACCCCAAACTTATTGATTTTTCTTCTCCTAAGAACACGTTTACTCCTTCTACTACAGGCGAGTAAGTCTCCAAAGGTCGAGCATCCGGTAGATTGCGTAGTAACGTCGTTCACCCCAAAACACAACCCTTAACCCATAGTTAGCCAAACTACGGCTTGCTTTGATTCTCATTCCAGATGAGATACGTAGGCATAAGACGCGATGTCTTACCGAGCACACTTACCCTTAACCCATAGGTAGCCGAGCTAGGAAGACTTTGATTCTCATATTCAGATGAGATACATATGCAGTGGATGCGACATCCATGCGAGTCATTTTCTTTTGACCCCTCTTTTAGTAAATAACACATTAGATAAACCCACACCCTTTAGACAAGAACTACAAAAGTGGATCCCGTAGAGTACTACAGATGCGTAGGGGTGCTAATACCTTCCCTTTGCATAATCGACTCCCAAACCCAAGATTTGGTTACGAGACCTTGTCTTTTCCTTTCCTTTTTCCAGGTTTACTTCGAGCGTTTCCTTTCCCCCCCCCCTTTGGGATAAATAACGCACGGTGACGACTCTTCTGTCTTTTCTTTTTCGCCGGTTGTCTCTTTTTCGCATTTTGTATTTTTCACGTTGCGACAACTGGCGACTCTGCTGGGGACCCTGTTTCCCTAAGCGAGTCCCTCCTAGCTTTTGTAGGATTCTTGTTTATTGGGTGTTTATTTCTTTTTGTACAGTTATTTACCTGCTTTATCTTATTGCATTGTGTACATATGATTGCCGTATCTGCTGGTTCTGTTTGTTGGGATGGGATGTTCTATGAGAGATAAGCCCAATACACAGGCTATGAGTGAACTTTAGGACACCTAGGAATAGAGTGATTCATGGGAAGCGGGTGGTATGGCGCCACTTAGCGGAACATGGTATCACGAGCAGTTCAGATTCTGATGGGGTATTATCGTTGCATACACCTGGTGTGCATATGATGAGATTCTTGAAAGGATTGTTTATCCTGCGTTTCTCTTGACTTTACCCTGGCCTAGATTACACCCGTGAGTGGGGCGGGAATGAATCATTTACAGGTACTGATGGTGACTTGTTCTGTTGGTGACTATTGTTCGGCTCTTGTTGGTGACCGTTGGTTCTGAAGTATGGGTTCTGAGTAGATGATTATGTTCTATGGTTCCCGGTTCCGAATTCATGCCGAAGTACTGATCCGGTATTATATTCCTCAGTGGTTTTCTCTTCAGACAGTGTAACCTGACAGATGTTCAAGCGGATCCAACAATTCTGATTGACATGCCTTTGCATTGCATAACATCATCTGCATATTTGCATCCAACATCTCAGGCTTATTCATTTGCAAGGTATTCCCTTTTTAAGGGGGTGCTTTAAAATTGAATAAGAAGTGCATCGCATATCATGCATACTAACCCTTATTTGTTTTGCAGGTGTCACCGCAGTGTCTAATGTTTGTTCCCTGTTTCAGGCATTATTGGTCCCAAGCGAGTCCACAGGTACCCGACAAAGGAAAATCGTCTGCGACTAGCAATGGACCAGGTACAGAAAGAGCTGGTTGATATGCGTGAAAGGATGGATCAGTTTATGACATTGATGACTGGTATGGCAGAAGGCCAGGAAAAGCTGAGGGAATTGGTTGAGCAACCGAGGCCCGATCCAGAGGTAGAGATACCAAATGCTGAGGGAAACCCTGGTAACCCTGGGAACGCTGATAACCTTGTGAACACTGGTAACGCGGGTAACATAAATGCCGATGGAAACCCGGGTAATGTTGGCAACACGGGGAATGTTGGAAATGGCATTGGCGGAAGGTACAATGTGAATCAAGAAATTTGGATTAACGGGCGCCCCGTCACTGAAGATTATCAGTATGATCCATTCTCTTTGCACGACGAAGCTCACGAGACCACTCGCCGTATGGATGAGCTTGCTGAGAAACTCAAATCATTGGAGTCTCAAAATTCCTTAGGTTTTGATGTCACAAATCTTGGCCTGGTTCAGGGAGTAAGGATTCCTCACAAGTTCAAACCCCCTACTTTTGAGAAATACAACAGGGCTTCTTGCCCACGCACTCATCTCCAATCTTATCTGGGAAGGTTGGGAGCTCACACGGAAGATGAAAAGTTGTGGATGTACTATTTTGAAGACAGTCTAACTGGAGCTTCTCGTGAATGGTATTCTCATTTGTCTCGTTCTACCATCAAGAGCTGGAAAGACTTGGCAAAGGCTTTTGTCAAGCAATATCAATACAACTTGAACATGGCTCCAAATCGAACCTTGTTGCAAGGAATGTCTCAGACTGCCAAGGAGACCTTTAGAGAATATGCTCAGCGTTAGAGACAAATTGTTGCGTCCATCCAACCCCCTATGTCTGAAAGGGAGATGGCGGACATGTTCATGAACACCCTTCAAGGCAATTATATTGAGAGATTGGCTGCTTGCCCGTCAATCAGCTTTGCAGAGATAGTAATTGCTGGAGAAAGAATCGAGAGTCTGTTGAAGATGGGCCAAATTCAAGACAATAGTGCTTCCAAGAAACTGTTCGCTGGTAACGGTCAGCGAAGAAGAGAAGGCGAGACAAGCGTTGTGTATGCCGGCAGAGGCAGGGGCAGAGGACGCCCTAATTATTATCAAGATCAAGTGGCCGCAGTCACTATTCTAACACCTGCTCCTCAACAGCAACAACAACTGCAGTATCATCCGCAACAGCAACCCAGGTACAACAATCAACAACAAGGAGGTAATCCGGGTCAACAGAGACACTATCAACAACGTCCAAGGCAAACGGACCGAGTCATTGAGCCAATCCCAATGCCTTATTCTGTATTACTGCCCAGGCTGATTGACCTGAATCTGGTTACGTTAAGAACTCTAGCCCCACCAATCGATCCCAATAATTTGCCTAGAGGTTATGATGTCAACGCCAGATGTGCTTTTCACTCCAACGCACCTGGCCGTGCTACAGATAATTGCAAGGCTCTCCAGCTAAAGGTACAAGATTTGAGAGATGCCCAGGCTATCAATTTTTCTCCGGTGCCTAATGTTATCCAAAACTCGATGCCAGCCCACGGCGGGCAGGGGATTAATGTTGTTGAAGTGGTTAAAGATGGTAATGTCCAAGGCTGGGGCAAACTTGTGGAGCCAGTCATCAAAGAAGACAAGTTTGGATTGGGATATACTCCGGGGTCTCAGAATAAGGAAACCGTTACTTTCTCCAGCGGAGGTTTGGTTTCTCCCCACATCGTCAATGTTGCAGATGAAGACAAGGCTGACAGCGACTGTGACTTAGATAGCTGGATTCGCCAGTGTGTCCCGGGAGAAAAGCTCAATAATTGGTCGTCCGGAAAAGTCGTCCAGGTTACTCTACTGAAAGACTAAGTTTTATTGTTTTCCTTTTATTACATGCATAATAAAGTCTTACACTTTGCCCAAGGTGTAATGACTCATCTGTAGGGCCATCTATTTAGTCGCATTTCGCAATTATTTTCATCATCAATAAAGGACAGCTTTTGCAAACAATTTTGTGTTCTCTTTCTTTCAATTTTTTTACTTTTACAATAAAAATGGCAATGTTTCTTTTTCGTTTTTTTCTTTCCAAAAAAATCTCGTTCTAAGGCAAAGCATGATCCTCCATCATGCAAAGCTGATCACCCGGATCTCACTGCTAACGACACTGCTATGGCCAAGTATGACTTCGACAATCCTATCTATCAAGCCGAAGAAGGGGTTGAGGAACATTGTGAATTGCCTGAAGAGTTACCCAGGTTGTTGATGAAGGTGAGAAAAACAAGAAAGGGGGGTTTGAATTGTTTTGGAAAATAAGCGTTTTTGCAAAAATAAAATCACACGGGATTTTATACTGGTTCGCTTATAACACAAAGCTACTCCTGTCCACCCGGCCAAGGTGATTTTTCCTTCAACAAGGACTTAACCCACTAATCTTGAAAGATTATTACAACCAACGTCTAAGAGAAGGATCTCTTAGTCCTCTCAAGTATACAGACTGCGCAGAGTCACTTGAGGAATTAAAACAATTGAGATAAAAAACAGAATTTGTAATCTAGAGTGCTTCTAGGATAAAGCAAATATTACAGCAATTAGAGCAGATAAGAATTTTCACGTAATGAGCAAAAGCTCGTGAAAGATTAGAAAGAGAGTTGAGTAATTTTGTGCGTTCAGGTGTGTCTCTCAATGAGGTTCGCCGTTCTTTATATAGAGGTGAAAAACGACCGTTGTAGTAATGATGGCAGATATTTAGTCTTGATGAGAGTTAAGTGCCATTACTTCGTTGTTTCTTGCCAAAACAAGTTTGTCTTCCTGAATAACTTCTTTCCAAATATAGTTATTTCCATTTGAAGTTGAAGTTGCCGTTATTCTTTCTTGATAAGGAAATCCATTATCAGAGTCTGCGTTACTCTGTTAACCTGAGATCTTGAGATGTAGCTTCAGAGCTTCTGATAGTTCTGATCCCTTAGAATTCTGATGTTGTCTTCAGATGACGTTGAGAGCTTCTGGAATTCTGATGTACCGTTGCTCAGAGTCAGAGCTTCTAGATCGCGATTCTTCTTCATATGCTTCTGATATTCTGATATGCTGTTCTGCTCAGAGTCAGAACTTCTAGACCGTGTTTCTACTTCAGATGCTTCTAATATTCTGATAATTTATATCTGATTTGATTCTGTATCTGATGACGTGATCAGATTCCTTTCTTCTTGTTTAGAGTCCTGCACACTTAGAGACTTTTCGTTAGAGTGCCATTTTTGGTTTCATCCTTTGTTATCATCAAAATCCTGGAATCTGTTGTAGAACAATTTTTGTTCTTACAATCTCCCCATTTTTGATGATGACAAAACAAACTTAAATGACAGATGAAACATTAAAAAATTTAGAGTTTATCAGATCAGATAGAAGTGAGCTCCCCCTGAGATAGGCTAGGGAGTTCAGAAGTTCTTACCAGAGCTTCCAAGCAATGAAGTTTCTCGATACCTTCTGCAATTCTTAAGTCCAGTGTTAGATGGATTTATTTTATAGACTAGTATGTTTGCAGAGTGCTTAAGGTATTAGGAAATCTTTCATCAGAGCTATTTGATTTCTCCCCCTTTTTGTCAGAATCAAAAAGACTTAAAAAAATATGCAGGAAGAAATAGATATATATTCAGATAAGAGAAACAAAACATCAGAGATAATGACAAGCAAAAAAAAACATCAGAGACAAAGACAAGCAAGGCAACAAGCAAAAAATCCTAAGTGCCTAAGGGTTGGGAGGAGGAGGCATTCTCTGAAGCAGTTGAGTCAGCAGGTTCTGGATGTTGGCGTTGACAGAGTTCTGTTGATCCAATCTGGCTCGGACTTCCTTCTGCTCTTTCTGAAGCTCTTCAAGGGTCTTGAGAACTAGAGGGGCAAAAGTGGAGGACTCCCCCTGAGTCAGAGCGTGCTGTTCTTCAGCGGCTTTAGCTTCAGCTTCAGCAGCAGCCTTTGCTTCAGCTTCAGCAGCAGCAGCATCAGCTAGAGCTTTGGCTTCAGCTTCCCGTACCCTTTGAGGTTCTTCTTGTCTTGCTCTTTCTTCTTCTTTCCTTCTGGCTTCTTCTTCAGCTTCTCTGGCCAAGCGCTCATGTAGTCTTGCCTCAGTGTCTCTGATGAAGTCGTTTCTGACTTGCTCAGAGATGTGCTTCAGTTTAAAGGCCTCAGATGTCATCCAGCCAATGACTCTGTTCCAGTGTGTCCTAACAGAGTCAGGATCATCACTGATACCAGAGTTGATGGTCAGAGACTTGACCTTTTCAACTGATGCTTCTGCAAACAGCATAATTGCTTCCTCTAAGGTTGGCAGGGAATGTTCTGGTTCAGATGGTTGAGGTGGAGAGTTTGGAGGGCTTAGGTTGAGAGTTGGAGGTTCAGCGGAAGTGTTTGGAGGGGTAATGTCAGAGGTATAGAGGTCAGAGGGTTGAACTTCAGATGGAGTGACGGTTGGTTGTTCTGTGGGTGGTGAAGTTACTTCAGGTTCAGGTGGAGATTGTTGTGGTTGTTGTGAATTACGGTTTAGAGATTGAAGTTGGGATAGAGTGGGAGAAGCGGGGTCAGAGGGTTCTGTGTCAGAGGAAATGACAAAGTAGGGAGGTGATTCTGGGGCTGAGGATGAGGAAGTGGTTTGATTCATTTCTTCAGCTTCAGATAGGGGTAAGGAGGTATTGGCAAGGTTGAATTTGGGTAGTGGTTGAGATGTTCTGGTTGTTGAAGGAGGGGTTTCAGATGTGGTGTAGATGGGTGTTGGTAGAGGAGTAGAAGAAGTAAGATGATGTACAGAGGGAGCAGTAGAGGCAGACTTACCAGAAGACTCTTGCAGAGGTGCTGGAGGTCTTGATTCAGAGGATTCCTCTAGCTTTGCTTTCTTCGCCTTCGATGCCTTCTCAGATGGACCTCTTTTAAACCTCACGAAGTCTGGAGCTGAATCTGGCAGTTCGCTCAGTCTGAAATCTGATATGTCCACTCCTTCATCCTTCAGACGTTGGAGATAGTGGAGAATTGCTTCTTTGGGTTCATCCCTGTAGAACTTACATAGACCATTTGGCATATCCCTCTGATCTTTTAAGGCTTCCCAAGAAGTGTCCAGAGTAGGTTTAACGTGAATCTTCTCCAGAATCCCCATGCTCTTCATATTCCTAGAGTTCAGAGGCCTTCCAGTTTCTATTGCCAAGTCTTCCATGAGTTTGTGTTTTATCAGATGGTCCATGAGACCATTTTCTATCAGCACATCTGAGAGGAGTCTTCCCAAAGGAATGTAAGTTCTGGGTTTCATGTTATTCCTGGTTTCCCGTACAGAATCTCTGAGGTATTTGAAGAGGAGCGCTGGGAGGCAAAGCTTCAGACCTTTATGAATACAATACAGAATACATTTCTGATCTGTATTGATGTAATCTGATGAGTTTGATGCTGGGCGATGATGAATAGTTCCCAGAATGATTTTGAGCCACACCCGAAGATTTTGATGTAGTTCCTTGTTCTTTGAGGGATTGCCTTCTGTGTTGAGTCTGAAGATTGTTGGATTGATTTCATGAGCAATGTATTTCGCCCTGGGATTTATGTTGTAAATTCTTCTACCTCCAGCTTTTTCCATGTTCAGCAAGGCAGCGATTGACTTTTCAGTTATCACTATTTTGACACCCAAGACGTAGGAGACGATGAAATGATCGTCAGCATCAGCAAACCTCCATAATTCCTTAATAAGATTTGGGTAAACTGGACCGTAGAGGCGTTGAAAATAGTTTCCCCAACCTTGTTGATGAAGTTCTTCAGTGAGGTCTACTCCATTTCTCTTCATGTTGTTAAAATCCACCAGGGATTCACACAGCACGTCCAGTTTCTCGAAAGGAGTTGCAAGATTTATATGAGGCTCACGGTCAAGGATGTGAGGCTCCTTCTACACTGGTGTTGCAGTTACGCCTGTAACGGTGGGGGTAGAATTGCGTGTGCTTTGAGCTACGTTGCTGGAGTTCATTTGTTGAGAGTAGTTGAACACATATTGTTGTTGAGAATCCATTATTGATGAAGAACTGGGATGAAGATGAACTGTTTGCAGAAATGCCTGAGAGAACTTGGGTTGAACAAGTGAGTGAGAGTGAAATGTGTGTGAAGTGTGAGAGGAGTGTTTAAATACCCAAAAGAAACGCATGCAAAACGACACGTAAAACAGAGTTTAACACAAAAACCAAGTTAGCACGTTTAGAGGGAGAAATGATTATGGCTCATTAATGAATGTCTAATCCCAACAGTATGCACACTGCTCGAGAAGATCTCAAGAGTCTGTTCCTTGATTACTGCTAGACAGCTGTCTAGAATTTCCAAGGTTAGACGCAAGTCACTCCACGTGTTTGCTTTATCTGATCTTCAGGAATACCAAACGAATGGTTCCTGGAGATTTCTAACTCAGATAGCTTCTTAACTAGGTAGAAGTATCAGAGTTAGAGGCAGAATCTTATTTGTTTATGTCAAGAGTCTCATTTTACAGCTTCAGAGGCACATTTTATTCAGGGCAGTTTTGAATGTTCAGATTTTCTAAGATAAAGAGAAATCTATCTTCAGCTAAAGGCTTAGTAAATATATCTGCCCATTGATGATCTGTATCAATGAACTTCAATGTTACTATCCCTTTCTAAACATAGTCTCTGATAAAATGATGTTTTATTTCAATGTGCTTAGCTCTGGAGTGTAGAATGGGATTCTTACTTAAACAAATAGCAGCAGTATTGTCACAGAAGATAGGAATGTTACTCTCGAAGATTTGCAAATCTTCTAACTGATTCTTCATCCAGAGCATCTGAGTTGTGCATAGTGATGCTGAGATGTATTCTGCTTCTGCTGTGGATAGAGAGATAGTTGACTCTCTTTTGCTCGCCTAGGATATCAGATTGTTTCCTAAGAGCTGACAATTTCCAGATGTGCTTTTTCGTTCCAATCTATCTCCTGCGTAATCTGCATCACAGTAACCCGAAAGTCTATACTCTGATGTTTTCTCATACATCAGGCCCAGGTTAGGAGTTCCTTTCAGATATTTGAAAATTCTCTTAACTGCTGTTAAGTGAGTTTCTCTAGGATCTGATTGGAATCTGGCACATAGACAGACACTAAAGAGAATATCAGGTCGAGTAGCAGTTAGATAGAGAAGGGAGCCTATCATACCACGATAGAGCTTCTGACAAACCTTTTTACTGACTTCTTCCTTTTCAAGAATGCATGTTGGATGCATGGGCGTCTTTGCAGAGTTGCATTCAGCCATGTCAAATTTCTTCAGAACATCTTTTATGTATTTGCTTTGATGAACGTACGTGACTTCTGAAGTTTGGTTAATTTGAATTCCTAGAAAGAACTTTAGTTCTTGCATTAAGCTCATTTCAAATTCTACCTGCATTAACTCAGAGAATTCTTGACAAACAGAGGCGTTAGCAGAACCAAAAATAATGTCATCAACATATATCTGGCATATCATGAGATCATTGTTAAGGTTCTTACAGAAGAGTGTGGAGTCAACTTTCCCTCTGATAAAATTGTGTTCCAGAAGAAAATTACTTAAACGTTCATACCAAGCTCTGGGAGCTTGTTTAAGTCCATATAAAGATTTTTTAAGTTTAAAAACATGTTCTGGAAAATTTGGATTTTCAAAACCTGGAGGTTGGTTGACATACACTTCTTCTGATATATAACCATTAAGGAATGCGCTCTTGACATCCATTTGATATAATTTAATAGAATGGTTTATAGCGAAAGATACAAGAAGACGAATAGATTCTAACCTTGCGACTGGAGCAAAGGTTTCATTGTAGTCAATACCTTCTTGTTGACTGTAACCTTGAGCTACCAGTCGAGCTTTGTTTTTGACGACTTCTCCTTTCTCATTCAGCTTGTTTCTGAATACCCATCTGGTTCCGATAACGTGAGTGCCTTTGGGCTTGGGAACAAGATCCCAGACATCATTCTTTGTGAATTGATCTAACTCTTCTTGCATGGATGAAACCCAGTCATTATCTTGAAGTGCTTCATCACAGGACGTAGGCTCGATCAGAGACACTAGTCCCAGAGGAGTCTCTTCAGAGATCTTGAAGGTGGATCTGGTTCTGACAGGTTCGTCCTTGTTGCCCAGAATCAATTCTTCAGATATGTTGAGGTGACTTTTAGCTTTCTTTGGGATTATTGGTGGATTAATTTCCTCAGAATTCTGAGTGGTAGTTGCTTCTGGAGCTTTGTCAGATCTTGCAAGAGTGATTTCTAATTCTGCAAAATTTTCAACTAGCTTTGACTTTTCAGGGTCAAGCTTATCGTCAAATCTGACATGAATTGATTCTTCCATAATTTTGGTTTCTGTATTGTATACTCTGTAGCCTTTAGAGCGATCTGAGTATCCTAACATAATACCTTTCTGTGCTTTGGAATCAAACTTGTTCAGATGTTCTTTAGTGTTTAAAATAAAGCAAGAACATCCAAATGGATGAAAGTATGAAATGTTTGGTTTTCTTCCTTTACACAGTTCATAGGGAGTCTTTTCCAGAATAGGTCTTATGGAGATTCTATTCTGAATGTAACACGATGTATTTACAGCTTCGGCCCAAAAGTGCTTAGCCACATTAGTTTCGTTGATCATAGTTCTGGCCATCTCTTGGAGTGTCCTATTCTTCCTCTCTACAACTCCATTTTGTTGTGGAGTTCTAGGGCAGGAGAAATCATGGGATATTCCATTAGAGTCAAATAATTCCTCAAAGGATTTATTTTCGAATTCCCCACCATGATCACTTCTTACTCTGAAAATTTTAGAGTCAAATTCTTTTTGCACTTTGGAGCAGAAACTAGTGAATACAGAGTGAGACTCACTCTTGTGTCTTAGGAATTTCACCCATGTCCAGCGACTGAAATCATCAACAAAGACTAGTCCGTACTTCTTTCCATTGACTGATGTTGTTTTCATAGGACCAAATAAATCAATGTGAAGAAGTTCCAGAGGCTTAGAGGTAGTAACAATAGTTTTCTTTTTGAAAGAAGTTTTTGAAAATTTCCCTTTCTGACATGCTTCACATAGAGCATCTGAAGAGAACTTCAGTTTAGGTAGGCCTCTGACTAACTCGAGTTTATTTAGCTGAGATAGTTTCCTCATGCTAATGTGGCCCAAGCGTCTATGCCATACCCATTGCTCTTCGTGAACAGACATCAGACATTTCACATTTTGTTCTTTTAAATCAGAAAGGTTAATTTTATAAATATTGTTTTTCCTCTTGCCTGTGAATAGGACAGAACCATTGTTTTGATTTATGGCTTTACATGTTTTTTGATTAAAGATCACATCATAACCGTTATCACTTAATTGACTTATGGATAACAAATTATGCATTAATCCTTCTACGTAAAGGACATCAGATATAGAGGGAAGAGTACCATTACCAATAGTTCCGAAGCCTCTGATCCTTCCTTTCTGATCTCCTCCGAAGCCTACGAATCCAGCGTCTTTAAGTTCCAGGCTTTGGAACATAGACTTTCTTCCCGTCATGTGTCGCGAGCATCCAGAGTCCAGGTACCATGACTGGTGTCTGAACTTTGCTGCATAAGATATCTGCAACATAAACAATCTTATCTTTTGGTACCCAGAGTCTCTTGGGTTCTTTCTGATTAGTTTTCCCAGAGTTTCTTACCACTTTGGGTTTTCTAGCATTTTCAAATTTTTGCTCTTGTGTGTGTGTATAGTGATATGAAAATGGAGATTTAAGTTGGTCACTAGTAGAAGTTTTATCTTCCTTAGGATCATACCCAATTCCTTTTCTATTGTTCTGACTGACTCCATAAATCATGGATGCCATTACACTCCTTCCTATCCCATTTTTCAGAAACTTTTGAAAGGCTTTTTCGTATTTATAAATTATCGTATTTGAAGTTTGTGGAGCTTGAGATAACGCTTCTTCTAGTTTTAAGCAATTTTTCTTTGCTGCATCTTTTAGTGATGTTAAAACTTTGTTTTCATCTTTGAGTTCTAGAATTGTCATCTCAAGTTTGCCACATTCTTCAAATTTTTCTTCAAGACAACCTTTTATTGCTTTAAATTTTTGTTTTAGTTTCTGATATGAGTTAAGAGTTTCAGACAAGCATGATTCTAAATCAGATCGAGAGAGTTCAGTGAATACCTCTTCTGATTCAGATTCTTCATCTGAACTGTTCCTGGATGTGGTGGCCATGAACGCCACATTGGCCTGTTCATCAGTGTCAGATTCTGATGAGTCAGATTCACTATCATCCCAGGTAGCCATTAATCCCTTCTTGGTTCTGAGGGAATTTTTCTTGAAGCTTTCTTTTCTGGAGCTGTCTTTCTTTAGCTTGGGGCATTCATTCCTGTAGTGACCTGTTTCTTTACATTCATAACAAGTAACATCTTTGTTAGTTTTACCTTTTGAGGTTGATTCTGATCGATCCCCTCTGGGTCTTGGTCTTCTGAAGTTGTTGTTCCTCTTTTTCCAGAGTTGTTTAACTCTTCTGGTCAGGAGGGACAATTCTTCTTCATCATCAGAATCTTCCTGTTCAGAGTCATCCGCATCTTCTGTTTCGGCCTAGAAAGTTTTGTTTCTGTCAGATTTGCGTCTTTCAGATCTGGACTTTAATGCTAAAGACTTGTTCTTCTTCTGAGGCTCATCTTCCTCTAGTTCTATCTCATGGCTTCTAAGGGAACTGACAAGCTCTTCAAGACTGATGTTGTTCAGATCCTTTGACAGCTTCAGAGTAGTGACCATGAGTCTCCACTTCTTTGGCAAGCTTCTGACTATCTTTTTGACGTGGTCTGCAGTTGTGTATCCTTTGTCTAGAACTTTGAGACCTGCAATAAGAGTTTGGAATCTAGAGAACATTACCTCTATGGCTTCGTCATCCTCCATTTTGAAGGCTTCATACTTCTGGATTAGAGCCAGAGCCTTTGTTTCTTTGACCTGAGAGTTTCCTTCATGAGTCATCTTCAGAGAATCAAGTATATTTTTAGTTGTTTCCCTGTTGGTGATTTTTTCATACTCATTATAGGATATGGCATTGAGAAGTATCGTTCTGGCTTTGTGATGATTCTTGAATACGCGCTTCTGATCATCTGTCATCTTACTTCTGGGAACTTCAACTCCAGCATTAGTTACAGGAGGTGTGTATCCATCTATGACAATGTCCCAGAGATCAGCGTCATAGCCTAGAAAGAAACTTTCAATTCTATCTTTCCAGTAATCGAATTTCTCTCCATCAAAGACAGGAGGCTTAGCATTGTAACTGTCTCTTTCGTTTGTCTGGGCCATAGTTTTTCTCGTTCTGGATCTCTCTACACGGTTAAGTGTTTGATTGGAAAATCAATAACAGAGCCGAAGCTCTAATACCAATTGAAGGTGAGAAAAACAAGAAAGGGGGGTTTGAATTGTTTTGGAAAATAAGCGTTTTTGCAAAAATAAAATCACACAGGATTTTATACTGGTTCGCTTATAACACAAAGCTACTCCAGTCCACCCGACCAAGGTGATTTCGCCTTCAACAAGGACTTAATCCACTAATCTTAAAAGATTATTACAACCAACGTCTAAGAGAAGGATCTCTTAGTCCTCTCAAGTATACAGACTACGCAGAGTCACTTGAGGAATTAAAACAATTGAGATAAAAAACAGAATTTGTAATCTAGAGTGCTTCTAGGATAAAGCAAATATTACAGCAATTAGAGCAGATAAGAATTTTCACGTAATGAGCAAAAGCTCGTGAAAGATTAGAAAGAGAGTTGAGTAATTTTGTGCGTTCAGGTGTGTCTCTCAATGAGGTTCGCCGTTCTTTATATAGAGGTGAAAAACGACCGTTGTAGTAATGATGGCAGATATTTAGTCTTGATGAGAGTTAAGTGCCATTACTTCGTTGTTTCTTGCCAAAACAAGTTTGTCTTCCTGAATAACTTCTTTCCAAATATAGTTCTTTCCATTTGAAGTTGAAGTTGCCGTTATTCTTTCTTGATAAGGAAATCCATTATCAGAGTCTGCGTTACTCTGTTAACCTGAGATCTTAAGATGTAGCTTCAGAGCTTCTGATAGTTCTGATCCCTTAGAATTCTGATGTTGTCTTCAGATGACGTTGAGAGCTTCTGGAATTCTGATGTACCGTTGCTCAGAGTCAGAGCTTCTAGATCGCGATTCTTCTTCAGATGCTTCTGATATTCTGATATGTTGTTTTGCTCAGAGTCAGAACTTCTAGACCGCGTTTCTACTTCAGATGCTTCTGATATTCTGATAATTTGTATCTGATTTGATTTTGTATCTGATGACGTGATCAGATTCCTTTCTTCTTGTTTAGAGTCCTGCACACTTAGAGACTTTTCGTTAGAGTGCCATTTTTGGTTTCATCCTTTGTTATCATCAAAATCCTGGAATCTGTTGTAGAACAATTTTTGTTCTTACAGTTGAAACAGGAGGACCGAGCTATTACACCTTATCAGGAGGTGATTGAGACCGTCAACATTGGTACCGAAGGCGACCAGAAAGAGAGGTTTGCGGCTTCCTGGGCAGATTGAACTACATTTCAAGGTTCATATCTAGTCTTACAGCCACATGCGAGCCATTGTTCAAAATGCTGAGAAAAGAGCAAGAGGTCAGGAGGAATGATGATTGTCAGAAAGCCTTTGAAAGAATAAAAGAGTATTTGCAGGAGCCCCCAATTCTAATGCCTCCAGTAGAGGGAAGGCTGTTGATCATGTACTTGACGGTGTTAGAAAGATCAATGGGTTGTGTGCTCGGTCAGCATGACGAGTCAGGTCGAAAAGAGCATGCAATATACTACCTTAGCAAAAAGTTTACTGACTGTGAATAAAGATACTCACTGCTCGAGAAAACTTGTTGCGCTTTGGCATGGGCTGCTCACCGACTAAGACAGTATATGTTGACTTACACGACTCTATTGATATCAAAGATGGATCCAGTTAAGTATTTTTGAAAAGCCAGCGCTTACCGGAAGGGTTGCTAGGTGGCAAATGATACTGACAGAGTATGACATCCAATACACTTCACAAAAAGCCATCAAAGGAAGTGTCTTGTCAGACTATCTTGCAGAGCAACCGATTGATGATTACCAAACTATGAGGGTCCTGATGGATGTTAAGCTGAACGAAGCAGAATGGGTCTGTTCCCGATACAATCAGCTGAGCCTAGTTGAGGAAAAGAGACTAGCAGTCATATGCCATGGCCAACTATACCAGAGACGAATGAAGAGAGCATTTGATCAGAAAGTGCGCCCTCGGGAGTATCGAGTCGGTGAATTGGTACTCAAAAGAATTCTTCCTCCCAACACATATCACAGGGGCAAATGGACACCAAACCATGAGGGTCCATACGTGGTTAAAAGAGTTTTCCCTGGCGGAGCTCTGATGCTAACAACCATGGAAGGCGAAGACTTCTCATCCCCTGTCAACTCAGACGCAATTAAAAAATACTTCGCATAATTGACCCGCTGGACAAAAGAAAAAGAGTCCAGGCAAAAAAGGGCATCCCGATGAACCAAAAAAAAAAGGTTCGGGCAAAAATTAGGGATATAAAACAAAACAAAAATGCACACCCGGTGAGTCGAAAACCCGAAAGGGCGGCTCAGGCAAAAAAGGGTATCCCGGTGGATTGAAAACCCAAAAGGGAGGTCCACGCAAAACAGGGTATAAGCGAATGACTGCGATCTAAGTTCATCTGTGTTACATCATCGTTTCATTCAATCCGGCAATCTTCGAAGGTTAAGGATCGACTGATCATCCACTTCAGAAAGCAAGATGAGTAGAGCGTCTTGAGGTCATACGAGCCATAGCAGAGTCGAAACTCAGTGAAACCGTTTCCACATTGCCATTAGGATAGTTTCTTTTGTTCAATTTATAGCGATCACCTCTTTTCAGGGATCAGCTTCCTGACATACTCGCCTATTCCTGGCACAAACTTTTCAACCAATAAAAGTCGAATAATTCAATTAAAGAGCCTCTTTATTTTTCATTTGTCAGTTTGTTTGCAAAAGATGTCTGAATTCTTGATGAAACATATTGCATCTGAACATAATGGTGACTTTTGCAGATGATTTGCACAGAAAAACATTTAAAATTGCTTTGAATGTGCTTAATCCCGGACGGTGAATTCGAACCGAGTAATTCCCCCGGGACATACGTGTGTGATTGCAGGTCACAGGAACTGGATGCCAAGTCTTGAATCTTTATCCCCAAGCAGTTGACGAAGTCTCTCCTCAGCAGAGCATGTCCCCCAGTAAAGTGCGCCTTGTATCCCCAACAGACGAGAGGGTAGTGTCCCCATTGTTCATCTCATTCCCCAGCAGTTTATTTTTAACAGATTTGTTTTAATCCCCAGATTTAGGACGATTAGCAAGTTCATATCCCCAGCAAAGGTCGATTCCTACGACATTTCCCCAAGAAGTGCTTTCCTCATAGACTCTCCTCACAGAGCCTCGTCAAACAAAGTTCCCATGGTTGATACTCCCCAGCAAGGGCAACTTTTCAAAAAAGAAGAGCCGATTTATTTTTGGTGGCTTCCCGGTTCCGGCAGACGGATCATTCCTCATAGAGCATTCAAGGATTGATACAGCGATCCGTTCCCTACCGGAGTTTGCTTCCCCAAGCAGATTTCTTTTTGCACCATGCATAACATTTGCATTTGCATGCATATCATATCAAGCATACACATAAGCTGATAAGCAGGTTCTTCAAAGCAGACTGAAGAATTACTTTACAACCAAAGCCATGAGATTAAGCCAGAGGGTCGAGTGTGTGAGATCCAGCATGAGGGTCATTTCAAAGATTCAGCTTGAGAATCATTTTCCAATGAGCCAGCCTAAGGTTCAATTTGAAGACTCAGCCAGAGAGTCGCCTATAAGCGTCATTTCCCCAGCAAGCCAGCTAGAGGAGTAGATTGACAGCTCAACAAAAAATCAACCTACAAGAGGATCCAGCCCGCGGGTCGCAATTTAAAAAACAAAAGTCTAATTGAAGCGTCGTTACAACATGTTATAGCCTGAAGAATATGTACGAAGCCCAAAAAGTGGAATATTCTCAAAGCTGCATATCTAACATGAAGATTGAGCGCAGATTTCGAAAGAGGATCAACCAGCGCATGCCTCAGATGCGAGATCCTGATGATGGGAATTTATCATCGAAACAAAAAAAATCTAGCCTGAAGATCGAAGTCAAGTCTAGCCCGAAGACCGGAAATAGATTCATCCAGAGAATCAAAGATCAAAGATTCAGCCAGAGAATCGAAGCAAAGTAGATCTACCCAGAAGATTGAAGTTAGGTCTAGCCCGAAGACCAAAAATAGATTCAGCCAGAGAATCAAAGAGAATAGATTCAGCCAGAGAATCACGGAGAAGATCTAGCCAGAAGATCGAAATTGTATCAAGCCCGAGGATCAAAATCGTATCCAGCCCGAGGATCGAGATTAATATCCAACCAGACGACTAAATTGAGTATAGATTCAGCCAGAGGATCGAAACTTCAGATTAAGTCAGAAGACTGATTCAGATTCATCCAAAGGATCGGAAGGAAAATAAACAGCGCGGTGTATTTCAGCATTTTTGTGGTGTTCTCAAAGCGCAAATTTTCGGTCTGTCTTTGGTATTCAATCACAGCTCAACCTGTCTGTCTGATAAGCTGTTCGCTTTCATCCTGCTCGGGTTAGCTGATGATTGAATAGGGGCAGCTGTAACACCCCAAACGTTGCCCTCCTAGTTCATGCATTCATTTTTTTAGGTCATTTAGCATTTCATATTGCATTTCATCATGTCAATTGGAATTAGATCCAAGAAGCTTGAATATCATCAGGACACCTTGTGAGTTCTATTAGGGTGATCAGTCAACACAAGGGAAAGACTTGAGTTACTTCCAACAGGTTCAAATGGGGTCTATTCATCATTCAAAATGCTAATCTTGAAGGAGCAAAAATCTGTTCCTGAGTTGTCATGCTCTCTAGGCGAGCAGAATGGTTCGCTTAGCAAAGAGACCTGTCATGCTCGCTAGGCGAGCAGATCCTTCGCTAGGCGAAGCGCGCGCATTTCTGAAAATAACAAAAAAAATTGGGCTTGAGTTGCCTTCATTCTGAGCCCACAAAGCCACCAATATAAGGTTATAAATACTAGAGTTTCATTGAGACAAAACCCTGGAGAAAAAGAGAGAGAAAGAGGCGATTCCTATTCCCTGGCAGAGAGATACCTACGAACTAATCTGCAGCAACCTCTAGACAGCTCTGAAAAGTTCTCTCTGACTCACACACTTTTTCACCTCCATCTCACGCAAACCCTAACATTGCTTTGCAAATCCAGCCGTGCCATTAGAGTTTAATTGATCTCTCCAATCAGGTTTGCCCTTATTCCTTTTACTCTATGCTTTGAATTTAAATACTCTGAATGTATGAGGTAACGTTAGGTTTTGCCCACGAGTTCAGATGCGTATGAATGTGTAAACAATACCTCGAATGTTTAATCGTTTCGTTTCTGAGATGGATACCATAGGGTTTGGAGTCCCTAAAATCGTACTGTTATCAATGGAAAATCCAGAACCCGCAGGCATTCGCTAGCCGCTTCACTAGGCGAGCCTACAGCGAAGCTTCGCTAATCCCTCGCTAGGCGAAGTAGCAGCGATCGTGACAGCAGTTGCTTTTCTGTTTGCTCTAACTTGTTCTGTGTTTGTTATGGCATTGTTTTCTCCTGATTCCATCCTATTACTCTAACCTGTTTGTTGAGTTTTTGTGAGGGCTCACATACTCTTGCAGGGATAGCTTGCTTGGCGTTCCACTTTATTTGTGGGATACCACCTGGAGGTTTATTCCGATTACCTGTACTGACTCGCTTTCTTTGATGGTGTTAGCTTGGAAGGATCTCTGGGTTTCTTATTTCTTTAATTTTTGTTGCTTCGGATCTTTATCCGTAGGGTAGATCTCTCGATCCCTTTACTTTTCCCGCATTTTACCGCTTTCTTAGGTTTTGTATAGCCTCTCGTGGCATGCCAATTAAGGTAGCGCGGTTCCTTCGTCTAGGACTGCCTTTTTGCATGAGCATCCCTAACACCCCAAACTCATTGATTTTTCTTCTCCTAAGAACATGTTTACTCCTTCTACTATAGGCGAGTAAGTCTCCAAAGGTCGAGCATCCGGTAGATTGCGTAGTAACGTCGTTCACCCCAAAACACAACCCTTAACCCGTAGTTAGCCGAACTACGGCTTGCTCTGATTCTCATTCCAGATGAGATACGTAGGCATAAGACGCGATGTCTTACCGAGCACACTTACCCTTAACCCATAGGTAGCCGAGCTACGAAGACTCTGATTCTCATATTCAGATGAGATACGTATGCAGTAGATGCGACATCTGTGCGAGTCATTTTCTTTTGACCCCTCTTTTAGTAAATAACACATTAGATAAACCCACACCCTTTAGACAAGAACTACAAAAGTGGATCCCGTAGAGTACTACGGATGCGTAGGGGTGCTAATACCTTCCCTTCACATAATCGACTCCCGAATCCAAGATTTGGTTGCGAGACCTTGTCTTTTCCTTTCCTTTTTCCAGGTTTACTTCGAGCGTTTCCTTTCCCCCCCTTTGGGATAAATAACGCACGGTGGTGACTCTTCTGTCTTTTCTTTTTCGTCGGTTGTCTCTTTTTCGCATACTGTATTTTTCAGGTTACGACACGTGCTATAGTCAGAATGATCATGTTAAAACTGACTCCTCATTAATTTGCTCATATGTGTTGATATTGATATGACATTCGTTATCAGTGATTGCATTCATTATATGTCATAATTTCAGTGAACATGCTTAGGTTTCAAAACTGCATAAAAATGACATTGCATTATCATTCCCAAAGAATGAACTTGTCTTACTCGTGAGTAAGCATCTGACATCAAGGAATCTGTCACAGTGAACTTGAATTGAGGAACTTGATGATTCAAAAGTGCATAACACCTGAGACCTCGATTGAGAAGGGGAAAGACACTTCTCTTGATCACATCAATCAGAATGTTTGAAGACTCTGTCGAGCTAAAAGAAAAACTGCTTGGAGATCCCGTCGATAAGAGGCAGTCACATCGAGAAATCTCTACAAGATTCAGTCAATCTAAGGTAGTCAAGTTGAGATTCAATCAATATCTCTGAAGACCAGTAAGTCAGGGGAATTCCCTTAAAGATCAGCCAACCAGAGGCAAAGTTACTTCAAGGCTCGTACTGAGGCAGGCCACCCCAAGAGCACAAGAAGTCAATCTCCCCGAAATGGTTAATCAGAGGAATGCAGTTCTGAGACACCGGGGTAGATCCGATTGTGATAATCCACAACGAAGTTGCTTCCTAATGTATGATTGGGGGCAGTCCGTGCAGATACCCAACAGACTGGGGCAAGAAGATCCAAAGAGATGAAGGTTCTGTCCTTGCCTATGAAAGCATTTCAGGCCCAGCCTAGGGAATCCGAAGGTTATGTCAGATTCTTCATAAATCAAAGCCTTGCAATCTGAGCAAATTTTCTCAGCATTCATCGCACCATACCAAATATTGGGGCATCCGTAGATCCTCATATCATTGCAACAACCTTCATGCATGATTCATATCATTTCATTCATACATGTCATCCATCATAGCACGAATCTCTCTAACAAAGAAGAATCAAGCCCAAAACTCTCTTGGCACTATTCAACTGGCCATTTCCTTTGGCAAACCTCTCACAAAGTCCAATTCTCATTGGCAAAACCCCTATCTCTCAATTTTGAAAGACCAATCAAGCAATTATCAGTGTTTTCGATACCCTTTGGTGTCGATATCTCTTTTCTCCAGCCGCAGAGTTGTAGATAGTCACCATTTTTCTCAGCTTCAGAGTTGAGAGACCATTCTATACCCGACCTCAAAATTGATGACCAATTCCTACTCCAACCTCAGAGTTGTTATTTCCTCCCTATTCCCAGCCTCAGAGTTGTCGTCACTTTTCATATTACCCCAACCTCAGAGTTGTTGTCCTTCTCTTTCACCCGACCTCAGAGTTGATGGTAGTTTATACTCCAACCTCAGAGTTGTTGTCTTTCACTTTTTCCCAACCTCAAAGTTATTGTCCTTCTCCTTCACCCGACCTCAGAGTTGATGTCAGCCCTTTCTCCAACCTCAGAGTTGTTGTCTTTGTCTTAAACCCGACCTCAAAGTTGATGTCGGTTCATGCGCCAGCCTCAGAGTTGATGTCTATCCCTTTCATATCCTACCTCAGAGTTGTGTGTTTCTCCTTTCCGACCTCAGATTTGTATGTTTCCCTTTTCCAACCTCAGTGTTGTCTCCCTCCTCCAACCCCAGTGTTGTTACCCCTTTTCCAACCTCAGAGTTATTGTCCTTTTTTACACCCGACCTCAGAGTTGATGGTGGTTCCTTTTCCAGCCTCCGAGTTATTGTCTATTTCTCTTATCCCCGACCTCAAAGTTGTTGCCTTCCTTTCATACCAAACCTCGGAGTTGTCGCCCTTTTTGCATCCTCAGTGTTGTCACCCCTTTTCCAACCTCAGTGTTGTCGCTCTTTTCCAGCCTTAGTGTTGTCTCCCTTTTCAAGCCTCAGAGTTGTCGTTTACCATTTATCTTCCCACCTCAGAGTCGAGTATCTGCTTCTTTCCGACCTTGAAGTTGACGTTTACCATTTTTTCGCTCCTAGCCTTAGGGTTGAGCAACTACATTTTTCCAACTTCAGAGTCGGTATATCTTTTTCTAGCCTCATAGCTCAGACCCTAATTTTTCCAACCTTAGAGTTGACGATTACCGTCCTTTTCCGACCTCAGAGTTGAGCATCTACATTTTTTCCACTTTAGAGTGGATGTACCGTGTTACCCCTAGCCTCTGAGTTGAATGTCTATCTTGCCCCGGCCTCAGTGCTGAATAGCTATCTTTTTTCAGCCTCGGAGTTGAACGACTGCCTGTTTCCAACCTCAGAGTTGACGTTTATCCTTTTCCACCCCCAGCCTCAGAGCTTGGTATCTACCCTTTTTCAACCTTAGGGTTGACGATCTATCTTTTTCCGGCCTCAAAGCTAAACGTCTATCTTTTTCCGACTCTAGAGTTGATGAACCTTTTTGCCCATAGCAGTAGAGCTGAAGTGGCTACCTTTTTCCCAACTTGCGAGTTGCGGTATGGTTTTCTTATCCTCCAACCTCAGAGTTGATATCTATAATTCTAACCTAAGAGTTGACGCCTACCATTGTTCCTGACCTTAAAGTTTACGCCCATCCTATTATCCCCAACCCCAGAATTGGCGCCTATCCTTTCTCCAGTCTCAAAACCGATGTTGATCACGATTTGTTTCCAACCACGGAGTTGAGAATGTCCAGTTTTACCCCAGTCGCAGTATTGAGGTCAGAACGTTTCAATTCCCAATAATCAGTATTGCTCTTGCTTTTGTCCCCAACCTCAGAGTTGACGACCAACTATTTACTTCAATTCCCTACTGGCGTTCCCAGTAAGGTCATCTGCCATCCCGAATCTCAGGATTTTCCTGGCGAACCATTTCATAATTCGAAGAAAAAACAATCACCATATATCCCCCAATGGAAAATTCTTTCTCGGTGTCTTCTATAACTTGTTAGTAGAGATAAAATGAAAAAATAATCAATCATTTTGCATTAGCATGCTACGTACGTCATGCATATCTAACCGCTCATATACTCGTCTACCACATAACATTCTAATTCCCAGCAGCTGCCCTGCGCAAAGACTAGCTTGTTCGTCCCACATATCCCAATGAAGAAGTTCCTTGTGACCTATCTTCACATTGCTTTCCATTTGTTCATTATGGGAAAATTTCATGTTATTCTAGTATTTAATCCTTTCCTACCTTGACTGTCTGGAAGCCGTTGCTATCCATACATTCACTTTTGAGAAGATTAAATAAGGGCAGTTATCATACCCCAAAATTCGCCCTACCCTTCACATAATCATATAGGTCACTAACCCTAGCATTTACATATCATCTTCACCCATTCATTTCATTGAATAAGCATGGTTCAACAAGAGGCGACACGTGACTTGAATTCATGGTTTTTGGGTGCATTGATGCATTTGTTCAGTCATTTCATTCAAGCATGGTTTAATATGATTTACAAGTCTTGTGATCATTTGGGTTCTTTGGTTCACTGCATGTCGTTATCCAATTCATCTTCTCATCATTGCATCATAACATTTTTCCATTTTGGTCTTAGTTTCAAATTGATTTTGATTTCCAGTTAATTCAAGAAAGTCAAATAGATTTTTGTTCGAGTTAATTTCGATTCAAATTGATGTTTGGAAGTTCGAATTGATTTTTGGAATTTTAATCATTGTAGAATTTTATTCCTTTTTTCTAATGGGCCATGTTCTTGGTTTTGCACTAAGCTCATTTCTCATTTTTTTACATACATCCATTCATCTTTTTTGTAAAATCTTCATAAGCCCATTCTTTCTTTTTTTAAGCCCATATACAAATCCAAGGTCATTAATCCACTTTTATTTTTATTATCCATTCATTTTCCAAGTTTAATCCATAAACCAAATTGTTGATTATAAGTGTTGGCAGTAATTTTGGTAAAACAAAGAGTGTTCACAAGATGTTATGTGTGATGTCTTAACATGAGATATCCTATGTACCTGCTGGAGTTCAAGAACATGTTCATGCAGGATTGTTTCAGAATGCCACATACAATGTCATGGCTTCTGATATTGGATGTACCTGCTGGAGCTTAAATGAAAGACATGTTCATGCAGGATTGTTTCAGATGACATACACAAGGTCATGGCATCTGATATGGTTGTACCTGCTGGAAGTTATAAAAGGAATTATTGGATTATGTAGGATTTTTCCAGGATGTCAGACCCGATGTCATGACATGTCAGTATGAATGTCTGGTGTTTTGTGATTGCACAATTAATGGCAATCTTTGGATGATTGAAGATATGATTAGCTGGCGCATTCAATCATGGATTACAACCAGATTTACTTATTTTCCAAGGAGATCTAACCAGCTGTTATAAAAAGATTTGATTGGAAAATAGATTTAGGGTTTTCAAGATGTCTAAGCCCAGCTGAATGCTTCTATAAAAAGGGACTTAGAAAACCTGTTTGAACACACAACCAATACTGAGCGAAATATAGAGAGAGAGCTAGGGTTTGTGTCTGTTTAGTCGTGAGACTTGTAGGTCATTCAAGTCATCCATTGATGATTGAATTGGACTGATTTGTGGTTGTAATTTGTCACTCTAAAGTTGTTAAGCAAGAGTGTGTGTCTTCTTGATCAAAGTTGTGAAGCAAGATCAAGAGTGTGTCTTCTTGATTGAAACTGTGAAATAAAATCAAGAGTGTGTAATTGAAAAGTATTTTCTTTTCTCAAGGGATTGTTGTTTAAAATCACTGGTTTGTGATTGTAGGGAAGTGAGTGGGTTCTCATATCTAAGAGTTCTTAGGTAGAAATTGCACGGGTAGAGATTAGGTGAGAAAGACTGTAACTTGTTGAAGTGTACGGAGAGTCTTTGAACTAATTCTATTTTAGTGAATTTCCTTCCTGGCTTGGTAGCCCCAGACGTAGTTGAGTTGCACCGAACTGGGTTAACAATTGCTTGTGTTATTCGCTTTACCATTCTGTTTTTTTATCCATTGTGTATTCACAGATATTAGTGTCGTGACATTACCATCGACATCTTATATCTGATACCATAATTTTAATTGGTATCAGAGCAGGCATCCTGCTCTGGTTCTGGGTGAGATCTAGGGGCAATACTTTCTGGTACAATGGAGAGAGATGGAGGATCTGTTCATAGGCCACACATTTTGGATGGTTCTAACTATGACTATTGAAAATCTCGAATGGTAGCGTTTCTGAAATCCCTTGATAACAAGGCTTGGAAGGTTGTGTTAACAGGTTGGGTGCATCCTGTCATTACTAAAGAAGGAGAAGCCACCACTAAGAAGCCTGAAGAACAATGGTCCAAGGAGGAGGATGATCTTGCTCTTGGAAACTCTAAAGCTTTGAATGCAATATTCAATGGGGTAGACAAGAATATTTTCAGGCTGGTAAACAACTATGAAGTGGCCAAAGAGGATTGGGACATTCTCAAGACCACTCATGAAGGCACCTCTAGGGTAAAGATGTCTAGACTTCAGTTGCTCACCTCCAAGTTTGAAAACCTAAGAATGAAAGAAGATGAGAACATTCATGAATTTTACATGAGTGTCCTTGAAATTGCTAATGCCTCAGGAGCCCTAGGAGAGAAGATGACAGATGAAAAACTGGTAAGGAAAATACTCAGGTCACTTCCTAAGAGATTTGCAATGAAGGTGACTGCCATAGAAGAATCTCAAGACATTTCCAACATGAGGGTAGATGAGCTAATTGGTTCCCTCCAAACCTTTGAGTTGGGATTAAATGATGGTTGTGAAAAGAAAACAAAGAGCATGGCCTTTATGTCAAACACAGAAGAGGAAAAGAGTCAGGAGGTTGATGAAGATCTGGTCAATGAAGTAGCAATGCTGGGAAGGCAGTTCAATAAACTGTTGAAAAAGATGGATGTAAGATCAAAGGCAAATGTCAAGAACATCTCATCTAACATCAGTAAATCCAACAATGCTGGAAGAAGAGCATGATCAGATGAGAAGCTCAAAGAAGGAAAAGAGGTTTAGTGCTATGAATGTGATGGGTATGGACACATCAGGACTGAATGTGGAACCTACCTCAAGAAACAGAAGATGAGTCTTGCTGCCACTTGGTCTGATGAGAGTGAAATAGAGGAGGCTGCAAATCTTGTGACTGCGTTGACAGGAAGATGAGGATCTGATGAAGACTCAAGTGATGATGAAGTAACCTTTGAAGAATTGGCCTCTACCTACAGAAATTTGTGCCACAAAAGTGTAGAGCTGTGCAAACAGGTTGAAAGCCAGAAGAAGGAAATAACTCAACTTGAGAATGAGAAGGCAGAATACTTGGAAACCATCTCCAAGTTACAAACAGAAGCAGTGGTTCTGAATGCCAAGCTAGGTGAAAATCCACAAGATGAAAATCAGAAGATAGCACAGCTGGAAAGTGAGAAGGCAGACCATGCAAAAACTATCTCTAAATTGAAAACTGAAGTCATGTTTCAAAATTCTAAATTAGAAGAGATGACCAAGTATGTAAGAATGTTGAGCAATGGGTATAATTCCTTAGACAAGATTCTTCAAACTGGACAAATAACAGGAGACAAATCTGGCATTGGGTATAATGACTCAAAGCCTGAGAGCAGTTACACTGGTGTCAAACCTCAAGCCAAACTTAAGCGCATCCAAAATAAAAGCAAACCTGTGATGTCACATCATATGTCACAACACCAGAGGAGAAAACAGCTGAAAGGGAAACACCAAAGATGGAGATGCCATTACTGTGGGAAATTTGGTCATCTGAAGCCTTTCTGCTATAAACTGTATGGTTATCCTAGGCCTACTCATCATCAGGATCACTATCAATCCAGACCCAAACAGCACATGCCTATCATCAAGAAGCAATGGGTTCCTAAGACTAATGTCACAAGCTTGAAAGCTCACATTCCCCTCAGAATCTCTGCCAAAGAAGAGTGGTACTTTGATAGTGGATGTTCCAGACACATGACTGGAAACCAAGGTCTGCTAACTGATTTGCATCATCATACCATAAACCATGTAACCTTTGGAGATGGAGCAAAAGGTGAAATCAAGGGAACAGCTAAGCTTGATTGTCTTGGAGGTCCTAAACATGACAAGGTTCTACTAGTTAAGAGCCTGACTGTTAATATAATAAGCATCAGTCAACTATGTGATCAAGGTCTGAATGTTAACTTCGCCAAAACTGAATGTATAATCCTTGACAAAAATAGTAATGTGATTATGAAAGGAATCAGGACCAAAGATAACTGCTACATGTGGAGCTCTAAAAACGATTATCCCTTAAAGTATCCCTATGTCAAAAGGGAAAAGATGAGTACAAGTGCTAGAAGAACTCTCAAGAGTGATGAAAAACAAGTATGTGGGAAATGTCAGGCAAAGATGTCACACCAGAAGTTCAGACTTAACCTCACCTTCATAGGAGAAAAGGTTATGATGGCTCAAACAACTAAGATGTTAGATCAAATAGGTGGACATATGACCAATCATAGACAGAATGGAATTGTTGGGACTAGGCCACAGGGGACTATATGTTTATTTCAAAGCAAAAATGCCAAGGACAATGTGGAAGAGATTGGGATAACACCTGCTTCTACACAACTGAAAGGTATAGAAGATGAAAGCAGTTGGGTTCAAATGGGTTGGATGAAACTATTGATGATTGCATACAATGTCACACACGATGTCATGACATTGTATTATGACAACCTGAATGCTGAAACTAGGTCCAAAAATCAGATTCAGCACAGATGGACAAAGTATTGTCTTTGCTATTATCACTCCATTAGAAAATTTATGGAAGATATATTCAGAGGTCTAAAGCATGGACTGGAACTAGCAGACAAGGTTGCAAGGAATTTGGGTGAAATTCAAATTGAATATGAGGGAGAAAAATTAGGGATTTGGGCTCTTGTGAAATTATGGAAATTAAAGTGGAAAAATAAAAGAAATAAAAATATTGTCTGCCCTTTTAAAAGAAAGAGCCACATTAATGACAAATCATTCCCTAGCATTGAAAATAGTATTTATTCCCTTAGCACACGCTACCTATCAACTCTGGCTGACCCCAGCAGAAACCCAGGCATCTGCTACCATCCAGGACACCGTCATTAGGACATAGACCTTCATATGCACATTGCATGTTGCTTGTTGTTTTGAATGCATTCATGTTTGTTTTCTTTGTTTTGCCTGTTTGTGCAACAGTAATTTCAATGTATTTCTTCCTTAATTAATGATTATCGCACAGAAATGATATTGGTGTGATATTATTATCTGTTTGTGTTCTTTCCTGTGGAATCTTTTGTTATGTTGACTAATACTTCCTTGTCTCTTTTTGATGTTGTCAAAGGGGGAGAAAGTGTACAAAAGCAGGCAGCCAAAACGTTCACCACAACTAACAGACTAACAGTCATTCGTGTTATAGCCTTAGGTTACAAAAGAAAGGGGGAGTGTGCATAATGTGTCAATACTGCATGTTGTTTATCTCGTTGGCTTTTGCACAGGTTGTCATCATCAAAAAGGGGGAGTATGTAAAGGCAAAGAGTCAGACAACATACGATATCGCAAGTTTCGATGATGACAAATGACCACCATGCACGTCTACAAACAAATGCAACACATTACCTATCATATCCTTTCCTATGCTTATCTAAATCTGTTATATTTCTTAAAAACATATGTGGACAAAGTGTGATCATGACGAAATGCATGAAAATCACAAAACACAAATTTTTGCAGATTTGAAGACTTTGAGTCGACCATAAGGGTCGGCGCATAGCTCACGGGTAAGCGCATAACTCAGACAAATTGGAGATTGGTCAGCGCATACTGGCTTGAGTCGACCATAAGGGTCGGCGCATAGGTCACGGGTCAGCGCATAAAACCCTTAGGTCGACCGCAGGTCGGCGCATGGCATAGTAATGCTATCCACGGGTCAGCGCAGGAAATCTTTGAGTCGACCATAGGGGTCGGCGCATTTCCCACGGGTCAGCGCACGCCGACCTATGGTCGACCACTCGTGCGTATACTCAGTTTTCTGAGTACTTTCCACTGTTTGAAAAGCTGTTATTGTTGGTTGGTTTGCTAGCTACTATAAATAGAAGTCAAAACACTTTTATTAACCAACATTTGCAAATTTGAATTCAAGTGTTCAAGGAAACAAGAAAGAGTGAAAAAGGTGTCCAAGATTCATCATCTTCATCTTCAACATTTCACAACACATCAACTACACACAATCATTTTTGATGTGGTTCGTGATCGATTAAAGGTGATAAGGTTCGAAGCTGTGATCGGAGAATTCGGTTCGGGTTGAAGCTTGTGGCAGGTTCTTTCTTTAATAAAACCGTTAGGGTTTTGTCCTCCAATACCGGTTTGTGTTTGGGGGTTTTTGGACGAATTGCTTCATCAATATTCAGCCGAGCGAAGGTGATTGAGAAGAGGAAGTCTTCTTCAGTCTAGTAGCGGATTCGGTGATATTGAAGTGAAGGATTCGGGTTCGATTCGTTGTGTTTGAGATCAGTCGGGCCGAGGGTTTGAAGAACGGAAGATTCTTCAACAAAGGGGCTGGAATCGGAGGTCTAGCAACAACGATCGAAGGTCTTGATTCATCTTGAATCAAGGAGCAAGGATAGGAAGCATCATTCAACACATTGGAAGTTCTGTTGTTTACTTGCTTTGCAATCCTTGTATAAACGGTTAAATTTCACAGGTGATATCTAATTAATCATATCAATTCTAATTTTAGAATTGAGGGCAGACGTACCCCGAAGCGAGGACGGCGGGGGAACTGCCTCATCAAATCTCTGTCTTCTTTAATTTTCTGCATAAGTGTTTTTCAGCTTAAAAATTAAGTGATTTTAGTTTAAGCAATTTTACCAAACATTGATATAAGTTGAGTAAGAGATTAAAACTCCTGTTTGAATAACAAAGTACAATAGTATATTGTACTAGGTCAATTTGAATTACTTACTCAACTCAAATATCACTTGGAGTGTTTATGCACACCAAGTGTTTCTTAATTTGCATAAGCCAAAGTTGTCTTAAGTTTGCATCTAGTTTAATTTGGTATTTTGGATCATTGGAACTAGGCTTGCTAGTAAGTGAAATATATCATTGATTGTGCAAATAGTGTAGTGATTTGTATTTCACTTTATCTCTAATCCATTAGCTTAATGCATATCCGGTTTTCCAATAACGGTTCGTTTTAGACTAACATTTTTCCTCGGCCGCTTCCGCACTTAAAACAAATTTTCAAAACCAATCTTTAAATTGGTAGCGCCGACTCAAGTTTTTAATTGGGATCTATTCAACCCCCCCTTCTAGATCCGTGCCATAGTCTAACAAGTGGTATCAGGAGCTCCGGTTCACTCCGTGCTTCAAAATATAACTTTGATAGAAAATGGCTAACGAACCTAAAGGGGCTTATAATAGAGCTCCCGTTTTCAATGGTGAAAATTATAGTTATTGGAAAGACTGTATGCGGGTGCACATAAATTCCATAGATAGAAAAATATGGAATGTTATTCTCAATGGTCCAATTCAAATAACCATGACCAATGAGAACAACGAATTGGTGCCTAAGCCCGAAGCACAATGGACCGATGATGATGAAAAGAAATACAATTATGATTGGAAAGCCAAAAATATCCTAATCTCCTCATTAGGTGTAGATGAATACTATCGTGTATCCCATTGTCCTACTGCTAAGGCCATGTGGGATTCACTACAAATTGCCCATGAGGGGACGAATGATGTTAAGTTGGCTAGAATCAATACACTAACGCTAGAGTTTGATCTCTTTTTCATGGAGCAAGGGGAAACCATTGCTGACATGCAAAAGAGATTCACTCATCTCATCAATCGATTATATTCACTTGGTAGGCCTGTTTCCAATGATATTGCTACTAATAAGATCTTAAGATGTCTTAACAGGGAATGGCAGCCGAAAGTGACCGCCATCAAAGAGGCAAATGATCTTACCACATTGGACTTGACAACATTGTTTGGTAAACTACAAGAGCACGAACAAGTTCTCTTGAGCCTGGAACAACACGAAAAGAAAGATAAGAAGGACAAAGCAAAGGTGAGTGAAAAGAAATCAATAGCTCTAAAGACTTCCTCCTCAAAGTCTTAAGCAAAAGAGCAAAGTGATTATCCATCGAGCGACGAAGAAGAAGAGGACAAGAGTGAAGATATGGGGTTGTTCGTTAAACGCTACAACCGTTACGTGAGAAAGAACGGCATCCAACATTCCGAGAAGAACTTGGTAAACTTCTGGAAGCAATCTAGGTACTCTAAAAATGATGACTCAAAAGGAAAAATAACTAGAGGGTCGTGCTATAAGTGTGGAAACCCGGGTCACTACAAACCGGACTGTCCGATGAACAAGAAGACAAAAGAAAAAGAATCATACAAATCACACAAGAAACCATCAAAGCCAAGGAAGGCATACATAGCTTGGGAAAGCGATAGCGACTCCTCCGATGATGAAAGCTCTAGTGATGAAGATGAAAATACAAACCTATGTCTCTCTGCTCATCAAAAGAACAAAAAGAAATAAGTACGACATGCTAAATATGAAAAATCCTCTAGTATGTCTCATCATGAATTGCAAAATGCTTTTGATACTTTACACTGTGAAGCGAAAGAGGCCTTTAAAAGGCTTGCCTCAAATAAGAAAAATTTTTCATATTTGGAACATAAAATTCAACAATCCGAAAGGAAACTTGAGGCACTTAAAGCTTCTATAGTGGAAAGCACAAAAACAAGTTATGAGGACCTTATAAGTAGAATGATGAACTTTGGGTGTGATACTTGTTACATTTGGCAAGGTGAAGTAAGAAACCTAAAGGCCAAACTTGACAAGGCTCTTGAGCCCAAGATTACTTTTGCTATCGACAAATCAAACTTTCGAAAAAGTATGGTTAATCCATATCAAAAATATAAATACATTGTAAAGGATGAAGATAGCAAAAGCAATCAAAATGAAAAGTTCTCTTGTCTTTATTGTTGCAAGAAAGGCCACTCCATTGCTAAATGTAGGTTTAGGAGATTTTTAGTTCCTAAAGGCATTTATCAATGGCTGCCCAAATGCAACCATTTCGTTCCTCACCACTCAGGACCCAATAAGCCATTGGGTACCTTCTCTTGTTAATTATCTTGTCACAGGTACAATGCCTCGAGACTACCGAGAGAAGATGGGTTCTCGACAGTGGATGCTCAAGGAACATGTCAGGTGACATATCTCTCTTCATTGACTTTGTGGCTAAGAAGAAGGGATATGTAACTTATGGTGACAACAACCGTGGAGCAATACTTGGTAAAGGTAGTGTAGGTAACCCCTCTTCCACTACTATTTCTGATGTATTGCTTGTCGAAGGTCTTAAACACAATCTACTTAGCATCAGTCAATTATGTGACAAAGGATACAATGTATCGTTTTCAAAAGATTGTTGCAAAATTGTACATAATGATGATAAGAAGAGTATGTTTAATGGCCTGCGTGTGAACAATGTCTATATGCTTGACTTAAATGAAGTATCGTTAACAAGTGACAAATGCCTTGTAACAATGAGTGAAGATTCATGGTTATGGCATAGGCGTTTAGCACATGTTAATTTCGATTTACTAAATAAAGTAGTCTCAAAAGATCTAGTCCTAGGTCTCCCCAAAATAAAATTCACCAAGGATCATCTTTGTGATGCTTGTCAAAAAGGGAAGCAAACGAGGATCTCATTTAAATCCAAAAACATCGTTTCAACAACGAGACCTCTCGAGCTTCTTCATATGGATTTATTTGGGCCATCTAGGATTAAAAGTCTAGGAGGAAACTATTACGGTTTCGTAATAGTGGACGACTTTTCTCGATTTTGTTGGACTATTTTCTTAGTAAGCAAGAGCGATACATTCGCCGCCTTTGAAAGATTTGCTAAGCTTTCCCAAAATAAACTAAATACAAACATTGTTGCAATTAGAAGCGATCATGGGGGTGAGTTCGAAAATCACTTATTTGAAGAATATTGCGGTAACCATGGTATTGATCATAACTTCTCCGCTCCACGTACTCCTCAACAAAATGGGGTTATGGAGCGTAAAAATCGAATTTTGGAAGAATTGGGAAGAACAATGATCAACGAAAGTGGCTTACCGAAATATTTTTGGGCTGACGCCATTAGTACGGCTTGTTATGTTCTGAATAGGGTGCTCATTCGCCCCATTCTAAACAAAACACCGTATGAACTTTTAAAAGGGCGAAAGCCAAATGTTTCTCACTTACATGTTTTTGGTTGCAAATGTTTTGTATTGAACAATGGAAAGGAAAACTTGGGAAAATTCGATTCCAAGGCCGACGAAGGTATCTTCCTCGGATACTCTCAGTCTAGCAAAGCATATAGAATATACAACAAACGATTACTTGCTGTAGAAGAGTCTGTACATGTTACTTTTGATGAATCCAATCCGAGAAACGTCGGAAAGGGTAGTGTTTTTCATGGTGCAGGTACATCTACCGAAGACATACTCAAAGGTGGCGAGCCGGGGATTGATCAACCCGACATAGTCAAAATTGAGGAGGACAAAGATGTACACCATAAGGAAACCGAGGTAGCTCATCCGCCTTCAAACGATGATCTCCCTCAAGCTTGGAAGTCTTCCAAAGACCATCCAATCGATAACATTCTCGGAGATATCTCAAAGGGAGTAACAACTCGATCTAAGCTAAGTAATTTCTGTTATCACTTCGCTTTCGTTTCACAGATGGAACCTAAAAACCCTAAAGAAGCCTTACTCGATGAACACTAGTTTTTATCAATGCAGGAGGAACTTAATCAGTTCACCAGAAATGAGGTTTGGGACCTTGTCCCTCCTCCGCGAGATCATCGAGTAATCGGCACCCGATGGGTGTTTAGGAACAAGCTGGACAAAAACGGGGTAATAACCCGTAATAAGGCGCGTTTAGTCGCGCAAGGGTATAACCAAGAGGAAGGCATCGACTATGAGGAAACTTATGCGCCGGTTGCCCGACTCGAGGCTATACGCCTTCTCCTTGCCTTCGCTTGTGCAAAGGACTTTAAGCTATTCCAAATGGATGTTAAGAGCGCATTCCTTAATGGTCACATAAATGAAGAGGTTTACGTCGCACAACCTCCGGGTTTCGAATCCCATGAGTATCCTGATCATGTTTATAAACTGAAAAGGGCTTTGTATGGCCTCAAACAAGCTCCTAGAGCTTGGTATGAAAGACTAAGCAAGTTCTTACTCGATCAAGGTTACTCAAGAGGAAAGGTTGACACAACCCTCTTCATTAAACGTCAAGGAAAGCACTTGAGATTAGTGCAAATTTATGTAGATGATATCATATTTGGGTCTACTAACATGAATCTTGTGAGAGTTTTCTGACCTTATGCAGGGCGAATTCGGGATGAGTATGATGGGGGAGCTCACATACTTTCTCGGTCTGCAAATTAAACAGCTCAAAGAAGGAACTTTCGTGAGCCAGACAAAGTACTGTTTGGACCTTATCAAGAGATTTGACATGGCAAAAGCTAAGGCCATAGACACCCCCATGCCTACTTGTACAAACTTGAACAAAGATGAAGACGGTAAGGAAGTAGATGTAAAACGGTATAGAGGTAAGATTGGTTCACTCCTTTATCTTACTGCTTCTCGTCCCGATATTATGTTTAGCGTATGCATGTGCGCAAGATATCAATCATGTCCCAAGGAATCCCATTTAAAAGTCGTTAAACGAATACTTCGATACCTATCCGGTACTCCGAAGTATGGACTATGGTATTCCAAAGGTAATGATTGTTCATTGGTAGGCTTCTCCGATTCCGATTTTGCCGGCTGCAAATCGGATAGGAAAAGCACCAGTGGCACTTGTCACTTATTTTCAAACTCTTTGGTCAGTTGGCATAGCAAGAAACAGGTTTCAGTTGCTTTGTCAACCGCCGAAGCGGAATACGTTGCCGCCGGTAGTTGTTGTGCCCAAATCCTATGGATTAAGCAACAACTATTGGATTTTAACCTCAAACTTGAACGTATTCCCATTTTTTGTGACAATACAAGTGCCATTAACCTGACCAAGAATCCTGTGCTACATTCTCGCACCAAACATATCGAAATTCGACACCACTTTCTTCGGGATCATGTAGAGAAAGGTGACATTGTATTTGAACATGTTAATACTGAAAATCAACTAGCGGACATTTTCACAAAGCCGCTTGCCACTGAACCTTTCTTTCATATCCGCCAAGAACTTGGCATTCTCGATATTTCGGAACGGGCACTATAATCTGCTGTTTTACTTTATTCCATATAAGACTTTAATCTTGTACTTCTAACAAATCAATGTTGTTGCAAGCACAAGTTTACCGTTCACCAAGTCACTCCGGCATCGAGGTGATACTGTTCCTCTCTTTCTCTCTCTGCAAAGTCTCATGATTAAAATAGTTATACCTCATAATGATGTTGTTTATATATACATGATATCTCTCTTTGGATGTTTATTGTTGTATGTATTGTTTCTTATGCATCAAACTTGTCAACGCATGTGCAAAATAGTGTAAAATTGAAATCTGGACTGTATGAGTCGACCGCAGCAGGGCTATGGTCGACACACGCTTAATAATTTCTGTATTTTCTCAAAAATCATACAGTATGCATCGACGCATACAGAGGTATGGTTGACGCATCGCTCGAAAATTTTGTTTTTCTGCAGAAAAATTTAAATCGTTTCTTGCATCTCCATTCAAAAATCATCATTAAGTGTGCATTTACATTCCATCACCTTTCAAACTACCCACTACCTTGTAACCTGCATCTACCTAGTGGCTATTGTTCCTTGATCTTCCATCTTCCCAAAACCCTAACCTTTCCTCTATAAATAGGGAAAAACCTCTCTCTAGCAGAATCACTCTCAAAACCCTTCACAAACCTTCACTCTATACCCAAACAGTTAGTTTCAAACCTGCTCAAATGGCTTCCACATCACGCAGACCTTCCGGCAAGAGATCCCGAGAATCATCCGCCGCATCTCTACCCATATCTGTTGTATCGCTCGTTCCACCCGCTCGCGTCGAAGCCTTCAATAAAGATATCGGCAAAAGAGGAGTTGTTCGACAACATGCATTCTACAAGCTTACCGCTGAACGCATGCATCTCACAGAAATTATGGCTCTGCTCCAGCATCAAGGCATTGTCAACTTCTTGGAATGCAACGCTAAATACAGTGAAGACTTGGTCCGAGTGTTCTACGTCGGACTTCATGATAACTTTCGCGGACACAAGTTTCACTCCAGAATCGGCACGACAAAGTTATCTCTTAAGTCAAATGTCTGGAACCAATTTTTTGATATGTCATTGGATGATGATGAAACTCCTCTAGCTGAGGTAATTGACTCTCACCAAATAGACGGCTACGAGTTTAAGAGTGCATTGAATGACATGCTGAAACGACCTTATCCTAATCAGTTTGTGAACAGTGACGCGTTCCCACGAACTGTCACCGCCAGCAAGCTGAAAACCGGAGAAAGGATTCTTCAGTGGATTGTCTCCCGCATTCTGCGACCAAAGAAGGGCGGTCTCTCCAGAGTTGAACAGGCTGAGGTTCATCTCATTTACATTTTGAAGAATAAGAAGAAAATCAACTGGCCCTACTATATTGCCAGTAGGATGTTCAGTCTACGTGATTCCGAACGAGGAACGGCTCTCGCTTACGGATCCTTCATTCAAGAGGTCCTTACTGCAGCCAACGTTAATCATCCGTCTTTCCCGTACACTTCCATCTCATCTGACAAAGAGTTCAGCCCAAAAACTCTGTCCATGATGGGATATTTTTGGTGTGATGAGCGAAGGATGTACAAGTTCGTTCATAGAGGGAATTTTCCTCCGTCTGCTGCAGCAGATGATGACAGTGATGAAAGTGAAGAAGAAGAAGATGAAGAGGAAAATGAAGAAGAGGAAGTCGGACAAGCCTTTGATCACCATGGTGGAGGTAATAGTCCTCCACGTGTTGATACTCACGACTACTCCGACTCCGCTTGGGTTCAGCAGTCACATTCAACGGAAGAAGATGTTCCCGTCTGGGGTGGCTGGGGTGAATGGCAACATACGGGCTGATCAACTCAACGTCAATTCTACCAGCCGTATCACCAGAATGATGAAGAATCTCCTCTGTCTCCTCCACAGCATGCAAACTCTTCCGAGTTGTTGGATATGATGCGAAACATGCAGTTAGCTCAACAATCCTTCATGCAAACCCAGGATGACCGCTATGCTCATATTAGCAGTCAAATTCAAGCCCAAAATGAGCGGCTCGACACCCTATCTACAAGCTTAAATGAACGGTATGCAGACTTGGATCGGTCGGTCGACGGGAGCCTCAAGCATCTGAGCGGTGTTGCTGAATACCTATCAACTCTGGCTGACCCCAGCAGAAACCCAGGCATCTGCTACCATCCAGGACACCGTCATTAGGACATAGACCTTCATATGCACATTGCATGTTGCTTGTTGTTTTGAATGCATTCATGTTTGTTTTCTTTGTTTTGCCTGTTTGTGCAACAGTAATTTCAATGTATTTCTTCCTTAATTAATGATTATCGCACAGAAATGATATTGGTGTGATATTATTATCTGTTTGTGTTCTTTCCTGTGGAATCTTTTGTTATGTTGACTAATACTTCCTTGTCTCTTTTTGATGTTGTCAAAGGGGGAGAAAGTGTACAAAAGCAGGCAGCCAAAACGTTCACCACAACTAACAGACTAACAGTCATTCGTGTTATAGCCTTAGGTTACAAAAGAAAGGGGGAGTGTGCATAATGTGTCAATACTGCATGTTGTTTATCTCGTTGGCTTTTGCACAGGTTGTCATCATCAAAAAGGGGGAGTATGTAAAGGCAAAGAGTCAGACAACATACGATATCGCAAGTTTCGATGATGACAAATGACCACCATGCACGTCTACAAACAAATGCAACACATTACCTATCATATCCTTTCCTATGCTTATCTAAATCTGTTATATTTCTTAAAAACATATGTGGACAAAGTGTGATCATGACGAAATGCATGAAAATCACAAAACACAAATTTTTGCAGATTTGAAGACTTTGAGTCGACCATAAGGGTCGGCGCATAGCTCACGGGTAAGCGCATAACTCAGACAAATTGGAGATTGGTCAGCGCATACTGGCTTGAGTCGACCATAAGGGTCGGCGCATAGGTCACGGGTCAGCGCATAAAACCCTTAGGTCGACCGCAGGTCGGCGCATGGCATAGTAATGCTATCCACGGGTCAGCGCAGGAAATCTTTGAGTCGACCATAGGGGTCGGCGCATTTCCCACGGGTCAGCGCACGCCGACCTATGGTCGACCGCTCGTGCGTATACTCAGTTTTCTGAGTACTTTCCACTGTTTGAAAAGCTGTTATTGTTGGTTGGTTTGCTAGCTACTATAAATAGAAGTCAAAACACTTTTATTAACCAACATTTGCAAATTTGAATTCAAGTGTTCAAGGAAACAAGAAAGAGTGAAAAAGGTGTCCAAGATTCATCATCTTCATCTTCAACATTTCACAACACATCAACTACACACAATCATTTTTGATGTGGTTCGTGATCGATTAAAGGTGATAAGGTTCGAAGCTGTGATCGGAGAATTCGGTTCGGGTTGAAGCTTGTGGCAGGTTCTTTCTTTAATAAAACCGTTAGGGTTTTGTCCTCCAATACCGGTTTGTGTTTGGGGGTTTTTGGACGAATTGCTTCATCAATATTCAGCCGAGCGAAGGTGATTGAGAAGAGGAAGTCTTCTTCAGTCTAGTAGCGGATTCGGTGATATTGAAGTGAAGGATTCGGGTTCGATTCGTTGTGTTTGAGATCAGCCGGGCCGAGGGTTTGAAGAACGGAAGATTCTTCAACAAAGGGGCTGGAATCGGAGGTCTAGCAACAACGATCGAAGGTCTTGATTCATCTTGAATCAATGAGCAAGGATAGGAAGCATCATTCAACACATTGGAAGTTTTGTTGTTTACTTGCTTTGCAATCCTTGTATAAACGGTTAAATTTCACAGGTGATATCTAATTAATCATCTCAATTCTAATTTTAGAATTGAGGGCAGACGTACCCCGAAGCGAGGACGGCGGGGGAACTGCCTCATCAAATCTCTGTCTTCTTTAATTTTCTGCATAAGTGTTTTTCAGCTTAAAAATTAAGTGATTTTAGTTTAAGCAATTTTACCAAACATTGATATAAGTTGAGTAAGAGATTAAAACTCCTGTTTGAATAACAAAGTACAATAGTATATTGTACTAGGTCAATTTGAATTACTTACTCAACTCAAATATCACTTGGAGTGTTTATGCACACCAAGTGTTTGTTAATTTGCATAAGTCAAAGTTGTCTTAAGTTTGCATCTAGTTTAATTTGGTATTTTGGATCATTGGAACTAGGCTTGCTAGTAAGTGAAATATATCATTGATTGTGCAAATAGTGTAGTGATTTGTATTTCACTTTATCTCTAATTCATTAGCTTAACGCATATCCGGTTTTCCAATAACGGTTCGTTTTAGACTAACATTTTTCCTCGGCCGCTTCCGCACGTAAAACAAATTTTCAAAACCAATCTTTAAATTGGTAGCGCCGACTCAAGTTTTTAATTGGGATCTATTCAACCCCCCCTTCTAGATCCGTGCCATAGTCTAACAAATGGAAATTAGTCATTCAGAGGAGAGCAGCTATTGAAAGAGAGCTTGGAAAAGAGGTTGTAGAGGTAAAGGAGGTAGTTGAGTTGATCAAAAATGCTGGACTAATGAAGATTGTGGTAGCTCTACCCCAATGTTATGAGGGGTTGGTTAAAGAGTTTATTGTTAATATCCCTGAGGATATTTATGAAAAGAGCAGCAGGGAGTTCTACAAGGTATTTGTAAGGGGAAATGTGTGAAATTCTCACCAAGTATTATCAACAAGTTCCTAGGAAGAGGAACTGATGAAGGAGTGGACCTAGAGACTACAGACAATGAGGTCTGTAGGGTTATCACAGCTGGCCAAGTTAAGGAATGGCCTAGTAGGAATCACTTATCATCTGGGAAGCTCACTATTAAATATGCCATCTTACACAAGATTCGTTCAGCTAATTGGGTGCCTACTAATCATGTCTCTACCATCTCCATTAGTCTTGGAAGAATTATTCATGCAATTGGAACAAGGGTTAGCTATGATTTTGGCAAGTTCATATTTGATCAAACCATTAGACATGCTTCTACAAATGTTGTGAAGTTACCCATTGCCTTCCCCTCCCTTCTTTGTGGCATTATCCTGAGCCAACAACCAGGCATCCTGAGTACAAGTGACATTCCAAGCAAGAGAAAATCCCCTCTGTCCATTCATTATAAGCTGTTTGAGGGAAGTCATGTCAATGATGTCATGACATCTGCCAGAAGGGAGCCTACATCTTAGGGGAGCTTAGTTGATCAACTAAAAGAAACCTGCAAGGAATTGGATAATGGTATAAGGGTGGCCAAGGCTAGAAAAGAAGCTTTAGAAATTCTTATTTGTAGCCTGGAGAAGGAAGAAGTAGAGAAGGCTGGTAAGGACTCAAATGCAAGATCAAAATCCCAATCCAGTGGCAGTTCTGGAAGCTCTGAAGACTCTGAAGGTGAAGATACAGGTGAAGGTGAAGGTGATACTTCTTCTTCTGATTAATGGTTCTTGCCTGTGTTGAAGACTGGTAAGGTGAAGTCTGTGAGGTATGCTGGAAAGATTGATGGAAGTTGGTCTGCTGTTTGGAAGGCTGTTGTCTTTATGGTTTTTTTTTAATTATGTATTTTGTGGCAGTCCTCATTGATGCCTGTTATGTAATATTTAGGGCTCTTAAAGAGTTCCTTGGATTTGTTCATTATCTCAGCTATCAGCTGTGTATAATGATGGTGTGTACTTCCTGAATATTTTGTTTTAACATGCTTAATGTTATAACATCTGATCTAACATTCTCTGCTAGGCTAATAGACATTTATTTTGTCTGATTGGTCACCTTTGGTCAATTTTGACTAAAAAGGGGGAAAAGTGCTGATATGGAAGCTGTTGTGGAAGTTGTGATATGTATATAGCTGGAGGACAACTATTATTAAAGGAAGTGCACAGGTGTTAAAACAAAATGTTGTTCTGTTTACAGATGTCAAAGAGGATGTCTGATATGGTGCACAGGTGTTGTTGTTGAAGCAGATGTCAGAATGACATTCTGGCTGGTACAGGTGTTGGAGTTACAATAGCTGTTATGCTCATGGAAACTGTTTGTTGTGTGCACAGATTTAGGGGGAGAAGGAGTACCCTTGTGCATTTGTGTGTCTTACTAGTTGCATCCATAACTAGTAATTCTGTTTATGTTGCACAGATTTAGGGGGAGGAGAAGTACCCTTGTGCATGTCACGTATTACTAGTAGCCATAGCTAGTAATTGTTGTTGCTTCTGCTGCTGATTAAACTACTGTTAGGTTGTTTAACTGCTCATAGTTTACCTTGTGAACAAAAAGGACAAATATATGTTTTAGCCAAAATTTGCCAAAGGGGGAGTTTGTTGATTCTAAGTGTTGGCAGCAATTTTGGTAAAATAAAGAGTGTTCACAAGATGTTATGTGTGATGTCTTAACATGAGATATCCTATGTACCTGCTGGAGTTCAAGAACATGTTCATGCAGGATTGTTTCAGAATGCCACATACAATGCCACGGCTTCTGATATTGGATGTACCTGCTGGAGCTTAAATGAAAGACATGTTCATGCAGGATTGTTTCAGATGACATACACAAGGTCATAGCATCTGATATGGCTGTACCTGCTGGAAGTTATAAAAGGAATTATTGGATTATGTAGGATTTTTCCAGGATGTCAGACCCGATGTCATGACATGTCAGTATGAATGTCTGGTGTTTTGGAGACAAAAGTACACAGAACATTCAGTATGAATGTCTGATGTTTTGTGATTGCACAATTAATGGCAATCTTTGGATGATTGAAGATATGATTAGCTGGCGCATTCAATCATGGATTACAACCAGATTTACTTATTTTCCAAGGAGATCTAACCAGCTGTTATAAAAAGATTTGATTGGAAAATAGATTTAGGGTTTTCAAGATGTCCAAGCCCAGTTGGATGCTTCTATAAAAAGGGACTTAGAAAACCTGTTTGAACACACAACCAATACTGAGCGAAATATAGAGAGAGAGCTAGGGTTTGTGTCTGTTTAGTCGTGAGACTTGTAGGTCATTCAAGTCATCCATTGATGATTGAATTGGACTGATTTGTGGTTGTAATTTGTCACTCTAAAGTTGTTAAGCAAGAGTGTGTGTCTTCTTGATCAAAGTTGTGAAGCAAGATCAAGAGTGTGTCTTCTTGATTGAAACTGTGAAGTAAAATCAAGAGTGTGTAATTGAAAAGTATTTTCTTTTCTCAAGGGATTGTTGTTTAAAATCACTGGTGTGTGATTGTAGGGAAGTGAGTGGGTTCTCATATCTAAGAGTGCTTAGGTAGAAATTACACGGGTAGAGATTAGGTGAGAAAGACTGTAACTTGTTGAAGTGTACGGAGAGTCTTTGAACTAATTTTATTTTAGTGAATTTCCTTCCTGGCTTGGTAGCCCCCGGACGTAGGTGAGTTGCACCGAACTGGGTTAACAATTGTTTGTGTTATTTGCTTTACCATTCTGTTTTTTTATCCATTGTGTATTAACAGATATTAGTGTCGTGACATTACCTTCAACATCTTATATCTGATACCAGAATTTCACAAATCCAAAACTCATTTTTGCCATAACCAAAAAAACCAATCCACATGGTAGATCCAAATATCCAAATTAGTTAATTCTTAAAACCAATTCCATATCCATAAGCCCAATCATCATCCATTAAGTCCAGGTATCCATTTACCTTTTTTATCATCCATTTTTCAATAATCTTTTTTTTAATTAATTATCCACATATTCCAATACCACACGGCAAGTTGCAAGCCACAAAACCCAACAATCCAAAAGCTACAATCCAATTGAAACGCACGTGAGCATGTAAGTACAACCAACCAGAAAGTGAAAAACTTGCATAAACGGCAACAGAAAGCCAATAATAACAATGCAACTGCAGTAAGCAAAAATGCGATCAAACGCTTCAAAGCCAAACGCAACTGCTGCAATCGAAACGCATCTGCTGCAATCAAACTGCAGGCGGTCCAAATGCATCCAAGAGCCATGTGACGTCAAAGCCGAAAAGTTGCGTCAAAACACAATCTAAGCCAAGCTACAAAGTAAAAAAGGCTTTACACCAGAAATTCATTACGCAACTGCTACACCAAGCCATACTGCAGAAAAAACGCAAAGCTAACAACTAGCACTACAAAACATAAACGACGATAACCATGCTTCCAAATAGCTACCGCTGCATAAAGCCAAGTTGCGGTGAGAGTTGAAAAATATGCAATAACACCCAAAGCCAACTGCAAAACGGCATCAACTGCAGTAAAAGTCATAACACAACTTAAACTACAGCAGCAGTAACACGTCCAAAACGCAAGTTGCTACAGCGCAAAAGCGGAAAATGGATGTCCAAAATGCAACGAAAACAATAGCCAAATCCAAGCCTGAGTAGCATCCAAGACAGCTGCACAAGCTAGCACAAGCAGCCAACACAATGAAAACACAACTGCAGAAATAAGCTGCTACTCACAAGCCAAGTTGTAAACGGCAAGTACAAGCTACAACATTTTCCAAACGCGATCAAACCATTGAAAACACAGTGGAAGTACAATGAACACGCACCAAAGAAAACTACAGCCATGCCAACGCAATACAAACCATTGAAAACACGGTGGAAGTACAATGAACACGCACCAAAGAAAACTACAGCCATGCCAACGCAATACAAATAACAAGCCAAACAGCATTACGTGAACGACATTTCAAACGCAGCTAAAAAGCTGCAGAACTCAGCACCAAAACGACGACATTCAAAGCAAAACGACAGAAAAGAAAAATGAATCATAATAAAAAATTGAGAATCATCCAAAATTCACTCTCAAATTATATAAATACACTATTACAATATGATTTGGGCTCTCTCTCCAGTTTTATTCCAGAATTTTTCTTCTCTCCTTCTCTTCTGCTAACAGAATCCCGATTTTCTTCTTCAACCTCCCTAACCGGCATCGAGTCTTCATCTCCATTTGATTCCATGAAGCCTTCACAATCTCCTCATAACAGAAAGCTTCGCAATAACCTTGAAGACGAGAAAGGGAGCATTTAGCAGAACGTAGGCGAAGCTCGCACCGAAAGCGAATTTTAACCGGATTCAAGAAAAGCATGAACGCAAAACAGAAGCAAGGAGGAGAATATTGGAAGGTGAAGGATAGGACACCTGAACACAAAATTCGCCGGTAATATTCCGCATCGCGTTGGCTTTGGTTGGGTTAAGTAGAGGTCGCTTCGTTTTGGTGAAGAGAGGTCGGAAACGGAGACGCCGTGTGAGTGCCGCTGCCGGCGAAGAAGCGGAGCGTTTCGGTATCTCCGCCCTTTTTTCTACTTCTGTGCGATACTGAAGTGAAGAAGAAGATAAGATTCATTCGGGCTTCATCCAATCCTGTTTGGGCCTTAGGTTTCACATTTAGGCCCAAGAAAAATCTGTTTGCTTCATGCACACACTCCCTCCATGTCCATACACTCTCCCTGATTGGGCTTAGTACTAGTTTAGGCCCATGCTGTTTCTTTTCTTTTGATCCAGCTTGCTGTTTTTTTTGTTATGGTTTAGTTCTAGGTTTAGCTCAGTTTAATTAGGATTAATTAGATTAATTTTAGGATAGTAGATTAATTGTAGAATATGGTGTTGTTATTAATTAGAATTTTAATATGATTTTGATATTAATTAGAATTTTAATGAGATTTTTGTTAATAATTAGGATTCATTGGATTTTGTTATTAATTGGAATTTTAGGTAGTGTTTTAATATTAGAATTTTAATTGGATATTGATAATTGCATTCATTTTAGGATTGATCTCTCATTTTTTATAATTGATAATATTAGATTTATGTTGATATTAGAACTTGACTTTTGGATATTGATATTAACTCTCTTATAATTTCTACTTTGATTTAATTTCTAACAATTAACATCTAATTTTTAATTTCCGCACCTAACTTCTAACATTTATTTTGTGTACATTTACTTTATTTGTTTTGCTTTATATTTCATATTGTACATTCTCACTTCCATAAAAATGAACATAAAAATGGCAAAGAGTTAAAAAATGCAAAAAAGATAATAATTCCCCAAGCATGTAATGGACATTGGAATGGACTTAGAGATTGTTGTTAGAACCCTTGCAAAAGACCTTGGACAAATATTCAACCCTAACATGGATGGAGAATTCAAGAATCAAAAAGAACTTGTAATATTTTATGCGCTTTCTAGTTTAGGACATTATGCACACACATGGCTTTCTCTTGGGCTACCTGACAATGAGACCTTTTATTTCCTGCACTCCCTTGTACTTTACATGTACCCCTTCCCTTTTTTTATGTATGCTTTTACTTGCTTTGTCTTTTATTGCTTTATAGCTACTTCTTAGGCATTAGGAGCGATCACTCTTTCACAACCAATAATCAAACCTTTGATCCAACGTCAAGCGGTCTTTTCATAAATCAAAATCAATAAGCAAACCCTTGATCCAACGTCAAGCGGTCTTTCCAAATCAAACTCAAAAACACAATAAATACGATCAGTGTTGTACGTCACGAGCCTTAAGCGATAAAGAAGGGATGAGACTGGAGTTTTCCTACACTCGTTCTGAATGCTTCGAACACAAGACGTTTGGCTTGGTAGTTCGAGGTATTCACCTTTATCCATAGTCTTTAGTGCAATCCGAAATCAGTAACATTTTCTCAAAAACTAAAAACAATTCAACGCATTCAAACCTTTTGTTTGAGCCTTAGGGCATCACACTCGAAAACCCTTCTTCAAGGTAATAAAATTATCCAAACAAACAAACATTTTAAAACATACGAACTACGGGGCTCTGATTTCTCACTTCAACAAGTGGGCATGCGTAGCACGAGGATCCAATCCTCGGCGAGCACACTAATTTAAAATCCACCTCCATTCCGCAAAACCTTTGGCAAGCAAACATTTCGATAATAACATCCATTGAAGCGCAAACATCCTAGATGGTTCCCATGGAGTACCATGGATGTGAGGGGTGCTAATACTTTCCCCTTGCATAACCAACTTCCGAACCTGTTCGTGGTTGCGATGACCATACTTTGGGTTTTCTCGATATTTTCCCTTTCCTATGGAATAAATAAAAACTGATGGTGACTATGTATTTTTCGCATAGCGACACCAGCCAGTCTTCTCAAAGTCTTCTTTTCTTTGTTGGACGCCCCAGGCGGGTACTTCTGACTCTGGAGAAAATATTTAATATCATGACACCAAGGCTTATTGTCTATCACTTCTTCTGTTGCAAACACGTGAGCGGGTCTATCAAGGCGCATACTCGTAATACTGGACGCGTCATTCCAACGATTTACTTTATATATAAAAGACAAAGTAGCCAAAGCATCTGCCATCTGATTTTCTTCACGAGGTATATGATGAAACTCTATTTTATTGAAGAAAGTTGATAACCTCCTTGCTTAATCCTTGTAACGAATTAAGCCAGGATGAAGAGTCTCCCATTCTCTTTTAATCTGATTAAACACCAAGGCTGAATCCCCACAAACATTAAGGATTTTAATTCTCAAATCAATGGCTTCTTCAAGACCCATGATACAAGCTTCATATTCTGTCATTCTATTCGCACAATCAAACATCAATCTTGTAGTGAAAAGGATATGAGAACTCTTAGGAGTAATAATGATTGCCCCAATTCCATTACCATAAGCATTAACAGCTCCATCAAAAACTAAATCCCACCGGGATCCAGGCTCTGGTCCTTCTTCAGGCAATGGCTCATCACAATCCTTAGCTTTAAGTACATAACATCTTCATCAAGGAAGTCAAACCTAGTGGATTGATAATCATCTATCGGCTGGTGAGCCAAATGATCTGCAAGAATACTTCTTTTAATCGCTTTTTGAGTATGGTACTTAATATCATATTTAGACAATAGCATTTTCCAACGAGCAACGCTTCTAGTCAAAGCAGAATTTTCAAAAAATATACTTGATTGGATCCATTTTGGATATCAACCAAGTGGTATGATTGATCATATACTGGCATAGACGTTTTGTAGCCTATGCTAAAGCATAACAAGTCTTTTCAAGCATGGAGTACCGAGACTCACAGTCTGTAAACTTATTACTCAAATAGTAGATGGCATGTTCCTTCCTACTGGTTTCATCATGTTGTCCAAGCACATAATCCATGGACTCTTCTAACACAATCAAATACATAATCAAAGGTCTTCCTTCCACTGGAGGGGACAAGATAAGAGGTTGAAGCAGATACTCTTTGATATTGTTAAAAGCTTTCTAGCAGTCTTTTGTTTAAACACAACCTTGATCTTTACAGAGAATCTTGAATATTGGCCCACACGTGGCAGTCATGTGAGATATAAATCTGGATATGTAGTTTAGACACCGGAGGAACCCTCTGACTTGATTTTCTATCTTTGGTGCAGGCATCTCTCTAATAGCTCTGACTTTATTGGGATCTACTTGAATACCTTTATGGCTGATAATGAAACCCAACAGCTTCCCTGAGCAGACACCGAAAGTTCACTTATGAGGATTCAGAGGGAGTTTAAACTTTCTCAACCATAGAAACAACTTCAACAAATATTCAAGATGATCTGATTTAGTCTTCGACTTAGAAATCATATCATCAACATATAATTATACCTCTTTGTGCAGCATGTCATGGAAAATAATAGTCATGGCTCTTTGGTACGTTGCACCAGCATTCTTTAAACTGAAAGGCATCACTCTATAGAAGAATGTTCCCCAGGGTGTAATAAATATTGTCATTTCCATGTCCTTGGGTTCCATCTTGATCTGATTATAGCCGGAGAACCCATCCATAAAGGAGAAGACATTGAACTTAGCTATATTATCTACCAACATGTCAATGTGTGGCAGAGGAAAATCATCTTTCAGACTAGCTTTCTTCAAGTCTCTATAATCAACACAAATCTGAACTTTACCATCTTTCTTTGGAAACAGGCACAATGTTGTCCAGCCATTGAGGATACTCAGAAGTAACAAGGAAATTAGCATCAATCTGCTTTTGCACCTCCTCTTTGATCTTGACAACCATTTTAGGGTGAGTTTTTCTTAACTTTTGTTTAACCGACGGACATTCTAGCTGGAATGGTAATCGATGCTCCACAATATCAGTATCAAGACCTGGAATATCTTGATAAGACAAAGCAAAAACATCCACATATTCTATAAGAATCTCTACCATCCTCTTCTTAACATCTGGACAAAGCAGTGCCCCAATCTTGACTTCTTTCCTGCTTTCTTTAGAACCCAAATTAATCACTTCCAAAGGCTCTTTAAGAGGTTGAATGGTCTTCTCCTCGTGCTTAAGCAACCGAGAAATCTCATCAGAAATCTCTTCAACATCCTCTTCTTTCATTTCGAACACAAGGAATTCAAAGTTGGGAGAGGGCATAAGGTCATTATTTTCAATGGGTTTAACAATTAATCTGCACAATGATTTTATACTTGATTTTAGAATATGAAAAGATAAACGCACATTGTGATACAAATATAAAAGTGATTATTATCTTGGTTTTTTATGACACCATTTTTTCAGAAAAATAAAAAAGGGAAAACATAATATGGATAAACGGAAAAACATTTTATTAATGATGATAAAAACCTAAAACAAAGCTCACATAGATCCACTTTCACCTTGGGCATAGTGAAAGGATTTTTGAAAATAAAAAAAGAATATATTACTTTGATAAGTGAATAATAGAAGGAACATTAACAACAATCTAATTTTGGCATATCGATCCATGCATCACAAAGTTTGATGCTTCTTGCTTTTCCCCGTCCTCTAGGATGGCGGCAGCAGACTGGTCCTTAGAATGAATAAAGCCAACACTATAAAACACTTCCTAAATTTGCTTCAAATATCTTTGGGTTGAACCGGATGAAAAGCCCAAACCAGCCTTGTTATTGTTCTCGGCAAGCTCAACAACTTGTCCCTACCTAGAAGATTGGCCATTCTCCACCATATGTTGAGCATCTCTCAAAGATACCATGGATTCCCCATTCTTTCTAGCAACAATATTGTCAATGGAAAGAGCTTGAAACGATGTTCGCTCAGCTTCGTCAACATCAATGTATGAAAATAAAGAGAGATGACTTTCCAATATGGCTTGCTCGCCATCCACTATCACTAACTTCTCATTCTTCATAAACTTCAACTTCTGATGGAGAGTTGATGTCACTGCTCCGGCCTCATGAATCCACGGACGTCCTAAGAGACAACTGTAGGTGGGATAAATATCCATCACTTGATAAGTGATCTGAAATAAGCACAGACCTATCTTTATTGGGAAATCAACCTCCCTAATTACAGTCTTCCTTGAGCCATCGAAGGGCTTCAAAACAACTCCACTAAATCTCATCAAAGCACCTTGATAAGAAAGCTTGGACAGAGTGGTCTTAGGCAAAACATTTAAAGAAGAACCAGTATCCACCAACACATTGGACATGGAATCTTCCTGACAGTTCATAGAGATATGCAGAGCCAAATTGTGGTTCCTCCCCTACTCTGGCAACTCTTCATCACTGAAGCTCAGATGCGGTAATATTGGCTACAATTCCATCAAATTGATCAATCGTTACATCGTAGTCCACATAGGCTTGCTCCAGGAACTTCTGCAAAGCCTCTCGATGAGCTTCTAAACTCATCAGTGAAGATAATGTGGATATCTTGGACGAAGTGTGCAACAACTGGTCCACCATATTGATACCACTCTTCTAAATCAGTTTCAACACTTCATCTTGATCAGGACTCTGATTCACACTGTTAGATTGACTTGTTTGCATAATAGTAGTTTTCTCTTGAGTTGATTTCTCTGTCACCACATATTTAGTCCTTTTAGGAGCCGCAACAGCAAATACTCGACCACTTCGGGTTACACCACTTACATTAGCAATGTTCACAACAGACGAAAAAAAAGGAATGTGCACCTCTTTACCGTCTTCCGCCATGGTAGCACTATACTTGTAAGGCACGACTTTATCAGATTCGTAAAGCGTAGGACCCGCCATATGAATGACCAACGGATTAACTGAAGGAGAATAGCGATCCAAAATGCAGCGGAATTTAAAATTTTCTCCTTTAATGATCCTTACGAATGGGCATTATCAATGATAGAATAATTACCTCTTGTGGCGATTGAAACCTTTGATGCAGATCTAAGGAGTGATCACGAACGTTGAATGGTGACAACGCCTCTACTCATTCCACACGAACAGACTCCTTCAATCTCAGTGCTAGCTGCTACGAATGACGACTTTGAGTGTGTGTGTGTGTGTGTTTGTGTGTGTGTGTGTGTGTGTGTGTGTGTGTGTGTGTGTGTGTGTGAGAGAGAGAGAGAGAGAGAGAGAAATTAAATTACAATTGCACAAATGCTTTTGCACAAGGGTTCTATTTATAGAACCACTTGTGTGGGCTATAAGCTAAAAAATCCCACTTAAGTGTTTGTGGCCCATATCTTATGATATACCAAAATCACTTAAGTGTGTGGCACCTTACCATATTTCACATTCTACTTAAGTGCACTGTACCTTACGGTGTCCTACAATTCACTTAAGTACGCCGTACCTTATGGTGTTCCTTATTTACTCTATCTCTCATCAATCCGCCCTTTTGTGTGTGACCCTGTAGGTTTTCGTGGCATTGGCAATTATATTAAATCACGTATTTAACATAATAAACAGTGAGCGGTATCCAGCAACACATCACTGCTACCCAGGACACGAAAATATCATGTGATCTGACAAATCCTTTTGTGATAATACTTATGTGTACAATTACCCTTTTTCCCTTATGTTTATATTGAACACAAGGCATAGACCGTTTCATCCTTGTCCAGTTCAATATTGGGCTCGTAGACATTTATCCTGTTACGCAGGATAGGAAAACTCCATCTGAGTCACTCATGTCCCTCAGCATGCTTCGTGGAGTACCCATTGTAAGACCCCAATTTTGAACCTAAGATCCCCCATGCAATTTCATCATAAGCATTAGCATTGGGATCATACCTTAGCATCCTCCTTACCCCTCTTTCATTGGGTTTGATTTGGGAGAGATCACCAAGCATATTTGTGATTATATCATACTTGTATATTATTATTTTACTAACCAAATACCAAAAATATATCTTTGAATCTATCTAACTCTTTTGTAGGTAGGGCATGATTCCATTGAATCATTGATCACATCTAGGGTTTAAGACCCTCATGAACAAAGAGCACAATCAAGAATTGATTCAAGAATGGTTATGAACATCATATATGAGTCCCAATTGCTTCTACATGTTATATTGATCAAGATTTCTTCAAGAGTTTGAGGGTGATTAGCCTTGGAAACCCTAGTTTGACTAGGTATCTTGAGTAACTTGTCCAACAAGCTATCTCACCATTTGACCAAATTTCTCAAGGGACACTTCGAATTTAATCATCTTATGCATATGTGATCTACCATGAGCTAATAAAGTCAAGAGATTTGGGAATTAGCAAGTTGGTTGATGGTGGTTGGCCGGATGAATTCATCTGATCAAAATTGGGTCTCCCTAGACCCTATCTCCTACAATTTTCACCATATGGAAATGATTCCAAGAGAAAACTTACTCTAAATGACATTATAAACAACTTTCATGTTGATACCTAGAGCTAGTTTTGCTTGGAAAATCATTTTCTATGTTGAAACATTATAGGTCATTTTGCCTAAACCCTAATTTGAAAGTCAACTTCCCAAGGCCATAACTTGCTCAATTTTTATGAGATGAAAGATTTCCAGGTTGAAAAATCAAATTCGATGTGTCTACTTCAACTTTTATGTTTAGAGTGGGAGCTAATTCAACTTCTTTGAACATGTGATATGAGGCTACATTATAGGTCACTTTTGACCTATACCATTGATCAAGGGATTTTTTCAAACTTCAAAAATGCATAACTCTATCATTTCAAATCCCAATGATACGAAATTGGTCTCCATTTTGAAGGTCTTTGACATATATACAACTTTTATGAAGACACTTTTCTCATTTGAAGCTCCTATGAAAAGTTAAGCAAGGCGGAATATTGAGACATATGGCTTGACACTTAGAAAACAATTTATATGTCAAATTCTTCCAAACTTCCACCTCAAATATCTCCAAGTTCCAAGCTCCAAATTAAAAAGTGTTCAACATAAAACTTATTCATCTTGATCTCACCTTTCCAAAGAGCTAAAATTCATGCATTTTGGATGAGAAATTCATAGGTTGCGCATGGCTTAAACAAGCTGATATCATTTGGCATGGATCAAACTTCAAATTACAATGCTCAATTGCCTTGCAATCTAATCCATATCCAAAGCATCTGAACTTTATTTTGGACTTTCAAACAATCATTTCATGGGCCTATGCGCACCCATGCACCATGATTTCATCATTTGCCAATTTTGGAAAGTGAAAGTGAGTGTGCAAATATCATCCAATTTCTCTATAAATTGAAGCCCTTATGCTCAGAATTAAGATACACATTGTACCAGCTTTGAATCCCCATTGCCAACCCTTCACATTAAGAGGATAACCCTGATAAATTCATTTGAATTTGAGCTTGAATCTCCACTGTTTTGGAATTTAATTCTCCAGGAATCCGTTGCTTCTAAGCCTTTCCATTCCTCTTCTGCAAGCAATTGAAATGAAGCTAAGCACGATTCATATCAAGATCTAGCAAGCTCAGACCTCCATTGAAGGTAATTTGCAGAAAATTTGAACTCTTTGATTCTCCTTGTTTCTTGCTCAATTCTATTGATTATTGTGTTGTTTGAAGTCCTACCAATCTAGGCAAGGTGTTTGAGTTGCTTTGAGGCCAAATCGAAGCAACTCAGATCATGAACCTCATTTTTCAATTCCACATATCTCTCAATATAGTTGGAATTGGAAGAAATGGATGTGATATTCGTGCTCAGTGATGTTTTCTCTTTAAAATCATGTCCCTATTTGAAATTTTGGTGATGGTTTATGTTGACCAGTCCGACGAAGCTCGCCGGAGAAGACAAACGGAGCTCTGGCTCCGGTGATGATGTGTCTTGTATCTGGACCGTGTGATCTAATTCTCATGTTTTAATCTCAGACATTCCTTTTGATTACTCACGTTACAGCCCGCTTGACTAAGGTGTTGGTGGAACGCGTGTTGTGGATCATCAAATCTGCCACCTCAATTAATGAGGGAGATCTGATGGTCCACGTATTTTAGCATTTTCTGAATTTCCATTTAATTCCATTTTCTTCAATAATTCATAATAAATTCAATATTGATCCAAAAAATATGGGACTTTCACCAAAAAAATTCAAATATTTTTCTCTTTCATATTCTGAGTTAAAATTATTTTTTGGATCATTATTAATATTTTTCATGAATTAATTGATTTTTCATTTGTTTTTAATTGTTTAAAAATATTTTTAAGTGTCCAAAAATTATGAAAATTTTTATCCAAGGTACTTTGACCTTGTTTGACCTATGATAAATCACCTGGCTATTTATTTGGTGTTTTGATGTGATTTTAGGATTTGGACAAAACATATTTGAATTTAATGCATTATTTTAATTTTTTTAATTGAATAAATGCCATTTTAATTATGTTGACCATTTGTATTGACTTAATTGAGTTGCTTATCTGTTGTTGGGCCTTGATCAAGGTTGATTTGACTTTGTCAATTTAATATTATTGGATTTAGGGGATTTATGGAATGTACATTCCATCTCCCAAAATGAATGAATAATATTAATTTGGTAAAAGTCCTTCTTTGACCAATTTGTGATCTCATTCATCCCTTTCCCTCTTCATCTAATTCCCCTTCTTCATTCATTCATTTCAATTGGCCAATGACATCTCAAAATCCTAATGCTAGTTGATTGAAAGATTAACATGAGTATGGCTGAGATTAGGCCACACCTTTTGCATATTTTTGTGTGTGGTATGTTTAATGAGCATAGTTCTTAATACTATGTCTCTAACAAGCATTAACACCAAAATCTTATTGTCAGGCCTCAGATAGTTGTGACTTCGACATAAGTCCAATTACGATTGCCTAACATAGCCCTAAATTTGTGACACAAAAGGCATAAGTATTCTAGTTAGTGAGATTGTAAGTCTCCCCTCTTCCATGGTATTGTGTGGAAACTTGGCCTTCTTTCCTTCCTTTGGAAGATGTTTTGATTCAAGGATCCATGCTTGTGGCAATTGGGTTGAGTGTTCTCCAAAGAATGTCTTGAAATAAAAAAGCAAAACAAAACTAACTACTAACTTACTAACTATTAACTTTTACTTTCAAGTCTTTACCTTTATGCAATTTACTTTTAGCACTTTATTATCATTTTCCATTATACATATCATCCTAATTGTTTATGTTAATATAATTTTCACTTTGTCCGCTTGGACCATATTGTGTGATATACTTTGTTGCTTTGATTGTTTGATTGGTCTTTGACCATTAATGCACATAATAATAACAAAAACCCTAAAAGACTTTTGAGTGGACTGTTGGTTTGATCTTGCCCAATTGGACTTAGAACTTAGGAAACATTCCTTTGCTAATGGACTTGGCCAATGCTAATTTATTGAAGAACCAAGAACTTGCAAGTTTGAATTCATCTGATACATCATTCAAGATCTCTCCATATTCATCTGCAACATTCATTCAAGATCTCTCCATATACATCATTCAAGAACTTGCAAGTTTGAATTCCTTTGAGGAAGATCTTTGTAGTGGATAAGCTTGGATGAGGCCGTCTTTATTTGATGTCTTTGCTCTTCAAGATTGATATAATTGTGCATTTGCGTGTTGCTTGATTCAAAAAAGTCCAAGGGAATTCTGGGTTTCTATTGACATACTTGTCTATTGGATTGCTCCCATTTGGTCAGATCTTTTCAACTTTAAACTTTTAAATTTTTGTGCATAGGGTAGTCTCTTTATCTTCTCCCCATTTCTTTAATTTCAAAATCTCTCCCTCCATTTTTAAAATCTTCTTTGTGGGAACTACTTTGGTTCTAAACTTAGACCATTTTTACAAAAGATAGAAACTTTGGCCTTATGCCATTGTATTTTCAAATTTTTTTCTTAAATCAAACTTGTAAATGAATTTAACTATGCTTGACTTAAACTTTCAAAAATCCAAAAAGAACTAACTCATTCAAATCATTTTAGGCCCTTGTGCCTTTCAAGCTTAATTTTTGTTAAAATCAACATACTCACTTTGAAATTTCTAGCACGAACTACGAGGTTTTGATCCCTCATTTTTATGTTCATAGGCACAAGACCGAAGGTCTTGTCAAACACAAAAATTTAATTAATGAATTCTTTTCTCATCCCCCCATTCTATTTGTTTGTAAACATCACGTTGTACAAAATACATATGCACACAAAAAGGGCTCCCTAGGAGTACCTAGGACACTTTGGGTGCTAACACCTTCCCTATGTGTAACCAACCCCCTTACATGTGATCTCTGACTTTTATTAGTTTTTATTTGAAAACTTCTTACTATTTGGATTTTGTTCGTACTTTTTCCCTTTTCCCTTGGAAACAATAAAATCACGGCGGCGACTCTTGTTAATTGATATCTAACTTGTCAATAGCTTGATGATCATGAATTTCCCACTACAAAAATTAAATGGCGAATCTGCTGGGGAGTAGTCTCAAGTGGGTTTAGCCTACTTTTTGTGTGAATATATTTGTATAAATGTGATATTTGTATATATGTATGTGTGATATAATCTGCTTGTTATGCTTGGTGATCCTTGAGTGGTGAGATAAGTTATAACCCGAACTTAAGTGCAATTAAGATAGGAGGATGGTATAGTCATGTTCGACTTGTATGGAGTAGTCCTTAACAAGTTGGCTTGAGATCCATCTGCTCAGTGGAGACTCCTTTGGATTTAGAAATATCACACAAGTATTTGTGGTTAGGCATTATTATTTCTAATTGGGTCTGAGAAGCTGAGGACCTTAGAACACCTAACCCATCTTGGCCTATTTAGAACATAGTGCGGAAACTGTTCAAGTGTAAACTTGATAACAGTTATTACGCGATACTACACTCATACGAGTTTCTCTTGAGAATATTATGGGTCAATGAGTTAGTCATCTTAACATGTAATATCCTTAGTTCACTCCTTTGGGATGGTTCTTACCCAGAGTCCATGCTCGTGACTTGCAACAAACCCTTGATTCTTGGTTGATCCAATCAAGTCTTGTCAATATCAATGGAACTTGGGTGTTGATAAGGTGTAAACCATAATCCACCAAAATGGATGATTGATCTTGACAATGACTTGATTCATCCCTTGACCTTTGTTTGCCTTGCGTGTGATCCCTTACTTGTGATTGTTGCATTCATGCATTTCATGTTCATCATAACATTCATCACACGAAAATTTCAAGGAACTAAGGTATCATTTGCAAATATTTTCAGACCATGGATTGTGGACGAAGGAACACTAAGAAGTACAGTTTCAGATGTCCCGACTTGAAAGAGTTAAGGAAGCTAGCATCTTTTGTATTAGATCCCTTAGACTTCAAACAACGTCATGGGAAGCTTCTGTCCATTTTGTCTGCTGATGTAGTGGAAGGACTCTTGAGTGTATTGGTGCAGTTCTATGATCCTCTCTACCATTGTTTCACTTTCCCAGATTTTCAACTTGTGCCTACATTGGAGGAGTATTCTCATCTTTTGGGGATACCAGATTCTAGTAGAGTACCTTTTAGTGGATTGGAGGAGATTCCTCGGTCTAGTATTATTGCTAAAGCTCTTCACTTGAAGAAGTCTGAGATAGAGGCTCATTGGGTGAAAAAAGGAGGGTTATTTGGGTTGCCATTTGTTTTCCTCATCAAGGAAGCTACCACTTTTGCTCAAGCTGGTAATGTGTATGCTTTTGAAGCTATCTTTGTGTTGCTCATCTATGGATTAGCTTTGTTCCCTAACATTGACAGTTTTATTGATGTTAACTCCATTGGACTTTTCTTGATTGGGAATCTTGTGCCTACTTTGTTGGGTGATATGTATTTCTCTTTGCATATAAGGAATTCTAAGGGTGGTGGAACGATTGTCTGTTGCATTCCTCTTCTGTACAAGTGGTTGCACTTGCCTCAGACGCCTGCTTTTGTGGAGAACAAACAATGTCTAAGGTGGTCTCAGAGACTTATGTCTCTCACTAATGATAATATAGTTTGGTATAATCCGTCCTTAAGCAGTTTGGAGATTATTGATAGTTGTGGTGAATTCTCTAATGTGCCTCTCATTGGTACACAAGGAGGAATTAGCTAAAACCCTGCTTTGGCTCGTCGTCAACTTGGGTTCCCCTTGAGAGACAAGCCTAATAACACTTTGGTAGAAGGTCTTTTCTATCAAGAGGGTAAAGATCCCCAACATTTGAAGCAGAAGATTGTGCATGCTTGGCATAATGTGCATAGGAAAGAAAGATCCGAGCTTGGTCCGTGCAATTGTGTAGCTTTGAAAGCTTACACTCTTTGGGTGAAAAAGAGAGCTATGGAGTTGAAGATGCCTTATCCTTGTGAAAGACCTATGTCTATGGTTGTGGTTGAGCCATTAACTCTCCCTAACCAAGATGTAGAGGAGTTGGAAGACGCGCTCATCAAGATGAAGCAAGAAAAGGATATGTGGGAAGAGCGTTTCCATGCTTTAAGCAAGAAGCATGAAGAGTTGCTATTGGAGTCTAAGGACAAAGATGCACTGATTGAGCTACTTGAAGACCGAGTGACGAAGAGACAGAGAGAGCCAGAGGTTTCATCTTCTAGCATGCCTCAGCCTTCTGTTGCTTGGAAGAAGATTGTTGACCAGCTTGTCCCCGAGAAGACTCAGATGAAGGCTTCTTTTGAGACCGAGATCCGTCGCATTCGAAGGAAGTACGTGCCTTCATCCAGATCTTCTGACACTGTTGTTAGGGATCCTTAGGATGACTAGTCTCCTTTTCTCTTGTATCTTTTACTTTGGTTTCTGAAATTGTACTCAGTATAATCCTTCCAATTTATATAAATAAAAAGAGATTTTTGGTCATATCAAGTTATTGCAATTTAAATATTACATATTTGCAAAAGATACAATAAGTTCCTTGGAAACAAACATAATCAAGCATTGCATTTCATGCATCATTTTCATAAGCAGGTTTTTGCCAGGTGTCTGATTGGTGTTCTTCTGTGCTTTAGCCAAGCTGACTCATCGGTACAACACTAGAGCTAATAATTCAAAGTTCATGGAACACCTTGAGCAAGAGAACCGAGACTTGAAAGAGGAGATTGCTCGGCTGACTGCCATGATGGAGTCAGTTCTTGCGGCCCAGAGCCAAGCTTCTTCAACACATGCAACTCCTCCCGTGAGGACTGTCATCTCTGAAGTGGTTACCTCTACTATGCCTGCTGCCACCGCCCATTTCACTATGAATCTTCCTGCTGGATTCCCTTGGGGAATGCCACCTAATTTTGTGCCAGAGGGTTTCGCTCCCACTTTTGCTTCCATGCCAACATCTAGCCTGGTCATGTCTGTGCCACCTCCCGTTGTGCACACTTTGCCGCGTGCAGAAGACACCATTTATCACTCCGAGCCATCTGAGGGCCCGGACGTCTATGAAAAGATGGATGAGATGAAAGACCAATTCCTTGAGCTGCGCAAGAAGCTGAAAACGCTGAGAGGCAAAGATCTGTTTGGGAAGAGTGCTGCTGAACTGTGCTTAGTGCCCAATGTGAAAATCCCAATAAAATTCAAAGTGCTTGACTTTGAGAAGTATAAGGGGAAGTCGTGTCCATCAGTCATCTTGTGATGTATGCCTGCAAGATGTCAACCCAGACAGATAATGATCAACTGCTAATTCACTATTTTTAGGATAGCCTGACAGGTGCTGCGCTCCGATGGTATATGGGGTTAGATAGTGCAAGCATCTGCACTTTCAATGACCTAGGTGAGGCATTTGTGAAATAGTACAAATACCACATAGATATGGCGCCAGATAGGGACCAGGTGAGGTCCATGTCTCAGAAAGATAAGGAGACATTCAAAGAGTATGCCCAACGTTGGAGGGAGTTGGCTTCCCAGATCACTCCTCCAAAGAGAAGGAGATGACGAAAATCTTTCTCAAAACCCTGAGTTCATTTTACTATGAACGCATGATTTCCAATGCCCCCAGTGATTTTACCGAGATGGTAAATATGGGGATGAGACTTGAAGAAGGGGTCCGTGAAGGACGATTGTCGAAAGAAGAGGCGTCAACTAGAAAAAAGTATGGGAGTAATTTTAGCAAGAGGAAGGATAATGCAACAAATGCTATTTCAAGTGGGAGGCAGAGGAGACCTCAAGCAAGAAGAAATCCACCACCCCGTCAACATCATCATCACCAAGTATCATCCATCATTCCAGTATTCTCCAATCAGCAAACAATACCAATTCAACAACAATAACAACATCAGTATCAAAATCAACGTCAACAACAACAACCGCAACAAAGAACAAACACCTACAACAACAACAACAATTCCAACAACAATCATCACCAGCAACAGAACTTCGAGAGGAAGAAGGTATCTTTTGACCCAATTCCTATGTCCTATGCCGAATTGTATCCATCCCTGGTCCTCAAAAACTTGATTCAACCAAGGAACCCGCCGCAAATCCCAGAACCACTTCCTTGGTGGTATAAACCCGAACTTCGTTGTGCTTTTCACCAGGGTGCACCAGGGTACGATATTGAGAACTGTTATCCGCTGAAGTACGAGGTGCAAAAGCTTATGAAGAGTGGCATGGTGTCTTTTGAAGACCGCGCGCCTAATGTGAAAGCTAATCCTTTGCCCACTCATGGGAATACCTCAATGAACATGGTGGACGGCTGTCCAGGTGAATTCAAGGTTTTTGATGTCCGGTTTATCCGAAGATCTTTGGTGCAAATGCATAAAGATATCTGTTTAGTGAGTGAATGTGAACATGATCATGATGGTTGTGATATTTGTAGCGTGAACCCAATAGGGCGTGTTGTCGTGAAAAGGGACATCCAGCGTCTGATGGATGAAGGCATGATCCAGATTGTTCAATCCCGTTATGTAGATGACGATGTTAATGTCATTGTTCCCGTTTTCAAGCAACCAGAGCGGTTGGTGATCCAGTATGATAGCAGCAAGAATGTTAGCAATAGATCAGTTTTGCCGTTGGTAATACGGTTAGCGGGCCCAGACCCGTATGCATTTGATAAGGCTGTACCATATCAATACAATGCTACGATGATGGAAAATGGTCAAGAGGTCCTGTTCCGTACGAACAGTTCAGTGGTAAGCATTGCAGATGTTACAAAGGTGACCCGCAGTGGTCGAGTTTTTGGACCGGTGATCCTGGAGAATAAGGAAGAGTTGATTGTTGGTAAGAAGGCGGAGGTTCCTAATGCAGATCTTGTTGGTTGTTCAAGAGATAAGTTTGGTGAACCCAGCAATTTGAAAGCCAATAGTGATGATGATGAGGTAGAGGAGTGAATTTAATGTTGTTGAGTAGTTGCTCCAGACCCCTCAAAGATTTTCGTGATGTCTCTACTTTTAAATTCTGAAGCACACAAAGAAGCACTCCAGAGAGTTCTTGGACAGGCATACATGGAGCAAGATGTTATTGTGTCTCAATTTGATCATATTGTGGCTAACATCACTTCATGCAATAATTTGAGCTTTTGTGATGAAGAACTCCCTGAAGAGGGAATAAATCACAATCTAGCTTTGCACATATCGATGAATTGCAAGGAAGATGCTTTGTCAAACGTGCTAGTTCACACCAGGTCGTCACTCAATATGCTATCAAGGTCGACATTATCAAAGTTATCTTATCAAGGAGCTCCCATGAGGTATAGTGGGGTAATTGTCAAAGCCTTCGATGGCTCTCACAAGACTGTCATTGGAGAAGTGGACCTTCTAGTCAAGATAGGTCTGAGTGATTTTTAGATTACTTTCCAGGTAATGGATATTCACCCAGCCTACAGCTGTTTGTTGGGAAGGCCATGGATTCATGAAACAGGGGTTGTTACTTCCACTTTGCATTAGAAGCTCAAATTTGTCAAGAATGGCAAGTTGGTGATTGTGGGAGGTGAGAAAGCGTTGTTGGTTAGCCATCTGTAATCTTTCTCATATGTAGAAGCTGAGGATGAGGTTGGAACTCCGTTCCAAGCCTTATCTATTGCTGTTGAGAAGAGAGTTGGGGCACCTATGTTCTCTCTGAAAGATGCGTAGAGAATTGTTGAAGAAGACCCTGTTGATCAGTGGGGGCGCATGGTAGAGGTCACCGACAATAAGGGAAGAACTGGTTTGGGGTTCTAGAAGGGCGCGTCAACCGTTAGATCTGAAGAGATGCAACTCAATTTCCGTAGCGGAGGGTTCATTCATGGGAATGAACAACACTTAGCTGTTGGGCTAGAGGACAATGAAGAGGAAGACTACACCAACTTTGTGACGCATGGACAGACATGCAACAATTGGACTGCTGTTGATATTCCTGTTATTTTGCATCAATCTAAGTAATTGCTTTTATATTTTAAAAAAATCCTTCTCCTATGCCTAAGGGAGAAGTGAACATTGTTTGCGCATTTTAAATTGATCATCAATAAAATTAATTTTATTCATCCACATCTTTGATGTTTATTTTTACTTTTTGCTTATTTCTGAAAATGGTAATCATAAAAAACATAAATAAACAATATAATTGTCCATCTGCATAATATTTGGTCACAAATTCACTTCTCTAAAATCAAAATATCAAATCATTATGTAGGTTGGTTCCTAACCCCATTAAATACAATGATACTTCTCCTTCTCCAAATTTTGATTTCCCTGTGTTTGAGGCCGAGGAGGAAAGCGATGTAGAAGTGAGTGATGAATTGTCTCGTCTTCTCAAGCAAGATGAAAAGATTATTCAGCCGTTCGAAGAGCAGATTGAGCTTGTCAACTTAGGTTCCGAAGATGATGTGAAGGAAGTCAAGATTGGGTCTCGACTGTGTCCAGATGCTAAGAAGGGGTTGATTGATCTTCTTCGATAATATTCAGATGTGTTTTCTTGGTCCTATCAAGACATGTCTGGGTTAGATTTAGAGATTGTGGAGCATAGATTGTCGTTGAAGCCAGAATGCCCGCCAGTCAAGCAGAAGTTGAGAAGAACGCATCTTGATACGGCTGTAAAGATCAAAGAGGAAGTCCAGAAGCAGATTGATGTTGGTTTCCTTGTAACTGCGGAGTATCGGTAATGGGTGGCCAATATTGTGTCGGTGCCGAAGAAAGATGGAAAAGTCTGCATGTGTGTTAACTATAGAGATTTGAATAAAGCCATTCCAAAAGATGATTTCCCTCTGCCACACATTGATATGTTGGTAGACAATACTGCTAAATTCAAAGTCTTTTCATTTATGGATGGATTTTATGGATATAATCAGATTAAAATGGCACCCGAAGATATAGAGAAGACCACATTCATTACACCTTGGGGAACATTCTGTTATAGAGTGATGCCTTTCGGTTTAAAGAATGCAGGTGCAACTTACCAGAGAGCAATGACTACTCTTTTTCATGATATGATACATAAAGAGATTTAAGTTTATGTCGATGACATGATTTCTAAATCAATTGATGAAGAGGAACATGTTGAGCATTTGTTGAATCTATTCCAGCGTTTGAGGAAGTATAAACTCTGCTTGAATCCCAATAAGTGCACTTTTGGTGTTCGTTCTGGTAAGTTGTTGGGATTTATTGTCAGTGAGAAGGGTATTTATGTTGATCCTACCAAGGTCAAAGCAATACAAGAGATGCCTGCGCCCAAAACTGAGAAGCAAGTCAGAGGTTTTCTCGGCCGCTTGAATTATATTTCCAGATTCATTTCCCACATGATTGCCACATGTGCACCTATATTCAAGCTTCTCCAGAAAGACCAGTCTTGTGATTGGACTGAAGACTGCCAGAAAGCATTTGATAGTATCAAGGAGTATTTACTTGAACCTCCTATTTTGTCTCCACCTGTTGAAGGAAGACCGTTGATCATGTATTTGACTGTGCTAGAAGATAGTATGGGTTGTGTCCTTGGTCAGCAAGACGAGACTGGAAAGAAAGAATTTGCAATCTACTACCTCAGTAGGAAGTTCACCAACTGTGAGACTCGGTATTCAATGATTGAGAAGACTTGTTACGCATTGGCTTGGGCTGCTAAGCGTCTGCGTCAGTATATATTGAATCATACCACTTGGTTGATATCCAAAATGGATCCAATCAAGTATATATTTGAGAAGTCTGCTTTAACTGGGAGGATTTCCCGTTGGCGGATGTTGTTATCAGAGTATGATATTGAATACCGATCACAGAAAGCGATCAAAGGTAGTATCTTGGCTGACCATTTGGCTCACCAACCAATTGAAGATTATCAGTCAGTACAATATGATTTTCCTGATGAAGAGATTTTGTACTTGAAAATGAAAGATTGTGATGAACCATTGCTTGAAGAAGGGCCAGAACCTGGTTTCCGTTGGGGCATGATGTTTGATGGAGCTGTTAATCAATATGGAAATGGCATTGGGGCAGTGATTATTACTCCTCAAGGCACGCATTTTCCATTTACAGCTAGATTGACTTTGAAGTGTACAAACAACATGGCAGGATATGAAGCTTGCACTATGGGGCTTGAAGAGGCCATGAATCTCGGAATCGAGTATTTGGATGTATTTGAAGATTCAGCTTTGGTTGTGAATCAAATTAAAGGAGAATGGGAGACAAATCAACCCGGTTTAATACCATATAGAGATTACGCGAGGAGGATTTCAACTTTCTTTACAAAGGTTGAATTTCATCATATTCCTTGAGATGAAAACCGGATGGCAGATGCTCTTGCAACATTGGCATCAATGATTGTAGTGAAATATTGGAATGAAGTTCACAATTTGTCTATGATGCGTCTTGATAGGCCAGCTCATGTGTTTGTTGTTGAAGAGATCAAAGACAAAAAGCCGTGGCATTACGAAATCAAGTGTTTCCTCCAAAGTCAGATTTACCCGCCTGGGGCATCTTTGAAAAATAAGAAGACTCTGAGAAGATTAGCCGGTAATTTCTTCTTGAATGATGATGTACTATACAAGAGAAACTTCGACATGGTTTTGCTCAGATGCGTGGATAGACATGAAGCAGACTTGTCGATGACCGAAGTGCATGAAGGTTTCTTTGGTACTCATTCCAATGGACATGCAATGGCGAAGAAGATGTTGCGAGCAGGTTACTATTGGCTGACAATGGAATTTGACTGTTGCAAATTCATGAAGAAGTGTCACAAGTGTCAAATTTATGCTGATAAGATTCATGTTCCTCCGACACTATTGAATGTTATCTCTTCCCCATGGTCTTTCTCCATGTGGGGAATTGATATGATTGGGATGATTGAGCCTAAAGATTCGAATGGACATCGTTTCATTTTAGTGGCAATTGACTACTTCACAAAATGGGTTGAAGCGGCATCGTATGAAAATGTAACCAAGCCAGTTGTTGTAAGGTTTATCAAGAATCAGATTATATGCCGTTATGGTGTGCCAAGTAAGATCATTACTGATAATGGATCGAACTTGAATAACAATATGGTGGAAGCTCTTTGCAAAGACTTCAAGATTGCACATCATAATTCTTCTCCCTACAGACCCAAGATGAATGGGGTTGTTGAAGCCGCGAACAAGAACATCAAGAAGATTATCCAGAAGATGGTTGTCACATATAAGGATTGTCATGAGATGCTCCCATTTGCTTTGCATGGGTATCGTACATCCGTCCACACTTTAACAAGGGCAACCCCTTTCTCTCTCGTGTATGGTATGGAAGCAGTGCTCCCCGTAGAGGTTGAGATTCCTTCGTTGTATGTGCTCATGGAAGCCAAGTTGACTAAAGCTGAATGGTGTCAGACCAGGTTTAACCAGTTGCATTTAATAGAAGAGAAGAGGTTAACTGCCATGTGTCATGGTCAGTTGTATCAACAGAGGATGAAGAAAGCTTTTGATAAGAAGGTCAAACCTCGTGTGTTCAGAGAAGGTGACCTTGTGCTCAAGAAGATTTTATCGTTCAAGCCAGATTCTAGAGGAAAATGGACTCCCAATTATGAAGGCCCGTATGTTGTCAAGAGAGCCTTTTCAGGTGGTGCATTGATTCTTACAACTATGGATGGTGAAGAGTTCACTCGTCCTGTGAACGCTGACGCAATCAAGAAATACTTCGCCTAAAAAAGAAAAGAACAGCTCGCTAAGTTGAAAACCCGAAAGGGCGGCTTAGGCAAAAATGAGTTTCTCAGTGGATTGAAAACCCGAAAGGGCGATCCAGGCAAAAATTAGAGACATAAAAACAGAAATGATTTCCCGATAAGTTGAGTACCCCACCTTGGGGCAACTTATGAAAAAATTAGGGATTATGGCAAGTAACTGCATTCTGCTGATCTTCAGTAATTTTTGAAAACCTGTTTGAGCACAAGGGTTGACATTGGTTCATCTCCAGCAGCGGTTCATCTCCAGCAATGGATATCAAGATTTGGTAGAAGGATTAAGGGTCATTTGTATTCAATGTACCCCTTTTCCATGAAAATTACCATTTTCAACTTTGTAAAATCTATGGAGTGTTGTCATTTACAGACTACCATTCTATTAAATAAAGTTGAGCTTTTATCCAATTGTTTCTACTCTTATTTATTTTGGCCAATAGTTTTAAATTTTATTATGATCATTTTGAAATTAAATTTTTAAATCAAATCAAGTTTTCTTTAATATATATAAAAGCAAGAAATTTTCCAAAGCAAGTAAAAAGAATATCAACATCATTTCAGTAAGAAGCAAGTTCTTAAATGCGAAGCATCTGAGGTTCCCCAAGCAGTAACTCTTCGGGTATCTCTAGTCATCAGCGTTGACTCATTTCCTCAGTAAAGTGTTATTGTCACCAGCTAACGGATTCAGTTCCCCGGTGGAGTGTTTGTTCCCCCAGTGGAGTTTCTTTCTGTTTCCCCAGTTGAGTTGGTTGGTTCATATACTCTGTGGCGTATTGTTTTCTCCAGTGAAGTTGCCAAGATATTTGTACATCCTAGTGGAGTTTTTGTCTCCATCCCCAACAGAGTTTCAACCTTCCTAGCAGAGTTCGTTTTTCCTTAGCAGGTAGATCGTCATCAGAAGATATGTTGATCTTGCCCAAGTAGATCGCTTTGGTGTCCCCACCAATCGTTGCATCTTTGCTCCCAGTCAGAATTTCCTCCTGGTTTCTGAGCAGATTTTGATTTGTTCCCCAGTAGGGTTTTCTCCCATTTTTATGGTGTTGACCTAAAATTCCCTACAGTTGGATGTTTTTTCCTCAGCAAATCTCCTTCCTCAGCTAGTGTTGAGCCTTTGGCTTGTTGATCTCTCTGTTCTCCAGCAGTTTGTCTTCATGATTTTGTGGATTGACCGAGGATTGTACCGGTGGTTCAATCTATTTGCGACACTTCAGTATCCATCGTGATCGTTTTGGAAGCATAATCACCATATATACATATACATATACATTCATATAAATTCCTTTTTGGCATATTCTTATTTGATTTATTTGTGATTTTCATTCTCTGTTATGGCGGTACTTTATCCCCATACCAAATATGGTGTTTGTCCTCCTTCAATTGTAGAGTGTCAGCCCCTAAGCAGAAAAGACTTTAACCTTTCCCTGTTTCCCCACTGAGTTTGTTTCCTCGTGGATGATTGTTATTTCAGTTTCCTCTCCAGCAAATTTTCTGGATGGAATCACTCCCTCTGAGTTATGTCCTCATTGGGTTGAGTCTTGATTGACCGTTTTCTTTCTAGCTCTTACCTAGATAGATATTTTGGTCCCTCTAAGAGTTTGTTACCCAGTAACTGGTAATATTCTTCTTAGTGTACCCGGTAAAAGTACCCTTTTTATCCTCAACAGTATCCCTAGTGGATCTATTCCTCGAAAAGTATATCCTTGTTATGTTCATCCTAACCGGTGACGGATATCTTTTCTTCCCCCATGGAGTCTATCCTTGATATGTTCACTCTAACCAGTGACGAATATTCTCTTCTTTGGAATTCTACCCAATAAAAGGTAGTTGTAATTCCTATTTTTGTTCCTCAGAGAGTTAATCCTTGATATGTTCATCTTAATTGATGACGGATTTTCTTCTCCTTATTGGTATTCTACTCAGTAACCGGTAGTTGTAAATCCTATTGTTCCCCTTTAGAGGAGTCTATCCTTGATATGTTCACTTTAATCGGTGACGGATTTTCTCTTCTGTGGTATTCTATCCAGTAAGTGATAGATGTAATCCCTATTTTCTCCTCTTTCAGAGTCTATCCTTGATATGTTCAGTTTAACCGGTGCCAGATTTTCTCTTTGGTTGGTCTTCTACCCAGTAACCGGTAGTTGTAAATCCTGCTTTATCCCCTCGCAGAGTTAATCCTTGATATATGCATCCTAATCGGTGATAGATTTTTTTTCTCCGACGGTTTTCTATCCAGTTTCGATAGATGTAATTCCCCTTTTGTTGTTCAGTTGGTATATCCTTGATATGTTCATCCTAACTGATGACGGGTATCCTCCTTGACATCCCCAGGCAAGTCTATCCTTGATATGTTCATCTTAACTGGTGACGGATTTTCTTCCCTGTCGAGTTTATCCTTGATATGTTCATCCTAACCGATGAAGGATACTCTCACCTTTGGTCTTCTGCCCAGTAACTGGTGGTTGTAAATCCTATTTTCTGCAGTTTTCCCCAGCAAGGCTATTCTTACCCAGTAACCGATAATGAATACTTCCTCCGGGCGGTCCTCAGCGAGTCATCCTTGATATGTTCATCCTAACCGATGACGGATGTTCTCCCTGTCAAATCTTTATTATCTTCTTACCCAGTAACAGGTAGTAGATAATAGATTTCTACTCCTCCTGTGTTAGAATTTTATTTTCTCCCCAGTTGAGTTGAGTGTGTTTTCCTTAGTGAAATTGTGTTTCTCCCCTGCATGAGTCGAATGTTTCAGTGTTATCCTAACTTATTTGTATCCCCTGCAGGTGTTTTTTGTTTCCCCGACTGAGTCTTTCCATTTTGTATGGAATTCCTCTAGTCCCCCATCAGTTTTAAGTCGTAGCCTGGCCTACGCATAAGCCCCTTTTATCCCCTCAGAGTCTCTGTCTCCCCGACAAGTTTTCCTTATGGAATGCATTATACTCCTACGGATTTTCGGTCCCTCTGATTTCTTTTCCTTTGTGGCAACATTTCCCCACAAAGCATTAACTTTTGCATTCACATCATATGCATGATGAGGTCTCTTTGGGACCAAAATTTGTTTCTCTATGTTGTTACTTAAGCCTATTCTACTGAGTTGAGCCAAAGATTTTAACCTTCACCTCCTCAGTTAGAATATCCTTAAATAGGGGCAGGTGTAAGACCCCAATTTTGACCCTAAGATCCCTCATGCAATTTCATCATAAGCATTAGCATTGGGATCATACCTTGGCATCCTCCTTACCCCTCTTTCATTGGGTTTGATTTGGGAGAGACCACCAAGCATCTTTGTGATTATATCATACTCGTATATTATTATTTTACTAACCAAAATACCAAAAATATGTCTTTGCATCTATCTAACTCTTTTGTAGGTAGCACATGATTCCATTGATTCATTGATCACATCTAGGGTTTGAGACCCTCATGAACAAAGAGAACAATCAAGAATTAATTCAAGAATGGTTATGAACATCATATATGAGTCCCAATTGCTTCTACATGTTATATTGATCAAGATTTCTTTAAGAGTTTGAGGGTGATTTGCCTTGGAAACCCTAGTTTGACTAGGTATCTTGAGTAACTTCTCCAACAAGCTATCTCACAATTTGATCAAATTTCTCAAGGGACACTTCAAATTTCATCATCTTATGCATATATGATCTACCATGTGCCAATAAAGTCAAGAGATTTGGGAATTAGCAAGTTGGTTGATGGTGGTTGGCCAGATGAATTCATCTAATCAAAATTGGGTCTCCCTAGACCCTATCTCCTACAATTTTCACCATATGGAAATTATTCCAAGAAAAAACTTACTCTAAATGACATTATAAACAACTTTCATGTTGATACCTAGATCTAGTTTTGCTTGTAAAATTATTTTCTATGTTGAAACGTTATAGGTCATTTTGTCTAAACCCTAATTTGAAAGTCAACTTCCTAAGGCCATAACTTGCTCAATTTTTATGAGATGAAGTATTTCGGAGTTTCATAATAAAATTCAATGTGTCTACTTCAACTTTTATGTTTGGAGTGGGAGCTAATTCAACTTCTTTGAACATGTGATATGAGGCTACATTATAGGTCACTTTTGACCTATACCATTGATCAGGTGATTTTTCCAAACTTCAAAAATGCATAACTCTATCATTTAAAATCCCAATGACAGGAAATTAGTTACCATTTTAAAGGTCTTTGAGAGAGCTACAACTTTGATGAAGACACTTTTCTCATTTGAAGCTCCTATGAAACGTTGAGCAAGATGGAATATTGAGACATATGGCTTCACACTTAGAAAAAAATTTATATGTCAAATTTTTCCAAACTTCCACCTCAAATATCTCCAAGTTCCAAGATCCAAATGAAAAAGTGTTCAATATAAAACTTGTTCCTCTTGACCTCACCTTTCCAAAGAGCTAAAGTTCATGCATTTTGGATGCAAAATGCATAGGCTGCGCATGGCTTAAACAGGCTGATATCATTTGGCATGGATCAAACTTCAAATGACAATGCTCAATTGCCTTGCAATCCAATCCATCTCCAAAGCATCTGAACTTCATTTTGGACTTTGAAACAATCATTTCATGGGCCTATGCGCGTCCAGGCACCATGCTTTCATCATTTGCCAATTTTGGAAAGTGAAAGTGAGTGTGCAAATATCATCCAATTTCTCTATAAATTGAAGCCTTAATGCTCAGAATTCAGATACACACTGCGCCAGCTTTGAATCCCCATTGCAAACCCTTCACATTAAGAGGATAACCCTGATAAATTCATTTGAATTTGAGCTTGAATCTCCACTATTTTGGAATTCAATTCTCCAGGAATCCATTGCTTCTAAGACTTTCCATTCCTCTTCTGCAAGCAATTTAAGTGAAGCCAAGCACGATTCAGATCAAGATCTAGCAAGCTCAGACCTCCATTGAAGGTAATTTGCAGGAAATTTGAACTCTTTGATTCTCCTTGTTTCTTGCTCAATTCTACTGATTATTGTGTTGGCTGAAGTCCTACCAATGTAGGCAAGGTGTTTGAGTTGCTTTGAGGCCAAATCGAAGCACCTCAGATCATGAACCTCATTTTTCAATTCCATATATCTCTCAATATAGTTGGAATTGGAAGAAATGGAGGTGATATTTGTGCTCAGTGATGTTTTCTCTTTAAAATCATGTCCCTGTTTGAAATTTTGGTGATGCTTTATGTTGAGCAGTCCGGCGAAGCTCGCCGGAGAAGATAATCGGAGCTCTGGCTCCGGTGATGATGTGTCTTGTGTCTGGACCATGTGATCTAATTCTCATGTTTTAATCTCAGTCATTCCTTTTGATTACTCACGTTACATCGTGCTTGACTAAGGTGTTGGTGGAACGCGTGTTGTGGATCATCAGATCTTCCACCTTAATTAATGAGGGAGATCTGATGGTCCACGTATTTTAGCATTTTCTGAATTTCCATTTAATTCCATTTTCTTAAATAATTCATAATAAATTCAATATTGATCCAAAAAATATGGGACTTTCACCAAAAAAATTCAAATATTTTTCTCTTTCATATTCTGAATTAAAATTATTTTTTGGATCATTATTAATATTTTTCATGAATTAATTGATTTTTCATTTGTTTTTAATTGTTTAAAAATATTTTTAAGTGTCCAAAAATTATGAATTTTTTTATCCAAGGTACTTTGACCTTGTTTGACCTATGATAAATCACCTGGCCATTTATTTGGTGTTTTGATGTGATTTTAGGATTTGGACAAAACATATTTGAATTTAATGCATTATTTTAATTTTTTTAATTGAATAAATGCAATTTTAATTATGTTGACCATTTGTATTTACTTAATTGAGTTTCTTATCTGTTGTTGGGCCTTGGTCAAGGTTGATTTAACTTTGTCAAGTTAATATTATTGGATTTAGGGGATTGATAGAATGTACATTCCATCTCCCAAAATGAATGAATAATATTAATTTTGTAAAAGTCCTCCTTTGATCAATTTGTGATATCATTCATCCCTTTCCCTCTTCATCTAATTCCCCTTCTTCATTCATTCATTTCAATTGGCCAATGACATCTCAAAATCCTAATGCTAGTTGATTGAAAGATTAACATGATTATGGATGAGATTAGGCCACACCTTTTGCATATTTTTGTGTGTGGTATGATTAATGAGCATAGTTCTTAATATTATGTCTCCAACATGCATTAACACTAAAATCTTATTGCCCGGCCTCAGATAGTTGTGACTTCTACATAAGTCCAATTACGGTTGCTTAACATAGCGTTAAATTTGTGACACAAAAGGCATAATAATTCTAGTTAGTGAGATTGTAAGTCTCCCCTCTTTCATGGTATTGTGTGGAAACTTGGCCTTCTTTCCTTCCTTTGGAAGATGTTTTGGTTCAAGGATCCATTCTTGTGGCAATTGGGTTGAGTGTTCTCCAAAGAATGTCTTGAAATAAAAAAGCAAAACAAAACTAACTACTAACTTACTAACTATTAACTTTTACTTTCAAGTCTTTACCTTTATGCAATTTACTTTTAGCACTTTATTATCATTTGCCACTATACATATCATCCTAATTGTTTATGTTATTCTAATTTTCACTTCGTCCACTTGGACCATATTGTGTGATATACTTTGTTGCTTTGATTTTTTGATTGGTCTTTGACCATTAATGCACATAATAATAACAAAAACCCTAAAATACTTTTGAGTGGATTGTTGGTTTAATCTTGCCCAATTGGACTTAGAACTTAGGCAACATTCCTTTGCTAATGGACTTGGCCAATGCCAATTTGTTGAAGAACCAAGAACTTGCAAGTTTGAATTCATCTGATACATCATTCAAGATCTCTCTAGATTCATCTGCAACATTGATCATTATTAAGTTGTTATGTTGAACCTGTGACTTGTGGAATTCATCTGCTACATGGGCTATTTTGAGGAAGATCTTTGAAGTGGATAAGCTTGGATGAGGTCATCTTTATTTGATGCCTTTGCTCTTAAAGATTGATATAATTGTGCATTTGTGTGTTGCTTGATTCAAAAAAGTCCAAGGGAATTCTAGGTTTCTATTGACATACTTGTCTATTAGATTGCTCCCATTTGGTCAGATCTTTTCAACTTTAAACTTTTAAATTTTTGTGCATAGGGTAGTCTCTTCATCTTCTCCCCATTTCTTTAATTTCAAAATCTCTCCCTCCATTTTTAAAATCTTCTTTGTGTGAACTACTTTTGTTCTAAACTTAGACCACTTTTACAAAAGATAGAAACTTTGGCCTTATGCCATTGTATTTTCAAACTTATTTTCTTAAATAAAACGTGTAAATGAATTTAACTATGCTTGACTTAAATTTTCAAAAAGCCAAAAAGAACTAACTCATTCAAATCATTTTAGGCCCTTGTGCCTTTCAAGCTTAATTTTTGTTAAAACCAACATACTCACTTTGAAATTTCTAGCACGAACTACGAGGTTTTGATCCCTCATTTTTATGTTGGTACGTAGGCACAAGACCGAAGGTCTTGTCAAACACAAAAATATAATTAATGAATTCTTTTCTCATCCCCCCATTCTATTTGTTTGTAAACATCACTTTGTACAAAATACATATGCACACAAAAAGGGCTCCCTAGGAGTACCTAGGACACTTTGGATGCTAACACCTTCCCTCTGTGTAAGCAACCCCCTTACCTTTGATCTCTGACTTTTATTAGTTTTTATTTGAAAACTTCTTACTATTTGGGTTTTGTTCGTACTTTTTCCCTTTTCCCTTGGAAACAATAAAAGCGTGGTGTCGATTCTTGTTAATTGATCTCTAGCTTGTCAATAGCTTGATGATCATGAATTTCCCGATACACCCATCAACTGTCTTTATGGTCATCCTGTTATGGACAATGTTTGATCAGCAATAAGGAACTCGACTATACATCTAGGGTACATAGTGGTTTCAGTTCAAAGGGTGGTATACACCATTATCACCATGAGAATAACTTATGAAACTTAGTGTAACATTCTATATAGTATTCTCATAGCGGGTCAATCCAGTATAAATATTACTCTCAATATTCATACTTATGTTTAAGACTTGATAACTCCTTATCCATGATCCATGAGATGTGATCATCAGTCTATATACATAATAGTCCTAATGCTTTAATGTTATCCCACTTCACAACAAAGCTCGACTACTGATACTTTAAGAATAGTGTCCTTATGTTTAATGGGATCTCATGATTAAGTCACACTTGATACATTAAACGGACTAGCTATTCTAGGGACTTTATTAAACAAACATAATAAAGAAAAAGCCTTTTATTATTAATAAATAATTTGATACAAGTACCAAAAGTGTTGGCCTCTAGGGCTTACACCAACATAAAGAACAGGCTTCTGACCATTATATGCAATCATAATTGGTTTTGGGATATTAAGACGGGGAACTATGACATTCACCTCATGCTCATCTTCATCTCTGTCCCTTGTAATTTGAATAAGATTTTGATCCATCATTTCTTGTAAGTCTCTTTTCATGACAGCACACCCTCGGGGATCTCTATAACAAATATGGCAAGAAGCATGGTCATGCTCATAATAGCTCAACTTGCACAAAGTTGCATGCATTTCGACCAAGGATCTTCTGATCAGGTTGACATCAAAAACTTGATATTTTCCTGGACATCCTTCGACCATATTCACAGTTGCACCACCATGTTTGGGCAACGGATTAGCTTGTACATTGGGACTAGAGTCTTCAAAATACAAAATACCATTTTGCATTAACCTTCTCACCTCATCTTTCAAAGAAAAACAATTTTCAATATCATGATCAGGTGCTGATTGGTGGAATGCACAATGTTGATCAGGTTTATACCACCACGAAAGCTCTTTCAGAACAGCTGGTGGAGTTCTTATTTGTACCAAATTCTTCTGTATTAAAGCAGGAAATAACTTTGTATAGGTCATTGGAATTGGATCAAATTGTGCAGGCCTCTGGGCATGATTTTGTTGATTCTGTTGATTTGTACATTGTTAAAAACGTCGTTGATAACTCGGTGCTACTTGAACAACCAGAGTAGAATTAATAACTAGAGTTACTGACACCATGTGCTGATGAAGTTGACTGTTCCTCGGAAATCTCCTATTATTCTCTTGCGAGATAATGTTAGCATCATTTTCCTTCTTCTTGGGTAACTCGTTCCCATACTTTCTGGAACTGTCAGATGAACAACCTTCTTTCAATCGTCCCTCTTGAACACCTTCTTCTAATCTCAAACCCATATTTACCATCTCGGTAAAATCACTAGGAGCACTTGTAACCATCTAGTCATAGTAAAATGGACTCAACGACTTCAAGAATAGCTTTGTCATTTCCTTCTCTTCCAACGGAGGATTAACCTACGTAGCAATCTCATGCTATCTTTGTGCATACTCCTTGAAATTTTCTTTATATTTTTGGGACATATCACAAAGTTGGCCTCTGTCTGGTGCCATGTCGACATTATATTTATAATGACGAACGAACGCCTCACCTAAGTCATTGAAGGTTTGGATCTGAGTGCTATCGAGCCCCATATACCACTTCAAAGCGGCACCAGTCAAACTGTCTTGAAAGTAGTGTATCAACAATTGATGGTTGTTAGTCTGAGTCGACATCTTACGAGCGCACATCACCAAATGACTCAAAGGACAAGAGTTTCCCTTATACTTCATGAAATCCGATACCTTGAAATTATGCGGAATCTTCTCATTAGGAACTGAGCACACATCATAAGCATTCTTCCCAAACAGATATTTCCCCCTCAAAGCATAAATCTCTTTTTGCATAGCTTGAAACTGATCTTGAAACTCGTCCATTCTTTCGTAGACGCCAATAGTTTCTCTCTAGTCAGCATGGAAAATAGGTTCTTCGACATAAGGAACAACATGAACCATGGGAGGTGGTACTAACATAACAAGTTGAGCCATAGGAACTTCAACAGTAGGTTGATACCCTTTAGGTACAAAGTTAGGAGGCGTGCCCCAAGGGAAACCAGAAGGCATGTGGTGCTACAGAGCACTTACTAGAACCACGAAGATGAGCGTAGAGACAATTTCAGAAATCACAGTCCTCTGAAGCGGAGTTTGAGGAGGATGTGGTGGCTGATTCTGAGCAGCCACCAAAGTTTCCATCATAGCAGTAAGCCTATGATAATTATCCCTCAAAGTGGTCACCTCTTCACGGAGTTTACGATTCTCTTACTCTAGACAATCCATCTTCTTCAACTAGTTAGCTTGAGTATTGTACCGGTGAGACAGCTTGTCTGGACGAAGACAAAGAAAGATATAAGACCCCAGGAAAACTTACTCAAAGAAAGACCAAGATGCAACATGATGCATGATATGAAAATGTAAATGTTATTATTATTCTTTTCCAAGGAACTTTAAGACATAAATTGCAAACATCATAATGGGAATAACATATTTTGATGTACTGAAAATCTCATTTTATTAATAATGTGAAGGATTACAATCAGAAATACAATTTTAATGACTAAAAACGGAAAGAAACTAGATATATGGAATCATGTCTGATGAAGACCCGACTCCAAGCTAATACTTCTTATGAAGCCTTTTCATCTCTCTTTCATAGTTGCTTTTCATAGCATCCCTATCTATCACAAGCTGGTCTACAATGCCTTTCCAAACGTAAGAATTAGGAAGATGAGTAGATGATGAACTGTTAGAGTAAAATAAATCATTTTCGTCCCTTGATCTCTTCACATCGCGTTGCTTAAGCAATTCTATCAAGTCATTGTCATACCCTAATTTTTAACCCTAATATCCCACATCTCATTTGCATTTTTTTGCATACAAGCGTGGTCACATTTTGGTCCTTCCCCTTATCCATCTTTGGCTTTGCTTTTGTAGGGATCACACGGTACCTCTTTGAGGGTGTTTTAGCTTTGTGTTTATTTGGTTCATTTCTTATCTAACCAATAATCAAAATACCAAAAATATGTCTTATTTATCTTAAGTTTATTATCCAAGTTAGGGTTTTTCAAATCAAGAGCATCTCAAAGTTTGGTGGCTTACTTCTCAAGGAAAGTCAAAGGTTCGTGTGTTTATTTCCCTGCCTTATTCAACAAGCAACTTCTAGCTTTGAGAAATTTAATCAATAGGAAATTAAGTACACCTTATATTGAGTTCATATGATCACCTATGTGCTTTGAAATGCAATTAAAGTCCAAATACCCAAGCTCGTTCCAAGTGGTTTTGTAACACCCCGATAAAAATAAGATAATTATTTAATTTAAGTTAATAATATATTTATTAATTTAATTAAATAATTGGAATATTATTGGAATTATTATTATTATTGGAGTAATATAAATTGGAATAATGAGTTGGAAAATATATAAAGAGTTCCATTTGGTAAAAAGGGTTTTTCACGTGAAAACCAGAGAAGCGACAGAAAGTGAGAAAAGCGCAAAGAGGAAGAGCAAGAGAACGAGGGTTGAAGAAGGAAAAGCTTGAAGCTAAAGGATTGCCGGATTAACTCAGGTAAGGGGGGTTTATCGTCGTTTAATGGGTATTATGGGTTAACATGTAATGGGTAGTGATAAGCCATTGATTTGACCCTAATTGGGATGTTGAATGCTGAAAAATTGAGATGAATAAGTTATGTTAAAGCTGTAATTGAATCTGTAATTGGATGAGTCTTGATTTTCCGAACGTGTAGCTTTTTACGGAATTGGAATCGGAGGTCCGGAAGTCCTCCAACGGCGGAAAATACGGAGAATTCTGCATTCTGCTTCGTGTTAGCGCAGGAACAGCTTTCTGTCTTGCGTTAACCGGTTAACCCAGGGTGTTAACCAGTTAACACTGTTATGAATTATGGAAAATTGCTGTCTGTCTTGCGTTAACCGGTTAACCCAGGGCGTTAACCGGTTAACACTGTTAAAAATTGCCAGGAAGCGTGTTCTGTTTGCGTTAACCGGTTAACCCAGGGCGTTAACCGGTTAACACTGTGTGAAAAATGAAAAATTTATATTTAAATATGGTGTGCATGTTTGATGTTTGGCCTATATTGGCGTATAATATAATAGGGATCATTTCCCGTTGTTTTGAGCGGTAGGGGTATTAGTAGAGCGTGCTAATACTGCGATTGATTATGAGGCATGATATGATTATGTGATAAATATGTGGATGATGTATGATTGTATGCATAATGCTGTGGATGTATCTATTATGTATGTAATTGTGAATGGACTGTTTATGGCTTAGAGTGTGAGCATATGTCCATTGTGGATGATCGTTGGTGTTTGCATGACTAAGTGAGTTAGCTTGCATATTGTGGCCTTTATGGTGGTAGCTAATTCCCATGGTGAGGAATTAGTGATGAATTATTATGGATTGTTGTTGATGTTTGCATGCTAGGTGATTTAGCGTGCATAGCATAGCCCTTGGGGTGGTAGCTAATTCCCATGGTGAGGAATTAGTGATGTGAGTCACTAGGTCTCAAATGAGTGGGACTAGTGAGCTTGGTAGCCGTATCTGGATTTGATCGGTGAGGTTGAACTATATGTTCATGAATAGTCGGTACCGCATGCATGGAGTCTCATTGCATAATGTATGTATTGTGTATAATATGAATGGATGTGTTCCAATATTATACGTGTGTTTTGATGTTTATGTTGAGCATGATTTTGAGTATGAGTTGATGTTGCCGTTACTGAATGTGTGAGATGATTAGGGTGATGAGATGTGTTCATTTACTTAACATTACATGATATTTTATAATGCTTATTATATCGATTGAGGAACTCACCCTTACAACTATGTTTCAGGTAACGAGCAGTGATTGAGTAGAAGCTAGTGCTTGGAGTCTAATGTAGTTCCTTAGTGGGTCATGCTCTGGTAGATGTAACATCGGGACGGGATGTTTTACCTTGTTTTATTGTGGTTGTTGAACAGTTTTACCTGTAATGTGATTACATGGTTTGCATGATTGATAGATCTCTATCCGCTGCGTATTGTGCAATGTTTTATTTTGATAAATAAATGAGTATGACCAGATATTTTGGAACATGGTGTGAAGTGTCAAGTGTGACACCCTTAATTGCATATTTACTCTGATTTATATTTTGTTGTTTTTAATTAATTATTGGGGTATTTTAGAAGGGTGTTACATTAGTGGTATCAGAGCATAGTCGGTCGAGTCGAGTCGTAATTATTCGGTTTCCCTGTACATGATAGGTGTTGTGTAACCCTATCAGTACTTATTGTTTTAGCTTGTTGGGTTTTCAGAATAGAGATGGCTGGAAGAGGTAGAGATGATGCTGCGATTGCTGAGGCTCTGGGTATGCTAGCTGGAGTACTTGGAGGAAATCCGAATGTTGTGGGAATGGGAACTGCTCGTCAACTGAGTGAGTTCCAGAAGAACAATCCTCCAATGTTCAAGGGAGCATACGATCCAGATGGTGCTCAGAAGTGGTTGAAGGAGATCGAGAGGATCTTCCGAGTGACTGAGTGTGCCGATAACCAGAAGGTCAGGTTCGGTACGCACATGCTGTCAGAGGAAGCAGATGATTGGTGGGTTGCTACCCGCACTGAGTTGGAAGCTGCTGGGAATGCTGAGATCACTTGGGCGGTGTTCAGAGAGAGATTCCTGAGGAAGTACTTTCCAGAGGATGTCAGGGGAAGGAAAGAGATAGAGTTCTTAGAATTGAAGCAGGGCAACCGGTCTGTTACTGAGTATGCTGCTAAGTTCACAGAGCTGTCAAAGTATTACACTCCCTATGATGAGGCTACTGGGGAATTTTCTAAATGTGTGAAGTTTGAGAACGGGTTACGTCCCGAGATCAAGCAGGCTATTGGGTATCAGCGGATTAGAGTGTTTTCTGACTTGGTTGACTGTTGCAGGATTTTTGAACAGGATACCAAGGCCAGAGCGGAGAGCTATCAGCAGAGGGTTGATAGGAAAGGCAAGAATCAGAATGATCGTGGGAAGCCGTATGCAGCTGGCAAAGGTTTCCAGAGACAGAGTGGGATGAAGAGACCTAGTGGGGGAGACTCCAGTGCCCCTGCTAAGTGTTATAGATGTGGTCAGGCTGGACATCGTTTCCATGAGTGTACCAGTACTGAGAAGAAGTGTTTCAAGTGTGGAAAAGGTGGTCACTTGGCTGCAGAGTGTCGGTTGAAGACTGTGACATGTTTCAACTGTGGAGAGGTGGGTCATATTAGCCCACAGTGTCCTAAGCCGAAGAAAGAGAACCAGTCGGGAGACAAGGTCTTTGCTTTATCGGGTTCTGAGACTTCTGCAGATGATCGTTTGATCCGAGGTACGTGTTATATTAATGGCTTTCCTCTTGTAGCTATTATTGACACAGGTGCGACTCATTCCTTTATATCTTTGGATTGTGCTGTGAAACTCAAATTAGAGATATCTGAGATGCATGGGAGTATGGTGATTGATACTCCTGCGAAGGGTTCAGTTACTACTACTTCAGTTTGTTTAAATTGCCCTTTGAGTATTTTTGGTAGAGACTTTGGGATAGACCTCGTGTGTCTTCCACTAGTGCAGATTGATGTTATCCTGGGTATGAACTGGTTGGTATTTAACCGAGTTTATATCAACTGTTTTGATAAGACTGTGATCTTTCCCGAGATTGAGGAAGGAAAGAGTTTGTTTCTATCAGCAAGGCAGGTGAATGAGGCAGTAGCAGATGGGGCAGAGTTGTTTATGCTGTTAGCGACTTTGGAGGCTAAAGATAAACTGGTGATTTGCGATCTAGCCGTGGTGTGTGATTTTCCTGATGTGTTTCCTGAAGAAGTGAATGAATTACCGCCAGAGCGTGAAGTTGAGTTCTCGATTGATTTGGTACCTGGTACTAGGCCGATATCGATGGCTCCGTACCGTATGTCTGCTGTTGAGTTGACTGAATTGAAGAGTCAGTTGGAAGATCTGTTGGACAAGAAATTTATTCGTCCGAGTGTGTCACCGTGGGGTGCACCAGTGTTATTGGTTAAGAAGAAAGAAGGTACTAAGAGGTTGTGTGTGGACTACAGACAACTGAATAAAGTGACGATCAAGAATCGGTATCCTTTGCCGAGGATTGATGATTTGATGGATCAGTTGGTTGGTGCGAGTGTGTTCAGCAAAATAGATTTGAGATCGGGGTATCATCAGATACGTGTGAAAACTGAGGATATTCAGAAGACTGCTTTCAGAACAAGGTATGGACATTATGAGTATTCTGTAATGCCTTTTGGTGTGACTAATGCGCCTGGGGTATTTATGGAGTATATGAATAGGATTTTCCATCCGTACCTAGACAAGTTTGTTGTGGTGTTTATTGACGATATTTTGGTGTATTCAAATTCTGAAGAAGAGCATGCTGAACATTTGAGAGTGGTTTTAGGAGTTCTACGAGAAAAGAAGTTATTTGCGAAACTGTCCAAGTGTGAATTTTGGTTAGAAGAGGTTAGTTTCCTTGGTCATGTGATTTAAGAGGTGGTGTTGTTGTTGATCCTTCTAAGATAGAAGCGGTATCTAAGTGGGAAGCTCCGAAGTCAGTTTCTGAGATAAGGAGTTTTCTTGGACTTGCAGGTTATTATAGGAAATTCATTGAGGGATTTTCTAAGTTGGCATTACCGCTGACGATGTTGACTAGAAAGGGGCAAGCGTTTGTTTGGAACTCAAAATGTGAAGAAGGTTTCCAAGAGTTAAAGAGAAGGTTAACTACTGCTCCTATTCTGATATTACCGAGTTCATCGGAACCATTTGAGGTTTTCTGTGATGCTTCATTGTTGGGTTTGGGTGGTGTTTTGATGCAGAATAAGCAGGTTGTAGCTTATGCTTCGAGACAACTGAAGGTTCATGAGAGGAATTATCCGACACACGATTTAGAGTTGGCAGCTGTGGTATTTGTTCTGAAGTTATGGAGGCATTACTTGTACGGGTCAAGATTTGAGGTTTTCAGTGACCATAAAAGTTTAAAGTATTTGTTTGATCAGAAAGAGCTGAATATGAGACAGAGGAGATGGTTAGAATTTCTGAAGGATTATGACTTTGGTTTGAATTACCATCCGGGTAAAGCAAACGTAGTGGCTGATGCATTGAGTCAGAAATCATTGCATATGTCTATGTTAATGGTTAAGGAATTGGATTTAATTGAGCAGTTTAGAGACTTGAGTTTGGTGTGTGAGAGTATTCACAATAGTGTTAAATTGGGAATGTTGAAGTTAACGAGTGGTATTCTGGATGAGATTAGAAAGGGTCAGAAATCCGATGTGCTTTTGGTTGATAAGTTGACTCTAGTGAATCAAGATCAAGGTGGTGAATTCAGAGTTGATGAGAATGGTGTTTTGAAATTTGGTAATCGGGTGTGTATTCCGGATGTTACCGAACTTAAGAAGAGTATTCTTGAGGAAGGACATCGTAGTGGCCTGAGTATTCATCCTGGGGCTACGAAGATGTATCATGATTTGAAAAAGTTATTTTGGTGGCCGGGAATGAAAAGAGAAATTGCGAGTTTTGTTTATTCCTGTTTGACTTGTCAGAAGTCAAAGATTGAGCATCAGAAGCCGTCTGGGCTAATGCAACCGTTGGCTATTCCAGAGTGGAAGTGGGATAGTATCAGTATGGATTTTGTTGCTGGTTTACCGAGGACAATTAAGGATTTTGAAGCTATTTGGGTGATTGTTGACAGATTGACAAAATCGGCTCATTTCATTCCGATCAGAATGGATTATCCGTTAGAGAGATTAGCTGAGTTGTATATTGAGAAAATTGTAAGTTTGCATGGTATTCCGTCGAGTATTGTTTCGGACAGAGATCCTAGATTTACATCGAAGTTCTGGGAAGGTTTGCAGAGGGCTTTGGGAACTAAGCTGAGATTGAGTTCTGCATATCATCCGCAGACTGATGGTCAGACTGAGAGGACGATTCAGTCACTGGAGGATCTTTTGAGGGCTTGTGTTTTGGAAAAGGGAGGTGCTTGGGATTGTTATTTACCTTTGATTGAGTTTACCTACAACAATAGTTTTCATTCGAGCATTGGTATGGCACCGTTTGAAGCTTTGTATGGTAGGAGATGTCGGACACCTTTATATTGGTATGAGTCCGGTGAGAGTGTTGTGGTTGGACCGGAGATTGTTCAATAAACTACGGAAAAGATTAAGATGATTCAGGAGAAGATGAGGATTGCTCAGAGTCGTCAGAAGAGTTATCACGACAAGAGGAGGAAGTCACTTGAGTTCCAAGAGGGAGATCATGTGTTTCTTCGGGTTACTCCGATAACTGGGGTTGGTCGAGCTTTGAAGTCGAAGAAGTTGACACCTCGATTTATTGGTCCTTATCAGATTTTGGAGAGGATAGGGGAGGTAGCCTATCGTATCGCTTTACCGCCGTCACTTGCGAATTTGCATGAGGTTTTTCATGTGTCTCAGTTGAGGAGGTACATTCCTGATCCGTCACATGTGGTCCAAGTGGATGATGTACAGGTGAGAGATAACCTGACTGTTGAAACATCACCTATGAGGATAGAGGATCGAGAGTTGAAGCAGTTGCGGGGTAAAGAGATTGCTTTGGTAAAGGTAGCTTGGGGAGGACCAGCAGGTGGCAATGTGACTTGGGAACTTGAGAGTCAGATGAAGGAGTCTTATCCGGAGTTATTCGCTTGAGGTATGTTTTCGAGAACGAAAACTCTTTTAGTGGGGGAGAGTTGTAACACCCCGATAAAAATAAGATAATTATTTAATTTAAGTTAATAATATATTTATTAATTTACTTAAATAATTGGAATATTATTGGAATTATTATTATTATTGGAATAATATAAATTGGAATAATGAGTTGGAAAATATATAAAGAGTTCCATTTGGTAAAAAGGGTTTTTCACGTGAAAACCAGAGAAGCGACAGAAAGTGAGAAAAGGGCAAAGAGGAAGAGCAAGAGAACGAGGGTTGAAGAAGGAAAAGCTTGAAGCTAAAGGATTGCCGGATTAACTCAGGTAAGGGGGGTTTATCGTCGTTTAATGGGTATTATGGGTTAACATGTAATGGGTAGTGATAAGCCATTGATTTGACCCTAATTGGGATGTTGAATGCTGAAAATTTGAGATGAATAAGTTATGTTAAGCTGTAATTGAATCTGTAATTGGATGAGTCTTGATTTTCCGAACGTGTAGCTTTTTACGGAATTGGAATCGGAGGTCCGGAAGTCCTCCAACGGCGGAAAATGCGGAGAATTCTGCATTCTGCTTCGTGTTAGCGCAGGAACAGCTTTCTGTCTTGCGTTAACCGGTTAACCCAGGGTGTTAACCGGTTAACACTGTTATGAATTATGGAAAATTGCTGTCTGTCTTGCGTTAACCGGTTAACCCAGGGCGTTAACCGGTTAACCCAGGGCGTTAACCGGTTAACACTGTTAAAAATTGCCAGGAAGCGTGTTCTGTTTGCGTTAACCGGTTAACCCAGGGCGTTAACCGGTTAACACTGTGTGAAAAGTGAAAAATTTATATTTAAATGTGGTGTGCATGTTTGATGTTTGGCCTATATTGGCGTATAATATAATAGGGATCATTTCCCGTTGTTTTGAGCGGTAGGGGTATTAGTAGAGCGTGCTAATACTGCGATTGATTATGAGGCATGATATGATTATGTGATAAATATGTGGATGATGTATGATTGTATGCATAACGCTGTGGATGTATCTATTATGTATGCAATTGTGAATGGACTGTTTATGGCTTAGAGTGTGAGCATATGTCCATTGTGGATGATCGTTGGTGTTTGCATGACTAAGTGAGTTAGCTTGCATATTGTGGCCTTTATGGTGGTAGCTAATTCCCATGGTGAGGAATTAGTGATGAATTATTGTGGATTGTTGTTGATGTTTGCATGCTAGGTGATTTAGCGTGCATAGCATAGCCCTTGGGGTGGTAGCTAATTCCCATGGTGAGGAATTAGTGATGTGAGTCACTAGGTCTCAAATGAGTGGGACTAGTGAGCTTGGTAGCCGTATCTGGATTTGGTCGGTGAGGTTGAACTATATGTTCACGAATAGTCGGTACCGCATGCATGGAGTCTCATTGCATAATGTATGTATTGTGTATAATATGAATGGATGTGTTCCAATATTATACGTGTGTTTTGATGTTTATGTTGAGCATGATTTTGAGTATGAGTTGATGTTGCCGTTACTGAATGTGTGAGATGATTAGGGTGATGAGATGTGTTCATTTACTTAACATTACATGATATTTTATAATGCTTATTATATCGATTGAGGAACTCACCCTTACAACTATGTTTCAGGTAACGAGCAGTGATTGAGTAGAAGCTAGTGCTTGGAGTCTAATGTAGTTCCTTAGTGGGTCATGCTCTGGTAGATGTAACATCGGGACGGGATGTTTTACCTTGTTTTATTGTGGTTGTTGAACAGTTTTACCTGTAATGTGATTACATGGTTTGCATGATTGATAGATCTCTATCCGCTGCGTATTGTGCAATGTTTTATTTTGATAAATAAATGAGTATGACCAGATATTTTGGAACATGGTGTGAAGTGTCAAGTGTGACACCCTTAATTGCATCTTTACTCTGATTTATATTTTGTTGTTTTTAATTAATTATTGGGGTATTTTAGAAGGGTGTTACAGGTTTGACCTAAAAGTCAACATTTTGAAGTCATGGTTCCAAGGATCACAACTCCTTCAATTCTCAACATTTTTAATTCCCCTTTTTGCATATGACTCTTCTCAACATCCTCTATAACTTCTATTTACATGACAAGAGCCAATTATGCTTGTAGGATCATCAAAACTTTGGAGACATTATAGGTCATTTGTGGACTTAGTAAAATTTGACCTATTTTCAAGTGACTTTTTCCCAACTTTCAAGGATCATAACTTCTTCAATTTTCAACATATAAAGCTTATCATTTTTGTATAATGCTATTCGGGATACCCTATACAAGTTTTCTTCAAGTACCAAAGTCAAAATATGCTTCGAATGCCATGGAATTCATTGGGATATTATAGGTCATTTTCAGCTATGAAGCACTCAAATTTTTCTAAGTTACATAACCAGTTTATCATGCCAACTTCAACATGCCATAACTTTGCGCTCAAGCATCTAAATGCAACCTTTCTTGGCACATTATAATCTTGGCCATGTTGTCAACACATTGCAAAAATAATGGGATCAAAAGCCTCTTGAGTATGATGCCCCATTGAGTTGAACATGGGTACTAGGAACTGAAGAAATCACCATTGCCTGAAATTTTATCAGGACTAATATCAATTCCAAGCCAAATTAGCAAGTGTTTTGTTCCTAAACATGTTTTAACAAGTCTCTAGAAGTTAATTGACACTTAAAACACATCATTTGGCTGAGTTTTGAGGAGTTTCAAGTCATACTTTTCACACATTTGGATCAAATTCGTTTTGCGCGAATTCAGCATCATTCCACACGTATTTGGATCCAAACACATTCCTGATAAATAGTGGAAGTTATTTCCTTTATTTGCAAGCTTTGGAGAGCCAAGAAATCCCTACTGCAACTTAAATTTTTTTTAGAAAATTCAACTATTGTGTTTTGAATTTCAACTTGTTTCAGTCCAATTTCTTGATTCCATTAGCTCCATCGGCATCCTATCAAAATTTTGCAATAATTCCCAAGCTCTGAGGCCTCCTGAAGTGCACTAACCATATCGAGCTTCACCAACTTCTGATCACCATCTGGACAAGTGAGTTCTAAGCATCATTTGAACTCAAATAAGTTACCATAATGTAGTCATTCACTCTCTGATGCTTTCCCCTAACTTATCTGGTGTTGATTAATCATGTTCATCATTTAATTTAATTTTTCGGGGCTTGCTTGTTCCTAAAACTTCTTTGAAATTCCCTTTGCTTAGTTCACATAAATGAATTTGGAGTATAAGGTTGAATTCGGGATGAGAAGAGGATCACAATGGTGGTGGTTTCATGTCTTGAATTTACCAAACAATGAGACTCCGATTAGAGCTCACCGGAGAAGACGACCGGAATTTTCCTCATGTGGTCTGAGTTTGAACCAGACACGTTGGCAAAATGAAATATATTGATTGGTTGAGTTTAAACTGGATCATGTGTTTGGCTTGCAGCTCGTTCCATCATGCATCGTAACCTTTGGAGTGTTGGATCTGCCACAACAATTAATGAGGCGTGATCCAATGCTCCTATTTTTTCTTATTTCAATTCTTTTTCTTTTACTATTTTAATTTCTTCTTCTTTAAAAATTTATAGTAATTTCATTTTTTACCCAAAAAATCTCAACATAATTTCTAAAATTCTATTTTATTTTTCTTCATCTGATTTTTATTTTTTCACATTTTATTTCATTGATTTCCTAGTTTTCATGAATTTTCTCTTTTCTCCTTTGTTCTAATTTGTTTAAAAATGCTTTTCTGCATTTTAAAATTCTGAAAATTTTATTATATGTTTCTTATTTTATTTCCAACCTTCCATAATTTTCTTGGCCATTTATTTGGTGTTTTGAAAGACTTTATGGATTTTCCATTTTATTTCTATTTTTAAAAATACCTTTGATGCATTTTTATTTCATTTAATTGCATTTTATATTTGTGTGACCTTGTGAACTTCTGTTGGCTTTGGATCAGGATGGTTTGAACTTCAAGCCTCATCAAACTCAATGAATCTTGGATGTTGATGGGGTGAAAACCCTAATCCACCAAAATGGATGATTGATTTTGATGATGACTTGATCAAACTTTCGATCCAATTTGGGTGTGACTTCCCTTGATTCCTTCTTCTTCATCTCCTTCTTTTCCCTTTGATTAATTGGATGGCTTGTGTCCATCTTGTTCATGATGTGTAGATTGGTATTTGATGAAATTTCATAATTTCAAATCTACCTTCTAAGTGATCATGAATCATTTAAGGTACTTTGGATTGATGCATAAGTTTGTCCTAAGTGTCACGAAGTGTGCATTGAAGTAATGGACCATCCTCCTAGCCTTTTTGGTTGATCATCCCATTTCTCTCTTTTTTTGAGTGGAATGACTTTAGGAGAATAATTTACATATCATTTCTATAGCATGTATTAACACAAACATTATTATTGACCGGCCTCAGATAGTTGTAACTTCTACATAAGTCCAATTATGATTTCTTAACATAACTCTAAATTTATCCCAAAGGCAATGAAATTTTTATAAGTGAGATTATAAGTCTCATATTCATCATGGTATTGTGTGAAAATGTTGCTTCTTTTACATTTGTGAGAGTTAGTGACATACTTGTTGATTTTATCCAAGTTGGATCCCTTCTCACAAATGATGTATAGGTTCATATTTTCATGCTTGTGAGTGGATAGTTGAGTGTTCTCCAAAAAAAAACATTTGTTCATCTTCACTAACATCTTCTAGTAACTCTTCACATGTATTAACTTCTATTTTAATGTCATTTACTTTATACCTTTATTTTATGTCATTTACCTTACACTTTATGTTTAGCATTTCATATCATATTGTTTATGATTATGTCGTTTGTACTTTGTCCATTTGGACTTTTCTTTTATATAATTGTAAAGAAGACACTAATAAGATAAAACCTAAAAAAGAATCTTGTTTCTCCTAACTCATGGACTTGTGGTCACTATCCTTGGCATCATTGTGGAGTTATGGATTTAGAATTAGGATCTTGATCCTTTATTTGGGATTTGTGACTTGAGACCTTGGAATTCATCTGATACCTATGACTTTGGACTTCCTGTGAAGACTTGGCTTGGTTACTTTGGTTTCATCTGATACATGGATTATTATTTGTTTATCTTAGCTTGTTTGAGGCTCATTCCAAAGGAGGGAATTCTCGCTTGACTTATGTCATAAAGCTTGCTATCTCTTTGTTAGATCTTTCCTCCTTATCCTTTACTTTATGCTTTAGGATAGTCTCTTCTTCTCCTCCCATTCTTTAATTTTCAAAATCTTCTCTCTTTTTCAAAACCTTCTTATTTTCTAACTTGAACCTCTTTCTCAATAAATCTTGACTTTGTCAAGTGATTTTCAAAATCTTTTTTTTCTTAATAAATTCTAATTCATCTTAAGCATGTTTAGACCAATTTCAAAAGACTAAAAAATGCATAATCCATTCAAACCATTTTATGCCCTTGTGCACTTTTCCTTTCAAAACTTTTCTCAAGGTATTAGACATAAGTCATTCACATAGTTGAGTTATAATTCTCTTATCTCCATTATATTGATGATAATTCTTTTCCATCTGTAGGAGCTAGTGGAATACTTGTTGATCCTTATCCAAGTAGGAGTCTGTCTCATGATGATGCAAAGTTCACATACTCGTGGGTGACTAGTTGAGTATTCTCCTTAAAATGGAAAAACGTCGTTTCCATAAAAATGAATCAAAACAAACTCCTTTTGTTATTTTTACCACGAACTACAAGGTTTTGATCCTCCATTTCACTTTGTTGGTACGTAGGCATAAGACTTCAAAGGCCTTGGCAAAGATAAACAAAAAAAAGAAAATGCTTATTTTCCCATCTCTCTAATCTTTAAACAAACAACATCTTTTTCAAACCAAAATATACATATTTTCAAAGAGGTTCCCATGGAGTACCATGGATGTTTAAGGTGTCAATACCTTCCTTTTGCATAACTAACCCCCAGACCCTTGTTCTCTTTTTATTAGTTTTATTTTAAAACTTCTTTGGGTTTTGTTCGTACTTTTTTCCTTTTCCTTCGGAAACAATAAAATTGCGGTGGTGACTCTTACTTTGCGAGCTAAGTTAACCAATAACTTAATCTCAAAAATTTAACCTCTAAAGTCGTCCTTTTCCTTTATCTTCTTTTGCAATTCTACTTTCTCAAGGTGTGAGGTGTGAAATTTGTCTTTTCAATCATCCCTCACTGGCTTCATCCTATCCAAAGCCTCTTGTAACTCCTTTATTCCTTTAATAATGGGCGATTTGACCATTACTAAAGACATAGGTCTTTCATAAGTGTATGTCATCTTGAATTCTTTTGCTCTGTTCTTCACCTAACTAGTGTAAGGTTTCAAATCTATACAATTCTTCAATCCAAGCTCACTTTTTTCCTTTCCTATGAACACTGTGTCAAACATGTACCATCCTAGCTTTCAATACTCGAGTGTCCTTCCCTTCTTGGAAAAATAAACCCTCTAACAAAGTGTTATTAGGTTTGTCTTTCATAGCAAACCCAAGTTGACGTCTTGCCAAAGCCGGATTGTAGTTGATTCCTCCTTGTGTACCATGAAGAGGCACATTAGAGAACTTCCCACAACTATCAATAATCTTAACACCGTTGTAAATAGAAGAACACCAAGCTATGTCATCATTGGTGAGATACATAAGTCTTTGAGATCATCTTAAACAATCCTTATTTTCTTTGAAGATATGAAACTGCGACAAGTGCGATATAAACCACTTGTATAGTAAAGGCGCACAATAGACAATAGTTCCACCTCCTAATCAAGAAGATCTCATAGCATTAACATCAACAAAATTGTAAATTTTGGGAAACAAGACCAAACCATAGATGAGTAAGGCAAAACCATTGTGAAAGGACACCATGCTATTAGCATTAGCAAAAGAAAAAGATTTCACAATCAAAAATTTCAAAGTCAACCCTCTGATACATTCTTTGATTGTGAGATTGGCATCTGTGTTATACTTCCTCAAGTGAATGGCTTCAGCAATAACTCAGGACTCAATAATTCCTTCCACCCTACTAAAAGGAACTCTATCAGAAACTGCCATACCCAAAAGATAAGCATACTTCTCTATGGTAGGCAACAACTGATAATCAAGGAAAGTGAAGCACCGGTAAACAGGATCATAGAACTGAACCAAAGTACAAAAAAGACCATCCTCAACATCAATATATAGAACATATAAAATTCTTCCAAAACGGCCTCTGAAACCCTTAGTATCATCCACAAAAGACGCTAGTTTCCTTAATTCCATGAGATCGGGACATCTGAAACTGTATTTCCGAGTATTCCTCCTTCCAATATCCATGATCAAAATATACGCGATGTTTGCAAAGAGAGTATCTAAGTTCCGTGAAAATTGAGAAGAATGCTCATGAATGCAATGAGTGTATGATGCAACATCCATAAACAAGATCACACAAAGCTCACAAACAAGGTCCAAAGGTCCAAAGTCACGAGCATGGAGCCAAGGGTAAGAACCAACCCATAATGTATGTACTAAGGGTATAATAACATGTAGAACAAGGTTCTAAAAATCTCCCAGAGTCATAATTCCATCTTTTGGATATCACCGACTTAAACGACTACTCGTCAACCAATAATATTCTCAAGAGAAACTCGTCCGAGTGTAGTATCGGATAATAACTAATTCAAGTCTACACCTGAATAGTTACCGCACTACATCCTAAAAGGACAAGATGGGTTAAGGGTTCTAAGGTTCTCAGCTTCTCGGGCTCCCAGGTCGGAAAAAGTAATGCCAACTACGACTACTCGTGTGATATCAGTAATCCCAAAGGGGCCTCCACTGAGTGGGGGATCTCAAGTCAGCTTACTAAGGATTAACTCCACGTAACCCAAACATGACTATACCACCCTCCTATCATAAGAGCTCTTAAGTACGGGTATAGGACTTATCTCACCACACAAAGATCACCAAGCACCAGACAGAACGAATAAACAAACAACAACAATTATAATATATACACAAAATCAAAGATGGGCTTAACCCACTAGGGACAACTCTCCAGCAGAGTCGCCACTTTTCTGTAGCGGTAAAAATCTTGAAAATAAGTTATTGATTAACTTAACTCATAAAGCAAGAGTCACCACCGCGCTTTTATTTTTTCCAAAGGAAAAGGGGAAAAGTACGAACAAAACCCGAAGAAGTTTTAAAACAAAACTAATAAAAAGAGAACAAGGGTTTGAGGGTGAGTTATTCAAAGGGAAGGTGTTAGCACCCAAAACATCCATGGTACTCCATAGGAACCTCTTTGAAAATGTGTACATTTTAGTTTGAAAATGGTGTTGTTTGCAAAAGATTGGAGAGATGGGGAAATAAATGTTTTTTTTATGATTTTTATGTTTTCCAAGACCTTTTGAAGTCTCATGTCTACGTGCCAACAAAGTGAAATGGAGGATCAAAACCTCGTAGTTCGTGGTTAAAATAGAAAATATGTTTGTTTTGATTCATTTTAAGGGAAAGACATTTTGTCATTTTAAGGAGAATACTTAACTAGTCACCCACGAGTATGAGAACTTTGCATCATCTCTAACTTGGATAAGGATCAACAAGTATGCCACTAGCTCTCACAGATAGAAAAGAATTATCATTAATGCTATGAGGATAGGAGAATTATAACTCAACTATGAAATGACTCATGTCTAAATTTTGAGACAAATTTTAAAAGAAAAAAAGTGCATAAAGGGCACAAAATTGTTTAAATGAGTTATGCATTTTTAGGTCTTTTGGAATTGCTTAAATATGCTTAAGATGAATTAGTATTTATTAGCAAAGGGTTTTGAAAATCACTTGACAAAAGTAAAGGTTTATTGAGAAAGTGGTTCAAGTTAAAACAAGAAGATTTTTGAAAAGGGGGAGAAGATTTGAAAATTAAAGAAAGGGAGGAGAAGAAGAGATTATCCTAGAGCATAAAGTAAAATCTAGGGATGAAGGATCTAACCAAGAGATAACAAGATTTATGACATAATTCAAGCAAGAATTCCCTCATTTGGATTAAGCCCCAAACAAGCCAAATAAGCAAATAATAATCCATGCATCAGATGAAACCAAAATAACCAAACCAAGTCTTTAAAGGAAGTCCCAAGTCAAAGGTATCAGATGGATTCCAAGGTCTCAAGTCACAATCCCCAAAGCAAAGGTCAAGATCCTAATTCTAAGTCCATAACTCCATAATGATGCCAAGGATAGTAACCACAAGTCCATAAGTCAGGAGAACCAAGCTTTTTTTTAGGTTTTTCTTTATTAGTGTTTTCTTTACAAGGATACAAAAGAAAAGTCCAAATGGACAAAGAACAAATGACATAATCACAAGTAAAAATATATGGGATTCTAAACATAAAATATAAACTAAATGGTATAAAATAAAAGAGCATGAAGTAAATGACTTTGAAGTAAAAGTTAATACAAGTACAATGTTAGTAAATGATGTTAGTAATCAAAAATAAAAGATGGTTTGGTCATTTTTTGGAGAATACTCAACTATTCACCCATAAGTATGAAAACATGAACCTATACATCATTATGAGAAGGGCTCCAACTTAGATAAAAATCAATAAGTATGCCACTAGCTCTCACAAATGAAAAGGGAGCAATATTTTCACACAATACCATGAGGAGTAGGAAACTTACAATCTCACTTATAAAAATACATTTTTTTTTGGGACAAATTTAGCGCTATGTTAAGCAATCGTAATTGGATTTATGTAGAAGTCACAACTATCTGAGGTAGGTCAATAATAATGTTAGTGCTAATACATGCTAGAGAAATGATATGTAAATAATTCTCCTAAAGTCATGCCACACAAAAACAAAAGAAGGAATAATCAAGCACAAAGGCCTGGAGGATGGTCCATTACTTCAATCCATATTTCATGATACTTAGGACAAACTTATGCATCAATCCAAAGTACCATAAATGATCCATGATCAATTAGGAGGTAGATTTGAAATGATGAAAGTTCATAAAGTACCACTTCACACATCATGAACAAGATGGATACAAGCCATCCAATTGATCAAAGAGAAAAGAAAGAGATGAAGAATAAGGGGACAAGAGAAGTCATACCCAAATTGGATCAAAATTTTGATCAAGTCATCATCAAAATCAATCATCCATTTTGGTGGATTAGGATTTTCACCCCATCAACACCTAAGATCCATTGAGTTTGATGAGACTCATGATCTAAACCATCATGATCCAAGGACTGAAGTTCACAAAGGTCACACAAATATAAAATGCAATTAAATGAAGAAAAAAAATGCACCGAAAGTATTTTTAAATGAATTTTAAAATAGAAATAAAATGAAAAATCCATAAAGTCCTACAAAACACCAAATAAATGGCTAAGAAAATTATGGAAGGTTGGAAATAAAATAAGAAGCATGTAATAAATTTTTCAGAATTAAAAAAATGTAGAAAAGTATTTTTAAACCAATTAAAACAAAGGAGAAAAGAGAAAATTCATGAAAACCATCCCTCTATTGACAACTACATTTGTTTATATACACAAACAATAATGTCACGTTAGCGAAAATGCTAACCTACACTAGCTAGGTTACCCTTAACAAAACTAATACTACTATTGAATATGGATTACTTCTAACACCATCCCTTAATTCATATTCAGTTAATACCAATTTCATCTTTCAAGTGGATAAATTGATCAGTCTTGATAGCCTTTGTCAAAACATCTGTCAGTTGCCTCTGGCTGCTACATTAAATAACTTCTAGCACTTCATTCTAGACTTGATTCCTCAAAAAGTGAAACTTAGTCTCAATATGCTTGTTTCTCCCATGTAGCACTGGGTTCTTGACAAGATTGGTTGAAAAATTATTATCAATCATCAACTTCAGAGGCCTGTTTACCTTGATCTTCAGATCTTGTAGTAAATTCAGAAGCCAAACAGCTTGACGTGCAACCACAACACCTGCAATATACTCATCTTTACAGGTTGACAAAGCAACAATTGGTTATTTCTTGGAACACCAAGAAATAGAACCTCTCAGATACTTGAACAAATATCCAAAAGTACTTCTTTTGTCAACTCTGTCTTCACACCAATCAGAGTTTGAGTAACACATCAACTTTGAATTAGCTTTTTTCACCAGAAGGGAACAAAAATCCATACTTCAGAGTTCTCTTAATATACCTCAGAATTCTGACAACAGCTTGATAATGAGACCAATTTGGTTTACTCATGAACATTCCAACTGCATAGCAAATATCGGATTTGGTATTACACAAAAACCTCAGAGAGAGTCAACCAACTGCTTAAAAGTTGTAGCATCTACATCATCACCTTCAGGATCAGAAACCAATTTGTGATTTTTTTTCTGAAGTTATGATCGCAACCTTACAATTCAGCAGCTCAAATCTCTTCAGAAGCTCAAGTTCATACTTCAGTTGATGCAAAATGATACCCTTGTCAGAGTACAAAATCTTCATCCCTAGAAAATATACCATATTTCCCAGATCAGTCATCTTAAACTCATTCATCAGCATCTTCTTGAACTTCATTATCTCATATGAACAACTTCTTGTCACCAATATGTCATCAACATAGTGACACACCAAAATCATATTGCCTTCAGAAGTATGCTGAACAAAAACGTCATACTCCATCTCAAACTTTCGGAATCCTTGGAGTTTGAAAAATGAACCAATTTTCAGATTCCAAACTTTAGAAGCTTGTTTCAGTCCATATAACGCTTTATGTAACATGTACATCATCCCTTCCTGATTTTGTTTCATAAATCTAGGAGGTTGTGACATGTATACCTCTTCTTTCAATGGACCGTTCAGAAATGAAGATTTCACATCTAAATGCATCACAGGCCAATTAATGTTAGAAGCTATCACAATCACTAGTTTAATTGTCTCATGTCTTACTACAGGAGCAAACACCTTAAAGTAGTCTAACCCAGGTTTCTGTAGAAAACCTTTTGCCACTAACCTTGCTTTATGTTTGCCAATTGATCCATCTGGCTTTAGTTTTACCTTCAAAACCCATATGACGCTGATGACTTTCTTGTCCTTTCGAAGCTCAATCAACTCTCAAGTCTTGTTTCTTTCTATAGCCTCAAGTTCTTCTTTTATGGCTTTCATCCACACTTTATTCTTGAGTGCTTCTTCAACACTAAATGGTTCAGAGTCTACTAATATGGCACACTAAATGACTTCTCCCTCAGAGTCTATTTTAGTATCTTGCAGCATGTCAAACTCTGCAAATCTTCTTGGAATGTTTCTGATTTTTTATGGCCTGTGAACTTGTTCAGAATCTTATTCAGACACTGGAACAATATCAGATGATGGAACCCCCGAAGTACCACCTTCAGAGGCATGACCTCCTTCATAGTATGTAATATTCCCAGAGGCTGCATCTCCACTAGTGTCAGAATCACCATCAGAATCATACTCTTCTTCAAAGTCACCTTCAGAATTATCTTCTGATTTTAATTTATCTTAAAAACCTTCAGATTATGAAGTATCTTCATAAGTTAACTCAGGTGTTAACACCGCACCCGAGTTGAATTGAGACTTGTTCCAATCCCACACTCCTGATTCTTTCATAATGACATCTCTGCTGAATTCAACCTTGTTAGTGACAAGAAAATAGACCATATAAGCACATGTATTGTGGTACCCTACAAGGAATATAACTCGGCTTCTGCCATCCAACTTCCTTCTCTTAGCATCTGGAACATGTTTGTAACAAACAGAATCAAACACCTTCAGATGGCTCACACTTTGCTTATCTCCAGTCCAATTCTCTAAAGGAACAATTTCCTTCAGCTTCTTTATTAGACACCTTTTGAGCACATATGATGCAGTTGTAACAACTTCTCCCCACAAGGTGTGAAGGAGCTTCTTCTCCTTCAGCATGCTCCTTGTCATATCAAGCAAAGTTCAATTTCTTCTTTCAGCAAAACCATTGTGTTGAGGAGTGTATGAAGCAGTCACCTTATGCTCAATTATATTCTCCTCACAGAACTTTATGAACTTTATAGAGTTATACTCACCTCCACCATCAGTTCTGAGAACTTGCAGCTTCTGGCCACTCTGATTCTCGGTCTTAATTATGAATTTCTTAAATTCAGCAAACACCTTGTGTTTGAACTTTATAAGGGATGACCACATCATCCTTGTGAACTCGTCAACAAATGACAAAAAGTATTTATTTTCTTCAAGTGATGGTACTGGAAATGGTCCACACACATCATAATGCACCACACCTAGAGCATGCTTTTCTCTTGGAGGAATTTCAAATGCAAATGGTAGTCTTGGTTTATTCCCTCTCATGCAGACATTGCACCAACTTATTTGAATTCAGATGCCCCAAGCTTCTGAAGTTCAGATGACCAAATATTTTGTGCCACAACTCACTTTCCTTCACAACACTTGTTGCACTAAGGCATTTAGAGTCTGCGATTTTAACATTCACTTTGAATATTCTATTCCTTCCCTGTTTTGACTTCATAATCATCTTCTGGTTGCAATCATACAACTTTAAAAGATTGTCGTTCATGGTAACTAAAAAACCTTTCTAAATTAATTGACCTACACTCATCATATTTTTTTCATGCCAGGAAAATACCACATGTTCTTGAATCAATGAAGTTTTAGCATTATTCGGAACTACTCTAACATTTCTTATTCCTTCGGCATTCAGATACTTATCATCACCACATCTGATCTTGGTCCTCCTACTAGAGTCAAACTCAACCAGCCATTTCTTATTTCTAGTAAGGTGATTTGAACAACTAGTGTCCATGTTCCACCAATATTTCAAGTACGCACTATCAGAATCAGAATCCATCAGTAGCACAGGTTCATCATCATAATCTCCTCTGGATATGTTTACTTCTTTTGACTTCCTTTCTTTGTTTGACCAATAATCATCAGTGAAGTGGTCAAACTTCTTACAACAGTAGCACTAAACCTTCCTCTTGTCATACTTATCCTTCCCTTTCTGAGCACTCTTCTTCCTTTCAGAAGTTGAGGTTTCTAACTTCTGAACACCATCATATTTCTTCTCGACTTCTAACGAAGACTGCTTCTGATATTTCTTACCAGAAGTTGCTTTTAGAGTCTGATGCTCTACCTCCATTTTAGAATTTCTCTCAGTCAGACGCAACTCTTGTGCCTCTAGACTGCTTTGCAGCTCTTCAATTCTCATGGTGCTAAGATCCTTAGAATGTTCAGTTGCTACAATTCTCATGGTGCTAAGATCCTTAGAATGTTTAGTTGCTACAACTCTCTAGCCATTCTTCTTATAACAATAAAAAATTAAGAGCCATGTTATTCTTCCACCTTAAATTTATACTAATACTAACACTAAATACTATTTACCGTATTTATATGGTAAATATTATTTTTTATAAATAAAAAATATTTTTATAAAAAAATATTTTTATTTTTAAAATTATTTTGATAATATAAATAAACAATTTATGATTAATCAATTTTATTATTGTATTAACCACAAAAATATAGATTATTAATCGCATATTTTTTTTATAATACATTAATCAAGTTTACTACTTCATTAACCAATACATATCATAAAATTAATCAAATCCTAACATTAAAATATAAAATATAATAATCAATCTTTACATTTTATTATATTTCATATTTTAATGTCAAAACTTGATTAATATTATGAAATCTACTAATTAATGAAGTGGAAAATTTAATTAATAAATTATAAGTAAAATACATGATTAATAATCTATATTTTTGTGATTAATACAATAATAAAATTGATTAATTATATATTTTATATTTATGTTATTAAAATAATTTTAAAATAAAAAGATTTTTTATAAATATTAGTTTTTATTTATAAAAAATAATTCACCGTATAAATATAGTAAATAATATTAGGTGTAAGCGGGTCGATCCAATTATATCGGAGGCTCCGTTCTAATAACAAAAATGGGCCTTTTTTAAAAAAAAATATAATTATAATAATTAAAAATATATATATTAAAAATGCATTTATATATAAATTAAAAATAAATTTAATTATAATTATTTTGAGTTTTGATCAATCTTGATTTTTGTATGTATTGAATCTTTATCATAATATTTTTTTCGATTATTGAATTTTTTTAATAACATTTTATTTATTTTTATTAATATTTATTTAAAAATTTGAAATTTTCAAAAATTTGGGTCCTTTAATATTTGGGGTCTGTGCTAAGCACATGCATAGGGTCGGTCCTGCACATGCACAGGGTCGGTCCTGGTCCTGGGTGTAAGTATATGTAAAAATTTGTATGAGAATAGCATTATTCAAAATAAAAACAATCATTAAAAAAAACATATGGGCTTGACATTTAATGATCAACATAGCCAAGGTTTGATAAAACGGATTAACATCATCAAAGTTTAGTATCATTTTGGTAACATAAAAATATTGTAACATAGTTAGAGACTCAGAAATGATGGTCGAGCGAAAAACATATTTATTAAGCAAGGATACCCACACTCATAACCAAGAGGTTGTGATAACAAATAGTGATTCCAATTGAAAGCAACAACATTAATAATGACAGATTTAGTGTTCAGATTTCAGATAAATTTTGGTGTTTTGGAATTAAATAAATAGATGAAAAAGACATAAAAATTTCAAAAACCTCTTTAGTCAATAATTTTTTCGTGAATAAATCAGTCACAAGAATTTAATATTACATCACACTTCAACGAAAATTGACGTCGTTATTATTTTTAAAGGATTAATTTAATGTCATTTGAAAAGTTTAGTAACCAAAATCAACCTTAAATATAATATAAGACCAAAAAATATTAAACCTTTAATAATGTATTTTTATTAAAATATTTACGAAGAAAAACTTTCACAATTTTTATTCAATATAATTATTTTGAACTTGAAAATATTTCCGTCACAAAATTCTATATTAATTTAATTTATTTCTTCAACCATTGAAGACTTATTTCAGATACATCTTTTACATCATTCATTATTTTTTATAATTTTAATGACATAACAACTTTATTACTTTTTACAACAACACATATCAATTCCATGAATAGGTGTACAGAATCCACCCTTGGTAAATCCTTTAGCATTACAATCTGAGGGACAGTATGTAGGGCATAGTGATACACAACAAACTTGTGGAGGTCCGGGTGCACCAATTAAACACTCTTTTGTGAAAAGCTCTTCTATTGGACTCTCGAAATTAGTATTCAATCCTGAATCAATTCAACATTAAAAAATTTATTTTCATATACAAAATTGTTTATGGAAAATGAAATTCAAAAGATTAAAATAACATAGTAACATTCCTCTTACCTGATACCAATATCAAAGAAATGCATAAAATCCCCAAAATATAAGATTGATAAATATGAAATGTCATTTTGTATTGCATGATGAAAGGCTAACAACATATTTTCATTATATAGACATCACAAGTAGTTGCATTTTATAAAGTATTATTAAAGTTGACTTTAGTAATAATTACTAATAAATATGAATTTAATATTTTAATAGTACCTCAACAAAATTAGTCAAAAGACAAAAAGTAAATTTAAATTTAGGGGATTATAATATTTATATCACTTTGAAAGTATTTATGTTAAAGAAAAATCACATTTTTAATATTTAAATGCATTCAAATTAAATGTATGATCATCAAAAAAAAAGTTTACTATTTGTCAAGACTACTACTACCCATTCCTTTTACTAAATCTCAAATCTCATGTAGAACTTACAATCAGCCGTACATTAAATCATCATCCCTTTCAAATCATTCTTCTAAATGAACTGTTATTATTATTTTTCATTCCATAATTCTTGATAGCATCTCTTATCATCTCATTGTTACTAAACATCATTCCTAAACAAAACTTCACCCTACCACCACTTTTATAAATTGGAAACTTAACTACCTCTTCATCATCTTCATTCCTAAAAGTGGTGTAAAAATATCAGAATATTTAGATTCTTCATATTCCATATCACTTGATACTTGTTCTTTGTTGCCACTAAAAACCTCACTTAAAGTCCCAGAAGTGATGTAAAAATGGTCAGAATATAATATTACATGTGCATATATCTTTCATCAATTATATTAGATATTTGTCAATTATGGATCTTAATTGATTAGTGATCAAATTAAATAATAAAATTAACTATATTAATTATATAATTAGTTATATATTTAATTAATTGATATTGGATCAATGAGTGGTTATTAGGATTAGTGATTTAAAATAATGAGAACCTTAATTGGTCATCATTCTTTATATAGTCAATGAACCTCAATATAAATACTAGAAATACTAAAAATTGTCTCTTTTCCACATCTGAATGGTGCCTAAGGTATAAATATTCCAGGATGAGGAAGAACCAAAAGTCAACATGTGATCCACATTTGCATCTTCTTTCTTTGTGTTTTAGGATTATTGTTGTCAATACCTATAGACTTTTTTTTGCCATAGATCTAAGTATTTTAATAATCCTTGATAAATAACATGTCGTAGATCCTAGTTTATATGCATGCTCATGTGTTTATTTTTTCTTCCATGCTATATTATGATTATACTTATAATCCGTGTTATTGAGCTTGTGTTTCAGAATTAATAAATAATTTAATTTCAATATATGGTATTAGAACAAATATTAATCTTTAACTTATAAGGATTCATGTGAGTTATTTGTATGCCTTTTGTGTCTATTTATTTTGTACTTACGGTAAATACAATAAGGTACTGAACCCTCTTACGCAAGTGGAAAGCAAGAGAGTTTTATATCTCACTATGTGAAATTGGTGAATGATCTCCCAAACCTCAAGGTTGGGATATTTATATACTTAAATTTTGGACCAGGTTAATGGGTGGTGAACCAATTATCTCCCAACGATTTGGCTACCACGTTCGCTGGAAGAAGCAGTTTCTTCCTTAGGATAGTGAAAAAGACCAGTTCCTCTAGAGACATATGGTTTGACACATTTCCTTTAGGCACCCTTAGATGAACATCTATATGGGTCGGGTGACTCTCCCATGGGTGTAATGGGCTGGAGCGAGTGATCCATGATCTGCCAAAAAAATCAATGTCGATTGTGATGCATTAGGTCGAGTGACTTATGGGTCATGCTCTTACAAGGCCTAATTAAAGTTATCCCAATCAATAAACCCTTAAACATGAGGCATGGGAAGAGTGAAATGTTGTATGCTCGTGAGATGATGATCTCTCTATAGAAAGTGAATCCCTTAGACGAAACATAGGAATGAGTCTCTCAAGCGTTACTTGGGCGAGTCCTTGAAAAAAAATTGGGGGTGAGTCCATCAAGCATTATTTGGGGTGAGTTCCCGAAGTTGTATGGGATGATTCCCTCGAGTGTTACTTAGGGTGGGTATCTCAAGTGTTGCTTGGGGAGAGTCCCTCAAGAACCGCTTGAGGAAGCACATATACTATTTAATCCTTAGGTATGCAATCATTTTCAAGCCATTGATTAGATGCACACATCCAATTTGGTCTACAAGTGTGATGCCACCTATCTACAGGCATAACTCTATGATTTGGCAATGAAGCCAATGATTTCCTAGCATTTTTTGGACTTAGAAATAGAGGAATAAAAATTACTTTCCTCATTATTCTATAAGTAGTTTACTAAGTGATTCTTCTCATTTAACTCCCTCATCTTTGCATGTAGTTCTAATATTCACAACCAAACCCTCAATCATGTATTGATCGTCTTCCCTTTATTTGTATCTTCTTTTTTTCCTTTTTTGGGGAATGACAACTATCAGGGAGTTAGACAAGAATGAGAATATGATAGAGCCATCTACTGATGAAGAGTACATGGAGATGTGGAACCATTGTATTAGTAACATGAGGCGGCCAATTTGGAAAATTGTCCACAACCTCATAGAATTAGGGGTTTTTGGAAGTTATGACAACACTTCTGATTCTAGTAGTGACAATGATATTTTTTATTCTTTCTAAGGACAAGAAAACTTGTTAATGGTGAATAGTTCCTCAAAATGCTTAAGAGTTAAAGACTTTAAAACTCGATACACAATTGGATAGAAAGTAACTAACTTTCATAAGAGAATAAACCTATCTGGCACGGGATATGAGAGATATGTCATCTTGAAACCTAACTCAAAAGAGGAGTGAGTTAACATAGTCGCCCATACTGGTTGATCAACATAGTTTTTCTACATTCATCTCCATATCTTTAATGACTTAAGTGTACCGACTCCTGTAAGACCCCAATTTTGACCCTAAGATACCTCATACTATCTGTAGCGGTGTATTCGTTACCATTGGAGATATCGACTAAATCCAAGGTAAATCATACAAAGTCGAGTCGCCACCGCACTTCTATTTATCCAAAGCAATGGTTAGAAAGCGAACAAAAACCTATAAAGTTTTACAAACAAAACTAGTAAAAGAAGGTCAGAGATCTGGGTAAGGGGGTTGGTTATGCAAAGGGAATGTGTTAGGCACCCAATGCATCCTAGGTACTCCTAGGGAGCCCTTTTCACGCTTGTTGCAAAAGGTTATTGTTTATGAAATTATTTTGTGCAAACATGATTGAAGAGATGAGAAAAGAATATACAAGTTTATTTACATTTTGTGTTTGGATGGATGAATCCATTGCCTACGTACCTTCATATAAAAAGAATATGATCAAAACCTCGTAGTTCGGCTAAAAGATTTCAAAAACATGTGAGTGGATTGATTGGTCCAAAAGCCTTAAGGTCTTTTATTATCAAAGGGAGAAAACTCGACCTAAACCACAAATCCACCATGTGAGGATAGCTTCGACATGCTAGTGAGGGGTTAGCCCTGTAATAAGCATGGAAGACTTACGGTCGACTTACTAAGGATGAGGTGAGTATTATATCTACCACAAGGATAACTCAAACCTAATAGCTAAAGGTTATGAAAAATTTGATTAAGTACATGGTCATTGAAACCACAAAGGAGACACATTTGAATGGGTTGAATTAACCAATTAGAAGTATTCACAAAAATGGTCAAAGTATGAATTAGGGTTCATTTACAATGAGTATTATGAAAAGAGAGTTTAAAAATCAAAAGCCTAAGGCTTAGGTTTCTAGTTTTGAAAACAAGTCAAATGTTTGCACAATTTTTGGGTTTTTTGGTTAAAGATGAAAAAGGATCAAGGTTAAACATGCAAGAGGGGTGAAATGAAGATCACACTAGAGTTCCTCTCTTGAGATCATAGAGATGATCCAAGTAAGTACCATCCTTTGGAATAAGGCAACAGCAAAAGCAAACAAATAAGCCTCATAAGAAAACCACAAGCAAAGGAAATAAGCTGCCAATAAATGGACTTACACTTAACTCCAAGGAAACAGAATGCCAATAAATGGACTTACATCCAACTCCAAGGAAACAGCATGCCAATAAATGGACTTACATCCAACTCCAACCACAAAAAGGAAACAAAATGCCAATATATGGACTTACATCTAACTCCAAAGAAACAGGAAACAGAATGCCAATATATGGACTTATATCCAACTCCTCAAAACAAACAAACAGGAAACAGAATGCCAGTAGATGGAATTATATCTAACTCCAGACAAATAAGCAAATGTCAAAAGCAAACATGCAAAAGCAAAATATGCAATCATCACACACTATATGATGGAGAATTGCCATCCAAGGCGCAGCGGAATTTAAAAATTTCTCCATTTAGTGATCCTTACGAATGGGCATGATCAGTGATAGAATCATTACCTCTTGTGGCGATTCAAACCTTTGGTGCAGATCTCTGATAATGATCAAAACCTTTGATACAGATCCACGGGGCGATCACGAACGTTGAACGATGACAACGTCTCTACTCAGTCCATACGAACGGATTCCTTCAATCGCAGTGCTAGCTGTTATGAATGAAGGCTTTGAGTGAGAGAAAGAGGGAAACAAAATTCCAAGTCTCTACTTGAATTTCTGTCTGAGTGGATTGGAGTGACAATGCTTCTACCCAAGGGGTTCTATTTATAGAACCACTTGTGTGGGCTTCAAGCTAAAAAGCCCACTTAAGTGTATTTTGGCCCATATCTTATAATATGCCCAAAATCACTTAAGTATTTGGTACCTTACCATATTTCGTCTCCCACTTAAGTGCACCGTACCTTACGGTGTTCCTTAGTTACTCTATCTCTCATCAATCCGTCCTTTGTGTGTGACCCTATAGGTTTTCGCGGCGTTGACAATTATATTAAATCACGCATTTAACATAATAAACAGTGAGCGGTATCTAGCAACACATCACTGCTACCCAAGTCACGAAAATGTCATGTGATCTGACAAAACCTCCTGTGATAATAATTATGTGTATAATTACCCCTTTGCCCTTATGTCTATATTGAACACAAGGTATAGACCGTGTCACCCTTGTCCAGTTCAATATTGGGCCCATAGACATTTATCCTGTTACGCAGGATTGGCAAATTCCATCTAGGACACTCATGTCCCTCAGCATGCTTCGTGGAGTACCCATCAACTGTCTTTATGGTTATCCAGTTACGGACAACGTTGGATCAGCAATAAAGCACTCGGCTCTACGTCTAGGATCCATAGTGGTTTCAGGTCGAAGAGTGGTATACACTATTATCACCATGAGAATAACTTATGACACTTTGCATAACTTTCTATATAGTATTCTCATAGCGGGTCAATCCGGTATAAATATTACTCCTAGTATTCATACCTATGTTTAAGACTTGATAACTCTTTATCCATGATCCATGAGATGTGATCATCAGTCTACAAACATAATAGTCTTAATGCTTTAATGTTATCCCACTTCACATTAAAGCTCGACTACGGATACTTTAAGAACAGTGCCCTTATGTTTAATGTGTTCTCATGATTAAGTCACACTTAATACATTAAACGGACTATCTATTCTATGGATTTTATTAATCAACCATAATAAAGAAAATGCCTTTTATTATTAATAAATAATTCGATACAAGTACCAAAAGTATTGGCCTCTAGGGCTTACACCAACAATCTCCCACTAGCACTAGAGCCAATCAGACATACCCCGTATGCCCATTGATCTAGTATGGCCATCATGCTTCTGCTGCGCAAGAGGCTTTGTCAGTGGGTCAGCTATATTGTCAAGTGTAGGTACTTTACATATTTTCGCACAACGCCTAAGTATGTGTTTGGATCTTTGGTGAGATCTAGGCTCCTTAGCTTGTGCGATAACACCATTGTTATCATAATAGAGACCAATGGGATCCACAATGCTAGGGACTATGCCAAGTTTATTGATCCAAACAGCTTCCTTTGCTGCACTTAAGGCAGCAATATACTCGACCTCAGTTGTAGAATCAGCAACTGCATCTTGCGTTGAACTTTTCAAGCTCACAGTGCCACCATTTAAGCAAAACACATAACCAGATTGGAATCATTCATATTAAAGCGTCTCAGCACTTTGTCTATGTACTCTGACTTAGGCCAAGCATTTCATGATCTATCTCTATAGATTCTGATAGGCTGCTTCACCCAGGTCCTTCATAGAAAAGCATTTCCCCAACCAAGACTTTACTTGTTGCAGGGTAGGGATATCGATTCCAATGAGTAATATGTCATCTACATATAATACCAGGAATACGATCATGCTCCCACTAACCTTCTTGTAGACACAAGTCTCATCTTCGTTTTTGATGAATCCATACAGTTTTACTATTTCATCAAAACTAAGATTCCATGAGTAGGTCACAGGCTCATCTTGATCCATGAGTAATACATCACCTTGTTCTATTTGAGCAGGTTGCTCTTACACAACTACTTGTGTTTCCTGCTCTAATTCCTCCATAGGTGTATCGATACTTTGTGATTCTTGAATTTCTTCAAGTTCTACTTTCCTCCCACTGATTCCTTTGGAAATAAAATCCCTTTCTAGGAAAACTCAAGTTCGAGCGACAAACACTTTGCCCTCAGAAGGATTGTAGAAATAATATCCTCTTGTTTCTTTAGGATACCCCACAAATAAGCATTTGTCAGATTTGGGCTCAAGCTTAGTTGAAATTTGTCGTTTCACATAAACTTCGCAACCCCAAATCTTCATGTAAGACATATGTGGTCTCTTACCACTCCATATCTCATATGGTGTCTTTTCACCCTTTTGGATGGAACACGGTTAAGTGTGTAAGCTGATGTCAATGGTGTATATCCTCAAAAGGAGTTTGGAAGATTGGTGTGACTCATCATGGATCGGACCATGTCCAACAGGGTTCGATTTCTTCTCTCAGATACACCCTTCCATTGGGATGTTCCAGGAGGAGTAAGTTGGGATAGGATCCCACACTCTTTCAGATGGTCATCAAACTCTAGGATTAAATACTCATCACTTCGATCTGATCGAAGAGTTTTAATATTCTTACCTAGTTGGTTTTAACTCGTTAGGTTTCACCCTTTTGTATTAATGTTATTAATAGGCATTTCAAGATCAAGGACATATAGTCCATTGTTCATTTGTGCAGTAGCATAGAATATATCATTCAAATAAATTCAGCAACAATTGTTCTTTATTATAAATGAAAAACCAAACTTGTCCAAACAAGCAATGAAAATAATATTCCTGCTAATTGCAGGTACATAATAACAGTTCTCTAACTGAATTATTAAACCACTAGGTAAAGTCAATACAAAAGTTCCTACGGCTAAAGCAGCAACCTTTGCTCCATAGCCAATTCGTAGGTCGACTTCACCTTTTGCCAAATCTCTACTCCTTTTTAGTTCCTGCACATTTGTACAAATGTGAGAACCACATCCAGTATCTAATACCCATGATGCAGAAGTAGATAAATTAATAACAAAAATACCTGAAGTTGAAGTCTCTACTCCATTCTTCTTATCTTCCAGGTACTTTGGGCAGTTCCTCTTCCAGTGTCCGGTCTTACCGCAATGGAAGCAGGTGTCTTCTTTTGCTATGCCTTCACTAGGCTTCAAAGCAGTAGTGGATCTGGGATTGGCAACTTCCTTGCCCTTCCCCTTATCACTCTGCTTAGTGGGCCTTTTATTCTGTCTCTTTCCATTTCCGATCATCAGAATGGACTTCCCTTTTGACTTCAGATTCTGCTCGGCAGTTCTTAACATGGCGAGCAGTTCAGGAAGAGATTTGTCCATATCAATCATATTGAAATTTAGGACAAATTGACTGAAACTATCTGGCAACGATTGCAAGATCAAATCATTTGCAAGTTCCTTTTCGAGGGGAAAACCCAATCTCTCAAGGTTTTCCACATACCCAATCATCTTGAGTACATGGGGACCTACAGGGGCTCCCTCAGCTAACTTGCTTTGAAAAAAGGCTTTTGAAACTTCAAACCTCTCATGCCTTGCTTGCTCTTGATAGAGCAATTTCAGGTGTTCGATCATATCGAACGCTAACATGTTCTCATGTTGCTTTTGCAATTCTGAGTTCATGGTAGCCAGCATGAGACAAGCAGTTTCATTGGCATCATCGAGATGCTTCTTATAAGCATCTCTTTCTGCCTTAGGTGTAGAGCTAGGAGGTTCCTCTTCAGGAACAGGTGTCTCCAAGACATACAGCTTTTTATCATGTTTGAGGATAATCCTCAGGTTTCGGTGCCAATCCAGGAAATTTGTCCCAGATAATTTTTCCTTATCAAGGATTGATCGCAGGATGTTGTTAGAGGTGTTTGCTGTCATGGTAATCTACATAAGGATTAATGAAAATATAAGTATCATTGATATATTCAATTAGGCCTTTAATTAAATATGCTCCCACTATTTTACTCAAAACAAATGACCCTCATCATCTGATTCGGAAAATCCCGTTGGAAGATTTTCTGGTGGGTCGAGATCCATATTTCACTTTGTTCTAAGTCCGCGTAGGCGGATTACACAAAACTAGGTTATTTAGGTAGGAACTCCTTGCAATTGTATCTCATACAACTCTCGAAAATTTCAATTGGGTGAATAACTCCTTATTCCAATCCATCATATGGATTATTCCCAACTCTTGCTTCTAAACATATATAAGAAAATTATAATCAAGTTTGACTCATCGTTTTAGCAGTTGGATATTACAATTATCCCATCGCACCTTAACTAATACAAAACATGCACCTCGCGTAGGCGAAACCTACATTATTCGATACCAGTCTTGATGAGTGCTAAAACTTGGAAAGCAAACATATATAATATTCTCATAATTTGTTTAGTTAAGTTTGACCCATTGTTTTTACAGTTGGATATTACAATTATCCCATCGCACCTTACTAATATATAGATCATGCACCTCGCGTAGGCGAAACCTACATTATCCATTACTAGTCTTGATGAGTGTTAAAACTTAGAAAGCATAAACTTAATATTTAATTTGAGGGAATTGCAATTTTTCTGATCTCACCGGCTTGTTTATCATATAAACCGTCTCTCACATGCATCAACATACATTCACATGCATCAACATACATACATACATAATGAAACAGTTATGGCCCCTAGCGCAATTGTTCTCCCAAGTCAATGAGAGAACCTAAGCTAACCTACAACGATTGAAGCTTCTCCAAGCAAGATCTTCAAGGTTGTCCTCCTTTGGCACTGACTTCTTTGCTTTCTTCATATCATTACATTACATGAAAGAAACTCGTTTTACATACGAGGGAGTGAGATGAGAAAAGAAGTTATATTTGGGAGATTAAGAGAGAGGCACGACACGCAGGTCGTATTTTAAAAACCCAAAACAAAACAAAGGAAAACTAAGGCCATAACCGATCACCACAAGACAATAATAAACACTTTATTATTATTATTAATTCCTTTAATTAATTAAAATCAAATTAAATTTCGACGACCAATCACACTACGCAGAGTTAGCCGGGGGTCCGGTGCCCGGACAACACTTGATACTTCAAATTAAATTTTAATGAACAAATCATTTAAAATTGACGTCGTTTTTCGTATCAACACTTGATACTTCAAAGCACTTTTTCTAGCCGAACGGGTGAACTTTTTCTTGCGTTAACCGGTTAACCATATGCGTTAACCGGTTAACACTATTTGAAAACTTTTAGAAAATCCTTTTCTGCCTTGCGTTAACCGGTTAACCATATGCGTTAACCGGTTAACACTGTTTGAAAATGTCTTGGAAAACTGTTTTCTGCCTTGCGTTAACCGGTTAACCACATGCGTTAACCGGTTAACACTGTTTGAAAATCTCAAAAAAATTATTTCGCATTCCGTTAACCGGTTAACCATATGCGTTAACCGGTTAACACTGTTCCAAAAATGTTTAGAAGGCTGTATTCAGTTTCTCGTTAACCGGTTAACCATACGCGTTAACCGGTTAACACTGTTCGGAAAAGTGTTTAGAACGCACAACTCTTGTGCAGTCAAACCCCAATCGCATAACTCTCTGACAACACAACCCTTGTGCCGTCACTAACCCTGATGCACCAATTTCAGACCGTCAAACACATCTCGATTGTTAATTCAGTATGATTGATCAACACGTCATTGCTTCACCATACTAATGTCGGATCAAGAAGCAAACGACCATTGATCGCTCAAAGGAAAACAATCATCGAGGGTTTGAATGAATGAAACGAGAACACTATATCATATATAATGTATTTTGCATCAGGATTACATATATCACATATATGTAACTTGATCGATCTCAATTTAACCTTTGATTCATTCTGTCTTTAATCATATTATTACAGAACAAAAACAAATATCAGATTCATGGTTTCGTAAGTGGCTCTGATACCACTGATGGAGAATTGCCATCCAAGGCGCAGCGGAATTTAAAAAATTCTCCATTTAGTGATCCTTACGAATGGGCATGATCAGTGATAGAATCGTTACCTCTTGTGGCGATTCAAACCTTTAGTGCAGATCTCTGATAATGATCGAAACCTTTGATATAGATCCACGGGGCGATCACGAACGTTGAACGATGACAACGTCTCTACTCAGTCCACACGAACGGATTCCTTCAATCGCAGTGCTAGCTATTATGAATGAAGGCTTTGAGTGAGAGAAAGAGGGAAACAAAATTCCAAGTCTCTACTTGAATTTCTGTCTGAGTGGATTGGAGTGACAATGCTTCTACCCAAGGGGTTCTATTTATAGAACCACTTGTGTGGGCTTCAAGCTAAAGAGCCCACTTAAGTGTATTTTGGCCCATATCTTATAATATGCCCAAAATCACTTAAGTATTTGGTACCTTACCATATTTCGTCTCCCACTTAAGTGCACCGTACCTTACGGTGTTCCTTAGTTACTCTATCTCTCATCAATCCGTCCTTTATGTGTGACCCTATAGGTTTTCGCGGCGTTGGCAATTATATTAAATCACGCATTTAACATAATAAACAGTGAGCGGTATCTAGCAACACATCACTGCTACCCAAGTCACGAAAATGTCACGTGATCTGACAAAACCTCCTGTGATAATAATTATGTGTATAATTACCCCTTTGCCCTTATGTCTATATTGAACACAAGGTATAGACCGTGTCACCCTTGTCCAGTTCAATATTGGGCCCATAGACATTTATCCTGTTACGCAGGATTGGCAAATTCCATCTAGGACATTCATGTCCCTCAGCATGCTTCGTGGAGTACCCATCAACTGTCTTTATGTTTATCCAGTTACGGACAACGTTGGATCAGCAATAAAGCACTCGACTCTACATCTAGGATCCATAGTGGTTTCAGGTCGAAGAGTGGTATACACTATTATCACCATGAAAATAACTTATGACACTTTGCATAACTTTCTATATAGTATTCTCATAGCGGGTCAATCCGGTATAAATATTACTCCTAATATTCATACTTATGTTTAAGACTTGATAACTCTTTATCCATGATCCATGAGATGTGATCATCAGTCTACAAACATAATAGTCTTAATGCTTTAATGTTATCCCACTTCACATTAAAGCTCGACTACGGATACTTTAAGAACAGTGCCCTTATGTTTAATGTGTTCTCATGATTAAGTCACACTTAATACATTAAACGGACTATCTATTCTAGGGATTTTATTAATCAACCATAATAAAGAAAATGCCTTTTATTATTAATAAATAATTCGATACAAGTACCAAAAGTATTGGCCTCTAGGGCTTACACCAACACTATATACAAACAAGAGGCTCAGTCAAATAGGTGGGCTTTAGTCAAGAGGGGTCATATCAACCTCGACAAACAAGCCAATCTGTACAAGGTGGTTTGTAGCTCTTAACCACTAACATTGAGAGTTAGGGTGAAGTTAATCACATATGGAAATGAGGATGAGACCTCATGCTCTTAACCCTGGCCTGGGTGAGCTTATGACAAATAAAGCGTGGGGATCCAGAATGAGGGACCCTATTCCACTTGACTGACTCTATACAAAGATCTTGGGTGTTTATTCAAAAGCATCAGCACGTAGTGCGAGCATAATGAAAGACTCACTGAATAACAGGGGATTGATTGCTAATCCCTTCTATCTGTCAATTGCCTCTTCACTTAGGAGGACTTATCAGGTAACATGCCTCACTTGGAGGTCTTTGGCACAAATGTAAACAAACACAATCAGAGCCTCATAAGGAGGACTTCAGCCAAATGCCTGCCAAAAAGGTGACAGGACTTCCAGACTACATGGAGAAAAAGATAGGCTACCTAAGTGGTGTATCAACCGCACTCCAAAGCTTAAGCAAAAGCTAGCTAGAAACTAATGTACCTGTACAAAAGCTTAAACAGTTAATATCTCAATCAGAAAACCAACAAACAACAGTGGAACTTTCCAATATTTACAACTTAATGAACAATGCTTAAGCAATCAAGTGAACTCATGAGCATCAATTAGAACCTACAAAACAGCAAGAGTTAGTACTCAAAGTCATTTGTATCTCACAAAGTGAGATCAAACCAACCACCAATGCTAAATGTCCAAACCTGAAACACAAAGCACAATTAGTTTATGTACAAAACCCTAGTACAAAGACTAGGTTCAAAACCAAATCAAATGATCAAAACAGAAGTCAATCTTTTGCACAAAGCAAGTTCAACCATGTCACAAGATTTCCTCAAAAGGACCAAGATCAATTCATGAGGCAAAGGCATCAAATGGATCATGCCATGCAAAGGCAAACAATGTGCACAAAGTTCGACATCCAAATTAGAAAATCCAAATCAAAACAGAAAAGCATCCAATGATCATGAAATTTTTTATGTGAACTCAACATGTCATGAACAAACAATGTACAAATAATTAGATCCAGAAGAGTTCAAATGGTATATGAATGAAAATGCATAAATGCAAGGCAACAAATGTGACACAAATTGTCACACTATATGTTCATGTGTCCAAAACAGTGATATCAAATGATAAAAGTTCCAAACCAAAGCTCAAAAATCATATCACATGTGAAGATCAAGCATACCAAATTTCAGATCAATTGGATTAACCATGAGCATTTCACAAAGCATTTATCATGACATATCAATTTGACATCATGTTCAATAAAAAATCACAAAGTAAAAATCCAGAAACAAACAATTCATGAAATTAATACTAAAAAATACTAGACATTAAAACAAACATGTGAAAAAAAATTGGACTCAATTTGGATTATCCTACTATTTTTAATAATTTTTTGAAGTTGGAGAAAATAATATGAAATAATAATGAGATAATGGAAAATGAAATTTCAATAAAAATCAGCATGTACACAACCAGATTCGAACTCATGCCAGCCAGGTCAAATGATAATGCAACAATTAAATCAGAAACAAGCAATGCGCCAGGATCGAACACAAGCATCCAAGGTTCAAGAGCGCCATGGCCAAAACGCTGCGCATCATTAAATGATGTGGCAGCCACATAAGCGTCAACACACACACGCAAGCATGTCAAACGCGCCATAGCCAATGGAATAGACACATACGCGCTCACGTGGACGCCACATGGGATCAAAACCCTAGCACTTGCAGACGGTGGCGGACGGTTGTTACAACCGTCTTCTCCGGTTGAATTCCGGCGGAGCAACAAGAAATTTTTCCAGAAATCATCGTATCATACATGGTTCGAAAGGTCTTCTCACGTAGATCACGGATATCATGTTCATTTATCCTAAAACCTCATGAATCAAATGGATCGAAGCAAAACATATTGGAACTCAAAACTTTAATTCAACATATCATGATCATTTCTCAGCCAAATTCAAAAGTAAACACATCAGCATGCTCAGCAAGGCTAGATCTACACATCTATGGTAAGAAATTGGCAAAATGTGATGATCGAATTTCACCTACCTGAACTTGCAGTGTATTGAATTCGTGTCCTCAAGTATCCACAAGCTCCAGATCTTCTTTCTTTAACCTCTAATGAAGCTTTGAGCAAGAATTACCAATGGAAACAGCTTGAATCTAGCTCAATTTCAGAAATCCATGGACATGTTCATGTGCTCGATCTGCTTGATTCTTGATCAAATTCTTCAAACCAAACGTGGATTCCTACTCAATGATGCATGATAAGCAAGAATATGCAAAGAAAATTGGTGTTTGTGTGAAGAATTTTGAAATTCGAAGTGAGAGAAAAAATGGAGGGAATGTGAATTTTTCAGATCTCAAATGCTTCCCCTTGAAAAACAGTTATGATTTAGCTTAAATACCACCCACTAATCACAATGAAATCAGGTTTAGGCTTTGGTTAATCTTGATTAAGGAAATATGAGGTGTAGTGCAAAAATGGCAAGTGTGCTTAGCATGTGGTCATGTGCACGTGAACAGTACCATGCAAGGCCTTGGAATCACTTAAAATCATTCAATAATCATCATGGAAGTGGTATTTGACTTGTATGATCAACCAATTTTGAATTATCAAATTTCCCTCCAAAATGCACATGTGTGAACAAGTGGTCATATGAGCTTCTTTCATGCAAGGCAATGATTCATTTGGAAATGATTGGTCACAAGGAGAATTTTGCAAAAAGAGTGGACCAATTTGGAGTTTTGAATCAAAAGTTATGCCATGTTAAAATTCCATGCATACTTTGTGATCATTTGGCCATAACTTCTCAACCAATTATCAGATGGACATGATATAGGACTTTTTGAAAAGAGGAGAGAAAGATATTCAACTTTCATGTTCACCAAAAAATCATTTGAAGCTTCTTTGATGTTGGAAAGTCAAGTTGAATGTGAACCAAAAACTTGCCATTTTTGGAAACTTGAAATTACATGTCACTTTCCATTTTTGGAAACTTTTGCAATGACTTCAAAATCTTCAAGATAGATGTTTGAAATTATGAATAGGCCTTGTTTTAACATGAATGGGATGTCTCAAATCATTTCCCCCACCTCAAAGCCCTCAGTTGACTGCACAGTTGATCTTCATAGTCCTCAGATGACCTGAAAATGCCTTGATGAACTTGGGCCTCTACCACTTGGTAAGATTGCTTCAAAATGAAACCCTAGCTCATATAAGCTCTTGTAATGATCATGTTGTTTTCATCTCAAAGGGAATACCTCCTCACTTGCACAAAGGATTCTCTTGATGTGCTTGACCTGTTGACTGCTTAAGCTGCAAGTAACAAAGGTTAATGACATATTTTTGTGCTTTTTGGTTAGCAAACAAAAATGAGAAAAGCAATGATATACAATTCAAACATGCTTGATTATCAACAATCACTCACAAAGATCCCACCCACAGGGGAAGGAAGCCAAGATGCTTAATGATCCTTGAGGCTTAAGCTATGAGATGATATGATGTCATGAGGGATCTTAGGGTCAAAAATTGGGGTCTTACACTATCTCATCATATGCATTAACATTGGGATCACACCTTGGCATCCTCCTTACCCCTCATTTATTGGGTTTGCATCGGGAGAGATCACCAAGCACATTTGATTGTATCATACTTTGTTTTTCATTATTTTACTAACCAAAATACCAAAAAATATGTCAATATATAGTTTGTTACTTTTGTAGGTAGTGTCTGCACCCACCAATGTCTCATCAAGCTCATACATAGGGTTTAAGACCCTCAATGCAAGGAAATAAATCAAGAGATGGTTTGCAATGACTTTAGGCATCATATATGGGTCCCCATGATCTTCACATATTATTTTGATCAAGAAATAATCAAGAGTTTGATGCTTGTTTGCTTTGGAAACCCTAATTCATTTGGGTATCTTATGTGACTTCTTCAACAAGTTTCTTCAACATTTGATCAAATATTTCAAGGGATAATTCATATTACATCATCTTATACATATATTATCCTCCATGAGTCCCAAAAATCAAGGGAATGTCAAGCTAGCAAGATGGTTCATGGTGGTTGACCAGAGAAAGTCAACTGGTCAAAACTGGGGTTCCCTAGCCCCTATCTCCTACAAAATTTTTTCATATGAAAATGATTCCAATAGAAACGTTACTCATGATTACATTCCAAATAAATTTCATTTCTAATTATAGATCTAGTTTTGCTTGGAAAGTCATTTTTTATGATGAAAGATTATAGGTCATTTTGTCTGAACCCTAGTTAGAAGGTCAACTTCCCAAGACCATAACTTGCTCAATTTTTATGAGATGAAAGCCATTCAAGTTCCATGATTAAATTCAAAATGTCTACTTCAACTTTTATATTTGGAAGAAGTTCAAATTCAACTTGAAAATGCATGTGCCAAGAGGAAACATTATAGGTCATTTTGGGCCATTACCATTGAACTAGTGATTTTCCTCAACTTCTAAAATGCATAACTCCTTCATGCAAAATCCAAATAAGGTCAAATTTATGACCAAATTTAATAGGTTTTAAATATATATAACTTTGATGAAGGAACGTTTTCCATTTGAAGTCCATAGCAAAAGTTGTTCAAGGTGGAAGAAGTGAACATTTGACTTGGTACTTAGAAAAATTTCATTTATGTTTGATTTTTAAAACTTCCACCTCAAAATTCATAATAATCCAAGCTTCAAATGGAAACGTGTTCAACATGAAAGTTGTTCCTCTTGATCTCACCTTTCCAAAAAGTCTAGAATCATCTCATTTGGATCAATATTGAAGGACTTGTGCATAGGTATAATGCATGGTACCATTTGGAATATTCTCATTATCAAATTCATTTCAACATTGCATGACCTAGTCCATTGCTTTCAGCATGACTTGTGCATGATTTTGGACCTTTTCCAATCATTCTTTGGGCTTTATATACATCGATGCAAACTCATGATGCAAATTTATATTTTAGGATTTTCAAATGGAAGTGTGTGGAAAGCATGTGATAACCCTATAAATACAAGTGCAATGAGCTCAGAACTTCATCAACACCTTAGCCAAGCTTTTCCAGAAGAATCCAAACCCTCAATTCCATAGAATTCTTGAAGATTTCAATTGAAATCGAGTTTAAATTTCACCTTTTGTTTTGAAATTCAAACTCCAAGAATTCATTGCCCTTTTCATCTCAATTGATCACTGCAAGCAAGAGGAAGAGGAATCAAGCAAATCCATATCAAGATCAAGTGAATTTGAAGCAACTCGAAGGTGAAAATTCAGAAACTTCATCTCTTCGATTCTCTCTTAATTCTTCACCATTCTTTGTGATTTTTGGTTTGCTGAAGTCCTACCAATGTAGGCAACAAGATTGAGTTGCTTTAAGGTCAAATTGAAGCAACATATCTTGAATCTCAAATTTCAAATCCATGTATCTTTCAATATACTTGGAATTGGGAGAAATGGAGGTCAGATTCGTGCTCCTGAGCATTTTTTCTTCAAATTAGTGTATTCATTTTCCATTTTTCATAAAGTTGAGCTTGAACCAGACCGGTGGTGATCACCAGAGAAGATGACCAGAGCTAGGGCTCCGGTGGTGCATTGGCGAAGCCCAGGCCATCTGATCTGATTTCAATGTTTTAATCTTAAGCGTTCATTGTGATTACCACGCGTACAATGCATTGACCAAGGAGTATGATGGAACGCGCGCGTGTGGCCATCAGATCTGCCACCTCAATTAATGAGGGAGATCTGATGGCCCTTGTTTTTTTGAATTTATTTTTAATTTCTGATTTTATGTTTAATCCATTTATTTTATTTAATTCATATTAATTTCATTTTTAATCCAAAAAATATGGGACATTCACCAAAAATCTACAAATATTTTTCTCTTTCATTTTTTGAATTAAAATTATTTTTTGGATTAACCTTAATATTTTTCATGAATTAAATGTTTTTATGCATATTTTTAATTGTTTAAAAATACTTTTGAATTTTCAAAAATCATGAAATTTTTTGTTTAAGGTCCTTTGACCTTGTTTGGACTAGGATAAATCTCTTGACCAATTATTTGGTGTTTTGAAGATATTTTAGGTTTTGATCAAATTAATTTGAATTTAAATGCATTTTTAATTTGATTTTTAATTGATTAATTGTGTAAAAATTATGTTGAGCCATTTTTATGGTCTTGTGATGTTTGACTATTTGCTTGGGCCTTGGTTAAGGTTGATTTGACTTTTGTTGGATTAAAATAATTAGATTTAAGGGATTGATGAAATGTACATTTCATCTCCCAAAATGAATGAATGATTTTAATTTGATGAAATTCCTCCCATGACCAATTTGTGTTTATCTCATCTCCCCTCCCTCTTCATCTTCATTCCCATTCTTTCGCATCCCTTTCATTGACCAATGAAATCTCAATATTCTAAGGCTAATTGGTTCATCAATAACCTTTTGTTAGATGACGCAATACAAGTATGGATGAGATAGGTCTATCCATTTTGATCTTTTCTTTTAGTGTGTGGTATGTTTTAGGAGTTTGGTTCATTATACCAAATCTCTAACATGCATTAGCACCGAAATTTTTATTGCCCGGCCTCAGATAGTTGTGACTTCTACATAAGTCTAATTACGATTGCTTAACATAGATCTAAATTTGACCCTAAAGGCATAACATTCTAGTAAGTGAGATTGTAAGTCTCCCATCTTTCATGGTATTGTGTGGAAACTTGACCTTTTTTCCTTTCTTTGAAAGATGTCTTGGTTCAAGTTTTCATGCTTGTGAATAGATGGTTGAGTGTTCTCCAAAGAATGACTTAATCAATTGAAAAGCAAAACACCACTAACATATAATTAACCTTGACTAACATTTGACTATTCTTATTAATATTCCTTTATCTTTCAAGTCATTTATTTTTATGCAATTTAATTTCAAGTCATTTATCATTCATTGTCATTTACATATCATTTAACTTGTTTATGTTTATGCCATTTTCACTTTGCTCATTTGAGCCATATATTATGATTGTACATATTTGTTTGTGCACTTTGTTTGTGTTTGGGGTCTTAGGACCTTAAAATACCTAATAAATAACAAAAACCCTAAAAAATGTTTGTGTGAACTGTTGGGTTTGATCTAAACTTTTGGACTTAGGATTAGGCAACATTCCATATGCAAAAGGACTTGGCCAATGCCAACATTTCTGAGACCAAGTATTGTGATTAGAGCTTTCATCTGATGCAAGTATTGGGATCCACTTGAATTCATCTACTACATGGTCTTGATACAACTGTTATTTTTGATCTTGTGTCTAATGCTTTATTCTGACTTAATCGAGGAGTATTTCATCTAATACACGAGAAGACACAGAAGACTGCTAGCTATGGAATTGCTTGCTTTTATGTGGCTATCTTTATTTGATGCCTTGATCTTCATGATGTCTGATATTGCTAATTGCTTGCTGATTATTGCTTGATTCAAGGTCCAAAGGGAAAGTGAGTTTTCTATATGACATTCTTGTCTATTGGATTGCATCCCATTGACCAGATCTTTTCAACTCCGAACTTTTAATTTTATGTTTAGGACTAGTCTCTTCATTTCCTCAAACTTCTTAAATTTCAAAATCTCTTCCCCTTTTCGAAAACCTTCTTTGCTTGTGATTTCAAACTTAGACATATTTTAAATAGAAACTTTGGCCTTATGCCATTGCATTTTAAAACTCTTTTCTTAAATCAAACTTGTAAATGAACTTAACCATATTGACTTAAAATTTAAAAAGACAAAAAGAACTAACACCCATTCAAACTCTTGGGTCCTTTGTGCCACTTTTAACTTAAATTTTGATTAAAAGCAATTCACTCATTTTGAAATTGATACCACGAACTACGAGGTTTTGATCCCTCATTTTTATGTTGGTACGTAGGCACAAGTCCGAAGGTCTTGTCAAACACAAAAATATAATCAATGAATTCTTTTCTCATCCTCACACTCTATTTTTCTCAAATATCTTTTATACCAAAAACACATACACACATAAAAAAGGGCTCCCTAGGCATACCTAGGACACTTTGGGTGCTAACACCTTCCCTCTGTGTAACCAACCCCCTTACCTGTAATCTCTGGCATTTTATTAATTTTAATTTGAAAACTTCTTACCTTTGGGTTTTGTTCGCACTTTTCCCTTTTCCTTTGGAAACAATAAAAGCGCGGTGGCGACTCTGGTTTTATTGACGTTAAGCTTATCCATAGCTTGATGGTCATGAATTTATCGCTACAAAAATTAAGTGGCGACTTTGCTGGGGAGTAGTCCTCAGTGGGTTTAGCCTACTTTTTTATGTGTACATAATTGTATATTTGATGTTTGTATACTTGTTCGTATGATATAATTTGTCTGTTGTGCTTGGTGATCTCTGAGTGGTGAGATAACTTCTAACCCGAACTTGAGTGCAATTAAGATAGGAGGATGGTATTGTCATGTTCAACTTGTATGGAGTAGTCCTTAACAAGTTGGCTTGAGACCCATCTACTTAGTGGAGACCCTTTTGGAGTTATTGATGTCACACAAGTTATTTGTGGTTAGGCATTACTTTCTCTAATTTGGGGTCCGAGAAGCTGAGAAACATAGAACATTTAACCCAACTTGGCCTATTTAGGACGTAGTGCGGAGACTGTTCAGGTGTAGACTTGATAACATTTGTTATGCGATACTACACTCAGATGAGTTTCTCTTGAGAATATTATGGGTTGATGAGTCAGTCATCCTAACCTATAATATCCGATAGATGGAATTAAGACTCTGGGAACTTTTTAGAACATGATCTACAAGTTCTTATCCTTAGTACCCTCCTTTGGGATGGTTCTTAGCCTGACTCCATGCTCGTGACTCACAACAAACCCTTTGATTCTTGGTTGATCCGATCAATTCTCATCAATATCAATGGAACTTGGGTGTTGATAAGGTGAAAACCATAATCCACAAAAATGGATGATTGATCTTGATGATGACTTGATCCATCCCTTGACCTTTGTTTATGTTTGCCTTATGTGTGATCCCTTGTTTGTGATTGTTGCATTCATGCATTCATGCACATCATAACATTCATCACAGAAAAATAAATTTCAAGGAACTGAGGTCTTATTTGCAAATATTTTCAGACCATGGATTGTGGACAAAGGAACACTAAGAAGTACAATTTCAGATGTCCTGATTTGAAAGAGCTAAGGAAGTTATCATCTTTTGTATTAGATCCCTTGGACTTTAATCAACATCATGGGAAGCTTTTATCTATATTATCTGCTGATGTGGTTGAAGGACTTCTGAGTGTTTTGGTTCAGTTATATGATCCTCTCTACCATTGCTTCACTTTTTCAGATTATCAGCTTGTGCCTATGTTAGAGGAGTATGCCCATCTCTTGGGAATACCTGTTTCTGACAGGCGCCTTTTAGTGGATTGAAGGAGATTCCCATATCTCATATCATAGCCGAAGCTTGTTATATACCCAAAAGTGCTTATTTGAGCTATCAAATATGGGCATCTTTCACTCCATTTCCTTGCTAAAGTGTTCGAAACCACCTTTGTTTTTGATGAATTGTAATACAATGATAAAAGATCTTGGTACCTTTGATTTGTATGTTATTGTGCAGGAATTAGGCATGAAATAATAGAAATGAAGCCACAAGAAAGTTGGCAAAGGGACCAAAGAAAGGATGCATTCATCAACCTGCTCGCTAGGCGAGGGCTGTGGCGAAGAGCTCGCTAAGTGAGTGGCCAGCGAGAACCCAGCGAAGGGCTCCAGTATTTTACAGTAGCAAACATCAACAAACTCGCTAGGCGAGCTGCCAACGAAGGGTGTAGCGAACACGTCCAGACTTGGTCAAAAGCGCAGCCAGCACTCACTCGCTAGGCGAGCCATTAGCGAGCTCCCAGCGAGCAATTCCAGTAGCAAAACCTCCTAAGCTCGCTGGAGCGAAGGGTGAAGCGTGGGCTTCGCCTAGCGAAAGTTTTGTTCACCTAGCGAACATGCCAATCTGGCAAAGGACATTTCTTTGGGCGCAGATGCCTCAGGTGCCTCATTTTGGTGCTCGCTAGGCGAGCCATTCTGCTCGCCTAGTGAGCATGACAGCTCAGTAGCAGCACTATAAGTAGCAAGGGCTACTTTTTGGAGCCATACTTTTACACCTCCATACTTTTGTACTTTTGATATATTTTTCCAGCATTGCTCTAGAGATACTTTGTGACCTAGAAATTATTTCTCTTCATCTCTTAACAATCTTTCACAAAAAGAAGGTGGATTCCCATCCAATCTCGATTATTCGACTCGGATGTTGATCAACCTTCTTCCAAAACTTGTTGACCTAGCTACCATGAAAATGAGTAGCTAAGTTCTTCATTTTGTCAATGTTAGATGTAGATGATCATTAGCTTTGTGTGTAAATGGGATGATCTTCATTTGTAAACTCTTTAATGGTGAATATATGGTGAAAACTTTGTTTTATTGAAAACTCTTTGTGTTTGTTTATGATCGAGAGATGTTTACCAACTCTTGACCTAGGTTTTCATCCAATCTTGTTTGTTAGCTAGAGATAGTAATGAATGATTTTGTTCACCATAAGGTTGAACCAAAAAGTTGTCATTTTGATAGATTGTGTTAGAGATAAACAATGGATCAAAATGGGAAAACTCACAATGTGTGTTAGAGATAAACACATTGGGAGGACTTTGTGAAATAGTTTATCATCTAAAGGAGTTTATAAGTTTTGTTGATCAAACATATACATGCAAAGTGATCGTCGAACCCTAACTTTGGCAATATTTCTCAAATATTAAAACCAAATCTTTTACCGCATTTTATTACACTTTTATGCAAGATACCGTGACTAAACCCAAAAACCCCCTTGTTACTACGAGTTAAGAATTGAAACAATTGTCGAAAGGCGGTGATATCTCACAATCCCTGTGGAGACGATAACAAAAACCCGACACTTAAAATTACAACCAACAAAATGGCGCCGTTGCCGGGGATTGTGAATTGATATTGCGAGCATCGTAATAGTTGCTTAATTTTTAGCTTTCGAATTTTTGACTTGTGCTTGTAATTTGTTTGGTTTAGTGTGCAGCTTTCGTTTTATGCGAGGGCAGATTCCTGTGGACGAACTTCTTTTTGATCCCGAGATCGAAAGAACCGCAAGGAGGCTGAATAGCAGAACGAGACGAAGGAGGCAACAAGCTAGACAACGACAAGAATAAGGAGAAAGTTCTTCTACCACACATCCACCACCGTTCATACCTATCATGGAACCACCACCACCGCCCATTTCCACTCCATGTGTAAACAGTCCAAGGAATACTGCTCAGTTTGCCAACCACACGGGAAGGCAAGCCGAGATGAAAACGGGAACTCTTAATATGGAAGTCCATTCACCGGAATGGACCATGAAGATCCCTTTGCTTTCCTCACCAAATTTTACGAGATAGCATTGACGGCCGGAGTTGATCAAGCTCAAGAGCTACCGTTGTTCAGAAGAATATTTCCCCACGCTTTGCTCGGCAAAGCAAAAGATTGGTACTTAGATCAAACACCTTCCGTCATGACAGATTGGAAGGTGTTGGAAGAGAAGTTCATCGAAAGATTTTTCTCCCACAACCGGTTCATGGAATCCAAGACGACCATCTCAGTGTTTTCACAAGGAACCAATGAATCATTAAATGAGGCGTGGGAAAGATTCAAATCCATGCTTCGGAAGTGTAAAGGGCATGGTTTTGATGAATTGACTCAAATCCATATTTTCAAAAATGGACTTCAACCAAACTGCAAGACTTTGTTGGATGCTACCTCGGGTGGTTCTTTATTGTCTAAAAACGCCAAAGAAGCTACAGATATCATAAATCGAATGGCTCTAAATGATCTTCAAAGTCAAAGTAGAGGCAACTCTTTGAAGAAGCCGGGAGTGCTTGAACTTGGGACGAACGAGGCCATTCTTGCCCAAAACAAACTCATTTCACAACAAGTGGAACTCTTAACGCAGCAAATAAAAGAGTTGAGAGAACCTTCAAAAGCTAAACAAATAGCTTGTTGTGAGCTTTGCAAAGGTGAGCATGACACCGGATTTTGTCCACCTCCCGGGTTCGAAGAAGTAAACTACATGGCGAACCAACGAGACTACCAACCGAGACAACAACAACAACAACAACCTTATCAACCACATCCTCAAAATCAACAACAACACTTCCAAGGGAATCAAGGGTTCCAACCTAGGAGTAACTATTACCATAACTAAGGTTATGGGGGTGGTTCTTCTAGCCGTCAAAACCCTCCCCAAAATCCTTATCAACCTCAACAACCGCCGGTCGTAACTTCAAAATTAGAAGAGACATTGACACAATTTATGCAAATGTCAATGGCTAATCAAAAAAGCAACGATGCGGCAATCAAAAATCTCGAGACTCAAGTTGGACAACTTGCTAAGCAACTAGCGGAACAACAACCCGGTCCTTCTTTTTCGGCGAACACGCAAACAAATCCTAAGGAGCATTGTAAAGCGGTCACGACGAGAAGTGGGAGGGAGTTGATTAGTGAGAATAAAAAAAGAGATTAGAGTGAACAAAGAGAGGAAAAGAAGAAAAATGAGGAGGAAATATTGGAGGATAATATTGATGGTGAAGTGGGGGAGTGGAGTGAGGAAGAAAGTGAAAAGAACAAAAAGAATAGTGAAGTTGAAAAGAAAGAAAGTGTGGAAATTGAGAAAAATAAGAGTGATGAAGTAATGGGGGAGGAAGTGAAAAAGAAAAGAGCGAGAAGTTCTAGAGTTGCTAAAGGAAAGGAGGTAGTGAGCGCTACTCCAATCCAAAACCTTCCTTATCCACATGCTCCATCCAAAAGGGAGAATGAACGGCATTACGCCCGGTTCATGGATATTTTCAAACAACTGCAAATCAACATTCCGTTTGCCGAAGCATTGGAGCAAATGCCCAAGTATGCCAAATTCCTGAAAGACATACTTACAAAAAAGCGGAGGTATACGGAACCGGAGACCATTGTCCTAGATGCGAGCTGTAGTGCAATTATTCAAAGGACGCTTCCGAAAAAAGAGGTTGATCCGGGACGAGTTACTTTGCCGGTTAAAATTGGTGATATCTATGTCGGAAAAGGACTAATTGATTTGGGGTCAAGCATTAATCTTATACCATTGTCTATTGTAAAGAGGCTTGGCAACATTGAAATTAAGTCCATCCGGATGACGTTGAAATTGGCCGATAAGTCGACTACCCATCCTCATGGCGTAGCCCAAGATGTTTTGGTTAAAGTCGACAAATTATTTTTCCCGGTCGATTTTATTGTTATTGATATGGAAGAGGATGATGATGCTCCGCTCATTCTGGGCCGACCGTTCATGAAAACCGCGCGCATGATGATAGACGTTGACGACGGTTTGATGAAGGTGAGAGTCCAAAATGAAGAAGTTAATTTCGATCTATTCGAAGCAATGAAGCATTCAAAAGATAGAAGTGATAGCTTTCGCATCGATGTGATCGAAGAGGCAATTTTGGAGGTTTCTAAGCATATTCATGAGATATCTCCTATGGAGTTAGCTCTTGATGACTCATTTGAAGTTTTCACAGTTGAAGAAGAGCAAGCTCTTGATGAATGCTTAAGGGAACTTGATGGTGTAAACGAACTACAACCGTGGGAAGTTGAGGAGGAAGACTTGAAGAAGAAGGTTAATGATGAAAAATCGCCTATTGAATTGAAAATGTTACCTTCTACTTTGAAGTATGTATTCCTAGATGAGACCGAAGCAAAGCCGGTCATCATAAGCAACCTTTTGTCAAATGATGAAGAAGCCCGTTTGATCAATGTGCTAAAAAAATCAAGAAGCCATGGGTTGGACTCTTTCCGATCTAAAAGGAATTAGTCCTTCCTATTGCATGCACAAGATCTTAATGGAAGAGGATTTTAAGCCGGTAGCTCAACCACAACGCCGCTTAAATCCCACTATGAAGGAGGTTGTTAGAAAGGAAGTTGTCAAGTTGTTGGATGCGGGAATGATTTACCCGATTTCGGATAGTCCATGGGTTAGTCCTGTGCATGTGGTTCCGTAGAAAGGTGGAATTACCGTGATCCGAAATGACAAGGATGAGTTGATCCCTACTAAAGTTGCAACAGGGTGGCGAATGTGTATTGATTATAGGCGGTTGAATATCGCAACTCGAAAAGATCATTTTCCACTCCCGTTCATGGATCAAATGCTCGAAAGACTCTCGGGGCAACAATACTATTGTTTCTTGGATGGCTATTCCGGGTATAACCAAATTGCGGTTGACCCGGCCGATCATGAAAAGACGGCTTTCACATGTCCGTTTGGAGTTTTCGCATACCGAAAAATGCCCTTTGGGTTGTGCAATGCACCGGCGACTTTCCAAAGATGTGTGCAAGCCATTTTTGCCGACCTTATTGAGAAAACAATGGAAGTCTTCATGGATGACTTCTCGGTTTTTGGTGGTTTCTTTAGTTTATGCTTGGCAAACTTGAAAACGGTGCTTGAAAGATGTGTGAAGACCAATCTTGTGCTTAATTGGGAGAAGTGCCACTTCATGGTGACCGAGGGGATAGTGCTTGGCCATAAAGTTTCTTCAAGAGGGCTTGAAGTTGATCGTGCTAAGGTTGAAGTGATTGAAAAGTTACCTCCTCCGGTGAATGTGAAGGGAATCCGAAGCTTTTTGGGGCACGCCGGGTTCTATCGGCGTTTTATCAAAGACTTCTCAAAGGTAGCTAAGCCTTTGAGTAATTTGCTAGCTAAGGACTAGGTATTTCTCTTAACCGATGAATGTTTGCAAGCTTTTGAGACTTTGAAAGAAAAATTGGTTACCGCTCCAATTATAGTCGCTCCAAATTGGAATTTAAATTTTGAGCTAATGTGTGATGCGAGCGACTATGCAATCAGAGCGGTATTAGGCCAAAGAAAAGAGAAAAATTTTCATGCGATACATTACGCAAGTAAAGTTCTTAATGAGGCTCAAATTAACTATGCCACCACTGAAAAAGAATTACTTGCAATAGTGTATCCGCTTGAAAAGTTTAGGTCTTATCTTATAGGGTCTAAAGTCGTAGTGTATACCGACCACTCGGCGATTAAATATTTACTCACCAAACCGGATTCGAAGCAAAGGCTCATCCGTTGGATCCTCTTGTTGCAAGAATTTGATGTTGAAATCAAAGACAAGAAAGGATCGGAAAATTTGGTGGCAGATCATTTATCTCGCTTAGTTAATATGGAGGTTACCGCTTCAGAGAAGGAAATCCGGGAAGAGTTTCCTGATGAAAAACTTTTCAAAATTCAAGTTAGGCCATGGTTTGCAGACTTTGCGAACCACAAGGCTAGTGGTTTTGTGCCTCCCGACCTAACTTCGAACCAAAAAAGGAAGTTTCTTTCGGATGCCAAGTATTACGTATGGGATGACCCGTACTTGTTTAAGTTGGGTAGTGATAACCTTTTAAGGAGATGTGTTACTGGCGATGAAGCACGGAGCATCCTTTGGCATTGTCACAACTCGCCTTACGGCGGACACTATAATGGGGTGAGAACGGCCACTAAAATCCTTTAGTCAGGATTTTATTGGCCCACTATTTTCAAAGACGCACATACCCATGCGCAAAGTTGTGATAGTTGCCAGAGAAGCGGTGGGATTGGTAAGAGAGACGAGATGCCTCTCCAAAACATCCAAGAGGTCGAAGTATTTGATTGTTGGGGCATCGATTTTGTAGGACCATTCCCACCCTCTTATGGTAACGAGTATATGCTTGTCGCAGTTGATTACGTTTCTAAGTGGGTTGAGGCGATCGCCTCACCTCGGGCGGATGCGAAAACGGTAATAAATTTTTTGAAGAAAAACATATTTTCCCGTTTTGGAACCCCCCGAGTGTTGATAAGTGACGGAGGGTCACACTTTTGTAATGTACCGTTGGAAAGCATTTTAAAACATTACGGTGTATCACACAGAGTGGCAACTCCGTATCACCCACAGGCTAATGGGCAAGCCGAGGTCTCTAATCGTGAGATTAAGAGAATTCTCGAAAAAACTGTGTCAAATTCGAAAAAAGAGTGGTCACAAAAATTGGATGAAGCGTTATGGGCATACCGTACCGCCTTTAAAGCTCCAATTGGGCTCACTCCTTTTCAATTGGTGTTTGGTAAAACTTGCCATTTGCCAGTCAAATTGGAGCACAAAGCCTTGTGGGCTCTGAAATTTTTAAATTTTGAAAAGGATTTGGCAGGTGAGAAAAGGAAGGTGCAACTGCTTGAGTTGGAAGAGATGCGCAATGCCGCATATCACTCAAGTTGGTTGTACAAAGAAAAGGTAAAAAAATATCATGACAAAAAGCTTCGAAAGAAAGAATTTATGCCCGGACAGTTGGTTCTATTGTTCAATTCCAGGTTGAAGTTATTCCCCGGAAAGTTGAAATCAAAATGGTCCGGGCCATTTCGGGTCAAAGAAGTTAAGGAGTACGGAGCTATTGTCATTGAGGACATGGAAAAGAAGGAGAGTTGGACCGTTAATGGCCAACGTTTGAAGGTTTATCTCGGCGGTCATATGGATCGCGAGAGCTGTGCTATTTCTTTGGATGCTCCTCTGTGAGCATCGCACCGTCGAGCTTATCCGACGTTAAACAAGCGCTTGTTGGGAGGCACCCCAACATTGTAAGTATTTACAGTTTTTCTGTGGTGTCGTATTGGGATTCCAATTGTTAAACCTTACTGAATGTACCAGGAATGCTATTTTTGAAGAAAGCAAATGTTGTCATGCTCGCTAGTTGCTCGCTAGGCGAAGCAGTAGCGAGCGGATTCGCTAGTTGCTCGCTAGGTGAAGCAGCAGCGAGCGCTGCGTGGCAGCACTCATTTAATTCTCAGCAGGCCATTCTTTTGGGCCCAAATGCAATTTTTTTACAACTCTGAACTGAAGCACTCACACACAACTCTCACAAACACTCTCTCACTTTTCATCTCACTCAAACCCTAAACGGTTACATTGCATTGCAAACCTCACTGTGCACTTCAAATTCAATCAATCTCTTTCACTAAGGTTTTCCCTAATTCCATTTCTTTATGTTTTAACTTTGTAAATTTCTTATGTATGTGTCATTTAGGGTGAATTTGGGGGAATGGGTACATTAAGTTTTGTATGTGGGTGTAGATTTGCATGTACATTAGAATAATGCCTTTATTGATAAATCATTTTGTTCTGAAATAGATACCATGAGACCTTAGGTTTTGCCAAAATTTCAGTGTAAACATTGCAGAACCCAAAAACCCGTAAGATTCGCTAGCAACTCGCTAGGCGAACCAGTGGCGAGCATTCGCTGCCACTTCGCTAGGCGAAGCAGCAGCGAGCATGACAGTAGTTGGAATTATGTGTTGCTTTCTAATCTATTTTGTGTTGTGTTGTTTCCTCTCTATGTCTGTGCAGATGGAATCCAGGTCCGGAGCTTCGAAAAAGAGAAAGGGCGGGAACACTTCCCGTCCCGTACCAATACAATTCGATACCGACAAATTTGTCGGGCCAAAGCAAGCCGCAAGATATATTGCTTTGGAAAAGCGAAAGATTTTGCTGGAAAATAGATTTTTAATCAACCCTGAAGGCACGAACCGAACATTCGCCGGGTTGATTAACAACAAAAAGTGGGATCGGTTAATATCCCCCGTGGAGCATTATGATATCGCAACAGTGCGTGAGTTCTACGCGAACGCACTGCCGAACGACGACGAGCCATTCACATGGACGTCTAGAGTGTCCGGCCGTCCTGTTGCGTTCGATCGGGATGCAATTAACCGTGTCCTGGGTGAACCGCTCCATCTGGGAGCCAAGGAGAGAGACACCTACCACAAAGATTTAAGGCTTCATCGGGATACTGATGCGATTTCTGCTGCCCTGCTTTTGAAAGGGAAATCAGTTGAGCTGAACCCATCTGGGGTTCCCATGAGATACCATAGGGAGGACATGATTCCCTTGGCTCAACTGATCCTTTTGTTGGTTCTTACAAACATCAAACCCAAGTCTCATACTTCTACCGTGCCGATCCCAGTGGCACACTTGGTACACAGCATCCTCACGAACATCCAAATTGATGTGGCGAGGATTATTGCTTTGGAGCTGAAGTCCATGATTGAAAGCGGGCTAAAGTCGGGGGCACGAGTGAATTATCCCCTGGCTTTCCCTTGCCTAATCATGGCTTTGTGCCAGCAAGCGAGGGTGCGGCTACCCTCTAAGGGTCAAGTAAGGATCCCGCCGGCCATTGATGACCGATACGTGGCCAAGTATTGCAAACCGAAGAATGTAAGAGGTAGTTCAGCTGCTGAGGTTACCGGGGCTTCTGATGGTCCTGGTACTTCTACTCTAGGATCCGATCCTTTCCAGCAGGCTGTCTGCAACTACGACTGGGATTGGATGGCGGCAACCCAGCGCGCCATGCTCGATATGCACGATTCTATGCAGCTGTTACAGTTGCAGATGCGCGACCCCTTCGGAGAGCATTCTATGATGACGCGTGAGCAGTTTCTGCAGCACGCTAGCTGGCCTGTGGACAGACCTGTGTTTGGAGAGGGGGCGGGTGCTAGTGCTGGTGCTTCTTCTGGTGCTGCTGATGAAGATGATGATGATGATGATGATGATGAGGCTACTGGTTCTGAAGCCGGTAATGATGAGGGTTATGAGTCCTTGGAGGGCTAAGTTTATTTTATTTTTTATATTATGTTTTATTTCTATTGTATTTTGATGTTGGTTATGTACTTTTGGGGTGTTTTGTCCCCCATGAACAATTTTAAATTTTGAAGTAATGTTATTATTTATGTTTTAAATTTCGTTTGTTTTAATAAATTTTTGGTTGGTTGAGTGTCAAACCTTCTAGATTGGTTGCTCCTCAAAGAAGTATCCAATGAAGGTGCATCCGAGCTTGGATGGCAATGATAAAAATAAACAAGTGAATAATGTTAAGGTACATGGTTACCTCCGGCTAGAATTTTAGAATGCATTAAGAACTTTACTCTTTTTTGTAATTGAATATTGTCTTTTTGCAACATAATTGAATGAATGTTTCATCTAGGACTTAAAACCACAAATTGTGAGGAAACCTCCATTGTACACTTAAATGCTGGATTCTAATAAGCTTTGTTGATTCATTTGATTCATGTTGTGTCTTTTATTATTGTGAATATGTGGAAGCAATTAGAAATGATCAAGGCACTTGTTTTCTATCGAGCACAACCAGTTCCAAATACAACTTACCTGTGAGCAGAGAGAGTATTCCTTAACCCCTTTGAGCTTAAACAGTTGAATCTCAGCTTGAAATAAAGCGAGATTTCAAAAATCTTTTTTTCTTACATCCCGGAAAATTTTGATAATTGTTCTTTTGCCGTAAAAAGTCAAAAGCATTCACTTAGGGTGAGCAAGAAATAAGTTGGGGAGAACGAAAATGAGAATCGGTAAGTGCCACAACTCTTGAAAAACCGAGCAAGCATAAAAAAAATAAAAAAAATATATATATATATATATATATATATATATATATATATATATATATATATATATATATATATATATATATATATATATATATATATATATATATATATATATATATATATATATATATATATATATATATATATATATATATATATATATATATATATATATATATATATATATATATATATATATATATATATATATATATATATATATATAGAAAAGAGAAACATCTGTTTTGTAAATATGATGTGAAAGAAAAAAAAAAATAGAGAAAATGAAAATGAATGCTTGCTTGGAAGAAAAATAGTGAAAAACAAAAATTGAGTTGTGAAATAAGAGTTGTGAAGGTTTCAAATGAGAAATAAATGGAACGAAGTTGAGATGTGTGAATAATGTACAGTGAATGTCTCTTTTGCATCGGCAATTTCGTTTTCAATGGCCTTAGAAATGACCCTTGTTTGTTAACCTAACCAAGTTTCAACCGAAAAGTCCTTAGTGATCTTCGTGCTTCCACATTACCATTTATAATTGTTAGACATTGTATGAATTGAATTGATTTCTTCATTGTTGTTGGAGAGTGAGATTATTCTCGCGGTTGCAAACGCGTAATTTCTTCAATCCTTATTCGAAGAGGAGAGATAGGATGATTCATTCAAGACAATATTGTTATGGATAGATACATATTTCGCATTGCTACTAAGTTTTAATTCTTGTGTATTATTTTATTCTAACCGTTGGAAATTTGTATCTGCTGATTCGCTTGTGTTTAAGCCGTTTTATCCGATTTCGGAGAAACCTTTTTCTTAATGCAAATCCTCTTGTCCTTCAAGAGGCATACTTTGCTTGAGGACAAGCAAGAATCTAGTTGGGGAGAGTTGTTATATACCCAAAAGTGCTTATTTGAGCTATCAAATATGGGCATCTTTCACTCCATTTCCTTGCTAAAGTGTTCGAAACCACCTTTGTTTTTGATGAATTGCAATACAATGATAAACGATCTTGGTACCTTTGATTTGTGTGTTATTGTGTAGGAATTAGGCATGAAATAATAGAAAATGAAGCCACAAGAAAGTCGGCAAAGGGACCAAAGAAAGGATGCATTCATCAGCCTGCTCGCTAGGCGAGGGCTATGGCGAAGAGCTCGCTAGGCGAGTGCCCAGCGAGAACCCAGCGAAGGGCTCCAGTATTTTACAGTAGCAAACATCAACAAACTCGCTAGGCGAGCTGCCAGCGAAGGGTGTAGCGAACACGTCCAGACTTGGTCAAAAGCGCATCCAGCACTCACTCGCTAGGCGAGCCATTAGCGAGCTCCCAGCGAGCAATTCCAGTAGCAAAACCTCCTAAGCTCGCTGGAGCGAAGGGTGAAGCGTGGGCTTCGCCTAGCGAAGGTTTTGTTCGCCTAACGAACATGCCAATCTGGCAAAGGACATTTCTTTGGGCGCAGGTGCCTCAGGTGCCTCATTTTGGTGCTCGCTAGGCGAGCCATTCTGCTCGCCTAGCGAGCATGACAACTCAGTAGCAGCACTATAAGTAGCAAGGGCTACTTTTTGGAGCCATACTTTTACACCTCCATACTTTTGTACTTTTGAGATATTTTTCCAGCATTGCTCTAGAGAGACTTTGTGACCTAGAAATCATTTATCTTCATCTCTTAACAATCTTTCACAAAAAGAAGGTGGATTCCCATCCAATCTCGATTATTCGACTCGGATGTTGATCAACCTTCTTCTGAAACTTGTTGACCAAGCTACCATGAAAATGAGTAGCTAAGTTCTTCATTTTGTTAAGGTTAGATGTAGATGATCATTAGCTTTGTGTGTAAATGGGATGATCTTCATTTGTAAACTTTTTAATGGTGAATATATGGTGAAAACTTTGTTTTATTGAAAACTCTTTGTGTTGGTTTATGATCGAGAGATGTTTACTAACTCTTGACCTAGGTTTTCATCCAATCTTGTTTGTTAGCTAGAGATAGTAATGAATGATTTTGTTCACCATAAGGTTGAACCAAAAAGTTGTCATTTTGATAGATTGTGTTAGAGATAAACAATGGATCAAAATGGGAAAACTCACAATGTGTGTTAGAGATAAACACATTGGGAGGACTTTGTGAAATAGTTTATCATCTAAAGGAGTTTATAAGTTTTGTTGATCGAACATATACATGCAAAGTGATCGTCGAACCCTAACTTTGGCAATATTTCTCAAATATTAAAACCAAATCTTTTACCGCATTTTATTACACTTTTATGCAAGATACCGTGACTAAACCCAAAAACCCCCTTGTTACTACGAGTTAAGAATTGAAACAACTGTTGAAAGGCGGTGATATCTCACAATCCCTGTGGAGACGATAACAAAAACCCGACACTTAAAATTACAACCAACAAAGCTCTTCATCTGAAGAAGTCTGAGATTGAGACTCACTGGGTGAAGAAAGAAGGAATGTTTGGGTTGAATTCTGAGTTCCTCATTTGTAAAGCTATTGTCTTTGTTCAAGCCGGTAGTGTGGATGCTTTTGAAGCCATCTTTGTATTGCTCATCTATGGTCTAGCTTTGTTCCCTAACATTGACATTTTTTTTGATGTTAACGCCATTAGAATCTTCTTGATTGGGAATCATGTTCCTACTCTATTGGGTAAAATGTATTTCTCTTTGCATTGGAGAAATTCTAAAGGTGGTGAGACTATTGTGTGATTTGTTCCTCTCATGTACAAGTGGTTTATTTCGCACTTACCTCAGACGCCTACTTTCTTGGAGAACAAACAATGTCTACGGTGGTCCCAGAGACTTATGGCTCTCACTGATGATGATATTGTTTGGTATGATTCTGCATTGAGTAGTGTGGATATTATTGATAGTTGTGGTGAATTCTCCAATGTGCCCTTCATTGGTACACAAGGAGGAATCAACTACAACCCTGCTTTGGCTCGTCGTCAACTTGGGTTCCCCTTGAGAGACAAACCTAATAACACTCAGTTAGAAGGTCTTTTCTATCAAGAGGGTAAAGATCCCCAACATTTGAAGTAGAAGATGGTACATGCTTGGTATAATGTGCATAGGAAAGAAAGATCTGAGCTTGGTTCACACAATTGTGTAGCTTTGGAAGCTTCCACCACTTGGGTGAAGAAGAGAGCTTTGGAGTTGAAGATGTTGTATGCTTGTGAGAGACATATGTCTTTGGTTGTGGCTGAGCCATCAACTCTCCCTAACCAAGATGTAGAGGAGTTGGAAGATGCACTCGCCAAGATGAAACAAGAGAATGACATGTGGTAAGAGCGATTCTATGCTTTGAGCCAAAAGCATGAAGAGTTGCAGCTTGAGTCGAAAGACAAAGACGCACTTATTGAACTCCTTGAAGACCGAGTAGTGAAGAGACAGAGAGAGCCAGAGGGTCCATCTTCCTCTAGTATGTCTCAGCCTTCCGGTGCTTGGAAGAAGATTGTTGATCAGCTTGTCCTTGAGAGGGCTCAGATGAAGACATCTTTTGAGTCTAAGATTCGACGCATCCAAAGGAAGTACGCGCCCACAACCAGATCATCTGACATTGTTGCTAGGGTATCCTTAGGATGATTAGTTTCCTTTTCTCTTGTATTTGTACTTTGGTTTATGAAATTGTACTCAGTGTAATCCTTCCAAATTTTATAAATAAAAAGAGATTTTATGGTCAATCAAATTGTCATTATTATTATTATTTAAATATATTTGCAAATATAACTTCACGTGTTCCTTGAAATTAAAAACAAACAAAAATATTGCATTTCATGCATCATTTAAATAACAGGTTTTCTTTTGCCAAATGTCTTATCGATTATTCTTATGTGCTTTAGCCAAGCTGACTCCAAGGGAATATGGGTGACCCTGGGCCCCCTTTCCTGTGAGGAATCTCTTTACTACTTAGTCAAATCAATATAAGAACTAGAACAAGAGATTCTTGAGAGTAAGGGGCAGGATAATACCTTTATGGTAATATACGGGGATGATGGCGACTATCATTTTCTTATTTACTAGACTAATGGCTTTGTGGCCATAAACAACATCAATCGTGATTACTTGAACATTATAAAGATGGAACTTATTGGTATCTAAGAGAGGTTTACCATTATGCACTTCAGGGTAACGGTGGAGCTTAGTTGGTATGATGACGAGGAGGAAAATATTGACGGATATGTGAGTAAGTTTAGTTTTTGTTTAGGCATTCATGATTATTTTTCTTTCTTCATCTAATGTTTAATATATATTATTTGGATAGAGGATGACCCCTATGAATGTTGTTAAGAGGAAATCTCACGATGAAGGAAAGAAAGCTAAGCAGACAGAGAAGTTATATGATGACCCCAATAGGCACTCTAGCGGCTTTATAACCAAGGGCAGGAAAAGCTCTGAAGATGGGGCGACCATTAATTATCCTAAGCCTATCAAGGTTATCAATCTTTGAGAGATCAAAAAATCTTAATCATCCACTCATGTTAAAAAAACAAGGATGTTCAGCTTCTAACAATTGTAACTTAGAGGGCGGTGATGTGGGGGGGACCAAGATACTTCTGTAACTCTCTCTCACAACACAAGGATTTCACACTAAAAGTTATATGGGTGAACACTTAAGTTTATTGTTGGTTTCCCCAATGATCACTGAATGGCGGTCTAGGGGCCCAAGCATATGTGTAACTTTGTTGATTCCCATCTACTAAGGTGCCTAATGTTGAAACATCTAATGTTCGATGACCATAATTGGTCAGATAGGTCTATTAAGGAATGGAAGACAAAATTGACCACATTAAGAGAGAAGCTTACCAAAACCCAACAATCGTTGAAGTCCACATCTTAGGAGTTTGATAAGACGAAAAGCTATTTAAAAAAACTAAAAGAGTCTCAAAAGAAGAAAAATGAGTACACCAAGAAAATTGGCAAGAAGCTCACCGAATAGAAATTAAGCTCAAGGAATCAAAGGATTCACTCTAGGTAGCCACCATCCCCTATAAGAAACTAGAGGAGAATTTATCAAAATGTAAGGATAAGGTAGTAGAGGCTTCTGCTAAGTTCTTTGGGAGAGCCAAGGCACAAATCGACTTTCTCTACCCCGACTCAAACATGAGCAAGTTTGAATTGTTTAAAGTTATCAAGGATGGAAAACTTGTGGATGGTCGAGTATTGGAATCAATAATGTTAGAAGGTTGTTCTCTTCTCACAGTTTTAGATCTTGTATCTGCAAACATAATATATGAAAGATCTCAAAGTACATTAAGTTACACGTACTTTTGTCATTTATCAAGAGGCCTGATACGACATGGTTTGCGATGGTGGAATTTATGAACAACGACGGCGTAGCATTAGAGATTCCATCTACCTTCTCATGGTCACACAATTCTAATATCAACCTCTCGTCTTCTCATTCTTCAATGTGCACTGTATGTTGGGTGGAGTTTAGCGCAAAAAGGTCTTCTTGCCTTACTGATGTCTCTCTGGTCTCATCAATTATAAAGGTTGGAAATAATGTTAGACCAGGTTAATCGGAGGAACAAGGGCTCAAAATCGGGCATCACACTTTCCAAAGGAATGTTCTACTGCAATGATCTAGATTTGGATCAAACGCAATCTAATTTTAGAACTTTGCGGGAATCAATAGTCGATTCACACAAATGAGACCATTGTTCCGGATTGGAACCAAAATTATAATTGGATTATGGTGTTGGACTCCTGATTCAATGTTGCAAGTCTTCAGTGCGGTAGAATACTAGGGTGGACTTGTAAGATTAACACTTCAACGTACAAGTTAGTTAATAAATCCAAAAAAATGGTAGAGTAAAGTAGGAAAAGTATGAAAGTCCCTTTAGTCTTGCATGTATTTATACTGGTTAGACATTATCAGACTTCATTTGGGATAATAGGTGAACATTATTTATTAGGCATTTGGCCAACGCATAACACATCCTTAAAATTAAATAATTATATAATATATTAAATTGAAATGGAAAAAAAATTATTAACTCCTTCATAAAATTACTACCATTATTTATTCAATTTTGAAATAAAATATGAACTTATTTGAAAAAGATGAGACAAAAATATAAATTTGTTTCAACTTTGCAAAGAAAACAACGTGTCTTAACTTGAAGACGAAATGTCAATTTCATCCTAAATAAAACAAAATATTTTTTACGAAATAATTGTCACTTTGGGATCACAAAGTTCCGTAATAATTTATTTATTTTCTTATAATATTGCTAATATAATGAGATTGATCTTCAAATTAATCGGTGCTAGGAATGGATACCCATTTTCAGTAATAAAAAACAACTTTATTTTTCTCTTTTTGATATTTCTTCATTCAACCACTAAATGCTTAATTCATGTACATTTTTATTATCTTTTAGAATTTCAATGATACAATAGTTTTATTATTTTATACAAAAAACACATATTCACTTAGTAAATCTTTTGGCGTAGTAATTTGAAGGCAACTTTTTGCATGGCATTTTGAATACAATTAAGTACTATCAATAAAACATTATAGCAATTTGAATTTGAAAGTATTTATGTCATAGAAAAATTATACTTTTTAATATTTGAATGCATTTAAATTAAATGTTAATGCATTAGTAACTATTACGCATAAGTACGAGTATATTGAATATGATATGAAACAAGGATACATACATACATAATAGAAAAATGTTATTCTTAAACCAGATTTTACATCTACACCGTATTTTACTGTTCATCAATACAGTGAACAGTAAAATATTATAATAATATATTATTTAAAAAATATATATAAAAAATATTATTTTTAATATTATTTTTTTATCAGAATGTTTATTAATCAATTTTATAAAAATTTTAATCAACTTTGGTTTATCACTAAAAAATATTTTTAATATCTGAACGTTTATTAACCAACTTCGTCACTTCATTAACCAATTTTTGACATTTAATTAATTAATTTTTTCCACTATTTTAAGTCACTGTTTACGTGCACTGTTCATAGACACTATTTACGTGCATTGTTCACGTACCGTTCAAAGTACTCTTCATAAATATATTATTTTATTTTTAAGATACATTATTCACTGCATAAATACGATGAACAGTATATACAGTATAAATATTTGATGTAGGAAATGGTGTAGGAATAACAATGTTGTGCATAATATAATGGTAAATAAAATTCATCTTAACTTTATTTATGAAAATTTTGAAAAATTAAATGGATAAAGATACCACAGACAATAAGATACGACTCATATCGATGAAAACAATTTTTTATATATAACTGATCTATAGGGCAACAAAGAAAAATATGTCAAAGGAGTTTCAATTATGATAGTAAGGTGTAATTTATTAAATATTCTATCTATATATTTGTTTTATTTATATTTCTTTTTTATCTTTCCTTTTTTTATCTGGTTTAACCCTTCTTTTCTTAATCATTTTCTTTCTATAATATAATGTTTTTTTTTTCTATTAAAAAAATACATGAGAGAAATAAATTATTCAATTCACACTAAAACACGAAAATATTTTTTTTTAAAATCACAACAACAAATAAAGTAAAATAAATAATGTATTTGGTTGTTTGCAAGGCCCATACAGAAAGAGGCAAAAGCAAACCTCAAATTGGAAGGTACGCAAAGTAGGTAGACCTTCGTTCTAACCAGAAACAGACAATTTCACCTCCAATACATTTATCATCATTCAATCCAATTTAACAGTTATCCCCATAACACATTCCATCATACGCGAGCCGTTTCAACAAATCTTGGTATATAAGTGTAAAATGCACAATTTTAAGTATTCAAATTCATTCTCACTTAGACATTACTTATGATTTCTCTCTTTAATTTGGGCGTTGGAGTAATAACCTTTTAGATTAACTCCCCCCTTCGTCGAATCGGAAGTACAAATCCACCTCACAAGGCACAACTTTTGAACCTCACCTTTCATTTTCACTTTCTAACCGAGTAGTGGCACCATTTGTGGAAATCACTTTCTTATTCCCCCTAATTTCCAGGAAAAATAACTGTCGCTCCACCCAAAGTTCCGGACCTCATTTTCTTGAAGTTTCTAAGGTCTTCCTTGAACTTTAAACTTCCTCCTCCAATAGATCTATCATCAGATTCATCGAGCATGGTGACATCCAAATTCACCCAATCTTTCGTTCAACGAAAAGTTGTCATTGCAGCTTCTATAACTCTTAGAGCACTGCCTCTTCCTCTTCCTCTCAGAAAAAAGACGATCTAGTTTTGATGGCATCTCCATTTAAACCTACACAATAAAAGTTTTCTCCCCCAAGAGTCGTTCGTAAGACATTTCCGAATTTTTAATTCTTCAGATCCACACAATAGCCTCACTAGGGTGAAACAGCTCACTGACCTCCCTCTCTACATTTAATACCTGGATAGAAAATGCTTTTGAGCCTTCAGTTTTTACAAGTAAATGTCTGAGTACGGGGAGCCACAAACTTGCTAAAAAAACGTCTACAACCAGGTGCACTAGCATAAATCATAATTTTGGATGAAAGAATACTAAGTACTGAATATAACCTTTAACATGATCCACCGTGGAATAATATTGTACAAGGGAATTCCTCCTGGGGAGATCGAGTCGCCCCACCAAAGCCGGTTCCTGTTGGCATAACTATGCCATTGAGAGAAGTCCCAAAGTCACTAGCTCGTGATCAATACCAAAGACGTAGAACTCCCTCATTCAATTATGAAGAAAAAGTGATAATCATACCCCTCCATAGGTTCTCCATCTTCACCATTCACTGACATATCATCCCCGAAGAGAGGAAGGATAAGATGTTGATGCTCTAGATTATGAGCTAAAGAAGAACATGTTATTAGTTAACATCCTCGATAGTTAGATCCTAGGGTATTTGGAAAAACATCCAAAGGTGTATGAGATCTAGACGAACATGTTGAGCATGTAGACAACAAATAGGATTACTATCACGTCCAAGGGGAGATTAAGTGCAAGATCTCCGCACTAGAGTGGATATGTTTGTGATGGACTTATCCATCTCGTTGTTTGAACCGACTCTCACATCCAATGATACGTAGAGAAGTAAACACCATAATATGATTGGTGTTCCCTCTAAAGGGAAATTATATCAAGGCCTACTGATAATGGAGATATTACACTATTTTAAGGTTGAAGTTATCGTAAAACTCTGATTAATACTTTAAAATATTGGATTTTATTTTGCTCATATCAATAAAATATGTTTACCAACAAAAAAGATGAGTTTTTAAGTGTTTTCTAGAAACATGGCTCAAGTGAAACTAAATAGAGGTGAAACACAAAAGCCCAAACGAATCATGCTGAAAATGGGTCAGCCAATCGATTGACACTATGATCCAATCAATTGGATCATCTTAAAACTCATAAATTCGAACGTTGGAGTACACCACAATGACTATTTGGATGAGACATTAATGCAATGACTATTTCTCAAAATTTGAAGTGTCTAATCGATTGGACAATGGCTATAAATAGAAGTAACTTTCTCTTCTTTCTTCTTTCACCCCCACATTCTCTTGTGCATTGCATTAGAAATACCTTAGCTCCATCAATCATCCATCAACACCTCAAATGGAACAAAAGAGAACATGTCCCTCTCAATAATAATCATCCCATTTCTCTAAAGATTTCTCCATTCAATAGCAAGAGAATAACTTCAATCGATATTATGTCGATAGAGAATTACATGTCTCTCACTACTTGGATGAAGAAATATTCAAAAAATTCTCCTTCATGGAAGTCTTCAACTTTGTCGGCCTAAGAAACTTCATTTTTGAAAAACCTCAAGAAAGGTACCCCTAATTTGTAAGAATGTTTTATGAAAACTCACATTCAAAGACAATGTTATTAGTTCTTAAGTTAACACTCACCTCATCTCTATATCTCTTGACGATTTTGCACAAGCTTGTAACCTATCATTCATCAAACAAGATTATGATCAAACATACTTTGAAGGTAATGAGTTTAACTTTGACATTTATGCTCACACTCTTCTAATTGATCCTTATTATGGAATCCCATTTCCATTCAATGTCGGCCTTGTACGTCCATATGGTAGATTGAGTCACTATACAATGAATCATGTTCTTTTCCCAAGGAAATGTTTTTAGCACCATCCAAAAATTGAACGTTCTTGCAGTTTGGTTTTTGGAAACTAAAGTTGAGAAGAAAATTTGGGTAGATGGCATGCTTCATTACATGTTAGATAGAAAAAATAATAACTCCGTTGTACCCTAGTGTGAATAAATCACAATTTTTTTTGCCTACATTGGCTATGACTTCAGAGGATAAGAACCAAAACTTATGCATTTGGACGCGGAATAAACGGACACGGAATGCCCATTTGGACGCTAGTATATACTTCCTCTGTTACTTTTTATGTGTCATTTTTTGACTTTTTACCCATACCAAAAAATCTAATAATTATTGTTATTTTTAAAACAATGATTCTTCTTTTATCTATAATACCGTTAATTATTTATTACATTCATTTTACTTTTTTTCTTTTAGAAATAATTAGTTATGATTAATTTTAATAAAAACGCAATTAATATTACCTTGAACTTTTCAATATGAGAATATACTACCAACACCACTACAACTCACCTTTCAACTTCAACATATAAATAAAGAACTGGATTTGTGTTACACACAATTAAACATACTCATATAAATGGAGTAATTCTTATTCAAAATTCTAGTATGAATCCACAAATGAGTTCAGATAAAACAACTCCAAAACTATATACAACTCTTACGGGGGACTCACTACGCTCTTCACATCTATAGCATCTGTGTTGGTTTCATTCCGTGCAAGACATTTCTTTATTGTTGAAAGCCAGCTGAGATTTGTTGTTTATCCCATATACATGTTGCTATATGTTTGCCTGTCTCATTTTTTGCTTTGGTTCAACTCCCTATGTACTTTGATCTGGCTTTGGCTATGATTCGAAAGGTTCCCCAGCGCAGCTACAAAGTGTTTTTTCATGAGTTGCATCATCATCATCGTCATCAGTCTAAGTCATCGTCATCAGTAATAGATAATTGCTATGAAGCACTTTTGGTTCTGAAAGTGCACTCACTTTAATCCACTTGGTGTATATTTAATTGATATTACATGAATATTATTTCACAGTTTCATCTTAATATATTAATAAGAGGTGATCACAGACTGACCGTGTAATCTTGTACCACAAAATAAAAAGAGTTAAAAATAATCTCATGTCACTAGATTTTAAACCAAATGTTAGAGTCAAGTTAAGCTTCTAATTATCTCGCTTAATTATTTGTCATGTTGGATTCATTTCACTCTCAGAGAACCATGAATCATATAATGATGGGATTGTATTTCTTACTCTTATTATAAACAGTAACACGGCTGAAAGGAAAGAAGGCAAAAACATATTTCACATTATTCTCCATGACAAATATACATTAAAGAAACTGTCTTGGAATTGATGTATATAGCTTTGGAGTTGTTCTATTTGAATTCATTTGTGGATTTATATTACAACTTTGAATAAGAATTATTACATTTATATGAGTAGGTTTAGTTGTGTGTAATATAAATTCAGTTTTTTATTTGTATGTTGAAGTTGAAGTTGAAAGGTGAGTTATAATGGTGTTGGTAGTATAGTCTCACATTATTTTTTTTTCTTAGTATAATATAAGAGTTTATATAGCTTGAACATGTGGAGTTTATTGCAAAAGTGTCTTGAGATGAAAGTTAGCCTTTGAGAATTGATCATATGTTTCAAAGAAATGGGCTTTAGGTCCGGATTGCTTTCTAAAATTTTAGTTAATGAATTTATTCAATATCAATTTATTAAATTATTAATTATATAAAAAAGTATTATAAAATAAAATATCCTACTTAATAATTTTTAATTCCTAGTCATCACAACTACCAAACAAAAATGGAAGGGACCATAAAAATGAGAATTAATTATTTAAAACGTCTAAATTACTGGACTAAAAATGCATTTAAGTCTATTTTTTTTAAAACATCATTAACTTTTATACTTCAATAAATTAAAAATGAATAAATTGTACTTATAAAAACTTAGCTAAAAAAAAAGTGGTAGAAATTTTACAATCTTTTATTCTATAGTATATAATATTTATAAAAAAATTAGTTAAAATAATATTTTATTTTGAAACATTAGAACTCAATAATTTAATATGTAATGTTTAGATATTATAAGCTCAAAAAAATTATAAGTTTTTAAAAATTGTAGAGTCAATAAATTGTTTGATTATTAAATAAAAAATGATATTTTTATTCTCAAATTAATAGTGATTTCAAAGCCCTAGACATGTCATAGTATTAAATTTCTTAAGAAACTTTTTTGCCTTCTATTAAAATCTTCCTTTAATTGGGGATTAGTCTCTACAATTGCATGCAAAGGATAATGTGTTTCTATCAAAAAAATAATAATGATGTTTTAATTTCTAAGTAATTAAAATATTGATTATAAATAAATTGAGATATTTCTCCAATTTACTTTATCTAATAGTATAATTGTCTATGGAAAAAAATAATAATCTAATTGTCTAATACAATTGTAAATTATATTTTAATAAACACTTTATTAAATATTCATTTTTATAAATTTTTATGCTTAAATAAAATAATAAAAAGTTTAAAAAGTTTTTTCATTATGATTTATAATTCTAAAAATGAACAAAGTTTCTTTATGAAACCATAACAAAAAAAATATTAACACTATTTCTTATTCTATTTGGATTTTAAAACATTTGAAACAAATATCAATTTATATCAGTACTAATCATTATACTTTATTACACCAACTTTTAAATACTTTTCTTTTCCTATTCCATAACTACTCCATCACTCATTAAAATAATATTAATTAATGATAAATTTTAATTTGTAAGATTACAAGTTACAAGATAATTTTTTATTAAAATAACCAGGTCTTTTAAAAAAAATTCAAAAATAATCATATTTTTTTAAAACAAAATACCAAAGTGATATTCAAACAAAAAAAAATCACTTACTCGAGGAGGCGCCACACACAGTGACACATGCATTGGAATTTTAAACTAAGGCGTCGTAGAGTATAACACGTGCTTATATGTCATGTCATGCATCCTCTAGGAGCATGTGTTATAGGAAGTAGCTACTATATTGTCTTAATTTTTAAAATTTTAACAACAAAATAATATTAAATAAAATGTTTAATAAAAAATAAATTATAATATTATTTCATCATATAGAATTATAAAATGATTTAATATAACTTTAATGACCTGTTAGATCGTAACGTCCACTGGTTCCACACCCCCGATGCATTCATTTGCTTTTGAGGTCTCCCTCGATTTCCCTGAGGTTTTTTGGGTCTCCTAGTATTCACCTGAGCCAAAGATGGTTGGTGTGAGGTTCTTGGGATATTAGTGTCACCTAACAAATCTTTGATCATATCTCCCCAGTAGTCGGTGTTGTCATAATTGAGTTTGGTGTCCATGTTGTCGTAGTTGGGTCATGTTAATTGGTTTACGTGTGAGCGGACTGATTGGTTGAATTGTGACATTGAACTGTTTTTGGAAACTAAGAACTTATTCTTATGGTTTTTGAAAGGCATGTGATGGTTGGGTACTTTGGCGATGTGATGTTTGGGTGTTTTGGTAGTGTGATGTTTCGGTGTACATTGGTTAGGGGTTATGGTAGGATGGGATGGAATCATATGCATCATCGAGGATATAGTAAGATGTGGTGGTGGCATATGGTTGTTGATGGTATGAGTCATACTCTTGGTTTTGTGTTTGGGTGTGTGGCATGAATTGGCTGCGGAGTTGGGTGTTTGTGGGTTCGTAATCATGTTTGATTGGTGCTTGAGTGTATCTGGTATGGTAATGTTGTGAGGTTGGCCGTTGGGTTTGGATGGGCTGACATTGTTATTGGGTTTGGTAATGTTGTGGGGTTGGTTGTTAGGCAGGGGTTATTCAATAATCCACTTTTAGTCCTACATTTCATATGTAATTCATTTTATGTAACCATTTTATTTGATATTAAAACAACGTTCATTTCATAAATATCACAACATTCAGTTCAACAATTTAAACAACAACTAAACAAAAATTTAAACAACACTAAACAACAAGACAAACAAATACAACGACTAAGCAACATATCTATACAATTACAACCATCAGGACAATTTCCTCACAACTATGCATCATAATACGACAATCGGTGTCATTTTTAACTGAGTCCCAGAAATGACTTTCTCCATTATCGTTGTATACCGTAACAAACCTTTGAATTCTCCTAATCTTTTCATCGTCTGTAATGTATCCATCTAACATACAAATCAAGCTCCTTTGAAAATGCTCGAATGTCTCCGTGTTTCAAAGTCGGATCTTTATCGGAGACTTTACTGTCGAATAAATGAAATTGATATTTTTCTTGATAAGACGGTATTTTGAAGAAAAATTAAAGGAGAGAATTAGAAGATGGGTGAAAATGATGGGGACCTGATGCATTATATATAAAAAAATCCTAAACAACATAGTAGCCATTGACTATGACGCATGCTCCTAGATGATGGATGACATGAATGCACGTACCATGTCCTATGACGCTTATGTTAAAAAAATAAGTGTGTGTGTCATACCCTCTGACTACTCCTCTTATGGATGATTTTTTTTAAACATGGTTACTTTCGTATTTTTTCTGAAAAATACAGTTATTTTGAAAATTGTTTTGAAAAAGTTATTAAAAAAATCACAATTTTTAATAAGAGTTGTTCTCCTTTTAATCATCATTGTTGTATATATAAACACATAATTGGTGGAGGAGTATATGTCTTTAATCATAATATTTGAGAGAAATATTTGTTTGATTTAAATTTTTTTATTCAATTATTGAAGGTCTTCAACTAAAACAGGACTCAAAAAAGAATTTAGAGATATCAAAAATGTGTATCATTCATCAATATTTTATTGTGTACAAGTTATTTGTGATTTACTTTATATGAGAATGATAAAATTTAATGATTTTGATATAGTCATTCTTGATACATATTGTTGCAATTGTATTATAGAAAAATATTAATGTAATTTTAGTCTTTGTCAAAATAGATTGTCTAATAAGTTTGTATTATTTCTTATTTACAATTGTTAGTTTAATATGACTTTGCAATATTTAAATAAAATAATATTGAAATGATTGACAAAAAAATATACTAGTTTATTTTAAAAGATATATATTGTGATTTATTTTTTCAAAACAATTTTTTTAAATATTTTAGTAATGAACTCTCATAGTATTTAGATAAATAGAAATGATAATTGAAGTTGTAAAAACTAATAATTGTGTGAAAAAACAAAAAATAAATGATGATAATGATAATGATAATAACAATAATAATTAAAGTTACAAAGTTTAATATAGTATTTAAAATATTAAAATAAGAAGAGTTCTACTAAAATAATGAATATAAATGAAATTATAGAATGATATGAAAAAAAATATATGATAGAATGAAATGATAACACGTATAGTTATATCAAGTTCAATTCTTGATTTTGGCCACACAAAAATTAAAGCAAAAGATTTTATTTATGACTTTTATCAAATGATGATACAGCTCATGCTTTAGATTTTATGGTTTTTATATTGTAATTTTCTTAGTACTTGTACCTTGCAATAGTGACATTTTTTTAAATATACTTCTTTTGACATTTTTAAAATGGAAAAGTAAAATATTAAAATTGCATAGTATTTTAAAAAATATTTATAATGATCTAAGTAGAAAATTTTAAATTTTAGCATATAATTTTCATGAGCAAAAATATATGACTATTGAAAATAATTAATAGTAATTAATATATAAAAGTTAATGCTCAACAAAAAATAATAATAATATTAATTAATAGGTATTTACAAAGATTAATGTTGTATTTGAGACGTGACTGAGGATAGTAAGGGTTCAAACAAAAGTGGAAAAGTATTTGATCTTTATAAGTTAAGTTTATTATTTGAAAAGAATTTGATATATTTTTTATTTTATTTTTTCTAATATTTTGGTCTTGCCTTTGTTTATGTGTATTATAAGCATGCCCTTCCAAATTTTTAACCTTTTTTTTTTAGAATTTTATATCCTATCGTTTTATCAATGATTGATTAATCACTTTATGCTATGAAAAAATTGTATCAATTTGACAATCTTTATATGTTTGAGTGGTTATAATTACAATATATATTTTATTATTTCATATATAAATAGCATTTATATATATTTAACTTTAAAATAGTTCAAATATATTACTGAGATTATATCAAATTTTGTCCCATAAAAACTTATATCTATAAAATCAAACTTTGTAAAAAAAACTTATGTTCATAACAAATTACTATGCTCTGAGTTAATTATTTTTACATGACTTCTTTGCTAGTCATTTTGGTCCAATTTATTTCGATAAGTTAACGTAAATATAAATTTAATAATGTTTTATAATCAATTATTTGATTTTTTGTTATTTATATTTAATTTATTATTTATTATTTATTTTGACCGATAAATTATTAAGTATCAAATTTCTTTTGTTCCAATCTCATGCTTTTTTGTCATATCTTCTTAAAATAAGTATTTTCTACTTTCAACTTAAATTTATGAATACACAATATGCTACCACAATATAAAATTAAAGGCGTGTGAAGTTTTCATCGATATATTTTATAACTTATTTTCTTATTTTTTATAAATTATATTCCAAATAATAAAGGATTAACTGAAGTGTTAGTGATCTACTCTTATAAATATTATAAAGCAAATGTCTATTTTTTTATCACAAATTATTTATTATTAAAAGCTTTAACAAATAAAAATTACATTAAAAAAAACTTAAATATTTTAATTCTAATATAATAGTCGAATATAGTATTTCAATTAAATTAATTAAACATTTTATAATTATATATATATATATATATATATATATATATATATATATATATATATATATTATTTTTAAATATTTATAAAATTTACAATCTAAATTTATACAACTCTCACATTTTAAAATTATATTTTATTTGTTTGATAAAAATTAATATTAAATAGAATTACATCAAAATATTTTAAAATATAATTTGATACCATTCGCCTGTGATACTTTAGTTTTCACACTAGAGAATCTTTTACAAAGAATACAAAAGTTAATGTATAAGAATTTTGTGTCATAGGACACTATATTTAAGAGAATCACTTATGATCCAAATAGCAAATTACTTTTAACATTCATGAATTGAATTATGCTTAATTATTAAAACTCAAATATGTCATACTGATCATGGATGACAATTGATAGTGTTTGGGTAGGATACTATAGTATCCATCTTCATATCCGCTGATGGAAAAAATCCCTGTACTTGAGTTCATACTCGCTGGATATCAACTTTAACACTCGTATCCTTGTCACGTGGGTATGTAAGTATCTGTATCCGTTACCTGTATTTCTAATAAAAATAAATAGATCAATTATAAAGTATCATATCATTTTAAGTTTTTAAAAATATTAAAAAAAAAATCAAAAAAATATTGTGTCGAATTATGAAATAAACAAACACATATATTAAATTTGTAAGGATTTAACATTGAAGTACTTTTTAAAATTGATAGACATAAATTTTTATAAAATAAAATAATTTAAAACATATAAATATACATAGTGTTCGGGTATGGGGCGGGTTGGATACTAAGGTGTCCATACCCGCACCCATTTTCGCTTGATTTAGTGGATAATTATCCAATCTCATGTTTGTCCCATTTTTTTAGGTTTTTATCCTATCCATCGAGGGTATTTTTACAAATCCCTATTAGGGATGAGTCAAATTGTCATCCCTAATACTCACGTTATAGAAATAATATAAACTAATGATGGTAACCATCACCATAACACTTTTGAAATGCATGCCATTAACTATCATAAACAGAAACACACATGCAGTATTCTGATTTTAATTTTAAGGTGTCGTACTCTAATACATATATAATACTGGAAAATCACAATATCGATAATCAATACTCTAATATCAAATGTTAGAAAATTTTCATGTTTTGGATCTTGATATCATGATTTTCACAATATTTTAATTTTTATGAAAAATTGTAAAAACGTACTCGGATTCATGACGCCGATTCTTATCCGGTTCTCGATCTTGTTTCCAATTGTTCTCTCCTTTGTTCTTTCTTCCTTATGTCTATCTTTGATGATAAAGATATTTTTGTGTATTTGTGATAAAAATAAGAAGGAATGAGAAAAAATGTTGTTGTTTTTCTAAAGGTCCCTATTTATAGTCATCTTACTCTAACAATCACATTTCATTCAAAGGGACCTGTCCCAACATCCATGAAGAGAGAGAAGAGGGATTTAAATTTTGAATTTTAAAATAAAATCTCATTGACTTAATTATCAATCAACCCAAATAATCATCACATTAAGGTATCCTTTATTTAAGCCAAACTTTTAATTATATGAGTCATAATTCTTGGATTAATAAAGTAATCCAACACTCTCCCACTAGAATCATGTGGAAACTTGATGTTTCAATCTTTAACCGTTATTGTTCACCATTCATTAAAAGCACCAAGTCATTATCTTTAATGAATTGAAATGAACGGATCATGACGGTCATAAATTATTCATCTACTTGATTCCTTCCATGTATCACAAATCAATTCAATTCAAATAACTTTAAGAGATACAATAATACGTCTTTCATGTAGACAAAGACACTCGTGTCATCATATATTAATAATAATATATATAACATAATATGGATAACGAAACTCAGCAGAAACATAACCTTAATTAATTCACAAGTGTCATATAATACGAATATTAAACTATACATGTATATATACATATCATATTATGATGTTAACAAGGACTTTCACATAATGTTCATCCTTTCTACATGGCCAACAAATGTCCAGGGCGAGAAACATTTAGTTAACAGATCTGTTATCATTAAATTTGTATCAATATGTTAAAATGACACTTTTTGTTTCGGGATTAATTACTATGCACTGTCAGTGTAAAACATTTTACACTGTCGATTCATCACCATCGCCCATTTGCTTTACTTTATAGGTTTTTAAAATAAAAGTCAAACTTATTTCAATATCCAACGTCTAAGATTAACTGACATTGTAAAATCCTTTTACACTGTCAGTGTATTTCAATTAAATCCTTTTGTTTCTGCATTTCTTCTTTCACTAATAAGTACTTCAATTCCATGTGTTTAACACATTTGGAATATTTATCATTCTTAGAGAAGAAGACAGTTGCAAAATTATCACAATAAATCCTTAGTGGCCTAACTATATTGTCGACAATACCAAACCCTAAGATGAAGTTTCGCAACCATAATGATTGAATTGTTGCCTCAAAGCATACCATAAATTTTTCCTCCATAGTAGATGTATTAATGATGGACTTCTTTCCACTCTTCCATGATATTGCTCCTCCAGCCAGAAGAAAAACATACCCAAATGTGAATTTTCTTGAGTCCGCACATCCTGCAAAGTCTGGATTTGAGTAGCCAACCACTTCGAGTTGATCAGATCTTCTATAAGTGAGCATACCTAAGAACTTTCTTTGCAGCTTTTCAGTGATCCATTGTGGGATTACTTTGATATTGACCCAACATACCAACGACAAAATTGATATTCGGTCGAGTACATGTTTTGGCATACATCAAGCTCCCAACTACTAATGCATAGAGAATAAACTCCATTTCTTTTCGTTCTAATTCATTTTTGGAACATTGCATTTGACTAAACTTGACCCCTATAAGTTATCCTAACATAGCATTTATCCATTCTGAATCTCTCTAATATTTTATTTATATAGCCTTTCTTAGATAATCCCAACAATCCTTGTGATCTATTATGGAATATTTCTATTCCTATCACATATGATGCCTCACCCATATCCTTCATTTCAAATTTATTAGAGAGAAACTTCTTTACATCATGTAACAAAGCAAAATAATTGGCAGCAAGTAAAATATCATTAACATATAAGATCAAAACTATAAATTTTCTCTCACTGACCTTCATATAGATACACCGATCTACGGTGTTCTCTAAAAAAATCATATGATAAAACAATATTGTAAAATTTAAGATACCATTGTATGGAAGCTTGCTTTAGTCCATATATTGACTTCTTTAATTTACACATTAAACTTTCTTTTCATGTAACAACAAATCCTTCAGGTTGAGCCATATACACTTCTTCCTACCATTTAGAAAGGCCTTCACATCCATTTGGTGAAGCTCTAAGCCATAATGATCCATCAAAGCTAAAACAATTCTCAAAGAGTCCTTATTTGATATAGGAGAAAAGGTTTTTTTTATAGTCAATGTAGCGGTAAATTCATAACAATTAAGCTATGGATAAGCTTAACATCAATAAAACCAGAGTCGCCGCCGCGCTTTTATTGTTTCCAAAGGAAAAAGGGGAAAGTACGAACAAAACCCAAAGATAAGAAGTTTTCAAATCAAAATTAATAAAACGCCAAAGATTACAGGTAAGGGGGTTGGTTACACAGAGGGAAGGTATTAGCACCCAAAGTGTCCTAGGTACTCCTAGGGAGCCTTTTTTATGTGTGTATGTGTTTTTGGTATAAAAGATGTTTGATAAAAATAGAGTGTGGGGATGAGAAAAGAATTTATTGATTATATTTTGTGTTTGACAAGACCTCCGGACTTGTGCCTACGTACCAACATAAAAATGAGGGATCAAAACCTCGTAGTTCGTGGTAACAATTTCAAAGTTGGTTAATTTCTTTTAACAAAAAGTTTAAATAAAAAGGGGCACAAAAGGCCAAAAATTGAATGGGTTTGTTAGTTCTTTTTGTGTTTTGAAATTTTAATTCAATATGATTAAATTTATTTACAAATTTGATTTAAGAAAAAGTTTGAAAATCCATTGACATAAGGCCAAAGTTTCTATTTGAAATAAGGTCTAAGTTTGAAATCACAAGCAAAGAAAGTTTTTGAAAAGGGGGAGAGATTTTGAAATTAAGAAGTGGGAGGAGATGAAGAGGTTACTCCTAAGCATAAAATTAAAAGTTAAGAGTTGAAAAGATCTGACCAATGGGATGCAATCCAATAGACAAAAATGTCATATAGAAAACTCACTTTCCCTTTGGACTTTGAATCAAGCAATAAATAATTAGGCAATTAGCAATATCATACATCATGAATATCAAGGCATCAGATAAAGATATCCACATTCAAGCAAGTAGATCCTATAGCTAACAATCTTCTTTGTCCTCTCATGTATCAGATGAAATACTCCTTGATTAACTCAGAATAAAGCATTAGACACAAGATCAAAATAACAATTTGCATCAAGATAATGTAGCAAATGAATTCAAATAAATCCCAAGACTTTCATCAAATGAAGGCTCAGTTCACAATAACTTGATTTCAGAATGTTGGCATTGGCCAAGTCCTTTTTGCATGGGGAATATTACCTAGTTCTAAGTCCAATAGTTCAGATCAAGATCAACAGTCCACCAAACATTTTTAGGGTTTTTGTTGTTTATTAAGTATTTTAAGGTCCTAAGACCACAAACAAAATCAAAATGCACAAACAAATATATACAATCACAAGATATGGCTCAAAGGCGCAAAGTGAAAATGGCATAAACATAAACAAGTTTAATGAAATGTAAATGGCAGTGAATGATAAATGACTAGAAATTAAATTGTATAAAGTAAATGACTTGAAAGTAAAGCAATATTAACAAGAGTTAGTCAAAGTTAATTGAATGTTAGTAGTGTTTTGCTTTTTAATTGATTAAGTCATTCTTTGGAGAACACTCAGCCATCTATTCACAAGCATGGATCCTTGAACCAAGACATCTTCCATAGGAAGGAAAAAAGGCCAAGTTTCCACACAATATCATGAAAGATGGGAGACTTACAATCTCACTTACTAGAATGTTATTCCTTTAGGGTCAAGTTTAGCTCTATGTTAAGCAATCGTAATTGGACTTATGTAGAAGTCACAATTATCTGAGGTCAGGCAATAAAAATTTAGGTGTTAATGCATGTTAGAGATTTGGTATCCTGAACCAAACTCCTAAAACATACCATACACTAAAAGAAAAGATCAAGGGGGATGGACCCATCTCATCCATACTTGTATTGGTTCATCTGACACAAGGTCATTGATGAACCAATTAGCCTTAGGATATTTGAGATTTCTTTGGTCAATGAAAGGAATGGGAAAGAATGGGGATGAAGATGAGGGGGGGGGGGGGGGGGGGATGAGAGAAACACAAATTGGTCATGGGAGGAGTTTTGTCAAATTAAAATTATTCATTCATCTTGGGAGATGAAATGTACATTTCATCAATCCTCTAAGTCCAATGATTTTAATCCAACAAAAGTCAAATCAACCTTGACCAAGACCCAAACAAATAATCAAACATCACAAGACCATAAAAATGGCTCAACATAATTTTTACACAATTAATCAATTAAAAATCAATTTAAATATGCATTAAAATACAAATTAGTTTGGTCAAAACCTAAAATCTCTTCAAAACACCAAATAAATAGCCAAGAGATTTATCCTAGGTCAAACAAAGTCAAAGGACCTTAGACAAAAAATTTTATGATTTTTGAAAGGTCATAAGTATTTTTAAACAATTAAAAATATGCATAAAAACATTTAATTCATGAAAAATATCAAAATTAATCCAAAAAATAATTTTAATACGGAAAATGGAAGAGAAAAATATTTAAGGATTTTATGGTGAATGTCATACCCCAAAAATTACCCATCATTTTTCCTAAAAAAAAAAAAAAAAAAAAAAAAAAAAAAAAAACGAAAAAAAAAAAAAAAAAAAATTTAATTAATTAATTAATTAATTAATTAAATAATTAAAATAAATAAATAAATAAAATATAACAAATTATTTTGGACTTGGGTCTCCCTCATTCCAAGCCCATTACCCACGAAATTAGTCTATAAATACTGAAGTTTCAGTAGGGGAGTTACACTTGGAGTTACACTGGGAGTTTACACTGGGAGATTTACTGGAGAAAGAAGGAAGAGAAGCAAAATACTCTGAGGTTTCCTTGGAACAAAACCTTGAGGAAAAAGAAAGAGAGAGAACAGAGAAGGACGGATAGAAACTTTGGCATAGGAACCCTGCCTACCCGGAGAATTCAGAGTAAAGAAACCCTGAAGGCAGCCCATCTGCACCGAAGCCATCGCCGTCCAATTCCCGCTGCCTAACTTATTCCGATACTACAAGTGGTCAATCCCTTCAACCTTGAATTGGCAAACAGGTTTGCGTATCTCTATTGTTTATACTTTCAATTGGCCATATCTACATATATAATGCATCATGATTAAATGTTGATATATAATTTGCTTTCGTATGGGAATTTAAATATGCCTGAATACCCTGAATGTTTGACCATGTTATTCTTGTGATAAAATGCCATAAAATTCAAAGTTCCTAACATGGGGCTATTTTCAAATTCAAAATCCGTGGCCTTCGCTAGGCGAGGCAGAGGCGAACGAGACGGTAGCTGACTTTTCTATTCTTTTTTTTATGTTTTATCATAGCCATGCATTATTCATCCTATCCTATTTATTGTTGTGATATTTCTCCGGTGTAATCTTCGATTGCACCCTGATTTGGTGTTCTGACATGTTTCTTTTTTTTTTGAGTTTCGTAAAGGTTCACATATCCCAGGAAAAGGTTATTGGCTAGGTATTCCACTTTATTTGTGGGATACCCTTGTGGAGTTTCACCCTAAATTAATTTTTAATGTATTAATTTCTAATGTATTAATTTTTTAATATATTATTTTTAATAATTTTAATGTGGAGTTTCATCCTAATTATATAATTAATTGTAAAACTTTGCCTTTGAATAAGTGATCTTGGACCTCTCTTTGTTGCCTTACGATTACGATATTACGGTCATGTCCCGCGAACGTGGGGATACCCTTAGCAAAGACCCTTCGGTTAAATCATCATAAAATAAATTATAGTCCCTCGGATGTTGCCTTCGAATATACAACTTTGTCCCTCGATGACCCTCCGATGTTGCCTACGGTTAAATGATGATAGTCCCTTCGAATGCTAAGGTATCCTCATAACTGTTGCCTTCAATGACCAATCGATGACCCTACGATGACCCTTTTACATCCAAAGGATAAAACTACTTATTTCTCAATAATAAGGACAGTTTTACCCTCATAAGGATAGGAAATACTCATAAAGACCTTGGGTCGGTATAACTCTTAATTGCTGGCTCACAACCTAAAACATTTTTTCACACCTCACACCTTTCAAAATACCTTCAGAAAATCACCACTTGGTATACATTCATACTAGAATCATTACCGAGTTATATTTTTCTAAACAATTTTCGAAACTAAACGAGATAATCACTTTGTATACATTCATACAAGAATCATTACAAAGTTAAATTCTCTTTTCAAAACAATTTTTCTAAACAATTCACAAACACTTTTTCTTTAGACAAAAATAATATAAGTGATCGAGCAATTAAGAGCCCATGGATAACCATGGATACAAAGGGTGCTAACACCTTCCCTTTGTATAATGTACCTCCCGAACCCAAGATCTAAATTAAGGTTTTTCCTGTTCTTTTCCACCTTTCCTTATTGGATAAAAGAAAAGTCGGTGGCGACTCTTGCTAACCGCGACATTGCGATTAAAACCACAAAAAAGTCCAGTTCACCGTATGACAGAACTGGCGACTCTGCTGGGGACCCTAAATATTTAAAAAGAGAGGTTACCTTAAAAACAAGATCACTTATTCAATTCGTCTGATTTATTTTTAAGGGATTGCTTGGGTATGTTATGCTTGAGTGAAAGATCCTACACCCGGATCTAGTGTACCTTAGGTAAGTAGCAAGAGATCATCGCGACTGTCCGGCGTATACTGGAATGGTCAAAATGATGGCTACGGTTAATGTGGCACTTTGGATGTCCTGATGTTCCTCATGTTAGTTGAGGAAATATTTGGCATTCGCGTGGTGTCATAAAAGCATTAACCAGACCTTTAGAACCCTAATTGACTCATCCTGGCCATTAGAAAGTAGTGAGATAACTGGCTTCGGTTCCGACTGGAGTTGGTTGAGACTCGATACTACACTCTTTGAGATTGGACTTTAGGGAAGCTTCGGTCAACCACTTGGTGTTGCACTGAAGTGGACTTAAAGAAAGGTCAATGATTTGAGATCCTTCTAGAACCCGGTTACTATTCTAAGACAGGTTGAACCAACCAAACTTCAGTGGGGAGGGTATTTACCTATGGAACTCACGCAAGCCTTAAAACCTAGGAATGATTGTTGTGTGACTTGCTTGTGCTTGTTATTTATCTAACAACATGACATCATAACTACATAACATCATAACATCATGGCATTGTACTAACCATTTCAAGGATTTAGGGATTTAACTCTGCTAAAAAAAAAACAGAAAAAACAAAAACAAAAGCAAAAACAAAAGAGAAAAGAAAAAAAAAAGCTCTTTTTGTTAGTTTATGCAAAGTTAAATTCCAAAAGGCCTTGAAAACATTTCATGCATTGCATAGCATAACATAGCATAACAGGTACTCTAAAGGGATCAGTGTTCTCACGGTTTTCCTCCACACAGAAAAATGGACCTCGAACAAACTGTCAAAGACCTCCATGCTCAGAATGCTCAACTCCAGAAGATGATTTTGAACTTATCCAAGGGGCAGGAGGAACTGAAAGCTCTCTTGCTCGAGAAAAAGAAAGACAAGAAAGCTGTGAGTTACATTAACCCGGGAAGAAGGCTTAAAGGACAGGCTGCGGGAATCAAAATCAGAATTCCGAAGGATCAAGAAGAGGAAACAGAGACAGATTCAGAAGATGAGAATGCTGATCCTTTCAACCCTGAGGTTGACGATGAAGATTACGAGAATGAACAATACTCTCCAAAAGATGGCAAGTACAAGTTGCTGGAAGAACGCATGCTAGCTATGGAAGGTCAGAAGGTGCCCGGTCTGGATTTCGAAAACTTGGGTCTGGTCTCTGATGTGGTCATTCCCCGCAAATTCAAGGTTCCCATTTTCACTAAGTATGATGGTGCCTCTTGTCCTCAGATGCATCTAAGGGCTTATGTGAGAAAGATTCAGCCGCACACTACTGATAAGAAACTGTGGATCCATTTCTTCCAAGAGAGTCTGTCTGGCACACAGTTAGAGTGGTATTATCAGCTTGAGAGCTCTAACATCCGCACATGGACTGATTTAGCAACAGCTTTCTACAAGCACTACCAGTATAATTCTGAGTTAGCGCCTACTCGGCTACAGCTACAAAATATGACTATGGGCTCTAAAGAAAGTTTCAAAGAGTATGCTCAAAAGTGGAGAGATTTGGCTGGCAGAGTCAAACCCCCTATGACTGATCGAGAGTTAGTGGACATGTTCATGGGTACACTGACTGGCCCATTCTACAGCCATCTACTGGGAAGTTCCTCGTCAGGTTTCACTGAACTTATCTTGACAGGTGAACGGGTTGAAAGCGACATTCGAAGTGGAAAGATACAGGCAGCTACTTCTGCAAGCACCAAAAAGTCCTATCAGGGAAAGAATGAATCAAATGCTGTGTACAGTGAGAGGAAGCATAACAAGAAGAATCGTGACCATACTGTTGGGGCAGTTACAATTGTCGCACCGCCATCTCAGAACTTCCAACACAGACAAGACAGGTCGAGAAGACAGTTTACCAAGATCAATATGACTTTAACCCAAGCACTGCAGAGTATGTTAAAGGCCAATTTGATTACCCTCAGAGGCCCTCCTGCAAATCCCAACACTACTTCTCCTCGTTATAATCCCAACGCCAGGTGTGCCTATCACTCCGATAGCCCCGGGCATGATACGAATGATTGCTGGTTGTTGAAGAACAAGATTCAGGATATGATCGACGCTGGAGAAATTGAATTTGATCCTCCGGCGACCCCCAATGTCATCACAGCACCTATGCCTAATCATGACCAGAATGTTAATGTTGTGGACGACAATTCTCACGTTACTGACGTTGCTGATTTAGCATCTCCTCTCCTGATCGTTAAGAAGAATTTATTGCAAGCTGGTTTATTTCCAGGTTGTGCTGAAGATTGCGATCTCTGTGTACTCTGACCCAATGATTGTTTGAAGTTGAAGAACGGCATTCAACGGCTGATGGATGATCGTACAATTCTATTTGAAAGGGTTCCTAAGGTGGACAACTCTATTGAAGAGGTATCTGTGATTGCTAGGTCCAAAGCTCCAGTGAAGATTACCGCTACTAAAGTGCCTGTGAAGATTACCGCTGAGCCCAAAGTGGCTCCCCTGATTATTACCGCACCTGGCCCCGTGCCATATTCCTCCAGCAAAGCTATTCCGTGGAACTATGGAGGCGACGTTTACATCCATGGCATAAAGCAAGTTGGTAGTTCTGCTAATCCTAATGATATTGTGGGGACTAGTAAAGTTACTCGAAGTGGAAGGATCTACTCCCCAGAAATCTCACCTCCCGCTCCCGAAATTCGAGGAAAAAGACCAGTCAATCCTCCTCAGTCAGAGACATCGGTCGAAGTTACTTCTGAAGATGTTGCCAAACAGGAAATGGAAGAGATGTTGAAAATCATCCGTAAGAGCGATTTTGATGTAGTGGAACAATTGGGGCATACTCCGTCTAAAATCTCAATGTTGTCCTTGTTATTATCCTCTGAATCCCATGCCAATGCATTGATGAAATTCTTGAAGACCGCTCATGTGCCTCAAGAAACATCCGTCGATCAATTCGAACATTATGTTGCTAATTTGACTGTTGACAATGGCCTAGGCTTTTCCGATGCTGACCTGACGCCAGCAGGAAAGAATCACAATAAAGCTCTGCATATCTCCATCGAGTGTGAGGGGATCACCCTGGCTCACGTGTTGATCGACAACGGCTCTTCCTTGAATGTGCTCCCGAAAGCTGTACTCGATAAATTTGACTACAAAGGCATTGAACTGAAACCTAGTGATGTTGTGGTGCGTGCTTACGATGGTGCGAAGAGTGTTGTCTATGGTGAAGTGGTTCTCCCTATCAAGATAGGACCTCAAGTCTTCAACACTACCTTTCACGTGATGGACATTCGTCCCGCCTACTCCTGCTTGTTGGGGCGCCCTTGGATCCATGGGGCAGGTGCGGTAGCTTCGTCGCTTCATCAAAAGCTGAAGTATTCAATAGCAGGCATGGTTGTCACTGTATGTGGAGAAGAAGAGTATATTGTCAGTAGTGTGCAAGCCTTCAAATACGTCGAGATGGATGGTGAATTCTTTGAGACTCCTTCTCAGTCATTTGAAGTGGTTCCTCCACCCAGTCCTGTCCTTAAGCCAACTCCCCTTGTGCCCAAGGTTGTTCGTGCTCCCCCTGTCATGATCTCTCTGAAAGATGCTCAAGCCGCGATTGAAAATGGTGATCGTGCTGGTTGGGGTCAACTGATCAATGTACCGTACAAGTCTGATAAAGCTGGCCTGGGGTTTAACTCTGGAAAGATAGTCAAAAATCAGATTAATGCTATGGAAGATGCTGATAGTGATTGCGACTTGGATAGCTGGATTTTCCCAACAATTGGTGACGGACTCAACAATTGGAAGACTGAAGACATTATCCCGATTTCCTTTAGTCAGGAGTAATTGTTATTGTTTATTCTAGAATTGCAAATTTTAATTTTCTTTTACAATCAAACTTCTTAAAGCATTGTGTCTATGCCCGAGGCACAATGGCTAATTTGTTAGGGGTTTGTCATTTTCATAAGCATATTCATATTCAATAGATCAATGGACTTTTTGCATTCAAATATTGCGCTCTTTATCTTTCCTGTCATTTTTCAAACAAGCTATGTTTCTTGCACACACTCACGTAACAATTTGCCGATCCATATCCACTCTGGATCCTGTTGGTAATGACTCTGCTACTGTTCATTATGACTTTGAAAATCCGATCTACCAAGCCGAGGATGGAAGCGAGGAAGATTGTGAAGTCCCTGGAGAACTTGCCCGACTACTGCAAGAAGAAAAGACTATACAGCCGCATGAGGAATCAATTGAAATTGTAAATCTGGGTACTGAAATAAACAAGAAAGAAGTCAGAGGTTTCTTGGGGCACTCGAATTACATTGCCCGATTCATTCCACACTTGACTGCTACCTGCAAACCCATCTTCAAATTACTGAGACAAAATCAAGAGATGGTATGGAATGATGAATGCCAAGAAGCTTATGACAAAATCAGGAAATATCGCCAAGAACCTCCAGTTCCGATGCCACCAGTTGAAGGAAGACCTTTAATTACGTATTTGACCGTGTTAGAAAATTCAATGAGGTGTGTTGGGGCAACATGACGAGTCTGGTCGAAAAGAGCATGCCATATACTGCCTTAGCAAAAGGTACCGACTGTGAAACAAGATACTCACAGCCCGAGAAAGCTTGCTGTGCTTTGGCCTGGGCTGCTCGCCGACTAAGACAGTATATGTTGAATCATACCACCTTATTGACTTCTAAGATGGATTCTATCAAATACCTATTTGAGAAACCTGCTGTCTCCTGAAAGAGTTATCACTGACAATGGTACTAATTTGAACAACAAGATGATTACTGAACTCTGCACGCAGTTCAAAATAAAACACCATAACTCTTCTCCGTACCGGCCAAAGATGAACGGCGCCGTGGGGACTGCTAACAATATCAAGAAGGTCATGCAAGAAATGACAGTAACATACAAAGACTGGCATGAGATGTTACCCTTTACTCTTTACGGTTATCGCACTTCAGTGCGCACTACGACAGGGGCAACTCCGTTCTCTTTAGTCTATGGAATGGAAGCCATCTTACTAGTGGAAGTTCAGATTCCCTCTCTAAGAATCATGAAAGAGGCGGGCTTAGATGAAGATGAATGGATTCAGACTCGACTCGATCAGATAAATCTGGTTGATGAGAAGAGACTTGCGGCTGTTTGTCATGGGCAGATATATCAGAAATGCATGACCCAGGCATTTAACAAAAGAGTTAAGAGACAGGTGTACCAACTTGGCGACTTGGTGATCAAGCGTATCATTCTAACACAAGGTGATCCCAGAGGCAAATGGACTCCCACATACGAAGGGCCATTTGTGGATAAGAAGGTATTCTCTGGTGGAGCCATGATACTCGCTACTATGGATGGTGAAGACTTCCCACATCCCGTGAACGCGGACATAGTTAAAAAATACTACGCATAAAAGAGACCCGCTAGATCGACGTATCTAGGCAAAAGTAAGGGCATCCCGGCGAACCAAAAGGGTTCGGGCAAAAATTAGGGATATATAAAAAAAAATGTACACCCGGCAAGTCGAAAACCTGAAAAGGCGGCTTGGGCAAAAAAGGGTATCCTGGTGGACTGAAAACCTGAAAAGGCGGTCCAGGCAAAAATTAGGGATTAAAGCGTATGACTATGTCCCGTTCTCAGTCAACTTTCATCCAAGTTCGAGGGACTGACCAAGCCAATCACTTCTATCCGACAACAAGGGATGAGATGCTCGAAGACATAATGACAGTAGTAGGCTTAAAATCAATAGGACTTCTTCCACATAGCTTTCTCTTTGTTTTCGACAATTTCCTCTTACTAGGATTTTTGTCTCCTTGTACACAAATTGCCTGTTTATAGGCCTCCTTTCAAAATCAATACAACCCTCTTTCAAAAAAAAGATGCTTTTGTTTTTACTTTTCTGTTTTGGTTGCGTAAATGTCCATTGATTTAATTTGAATTAATATGTGCATTTGAATATGATAAATGTTTACCAAAATACATGCATAGAATAGCAATAGCAATTACTACCCGACTTCAGGATCAAGGAAAAGGTCTAATCATGCTTCCAATGAATCCGCTACCAATTCTATTCCCCCAGAGAGTCTGTTATTCCTCAGAAGAAATTAGCAGTATTCCCCGGCACAGCCAGTTACTCCCCAACAGAGGTCGGCATCATCAGACAGATTGATCATCTCATCCATCCTCAGCCAAGATCTGTGGAATATTTCTACCATCAGACAGAATCAAGAACCCCCTGCCGAGAAAGGGTCATCGTTACAAATATCTCCAATCAGTAGATGGGGATTTATTTTCCCCAGTAGAGTCCCCAAGCAGAACTTCTCATACGCATAACTCATTCATTACATCATTTCACAGCATACGCATGCATACAACATTCGCATTTATTTTAGCATAACACGAAACATCTCATACATCATGACATAGCATGAAGCTAACTTTTCTTTGCAGGTTATTTATCCTCCTGATATAGTCAAAATAAAAGGTTCATTCAGACAGACACCTTTATCAATCACATTCAAGATTCAGATACATATTTCAAATACAGTTCATGGGAACGTTCATTCTGACAACGCTTCGATATCCTCCTAACGATGGCATCTTTAAGCCCATCCCAGACATTTATTGCAAGTACAACATATACAGGTTATCAGATACAGCCTAACGTACGGTTCATTCTGATTCAGCCCAACATATGACTTCTTCAGCAACTCCAATGCGGTCTAACGTACGACCCATTTGGACCTTCAAATCCTCAGACGCTGCCTAGCGTACGGTACATTCAGGGGTGTAGTCTAGCGTACGACTACTTTCTTTTTCAGATGCAGCCTAACGGACGGCTCATTCTACAACTCGGATACGATCTAACGTACGATCCATTCTGAACTTCAACAACCCCAACGCGGTCTAACGTACGACCCGTTTGGATCTTACAACCCTCAGATGCTACCTAACGTACGGTACATTTCTGAAGTGTAGTCTGGCGTACGACTACCGCTTTCATCATCAGATGCGGCCTAACAGACGACTCATTCTGCGACGGTCTAACGTACGACCCGTTCGGATGTCCATCCCCTCAGATGCTACCTAACATACGGTACATTTCTGAAGTGTAGTCTAACGTACGACTACCCCTTTCGTCATCAGATTCAGCCTAACGTACGGCTCATTCTGCAACTCAGATACGATCTAGCGTATGGTCCATTCTGATCCTTTATCCCCAACAGCATATGACACACTTCGACTCCCCAGCGAAGTCGGCAGCCTAATGGATGACTCATTATACGGTCTAACGTACGACCCAGTGTGGCACCCATGTCTTCAAATTGGCCTAATATACGGCTCGATCTGAAGCTTTCGTCATCAAACCTCCCGGATGGCATCTTTAAGCCCATCTCCATCAAGACCAACTGTCGATTCTCAAGTGCAAATTTTTGGGGCATTCTAGTGTTCAATAATCTTCCACCTCCAGACCACGAATGGCATACACGCCATCCTAACTCTCTCGGTTCAAGAATATTGAACAGGGGCAGCTGTCATACCCCAAAAATTACCCATCATTTTTCCTAAAAAAAAAAAAAACGAAAAAAAAAAAAAAAAAAACGAAAAAAAAAAAAAAGAAAAAAAAATTTAATTAATTAATTAATTAATTAAATAATTAAAATAAATAAATAAATAAAATATAACAAATTATTTTGGACTTGGGTCTCCCTCATTCCAAACCCATTACCCACGAAATTAGTCTATAAATACTGAAGTTTCAGTAGGGGAGTTACACTTGGAGTTACACTGGGAGTTTACACTGGGAGATTTACTGGAGAAAGAAGGAAGAGAAGCAAAATACTCTGAGGTTTCCTTGGAACAAAACCTTGAGGAAAAAGAAAGAGAGAGAACAGAGAAGGACGGATAGAAACTTTGGCATAGGAACCCTGCCTACCCGGAGAATTCAGAGTAAAGAAACCCTGAAGGCAGCCCATCTGCACCGAAGCCATCGCCGTCCAATTCCCGCTGCCTAACTTATTCCGATACTACAAGTGGTCAATCCCTTCAACCTTGAATTGGCAAACAGGTTTGCGTATCTCTATTGTTTATACTTTCAATTGGCCATATCTACATATATAATGCATCATGATTAAATGTTGATATATAATTTGCTTTCGTATGGGAATTTAAATATGCCTGAATACCCTGAATGTTTGACCATGTTATTCCTGTGATAAAATGCCATAAAATTCAAAGTTCCTAACATGGAGCTATTTTCAAATTCAAAATCCGTGGCCTTCGCTAGGCGAGGCAGAGGCGAACGAGACAGTAGCTGACTTTTCTATTCTTTTTTTTATGTTTTATCATAGCCATGCATTATTCATCCTATCCTATTTATTGTTGTGATATTTCTCCGGTGTAATCTTCGATTGCACCCTGATTTGGTGTTCTGACATGTTTCTTTTTTTTTTGAGTTTCGTAAAGGTTCACATATCCCAGGAAAAGGTTATTGGCTAGGTATTCCACTTTATTTGTGGGATACCCTTGTGGAGTTTCACCCTAAATTAATTTTTAATGTATTAATTTCTAATGTATTAATTTTTTAATATATTATTTTTAATAATTTTAATGTGGAGTTTCATCCTAATTATATAATTAATTGTAAAACTTTGCCTTTGAATAAGTGATCTTGGACCTCTCTTTGTTGCCTTACGATTACGATATTACGGTCATGTCCCGCGAACGTGGGGATACCCTTAGCAAAGACCCTTCGGTTAAATCATCATAAAATAAATTATAGTCCCTCGGATGTTGCCTTCGAATATACAACTTTGTCCCTCGATGACCCTCCGATGTTGCCTACGGTTAAATGATGATAGTCCCTTCGAATGCTAAGGTATCCTCATAACTGTTGCCTTCAATGACCAATCGATGACCCTACGATGACCCTTTTACATCCAAAGGATAAAACTACTTATTTCTCAATAATAAGGACAGTTTTACCCTCATAAGGATAGGAAATACTCATAAAGACCTTGGGTCGGTATAACTCTTAATTGCTGGCTCACAACCTAAAACATTTTTTCACACCTCACACCTTTCAAAATACCTTCAGAAAATCACCACTTGGTATACATTCATACTAGAATCATTACCGAGTTATATTTTTCTAAACAATTTTCGAAACTAAACGAGATAATCACTTTGTATACATTCATACAAGAATCATTACAAAGTTAAATTCTCTTTTCAAAACAATTTTTCTAAACAATTCACAAACACTTTTTTTTTAGACAAAAATAATATAAGTGATCGAGCAATTAAGAGCCCATGGATAACCATGGATACAAAGGGTGCTAACACCTTCCCTTTGTATAATGTACCTCCCGAACCCAAGATCTAAATTAAGGTTTTTCCTGTTCTTTTCCACCTTTCCTTATTGGATAAAAGAAAAGTCGGTGGCGACTCTTGCTAACCGCGACATTGCGATTAAAACCACAAAAAAGTCCAGTTCACCGTATGACAGTGAAAAATCAGAAAATACAAAAAAAACAAGGGTCATCAGATCCCCCTCATTAATTAAGGTGGCATATCTGATGGCCAAGCGTGTATCATCCACCAAAGTCCACAGTCAACGCGCATGTACAAGTGGTAATTCAAACCAAAGGCTGGGATTAGATCCTTGGACCAAGATCATATGGATGAGATTAAGCCAACTCACCACCTGAGCCCTAGCTCCGGTCATCTTCTCTGGTGATGAACACCGGACTGGTCCAACCTCAACTCCATGAAAAATGAAAAACAAGGACACTATTTTGAAGAGAAAATGCTCAGGAGCTCGAATTTGGCCTCAATTTTCTCCAATTCCAAGTATATAAAAAGATACAGGGATTTGAATTTTGAGGATCGTGAATTGAGTTGCTTCGATTTTACCTCAAAGCAACTCAATCTTCTTGCCTACATTGGTAGGACTTCAGCCAACCAAAAATCATAAAGAATAGTAGAGAATTGATGGAGAATCGAAGAGATGAAAATTCTAAAAAATTACCTTCGAGGGAGATTCAACCTTGCTTGATATTGATCCCAATTGTGCTTGACTTGGTTTCAAAAGCTTGTAGGAAATGATTAAGATCGGAAAATGACTTGGACTTTTGGAATTTCAATCTCAAAAGAGAATGAGATTTGAAGCTCAATTTTCAAATGAAAACCTTCAAGATTATCCTTTAATGGTGAGGGTTTGGATTGCAGGTTCAAAGCTTGGGCATGAGGTCCTCAATTCTGAGCATGAAGGGTTGTATTTATAGCTAATGTGATTCCTTTTCACACACTTCCAAATTTTGCCAAATTTAGCAATTTTCATTGTATGCTTGCATGGACGTGTGATAGGCCAATCAAGTGATATTATCAGGTCCAAAATTGCTTGTGAATCATGCTGAAATCATGTCATGTGGCCATGCATTTGAGTTTGAAATGTGAAGGTGAAAATCATCCAATTACTCCCTTGAAAAGAACCCATGCGCAAGTCCTTCATTCTTTGGCCAAATGAGGTGATTTTGGACTTTTTGGAAAGGTGAGAGCAAGGGGAATAACTTTCATGTTGAACACGTTTCCATTTGAAGCTTTGATCATGATGAATTTTTAGGTGGAAGTTTGGAAAATCAAACATATTTGAAAATTTTCTAAGTACCAAACCAAATGTTCACTTCTTCCACCTTGAATAACTTTTGCTATGGACTTCAAATGGAAAATGTTACTTCATAAAAGTTGTATCTATTTCAAACCTATTCAATTTGGTCACAAATTTGACCTCATTTGTATTTGTCATGAAGGAGTTATGCATTTTAGAAGTTGAGGAAAATCACTTGTTCAATGGTAATGGCCCAAAATGACCTATAATGTTTTCTCTTGACATATGCATTTGCAAGTTGAATTTGAACTTATTCCAAACATAAAAGTCCAAAAGGACATATTGAATTTAATCATGGAACTTTAATGGCTTTCATATCATAAAAACTGAGCAAGTTATGATCCTTGGAAGTAGACCTCCTAACTAGGGTTCAGACAAAATGACCTATAATCTTTCACCATAAAAAATGACTTTCCAAGAAAAAATAGCTCTTAACTTAAACATGAGAGTTGTTTGGTATGTCATGAGGAGTAACTTTTATCTTGAAATAATTTTCATATGACAAACATTGTAGGAGATAGGGTTTAGGGAACCCCAGTTTTGACCAGTTGACTTTCTCTGGTCAACCACCATGAACCATCTTCCAAAATTGAAATTCTTTTGAAATTTGGGACTCGTGGGGGATCATATATGTGTAAGATGATGTAATATGAAGTATCCCTTTATATATTTGATCAAATGATGAAGAAACTTGTTGAGGAAGTCACACAAGATACCCAAATGAATTAGGGCATCCAAGGCAAACAAGTTTTAAACTCTTGATGATTTCTTGATCAAAATGATATTGAAGGCCATGGGGATCCATATATGATATCTAGAGTCAATTTAAACCACCTATTGATTGATCTCCTTGCATTGAGGGTCTTAAACCCTAGATATGAGCTTGATAGAGTATGGGTGAACACACACACTACCTATAAAATAACAAACTATACATAGACATATTTTTGGAATTTTGGTTAGTAAATAATGAAAAATAAAGTATGATACAATCAAATGTGCTTGGTGACCTCTCCCAATGCAAACCCAATGAATGAGGGGTAAGGAGAATGCCAAGGTGTGATCCCAAAGCCAATGCGTATGATGAGATAACATGAGGGATCTTAGGGTTAAAATTGGGGTCTTACGGTCAACATCATCCTTTTGAGTGAAACCTCTGGCGACCAATCTAGCTTTATGTCTTTCAATATTGCCTTTCAAGTCTCGTTTGGTCATAAAGACCCATTTACAACCAACCCCTTTTGAACCTTTAGGCAACTCAAGTAGATCCCATACATTATTGTTATCCTATGATTTTAACTCTTCTCTCATAGCATTAATTCAATTTTTAGAATTGTCACTTTCTATGGCTTGTGTGAATGAGACTGGATCCTTATCAATGCTTAAATCACATTCATGTTCAAGTGAATAAATAACACAATCTTTCGAAGTAGCTGGTCTTCTTTGCCTTTCAGACATTCTTACGGTTATTTCGTGTGTTTCTTCATTCACTTGTTCTTGCTCATTTGTGACTTGTACATTGTCAACCGGTTCATCAACTATATGTTCATTTTATGGGTTTTGAATATTAATTTTTTTGTCTATGTGTGTTGCATGACGGTACCACAACCAGAGGGACGACAACCCGAGAAGACTCTTTAGGTGAAGAGTATTCTTCACGAGTCTCCATAATATCCATTTTATATGATTTCTCACTCCCACTGAACTGACCATTTTCAATAAATCGAGCATTACCAAACTCAATTATTCTCGTACTATGATTAGGACAATAAAATTTATACTCTTTTGATTTTTCAGGATACCCAATGAAAAAACCACTAATGGTTCTTGCATCAAACTTCTTTTCATGTGGATTGTACGCCCTTACTTTAGCTTGGCATCCCCAAATATGAAAATGCCTTAAACTAGGTTTCCTTCTTGTCCATAGCTCATAAGGAATCTTAGGAACTGCCTTGCTATGAATCATATTAAGAAAATACGCAACGATCTTTAATGAATAAGTCCACGATGATAATGGTACATTACTATAATCTAACATTAACCTAACCATATTCGTGAGAGTGTGATTCCTTCTCTCAGTCAGACCATTTTGTTATGGTGTGCCATACATAGTATATTGTGCACATATACCATGACTTTCTAGAAACTTTGCAAATGGACCTGGAAATTATCCTTTCTCATTATATTTTCCATAATATTCACCACCTCAATCAGACCTCACTATTTTTACTTTTCTATCCAATTTCATTTCCACGTCATCAATGAATACTTTTAACATGTCGACTGATTAAGATTTTTCATTCAATAAATACAAGTAACAGTAATGTGAGAAGTCATCAATAAAAGTGATAAAATACGTTTATCCTCCTAAAGAAGGAATATCTAAGGGAGTACAAATATCAATGTGTATCAATTCAAGGAGTTCACTACTTCTTGTAGACGAACTATTAGATATTTGTTTGGTGTGTTTTCGTTCAATGCAATCCAAACATATATTCCAGTCACCAAAATCCAATTGAGGTAATATTTCACCTTTCATTAACCTCATTACTATTTCTTTGGATATGTGACATAATCTTTGATGTCACTAATAAGCAAAACTCTCATTATTTGTACTTCACTTACTATCAACAACATGTTCAGTATTAAATAGAGCTTCTTTAAAATTAAGATCAAGATTAAAACGATATAAACCATAAACTAAAATATCATAACCATAATAGTATGAATCTTTAAATAAAGAAAATACATTATTTCTAATCCTAAAATTAAAATTCAATTCACCCAATTTTGCAACAGAAACTAAATTCCTAGCATATCTAGGTGCAAAAAGATAATTTTTTAGATCTATATGATAACCAATATCCAAGATCAACCTATACGTCTCAATTCCCTCTATTAGTGCCTTCATTTTGTTTCCCATATGAAGAAACTTTTCACTTCCTTTTATGATTTAGATCGAAAGGAGTCCTTACATAATATGTGACATGTGAGTAGTCGCACCCGAATCAAGTCACCAACTATTATTTGGTACTTCAATAAGATTTGATTCAAAATTTATGGAAACATAAAACATACCTTTATTTTTGAACCATATCTTCCTTTTAGGACAATCCTTTTTTAAGCTTTTGTTCTCCTTGCAGAAATAACATTTCTTATCCTATTGGACTCCGCACCTCATTAACCTTTAAAGGAGCTTTGCCCTTCTTCTTGTCATTCTTGTCGGGTTTGACCTTACTGCAACTGACTTCATCATGAGTCATGAGATGAATAGAATGATTTTTTATTTTCTTTAGTCTTCATTCTTCTTGAACCAACAAGACCTTAATTTCTTGAAAGTTCCATTTTTCTTTGATGGTGTTGTAATTCACCTGGAACTGTCCAAACTCAAGAGGAAACGAGTTAGTGATAAATTGTACAAGAAAATATTCATTCACATCCATACCTAAGGACTTCAACTTTGCTGCCAAATTTCTCATTTGAGTCACATGATCATGAATGGGTTGAGACCATTCAAACTTTTTAGTCGTCAACTCAGTCATCAAATTCCCCATAACAGGTTTGTCTGTAATTTCAGAATTTGAATACTCTTTTACATTTTTCATAAATTCCCCTGTATTTTTAGTGTTGGGTATAAATGGCTTAATATTTTCATCCATTGTCATTCTCATCAAGTTCAAAGACAATCTGTTGGACCTTTCCCAAGCCTCAAAAAGAGACCTTTCATCTTCTATACTGTCCTCTGTAATGGTTGTGGGCTTATCATCCATTATCAATGTCATGTCCAGGTCCATAAAACCCAGTTGAAACTGAATCTTTTCAGACCAATCAGCATAGTTCAACCCATTGAACTTTGTCATTGTATTGCCCAAGACAAACATAGTAGTAACAACTGCAAACATTTAAAACACACCCATACATTAATGTTTAGAATAAATTTCATGGATTTCAACCAATTTAACTTTAATCATGTATCTAAATTTACCTTAGGTGATGTATAAATACATTTCAATAAAATAAAATGATGCTAAATGAACATACTTTAATGAAGAATTAATCATACTCAAAATAACATACATGTCTATCTTTGAATATAGAAGCAGCAAGTATGTTAAGAAACACTTTAATTTCATTATTATAAGTCATGATCCATCTTTGGATGATCTAAATATGTCTTATAATAATAAATATCATTTAACATGTTATTCATATAGCATCAAATCAAAATTTATTTTTTAAAAGATTCAGAATTGTAAACTTTAATGAATTTGACCACTTTGATGATTAACAAATTTTTAATATAATAACGAATTCTATTATATTTAATATAAAAGAAAATATATACCATGTTTGAAACTTTGAAATAGTAGCATTTAAAAACAAAAATTTAAATAATCATATTGTAAATCAACAAATTAAGATATGCACACAAAAGATACCATACTGGTCGGGAGCCTCACATACTATGAAACTAGTCTCAACTGAATCGTCATCAAATAGCCAACCATAGGCATAACACAGACTATCAATTGAAACTGATACTCCATAATAGTGAGGACCGTAGTATGGATTGAAGGTCAGATGTTTTCTGATACACAAGATCCTCATTTGAGGCAGGTGTAGAGCATACTTGCATCTACGTGGGGAATTATGATATGAATATAGTAACTAAAGCTTTTAGGGAAAAAGAAAAGATATTTAGAACATAGTTGTTATTGAACACACAAAGAGGTTTATTTGTAATTTTTCCATGAAAATATGTTACAAGAGCTCTCCTTTTATAGGCAAAGAGGAGCATAAAGGACAAAAGAAACACTATTTACAAGCATGGCATTGTAGAAATGCCTTTTCCAAAAGTCTAACACCCTTATCTCTAAAGCATACATAATGGGATTACTTTTACACAAAAATACGACAAAACACTATTCATAAGCATGCTAATGGCATATAAGGGACACTTGTCACCTAGTCTTTGAAAATGGGTTCATGAGATGGGGACATGCTCTGATCAGATAAGTTCTCATCAGAAAAGCAATCTCCATAACATGATGACTCATGTTGCCAAATGTCATCCATATGTAAGTGTGATCCATCAATTTTCTATTAGCTTTTCCACTTGTTCTTCTAAGAATTCAGCTTCCATTGGAGAATCTGGATTCTGTTGTATGGCTTGAGTTGAGCTTTCTCCAACTTCTGGTCTTCTGAATTTTCCATGACTTATACAAGTTTTACTATTATCAAGGTTCTTTGGGTCATAATAATTGATGCATTTGACATATTCCATTAATTCCCTTGTGATTTTTAGACTTGGAGGATAATCACGTTTCCCATAAGTGAACATAACTCTTACAATCAAGTAACTTTGTTTCAGGATTTGTCTGATAAGGCTTGTGCAGAAAGAAAATATACTTGAGCTTGCTAATAGCTTCTAAGGCTAATCTTCTCACTTTGACCTCGTCTATGACTGGTTTTAATTGATTTATCCACCATTGTAATGGAGAATACCATTCAAGAGTATTCCAAATCAAAGACTTGTAATTTTCGGGATTCATTATGTGATGATACATGGCTTCAATGGGAATAAGAACAGGCATAAAATATAATACGGTGGCACACCAGATATACCATAAATGGTTTTTTGTGAATTTGACATTTGGGTTTATTAAGATTGGTAGGAGGAAAGGTGTGTTAGAGAAATAAGGAGTATGATCTAGGATTTTACTCCTTATGATTTTTGTCATGTAATAAAAGAGATTGTTCTTGGCATACTGTTTGAGCTGAGTTGGTGAAGAGGAAACTGTTATTCCTAGAGGAAGATTTCTGGTTGTGGATGCATGAGCTGGTAGTGGTCTGACCATAAGAATCAAAGGGAAATTGTGTTTGGCTGTGATGATCTGGACAGGTTTCATAGGTCGGGATAGTAGATCCAGAATCACATTTGGGTTCCTTTGATATGTTTTACGGAGAAATCATATCCGGAAAACCAATCTTTGAGGCGAAGGGTCTGAGGATCGGGTGGCATCTTATTTTTGAATTCAAGGATCTTGGGAAAAGATGAATTATCCATCTGGACTTCAAACTGGTAGCCTCTTAGGTGGAAGTCAAACTTTTGAATTCCCATTTTTATGGCGAGAGCTTCTTTGTAAGTGGTGTGATAGTGTTTTTCAGCTTCTTTAAATTGGTCGCTGGCATGACCATAATAGTATCTTTTCCCTTCAAGTCCCTCTATCAAAACTGCTCCTTAATAGTGATCACTAGCATCGGTCTGCATAATTATTTTCCCATTTCTAGGGATTTTTAGGGCAGGTGGAGTTTGTGCGATCTTCTTCAAGGCTTTTACTGCTTCAGTTTGCATTACTCCCTATGGTGGGGGGGGGGGGTTCTTTAGCAATTGTGATAGAGGGCTTGTGTATTTCACCAGTCTTGGAAGGAAATCTCTGATATAATTAATTATACCAAGAAATTGTTGGATTTGCTTGACAGTGAGATTTTCATAAGGAAAGTTTAACAGTTCTTAGGCAATATGAGGTTGGGTTGACATTTCCCTTGGGATAAATGCATCCCTAAAAAATCAATCTCTGTTTGGCCCAATTGACTTTTCTTTTCAAAGAGCATCATTCGATGTTGTTGGGCTATTTGAAGGAATCGACCCAATACTTGTTTATGGGTCTTTTCATCTTTTGAGAATAATAGCACATCATCAATATAGATGAGGATACTATTGAGAATGGGTTCAAAAATTCTTGTCATGGCTTTTTGGAAGAGTGACAGAGCAACTTTAAGCCCAAATGGTAACACAATCCATTGGTACTGGGCGTTAGGAATGCAAACTGTTGTTTTGTAACGATCCTTGGGGTTGATACCCAATTGCCAAAATCCTGACTTAAGATCAAACTTAGTATAGATTTGGGCATCTTTGATGAAAACATTTAAGGATGAGGCCTTTGGAAAGGGAAATTTATCATCTTTGAGAAAATAATTCAGAGGTTTGTAATCAATTACTAGCCTCTTTTTTCCACTCAACTTTTCAGATCTTTTCTTAACATAAAATGCTTGACAAACCCATTCTGATTTGGTGGGCTCTATCAGACCTTGCTTGAGCAACTGGTTGCATTCCTCCCTAGCCAATGAATAATCTGATGGACTTATTCCTAGATGAGTGGCCTTGGTTGGATTAACATCTTCATTTAGCTTAAAAGGAAGTTGAACAAAAAAGTCCTTATTTTTCCGTAAGGGTTTCAGATGTCGGAATTCTTCATGGGTGTCTGCGCAGAGTTTGAGTAGGTTGGACTTGATTTCTTCATAACCAACAGGGATCTTAGACAAGGAATATAGTTTCAATATTCCGGAATAAGGCTTGAATTCTCTTTTGAATTTGATTCCTGTGGGGAGAATTTGAAGTATGCTTGCTGCTGAATAGACATCCATTCCTACTACAATATCTTTGTTTGGAAGATTACTGCCAATGACCCTGGTCCAGACGATGCAGTATGGGAAGAATTTAATTCCTATTTTCTCCTTGGTCATTAGATATATTTTAATAACCTTCCCATCTGCTGCTACAAAGTATGCAACATGTGTTACCCACAACTCTGTTGGGAGAATGCTAGGGTTCATCATTGTGATATGGGCTCTAGTGTCCATATAAGCTATAACTTTCTTTGGACGTGAAAACTTTGTTGCAAGGACATGAACTTCAACATAAGGGAGAGGTGGAGTAGGAAGAGAACTTCCTATCTCTTTGAAGGAGTAAATAGGGAGATATATGCCATCTTCTGACTCTGAAGATGATGCTTCATCAGGCGAAGAGTCTTGAAGGGAAAAAATTGTTTCTTCATCAGCAGAGCTTTGCTCAAAATATAAAGATTCTAAGTCTCCTTCTAGAGGTTGAATAGAGTTAATCAATTTTGCGGATTTATGGGTATTATTAGGACATTCTTTAGATAAATGTCCCTTCTTCCCACAAATAAAGCATCTCTGATTTTTCCCTTTTCCTCTGAAAGGTTTTCTTCTGAAGAACTTCATAGTCTTCTTTTTCTTTCCCTTGAAGGTCCTATGAGATTTGGTGTATTTTTGTTGATGGTGTTTCTTTTTGTTGCACAGCTACACCTTTTATCTTTACACTTAATCTCCAGGTAGGGCTTTCTACAGGCGTGGGTGAATTTTGACTTTTTTTCTATAACTTCCAAAAATTGGTGATGAAAACTGCAAAGCTTTTCAAGTGCTTCTATCATCACCTGGTGAGTTTGTCCAAGACTCATGGTTTTAATATCCCTTTGATTTGTGGCTAACATCCTATGGATCTCTGGCTGGAGTTATTGTGGTAGAGAGGAGACATAGGTATTCTTGAGACTAAGGTCATTGTATCCATTAAGGACATAATATCTCTGTGCCATCCTGTGATAGTGTCTGTCGAGGTCCTTTTTTTTTAGGGAACAACATTTCATCTCAAGGAATTCTTGTATGTTTTTTCTATCAAACATCTCCATATCACCAATAAATTCACGGTGAAGCACACCAAGAATATTATTTGTAGTTTCTAGACGGTGCAACTCATCTTGTTTGAAGGTTCCAAGATTGTGATACCATTCATTCATCGTGCCTGTCATCCTACAACAAAATTCTTCAATGATCTTATAACTATCTGCACTTGTTTTCATCATCTGGGTGTCAAGCCAAGCTCCAAATTCAAGTAGTCTTTTTCTCCAGCGGCTGGATGGAATATCATCAAAAGTGAACCAATGATCGCAATTTGGTTTAATCCTTTCATAGATCAGGTTTCTTCAGGGGACTCTTCCTCAAAAAAGGAATCTTCCTCTTTTATATTTGCCATGAAGGGTCTTGGGATATAGTTGTCTTCAGATTTTGATTTTGATGAAACAGATCTTGGTGTTTCACAGTAGATGTTTCCTGATCAGAGTTATTATCACTATCTGTCGAGGACTCGTCTTCCTTGTGTGCCGATGTTTCAGCAAGATGGTGATTTTCCTAGGAAGATTCGTACTTTCTAGTGATCGCCATGGATTGAAAACCTTTATCAGGAGTTTCTTCTTCCTTTTGGATTTTTGGATGAGGTGTTTTAGGGATATCCTGAGAGTCTGAGGATGAAGCGCTTAGGTAGGAAGCTTTGCCTTTTGTCTTGGAGGCCGAGGGAGTTGCAGTCCTAGTAGATTTTGGCCTATAAGTTGTAGGTGTGTATCTAACCTGATCTGGTGGTGATGAAACATAGGTAGGGTAGAAAGGAGAAGGCCTTTCTGGTTGTTTGAAATATGTAGGAAAAGCAGGAGGATCAAAGAAAGAGTTTTCAACAGGCTTGGGCTTTCTTTCATGAGAGGCTCTTAAGAAATCATCTATCTCTTTTACTTGGCCTTGTAGATTTATGATTTCTCTTTCCTTTTGGTCAAAAGTTTTGCCAAAAGTTCTCTCTTCTAACATCTGCCGCAAATCACGATCCAGCTAATAAACTTGGGCTTTTAAGCTCCTGTAATGCTTCTGTATTTTTTGGGATAAAACCTTGTGATACTCACCTGTCTCATCTATTTTCTCAGCAATCTTATCCACCCTTTTGTCAAGGTTTTGGAGAATCTCATTTTGAGAAACCATGTTTTCAGATTGCCAATTTAGAACTTCTTCAGCTTGAGTTTCCCATCGGGCTGGACTTCACTGGGATGAATGAAGGGTTTAGATGTTCTGCCTATGATTGGATCTATTTTTCTTTCCACGAAAGGAAATTATCGGTCATACTCTGGAGTTGCAGCTGAGTACATAAAGCAAGGAATTGGTTGGACAACAGCTGGAGGATGTAGTGACTTACAATGGTCTATTGGTGACCATGTAATAAGAGTTGGATCATCAGGTGGTAACAATCCTTCTTTCTTGAGGATTTTAAGTCCTTCCTCATAGATAGAGAGGGGTTTCTTTTTCCCATGGATTCCTACCCATGGACCATTGTCTGGATCAAATCTTCTTTGAGGAGGTGGAGAGGGTTTACACCTCCCCTTTTTCTTTGTTTTGGGAAGATTATATCTCGGTCAATATCATTGTCGTGCATCCAGCAGTCACAATTTGGGTCACATCTTGTTGGATCAACATCCTAGATGAAGTGGCCATCTATTTTATTAGTGTAGATGGACTTTCCTTCTGTTGTAACAGCATAGATAGGACACCAGTCTTCCTTTAAAACTGGTTGGATCATCATTGTCTGGAGGATTGGAGACATTGAGGTCGACCCTTCGTCTGGCTTTTTGAAAATCGTCTTGACCGTCTTGTCAATTGATCTTCTGAAAGTAGCCTCTTGGGATTGGATAGGTCTTCTATCAACATGGAGTCTCTCGTAGTTGGTTATCCATTTAAGAAGAATTAGCTGAGTTAAATCTTCCCTTGTAATTCTTCTCGGAATTTGGACAATAGAGGGTATGTCTTCTTCTCTATTAGTGACAACCAATAGTGAATCAGAAGAGAAACCTGAGAGAGGGAGATCTATCGAGTGATTCTGCAAGCGGTATATTATTTGGTGATGGAGAGTAGCTGACATGGCTTCTGGTACTTTGTCAGTTCCAGTGATTTGGACCTGTACCTTTAGTCTCATGGATAACATATTATCATTAAGACTCACGTTATAGTTTGGAAAAATGGTGAGGACAACACTCCCTGCATGAAGTGTGGGGAGAATAATTCCTATCACAGCGTTTTCATAGTGAAGGTAGATTGAGTCCAGTAGAGCTATTTTGCAAAAGACAGGTTGGTTCTTCCTTCCGTGTAGGGAAAGAATGACCCTGACAGCCCCAAAGGGTAAGGCTGTATATCCTTCAATCTTCCAGTGACTTATAAGATACTAGGGAATCTCCAAATCTACGTACTGCTCCTGATTCGTAGCTCTTAAGCTACATTGGTCTAGTCTAGACGACTTGACGTATTCTCATTTGTGGGCGGTTTGTAGAGGTAAGATTTCAGATGGATATGGTAACACTTCTTTGTCTTTTGAAGATGTTGTACGACCTTAATACAGGAGGTATTGTTTCGGAAATTTGAGCATCTTCTGAAACATGAGAATACTCAATAAGGTTTTCTATTTTATGAGAATTTGTCTTTTTATAGAGTTTAGGAAGCGATAAAGAAGAAGTAGTAGTAATATGTTGAGTGTTTGGTTCAGGTGTTTCCATGTTTAAGTGGTTTTCTCCCTTACTCACTCTCTTTACTATATTCACACCATATGCACCCCTTCTTCTTAACCAGACTCTGATACCATACTGGCCGGGAGCCTCACATACTATCAACTGAATCGTCATCAAATAGCCAATCATAGGCATAACACAGACTATCAATTAAAACTGATATTCCATAATAGTTAGGACCGTAGTATGGATCGAAGGTCAGATATTTTCTGATACACAAGATCCTCATTTGAGACAGGTGTAGAGCATACTTGCACCTATGTGGAAAATTATGATATGAATATAAGTTATATGGATGGATTCTCTTTTGTTTATCATTACAAAATAATATCAATTATAATCCAAATAGCAAATTACTTTAAGCATTCATAAATTGAATTATGCTTAATTATTGAAACACAAATATGTCATACTGACGTGAATAAAGCGATTCAACCATTGAAATATAACATAGTAATTTTCAAGTCATGAAATAATATTATAATAGTATGCAATATAACAACATGAATGCTATAATTTTATTATTACTTATGTTATTCATACACTACTTTTTACATCAAATACATACACCGTATACACAGTTCACTATATTTATACGATGAACCGTGTTTTTTTAAAATAAAAAAATAATAATTATGAACAGTGTATGAACAGAACATGAACAATACCCGTGAACAGTAATCGTGAACAGTACCTTTAAAGTAATGAAATAAAGTTGGTTAATAAAATATAAAAAATTGGTTAATAAAATGATGAAGTTGGTTAATACACGTCCAGATATTAAAAATATTTTTTTTTTACTAGTACATCAAAGTTGATTAATAAAAAGTAAAAAGTTGGTTAATAAACGTTCAGTTGTCCAAATAAATTTTGAACAGTCATCAAAGTTGGTTAATACAATGTAAAAAGTTGGTTAATAAAATTACAAAATTGGTTAATCACACAATTTTATATCAATATCATTTAATTTTAAAATAATAATAATAATAATTTTTAATATTCTATTTTTAAAAATATATATTATTATAATATTTCACTGTTCATCATATTGGTGAACAGTGAAATACGGGTGTAGATGTAGATTTTAGTGTAAGAATATCATTTCTCTTTTATTATAGTAATAACAGTTATGCTATTGATACACTACTTTTTACACCAAATACATACACCGTATATACTGTTCACCATATTTATACGGTGAATAGTGTTTTTTTAAAATTAAAAAATTATTATTATGAACAGTGTATGAATGAATAGTACATGAACAATAACCGTGAACAATACCTTTAAAGTAATGAAATAAAGTTGGTTAATAAAATATAAAAAATTGGTTAATAAAATGACGAAGTTGATTAATACACGTCCAGATATTAAAAATAATTTTTACTAGTACACCAAAGTTGATTAATAAAAAGTAAAAAGTTGGTTAATAAAATTATAAATTTGGATAATAAACGTTCAGTTGTCCAAATAAATTTTGAGCAGTCATCAAAGTTGGTTAATACAATGTGAAAAATTGATTAATAAAATTATAAAATTGGTTAATCACACAATTTTATATCAATATAATTTAATTTAAAAATAAATAAAAAATATTAAAAAAATATTTTTTAATATTCTATTTTTAAAAGTATATATTATTATAATATTTCACTGTTCACCGTATTGGTGAATAATGAAATACGGATATAAGTGTAAATTTTAGTGTAGGAATATCATTTCTCTAATAATACTGCCTCCGTTCTTTTTTAAGTGTTACTTTCTTGATAAATTTTTGTTTCTTTTTAATTGTCACTTGCAGAATTCAAGGTAGTATTAAATGCACTTTTGTCAAAATTACCCCTATATAATTATTAGGAGAGAGAAAAAGTAAAATGAATGTAAAATATAATTAAGGGTATTATAGATAAAATAAGAATTATTATTTAAAAAGTAATAATAATGATTAGCTTTCTTGATATAGGTAAAAAGTCAAAAAATAACACTTAAAAAGGAACGAATGGAGTAATAGAAACCAACCAATGATGTAAACCACCATTAACTATCATGAACCGAAACACACATGCAATATTCTGATTCAATTTTAAGGCGTTGTACGGTAACCCATATATAATATCTGAAATTACAATCTTGGTTTAATACTCTCATGAGTGGTGGAGCTATGTGTAGTAAAGAATGAGCCTATACTAGGGGTGTTCGTGGTTTATGAACTGCACTGAATCAAACCACATTTATATTTCAGTTCAGTTTATAATAACCATTTTCAAAAAAATGTAGTTAATTGCTAAAATGGTTTCAATTCACTTTAAAATTAATTTATAACCGGTTTGTATTTATAAACTAATTTATAATCAGTTTGCAATTATAAACCAATTTTATAATTTGAACTCTTTTAAAATCAATTTTTTTAATTTAAAAAAATATATATATTTGGAAATATATATTTTTTTTAAAAAACCTTTATTTATAAAAATTAGTTAAAACTTTTACTTTTTTGAAAAAAAAATCTAAATAGATAATTTTAAAATTTCATGCAAAAAAAAAAATTAAAAAATTATATTTTTAATTTTTCGGGGAAAAAATCCAGAATAATTTTTTTTTGAATTTTATTTTCGGAAAAAATATTATTTTATTTTTATATTTCAAAAATTTTGGGGAAAAATTTCACTAAAAAAATTATTTTATTCTGAAATTTTTATTTTTCAAAAGAAAAATATTTTTTCAGAATTTTTTTATTTCAAAAAACAATAATTTTTTATTTTCCTGAAAAAATATTTTTTTTTGTGTATCTTTGATGATGAAGATATTTTTGTGTATTTTGTGAGAAATAATGAGAACAAATGTTTTTGTTTTTCTAAAAGGTCCGTGATTATAGTCATCTTATTGCAACAATTATTTAAGCAAAACTTTTAATTACATGAATCATAATTTTTGAATTAACAAATTAATCCAACAATCTACTCTTATAAATATTATAAAGCAAATGTCTATTATTTTTTAACACAAATGAATTATTATTAAAATTTCTAACAAATAAGAATTACATTAAAAAAATACTTAAAATTTTTATAATTCCAATATTATAGTTGAATATAGTATTTCAATTAAATTAATTAAACATTTTATAATTAAAAATATATATTAATTATTTTAAAATATTTATAAATTTTACAATCTAAATTTATGCAACTCTCACATTTTAAAATTATATTTTATTTGTTTAATGGAAATTATATTAAATAGAATTACATCAAAATATTTCAAAATATGACTTGAGACCAGTTGCCTTTGATATTTTAGTTTTCTAACCCTAGAGAATCTTGTACGGAGATTACAAAGGTTTATATATAACAATGTCATCTAACACATTAAATATAATATTAAAGAAAATTAATTTTATTATCCAAAAAGAAATAGTAGCACAGCTTATTGCACTGTTATTTTTGTGTAAACTTGATTATATTAATTAATTATATTAAAAGAAATTAAAATATTTATTCATTAAATTTAATTTATGGATTTAATGGTGATGCTCTGATAATGTAAATTTTTTTACACTATCATCCAATAAAAACATATCATTTTATTGGTTGACAAAAAAATAAATTTACACTCTCAATGCATCACTCATTTTCTCTTAATTTATTTATATATTATCTTTTTTAATTATTAAAAAAACTGTATTTGAATAAAACTCGTGCGAAGCACATATTATTTACCTAGTGTTTATTTAAAATAAGGGCATACATATATAACATAAAAAAAAAAAAGCCACAGAAATTTTGTATCATTGATGAAACTCATCTACTTCCTGTAATTTCAGCATACATCATTACAAGTCAATATACCTAGTGTTTATTTATTTTTCCACAAAATTTCATTTTAATTTGATTTTTTAATAGTGACACTAATAAACAATGAGATTATCGATCCCCAAATTACTTAGAGCTAGTATCAGATACTGAATTCTCAATAATAATAAAATATACTTCATCATCAAAAGATCTTCCTTCATCCAATAACTGAACCAAATGCTTAATTCAAGTAAACTTTTTTATTAATTTTTATAATTTCAATGATACAATAGATTTTATTACTTATAACAACAACACATTTCTACGTCAAGTATAAGTGTACAAAATCCACCTTTAATAAATCCGTCTGCTATGCAATCTGGTCTGCAGTTTGTATTAGGACATCGTGATATGCAGCACAGTGGTGGAGGTCGTGGATCACCAATTAAGCAGTGTTTTGTAAAAAGCTTTCCAATTGGATTCTCCAAATTATTATTGATTCCTGAACCAAATCAATGTTAAAATTTATATTTGTCTACAAAATTGTTTATGGAAAATGAAACTCAAAAGATAAAACTAACATAGTAACATTCCTCTTACCTGAAACCATGATCAAAGAAATGCACAAAATTCCCAAAATATAAGATTGATAGATATGAAATGCCATTTTGTATTGTATAATGAAAAACTAACCATATGTTTTCATTATATAGACCTCACAGATAATTACATTCTATAAAATATTATTAAAGATGACTTTAGTAATATTAGTAATAAATGAAATATTTTTATAGTATTTCAACACAATAGTCTATAAATATATAAAATATTACTCATTTTTTAAATATGATATCTTTTATATTAAAGTGTATATTTATTCTTAAAGAAGTAATAAAAATAAGACAAAAGAATTAAACATAAACATAAATTTAACCGGAAAAAAAGTGTCATTTTCAAATTTATATATACATTGTATAATTCCAAACATAAACATACATTTAACCGGAAAAAAAAAGTGTCATTTTCAAATTTATATATACATTGAATAATTCCAAAGTAATATTATAAAGTGTTTTGAAAGATGAAAAGTTAGTATTAATTATATAGATATAGAAAAGGTATTTTAAGTTAATTAATCCAAACTGACAACCAATGAAACTTGACCATTTATAGATATTTGACTTTGAAAATTAAATTTATATTAATTATAAAACGACATAAATTTAAAAATAATATAATTTTACATTTTTATTTTAAGAAAATATAATAAAGTTAATATTAAAATTTTAAATTGTGTAAATTATTTGTGATATATATATATATATATATATATATATATATATATATATATATATATATATATATATATATATATATATATATACTACGCCAAAAACTGGAATAGACAGCGCACCTTAGAGGGCGTTTTATTACAAAAGCGCCCTCTAAAGTGAAGCGAAAAATAAGGAGCAATAGACAGCGCACTTTAGAGGGCGCTTTTGTAACAAAGCGCCCTCTAAGGTGAAGCGAAAAAATAAGGAGGAGATAGAGGGACAACAATACATGGCGCTTTTTAGAAAGCGCCCTCTAAGGTTACCCTTAGAGGGCGCTTTTAATAAAGCGCTGTTATAAGTCCATGTGCATTTCCAGTTTATAAAGCGCTTCTGGAAAGCCTTAGAGAGCGCTTTCATAAGCGCCCTCTTAGGCCCCCTTTAGAGGGCGCTTTGTTTCCACAAGCGCCCTCTAAGGTGAAACGAAAAAATAAGGAGGAGATAGAGGGACAATAATACATGGCGCCTTTTAGAAAGCGCCCTCTAAGGTTACCCTTAGAGGGCGCTTTTAATAAAGCGCTGTTATAAGTCCACGTGCATTTCCAGCTTATAAAGCGCTTCTGGAAAGCCTTAGAGAGCGCTTTCATAAGCGCCCTCTTAGGCCCCCTTTAGAGGGCGTTTTTTTTCCACAAGCGCCCTCTAATGTCCCCTTTAGTAAACATTAAAATTATAACATACTGCGCGTTTTGTTATTTCACTATCTGTTATTAGCGTTCTTTTTCACGTTAGGGTTCTGAGGCGTTTTCCTTCCACCTCTGTTAGATCTACATGCGTGTTTCCTCCTTCTACCAATCAAAGGTACACGCTTTTCCCAATTTCTGTTTTATGTTATTGCTTTGTTTTAGCTTTGCCCAATTTCTGTTTTACCTTATTACTGCGCGTTTCCTCCTTCTACGTTTGTTTCGACCATGATAGCGGATGCAATAGGAAATTGACGGTTGGTTTTTAGTGACCATGATAGCGGATGCAATGGGTTATACGACCTATGAACATATGATTTTGTGTCAACACCAGTATCATTAGAAACCTAGGTCCGAATGTGTTTGAACTCTTCTGAAATTGTTTTTTGTTTATTCTAATTAGTAATGGATAATACATGGATGTCTTCCAATCGATTGTCGAGAGAGTACGAGAATGGGGTATCAGAATTCGTTAAGTTTGCCGTTGCGCACGCCGAAGACCCCAGTAGAATGATATGTCCTTGCTTGGGTTGTTGTTATGGGAAACGGGTTGACGCAGTTCAGTTGACATCGCATCTAATGAGGCATGGAATTGATCGAAGTTATACATGTTGGAATTTGCATGGTGAGAAAAGTAACGATAATGTTGAACCGGGGGATAGTACGACCTATGCCTCAAACTATAGTGGCGCAGATACATACGATTGTGATCGAGTTGAAGAGATTGCAGAAGCACTTGAAGGAGATCTTAAGGATTGTCCCGAAATGTTTGAGAGGTTGGTAAGTGATGCAGAGAAACCTTTGTATGATGGTTGCACTAAATTCACAAGATTGTCTACGGTATTAAAGTTGTACAACTTAAAGGCGGGCAATGGGTGGTCGGATAAAAGTTTCACAGAGTTATTAGCCCTTTTGAAAGATATGCTTCCTGAGGATAATGTTCTTCCCAATCGAACATATGAGACCAAAAAGATGTTGTGCTCTATTGGCATGAGCTATGATAAGATACATGCATGTCCAAACGATTGCGTTTTGTTTCGAAATGAGTATGCATCGTTAAATGAGTGTCCTAAATGCGGTGTCTCGCGATATAAGAACAAGTTGTCTCCAGCAAAAGTCTTGTGGTATTTTCCTGTTATTCCGAGATTTAGACGCATGTTTCGTAGTGAAACCGATTCAAGACACTTGACCTGGCATGCAGATGAAAGAATTATAGATGGAAAGTATCGACATCCGGCAGATTCACCACAGTGGTTGAAAATTGATAATGATTATCCTGAATTTGGAGAAGAATCAAGAAACCTTCGCTTGGCATTATCTACTGATGGAATGAACCCACACGGTATCCAGAGTATCTCACACAGTACATGGCCTGTGATTATTATGATTTATAACCTACCTCCATGGCTATGTATGAAGCGTAAGTACATGATGTTGTCTATGTTGATTTCTGGACCTAAACAACCAGGGAATGACATAGACGTGTACTTGAAGCCCTTAATCGAAGATTTAAAGATTTTGTGGGAGACCGGTGTAACACCCTTCTAAAAATACCCCAAAATTTAATTTAAAACAACAAATATAAATCAGAATAGATATGCAATTAAGGTTGTCACACTTGACACTTCACACCATTCACCAAAATAATTAGTCATGCTCACTTATTAATCAAAATAAGACATTGCACAATTCGCAGCGGATATGCAAACCATGTAACACATTACATGTAAAATCATTCAACAACCAAATGAAAACAAGATAAAACATCCCGTCCCGATGTTACATATACCAGAGCACGACCCACTAAGGAACTACACTAGACTTCAAGCAATAGCTTCTACTTAATCACTGCTCGTTACCTGAAAACATAGTTGTAAGGGTGAGTTCCTCAATCGATATAATAAGCATTATAAAATATCATGTAATGCTAAGTAAATTAACACATTTCATCACCCTAATCAGATCACACATTCAGCAACGACAACATCAACTCAAAATCATACTCAACACAAACACCAAACACACGTATAATATTGGAATACATCCATTCATATTATACATTATGCAATGAGACTCCATGCATGCGGTACCGACTATTCGTGAACATATAGTTCAACCTCACCGATCAAACCCAGATACGGCTACCAAGCTCACTAGTCCCACTCATTTGAGACCTAGTGACTCACTCACTAATTCCTCACCATGGGAATTAGCTACCACCCCAAGGGCTATGCTATGCACGCTAACTCACCTAGCATGCAAACATCAACAACAATCCACAATAACTCACTCACTAATTCCTCACCATGGGAATTAGCTACCACCATAAAGGCCACACTATGCACGCTAAATCACCTAGCATGCTACCATCAACAACAATCCACAATGGACATATGCTCACACTCTAAGCCATAAACAGTCCATTCACAATTGCATACATAACAGATACATTCACAGCATTATGCATACCATCATACATCATCAGCATATTTATCACAGAATCATATCATATCATGCCAATTAATAACTCACGGTATTAGCACACTCTACTAATACCTATACTGCTCAAAACAACGGGAAATGATCCCTACTCTATCATACATCAGCTAAATTACATCACTCAGCTGAAACGACCAAAAACTGCACAACAACAGCTCAGAAAAATCCAACTTCTGCCCATACGCGTATGCCCCATGCCCATACGCGTATGGCCCATTTCCTAGCCAAGCCCATACGCGTATTGCCTATCTCATACGCGTATGCTACGCGTACCACTTCCTCATACGCGTACCAACAGAGACAAAACTACGTTAAAATCATCATCTTCTTCATCCATACGCGTATGGCCTCACCCCATACGCGTACCACTCACAGGATACGCGTAATACACGCGTATGGCGCGTATCAGCGCCAGATCCCTTCTCTCCAGGCCATCTCATACGCGTATTGCCTAGTGCCATACGCGTATGACTAGAAACCAGATTTCCAGATCTGTTATGGGTTTTCTCTGCTACGAGATCTCTCGATTCCAACCTTCCACAGTCCAATTTTACACAGTATTCGTTTATATCATCTAACACAGATCATACACATTCAATTTCACAGTTTCTAACCTTATTACGTCCGATTCCTACGAATTTCCTCAATTATACTCATATCTCATTCATCCAAAATTTCACAATTTTCAACATTCATCATCTAATTAGAGTCAAATCAATGGTTTATCACTACCCATTACATGTTAACCCATAATACCCATTAAACGACGATAAACCCCCCTTACCTGAGTTAATCCGGCAATCCTTCAGCTTCAAGCTTTTCCTTTCTTCAACCCTTGCTCTCTTGCTCTTTGCCCTTTTCCCTTTTCCACTTTTGTGTCGTTCTCCCTTTTCACGTGAAAACCCCTTTTTACCAAAAATGGGACTTTTTACCGATTCCAACTTTATATTCCAATAATAATAATTCCAATAATAATCTAATTATTTAATTAAATTAATAAATATATTATTAACCTAAATTAAATAATTATCATATTTTTATCGGGGTGTTACAACTCTCCCCCACTAAAAGAGTTTTCGTCCTCGAAAACATACCTCAAGCGAATAACTCTGGATAAGACTCCTTCATCTGACTCTCAAGTTCCCAAGTCACATTGCCACCTGCTGGTCCTCCCCAAGCTACCTTTACCAAAGCAATTTCTCTACCCCGCAACTGCTTCAACTCTCGATCCTCGATCCTCATAGGTGATGTTTCAACAGTCAGGTTATCTCTCACCTGTACATCATCTACTTGGACTACATGCGACGGATCAGGAATGTACCTCCTCAATTGAGACACATGAAAAACCTCATGCAAATTCGCAAGTGACGGCGGTAAAGCGATACGATAGGCTACCTCCCCTATCTTCTCCAAAATCTGATAAGGACCAATAAATCGAGGTGTCAACTTCTTCGACTTCAAAGCTCGACCAACCCCAGTTATCGGAGTAACACGAAGAAACACATGATCTCCCTCTTGAAACTCAAGTGACTTCCTTCTCTTGTCGTGATAACTCTTCTGACGACTCTGAGCAATCCTCATCTTCTCCTGAATCATCTTAATCTTTTCCATAGTTTGTTGAACAATCCCCGGTCCAACCACAGCACTTTCACCGGACTCATACCAACATAAAGGTGTCCGACATCTCCTACCATAGAAAGCTTCAAACGGTGTCATACCAATGCTCGAATGAAAACTATTGTTGTAGGTAAACTCAATCAAAGGTAAATAACAATCCCAAGCACCTCCCTTTTCCAAAACACAAGCCCTCAAAAGATCCTTTAGTGACTGAATCGTCCTCTCAGTCTGACCATCAGTCTGCGGATGATATGCAGAACTCAATCTCAGCTTAGTTCCCAAAGCCCTCTGCAAACCTTCCCAGAACTTCGATGTAAATCTAGGATCTCTGTCCGAAACAATACTCGACGGAATACCATGCAAACTTACAATTTTCTCAATATACAACTCAGCTAATCTCTCTAACGAATAATCCATTCTGATCGGAATGAAATGAGCTGATTTTGTCAATCTGTCAACAATCACCCAAATAGCTTCAAAATTCGTAATTGTCCTCGGTAAACCAGAAACAAAATCCATACTGATACTATCCCACTTCCACTCTGGAATAGCCAACGGTTGCATTAGCCCAGACGGCTTCTGATGCTCAATCTTTGACTTCTGACAAGTCAAACAAGAATAAACAAAACTCGCAATTTCTCTTTTCATTCCCGGCCACCAAAATAACTTTTTCAAATCATGATACATCTTCGTAGCCCCAGGATGAATACTCAGGCCACTACGATGCCCTTCCTCAAGGATACTCTTCTTAAGCTCGGTAACATCCGGAATACACACCCGATTACCAATATTTAAAACACCATTCTCATCAACTCTGAATTCACCACCTTGGCCTTGATTCACTAGAGTCAACTTATCAACCAAAAGCACATCGGATTTCTGACCCTCTCTAATCTCATCCAGAATACCACTCGTTAACTTCAACATTCCCAATTTAACACTATTGTGAGTACTCACACACACCAAACTCAAGTCTCTAAACTGCTCAATTAAATCCAATTCCTTAACCATTAACATAGACATATGCAATGATTTCCGACTCAATGCATCAGCCACTACGTTTGCTTTACCCGGATGGTAATTCAAACCAAAATCATAATCCTTCAGAAATTCTAACCATCTCCTCTGTCTCATATTCAGCTCTTTCTGATCAAACAAATACTTTAAACTCTTATGGTCACTAAAAACCTCAAATCTTGACCCGTACAAGTAATGCCTCCATAACTTCAGAACAAATACCACAGCTGCCAACTCTAAATCGTGTATCGGATAGTTCCTCTCATGAACCTTCAGTTGTCTCGAAGCATAAGCTACAACCTGCTTATTCTGCATCAAAACACCACCCAAGCCCAACAACAAAGCATCACAGTAAACCTCAAACGGTTCCGATGGACTGGGTAATATCAGAATAGGAGCAGTAGTTAACCTTCTCTTTAACTCTTGGAAACCTTCTTCACATTTTGAGTCCCAAACAAACGCTTGCCCCTTTCTAGTCAACATCGTCAACGGTAACGCCAACTTAGAAAATCCCTCAATGAATTTCCTATAATAACTTGCAAGTCCAAGAAAACTCCTTATCTCAGAAACTGACTTCGGAGCTTCCCACTTAGATACCGCTTCTATCTTAGAAGGATCAACAGCAACACCACCTCTTGAAATCACATGACCAAGAAAACTAACCTCTTCTAACCAAAATTCACACTTGGACAGTTTAGCAAATAACTTCTTTTCTCGTAGAACTCCCAACACCACTCTCAAATGTTCAGCATGCTCTTTCTCAGATTTCGAATACACCAAAATATCGTCAATAAACACCACAACAAACTTGTCTAGGTACGGATGGAAAATCCTATTCATATACTCCATAAATACCCCAGGCGCATTAGTCACACCAAAAGGCATTACAGAATACTCATAATGTCCATACCTTGTTCTGAAAGCAGTCTTCTGAATATCCTCAGTTTTCACACGTATCTGATGATACCCCGATCTCAAGTCTATTTTGCTGAACACATTCGCACCAACCAACTGATCCATCAAATCATCAATCCTCGGCAAAGGATACCGATTCTTGATCGTCACTTTATTCATTTGCCTGTAGTCCACACATAACCTCATAGTACCTTCTTTCTTCTTAACCAGTAACACTGGTGCGCCCCACGGTGACACACTCGGACGAATAAATTTCTTATCCAACAGATCTTCCAACTGACTCTTCAATTCAGTTAACTCAACAGCAGACATACGGTACGGAGCCATCGATATCGGCCTAGTACCAGGCACCAAATCAATCGAGAACTCAACTTCACGCTCTGGCGGTAATTCATCCACTTCTTCAGGAAATACATCAGGAAAATCACACACCACGGCTAGATCGCAAATCACCAGTTTATCTTTAGCCTCCAAAGTCGCTAACAGCCTAAACAACTCTGCCCCATCTGCTACTGCCTCATTCACCTGCCTTGCTGATAGAAACAAACTCTTTCCTTCCTTAATCTCAGGAAAGATCACAGTCTTATCAAAACAGTTGATATAAACTCGGTTAAACACCAACCAGTTCATACCCAGGATAACATCAATCTGCACTAGTGGAAGACACACGAGGTCCATCCCAAAGTCTCTACCAAAAATACTCAAAGGACAATTTAAACAAATGGAAGTAGTAGTCACTGAACCCTTCGCAGGAGTATCAATCACCATACTCCCATGCATCTCAGATATCTCTAATTTAAGTCTCATAGCACAATCCAAAGATATAAAGGAATGAGTCGCACCTGTGTCAATAATAGCTACAAGAGGAAAGCCATTAATATAACACGTACCTCGGATCAAACGATCATCTGCAGAAGTCTCAGAACCTGATAAAGCAAAGACCTTGCCTCCCGACTGGTTCTCTTTCTTCGGCTTAGGACACTGTGGACTGATATGACCCACCTCTCCACAGTTGAAGCAAGTCATAGTCTTCACCCGGCACTCTGCAGCCAAGTGACCACCTTTTCCACACTTGAAACACTTCTTCTCAGTACTGGTACACTCATGGATACGATGTCCAGCCTGACCACATCTGTAACACTTAGTAGGGGCACTGGAGTCTCCCCCACTAGGTCTCTTCATCCCACTCTGTCTCTGGAAACCTTTGCCAGCTGCATACGGTTTTCCACGATCATTCTGATTCTTGCCTTTTCTATCAACCCTCTGCTGATAGCTCTCCGTTCTGGCCTTGGTATCCTGTTCAAAAATCCTGCAACAGTCCACCAAGTCAGAAAACACTCTAATCCGCTGATACCCAATAGCCTGCTTGATCTCGGGACGTAACCCGTTCTCAAACTTCACACATTTTGAAAATTCCCCAGTAGCCTCATCATAGGGAGTGTAATACTTCGACAGCTCTGTGAACTTAGCAGCATACTCAGTAACAGACCGGTTGCCCTGCTTCAATTCTAAGAACTCTATATCTTTCTTTCCTCTGACATCCTCTGGAAAATACTTCCTCAGGAATCTCTCTCTGAACACCGCCCAAGTGATCTCAGCATTCCCAACAGCTTCCAACTCAGTGCGGGTAGCAACCCACCAATCATCTGCTTCCTCTGACAGCATATGCGTACCGAACCTGACCTTCTGGTTATCGGCACACTCAGTCACTCGGAAGATTCTCTCGATCTCCTTCAACCACTTCTGAGCGCCATCTGGATCGTATGCTCCCTTGAACATTGGAGGATTGTTCTTCTGGAACTCACTCAGCTGACGAGCAGCTCCCAATCCCACAACATTCGGATTCCCTCCAAGTACTCCAGCTAGCATACCCAGAGCCTCGGCAATCGCAGCATCGTCTCTACCTCTTCCAGCCATCTCTATTCTGAAAGCCCAACAAGCTAAAACAATAAGTACTGATAGGGTTACACAACACCTATCCCGTACAGAAAAACAGAATAATTACGACTCGACTCGACCGACTATGCTCTGATACCACTAACGTAACACCCTTCTAAAAATACCCCAAAATTTAATTTAAAACAACAAATATAAATCAGAGTAGATATGCAATTAAGGGTGTCACACTTGACACTTCACACCATTCACCAAAATAATTAGTCATGCTCACTTATTAATCAAAATAAGACATTGCACAATTCGCAGCGGATATGCAAACCATGTAACACATTACATGTAAAATCATTCAACAACCAAATGAAAACAAGATAAAACATCCCGTCCCGATGTTACATATACCAGAGCACGACCCACTAAGGAACTACACTAGACTTCAAGCACTAGCTTCTACTCAATCACTGCTCGTTACCTGAAAACATAGTTGTAAGGGTGAGTTCCTCAATCGATATAATAAGCATTATAAAATATCATGTAATGCTAAGTAAATTAACACATTTCATCACCCTAATCAGATCACACATTCAGCAACGACAACATCAACTCAAAATCATACTCAACACAAACACCAAACACACGTATAATATTGGAATACATCCATTCATATTATACATTATGCAATGAGACTCCATGCATGCGGTACCGACTATTCGTGAACATATAGTTCAACCTCACCGATCAAACCCAGATACGGCTACCAAGCTCACTAGTCCCACTCATTTGAGACCTAGTGACTCACTCACTAATTCCTCACCATGGGAATTAGCTACCACCCCAAGGGCTATGCTATGCACGCTAACTCACCTAGCATGCAAACATCAACAACAATCCACAATAACTCACTCACTAATTCCTCACCATGGGAATTAGCTACCACCATAAAGGCCACACTATGCACGCTAAATCACCTAGCATGCTACCATCAACAACAATCCACAATGGACATATGCTCACACTCTAAGCCATAAACAGTCCATTCACAATTGCATACATAACAGATACATTCACAGCATTATGCATACCATCATACATCATCAGCATATTTATCACAGAATCATATCATATCATGCCAATTAATAACTCACAGTATTAGCACACTCTACTAATACCTATACTGCTCAAAACAACAGGAAATGATCCCTACTCTATCATACATCAGCTAAATTACATCACTCAGCTGAAACGACCAAAAACTGCACAACAACAGCTCAGAAAAATCCAACTTCTGCCCATACGCGTATGCCCCATGCCCATACGCGTATGGCCCATTTCCTAGCCAAGCCCATACGCGTATTGCCTATCTCATACGCGTATGCTACGCGTACCACTTCCTCATACGCGTACCAACAGAGACAAAACTACGTTAAAATCATCATCTTCTTCATCCATACGCGTATGGCCTCACCCCATACGCGTACCACTCACAGGATACGCGTAATACGGGCGTATGGCGCGTATCAGCGCCAGATCCCTTCTCTCCAGGCCATCTCATACGCGTATTGCCTAGTGCCATACGCGTATGACCAGAAACCAGATTTCCAGATCTGTTATGGGTTTTCTCTGCTACGAGATCTCTCGATTCCAACCTTCCACAGTCCAATTTTACACAGTATTCGTTTATATCATCTAACACAGATCATACACATTCAATTTCACAGTTTCTAACCTTATTACGTCCGATTCCTACGAATTTCCTCAATTATACTCATATCTCATTCATCCAAAATTTCACAATTTTCAACATTCATCATCTAATTAGAGTCAAATCAATGGTTTATCACTACCCATTACATGTTAACCCATAATACCCATTAAACGACGATAAACCCCCCTTACCTGAGTTAATCCGGCAATCCTTCAGCTTCAAGCTTTTCCTTTCTTCAACCCTTGCTCTCTTGCTCTTTGCCCTTTTCCCTTTTCCACTTTTGAGTCGTTCTCCCTTTTCACGTGAAAACCCCTTTTTACCAAAAATGGGACTTTTTACCGATTCCAACTTTATATTCCAATAATAATAATTCCAATAATAATCCAATTATTTAATTAAATTAATAAATATATTATTAACCTAAATTAAATAATTATCATATTTTTATCGGGGTGTTACAACCGGTGTGGAGGTTTATGATGGATATAGGAAAGAAAGTTTCAACTTGAGGGCGATGTTGTTTGGCACAATTAAAGATTTTCCAGCATACGGAAATCTATCAGGGTATAGCATAAAAGGTCAATGTGCGTGTCCTATTTGTGAAGATAAAACAGATTGGAAGCGCTTGGAGTTTGGTCAGAAGAATGTCTTTCTCGGTCATCGGAGATTCTTAAATTCAAATCATCACTACCGTGGATGGAGAAAGGCGTTCAATGGAGAGACAAAACAAGGCAGAGCTCCACCTATATTGACGGGTGATCAAATTTTTGAAAAGGTGAAAGATTTGGATACTCAGTTTGGCAAGCCTTTTGCCCACACACTTGTCAAAAGTGGGTGGAAGAAGAGGTCAGTTTTTTTTGAATTGCCGTATTGGAAGTCCTTGTATGTGAGACATTTTCTTGATGTTATGCATATTGAAAAAAATGTATTTGAAAGTGTTATTGGCACGTTACTCAATATACAAGGAAAGTCTAAGGATGGCCTTAAGGCAAGAAAGGACTTGATAGCGATGGGAATAAGAACTGAATTAGGACCCTTGAAGAAAGGAAAACGAACATATCTACCTCCTGCTGCTTATACTCTATCTAGAAAGGAGAAAAAAACATTGTGTAAGTTTCTAAGTGAAGTTAAAGTTCCAGAAGGGTACTCTTCAGATATTAGAAGACTTGTGTCTATGAAAGACCTCAAGTTAAAGAGTTTAAAGACCCATGATTGCCATGTTATAATGGAACATTTTCTCCCAATAGGTATATGTTCTATTCTTCCAGAAAAAGTAAGAAGCTCTATAACTAAGTTGTGTTCTTTCTTCAAGTCAATTTGCAGTAAGGTGATCAATCCTGCGATCTTACCAATGTTGCAAAAAGAAATCGTTATTACTTTGTGTGAGCTTGAAATGTTTTTTCCTCCATCATTTTTTGACATAATGGTACATCTAGTTGTTCATCTTGTGAAAGAGACACAATTGTGTGGACCAGCTTATATGAGATGGATGTACCCTGTTGAACGTTATATGAAAATATTAAAAGGGTACGTGAAGAACCGAAGTCGACCAGAAGGTTGTATGGTTGAAAGATACATTGTTGAAGAAGCGATTGAGTTTTGTACTGAATATTTGTCTAATGTTCAGTCAATCGGACTCCCCAAGTCTCAGCTTGTCGAAAAGAAAGAAGGAAAAAATCTAATTGGAAATAAAATCGTGGCAGTATCAAGGGTCGAACGGGATCAAGTACATTTGTATGTTCTGCACAATGAGAATGAGGTTGAGCCGTATGTTGAAATTCACAAGGATGTTCTCCGAGGTTTAAATCCCAATAGAAATGAAAATTGGATAGTACGAGAGCACAATCGATGTTTTATACCTTGGTTTAAGGATCATATTTATTCAAAGTATTATTCAGATCCCGCTTCAATAACAGAAAGGTTGAGATGCTTAGCATATGGTCCAAGTTTCCATGTTTTTTCTTATAGCGCATACGCGATTAATGGATACACATTTTATACCAAAGAACAAGATGATAAAAGTACTATGCAGAATAGTGGTGTCACCGTGGTAGCTGAAGCAATGCACATATCAAGTGTGAAGGACTTAAACCCCAAATTTGCAAATCTGTCGTATTTTGGTGTTATCGAGCGCATTTGGGTGTTTGATTATGAGAAGTTTCAGATTCCTATATTTGGTTGCAAGTGGGTTGAAAATAATAACGGCATTCGAATGGATAAGTCAGGATTTTTGCAAGTGGATCTTAATAGGGTGGGATACAAAGATGAGTCTTTTATTCTAGCCTCTCAAGCTAGACAAGTGTTCTATGTCAATGATCCGAAAAGTACGAAATGGTCTATAGTTCTTTTTTCCAACAAAGTAATTGATGAAAACACTGGAGATCAAGGTGATATTGATGTTGAGATTGAATCGTTTACCATAAATTATCAAGATGAGAATATTATATCAAATGATTCATATATTAGAAATGATCATAATGAGGGTATTTGGATCAATCCAACCGTCCGTGTTGTTAAGAGACATGTAGAATATATTCCAACAAAGAAAAGAAAGAGAACTTAGTGAAAAAGGTACAGGTCAAATGATTTTAATTGTTTTTTTTATTACAGGTAAAATGACTTTTATGATTTTAATTGTTTTTACATTTGTCATCTGATTTTAATTGTTTTCTTTATTACAGGTAAAATGGCTATTATGAAGTCAATCATTCGTGCAAGAGACAAGGGTGTAAAATTTGAAGTACATTGGAGTGCTGAAGACCAACTAATTTTTTTTCATCAGGCTTGTGTCTCAATAGAGGATGGGTATCTACCTAAAGTTACTTTTGTAGTGGTCCAAAAGAGACATCACACCAGTCTCTTTCCTGTCAACCCCAAAGAGACCGATAGAAGTGGAAATATTATGCCAGGTTTTTTCAATATATTTCTCAACGCAGCTGGTATATATTATCATTTGAATTTATCACTTTTTGCTGATTTTGTTGTTCTAAATTATCAAAGGAACCGTGGTAGACACCAGCATTTGTCACCCTAGGGAATTTGATTTTTACCTTAACAGCCATGCAGGAATTCAGGTAATATTAGCTATGTCATTTAACTTTATGCCATTGTTTACTATTTGTTGCTCAATCGCCTTTTGACAGTTCTGTGTTATTTGCATTTGGACGTGTTCTTTTTGCAGGGGACTAGTCGACCAACGCATTATCATGTGCTGTATGATGAAAATAAATTCACTGCAGACCAGCTACAGAGTTTGACCAATAACTTGTGCTACACGTAATGATATGATTTGCTTTATTTTGTTTAGTATTGGTTAGAACTACTAGACAGCATGGGTGGATGGGCGTTATTTTGTTTAGTATTGGTTAGAACTACTAGACAGCTTTTGGATACAGTGGTCATTGGGTGTTGGTTGCTATGGATCTTTCGAGACTAATAGTGTATATTGTTGTTGTACTTTTACTAAATCATGAATATGTTGTTGTATATTGTTGATCAAAGAATCATATATTAATGTTGTATATATGGAGGATTAATGTTGTATATAAATGGATTCATGTTGTATATATCAATGGATTAATGGTGTATAACATTGGATTAAAGGATGAAATCAATATGAATTTTACACTTTTGCAGCATGCGAACAGGTTACCAATTAAATATCCACTGTTTTTCAAACAAATTTTTTTAAAATAACTAACACTTTAGAGGACGCTTTGTTCAGAAAGCGCCCTCTAAACACTTTACATTGACAACTTTAGAGGGCGCTTTTTCCTGAAAGCGCCCTCTAAACACTTTACATTGACAACTTTAGAGGGCGCTTTTTCCAGAAAGCGCCCTCTAAGGTATCCCTTTATGGACCACTCCAGAGGGCGCTTTTTTGTGAAAGCGCACTATAATGTGGCCACTTTAGACAGCGCTTTCTCCAGGAAAACAAAGCGCTGTCTTTACCTATGCCAGCGCCACTTTAGAGGGCGCTTAAAAGCGCTGTTATAGGCCAAAATAAGCGCCCTCTTTTCCCTTATTTGGCGTAGTGATATATATATATATATATATATATATATATATATATATATATATATATATATATATATATATATATATATATATATATATATATATATATATATATATATATATATATATATATATATATATATATATATAGATTAATTACTATACACTGTCAGTGTAAAAAGTTTTACACTGTCGATTCATCACCATCATCCGTTTGTATTACTTTATAGATTTTTAAAATAAAAGTCAAACTTCTTTTAATATCCGACGTCTATGATTAACTGATGGTGTAAAATTCTTTTACACTTTCAGTGTATTTCAATATATATATATATATATATATATATATATATATTATATATATATATATATATATATATATATATATATATATATATATATATATATATATATATATATATAAGTATGTCCATGAATACAAAAACATACATAATTTTAGATTTTCGTATTTACATGAAAATAATAAATATAAATCTTACTAGTATTTCAACTCAAATTCAACGTTACTTTAAAAACATAAAAATAGAGTGGCTGAAAATTGAATCCATGATTTGCGTTACTTTTTCATCAATGTCAGGTGCGGTATAGTCATTTTTAAATTTTAATTTAGAAAGAAAAAAATAAAATTGTTCTTGGAGCAAGTTCAGAATCAAAACATCTTGACAAGCAGACAAAGCACCTACAATGTATCAGCTTCACAGGGTGACAATGCAACACTGATTTTAATTGCGCTCAAACAACAAAACAAGCCCCTAAAGTTTGGTATGAGTGACTTAGTAAGTTCTTAATCGATCAAGGATACTCTAGAGAGAAGGTGGATACTACACCTTTCATTAAACGTGAAGGAAAATATACTCTTCAAGTTCAAGTTTATGTTGATGATATCATCTTTGGTTTCAGTAACATTCAATTAGTCAAGGAGTTTTCTAAGATAATGCAGAGTGAGTTTGAGATGAGTCTCATGGGGAATTTGAACTACTTCCTCGGTTTTCAAATCAAGCAACTCAGCAAAGGAACTTTTATGTGTCAAACAAAAAATAGCAACGAATTGCTAAAGAGATTTGGTATGGAAGATGCTGTGAAGACATGGCTTCTCGAGTATTTTGATGAAGACAACGATGCACGTACAGGGTCAATCATCAAAGAATGAATCAAGACTTCAATAGAGCAAATTCACACAAAGTTTCAATCATACATAGCTCAAAGTCGCTCGAGAAATTGATCACAAAGGTATTGGAATTTAATCTTAGTTAATGTTTATATATAAAGTGTTCAATTGATTGTTGCATGCATAATATGATATGGACACTTAGAATTTATTTCAAAATGGTTAGAGCTTTTAAAAGTTCTCAATTTTTCCTTTTTTCAATAGTGGTAACCGGTTAACACTTTTGGGGTAACCGATTAACCCGAAACAAAATTCAATTTTTGGGCAGATTTTGTTAGCATGTAACCGGTTAACACTTTCATGGTAACCGGTTACACAGTTTAAAATTTGAATTTTTCTTAACGTTACAATTAATGTAACCGGTTAACACAATTTGGGTAACCGGTTACTACTGGGAATTTTTGTAGAAAAATTGCAACTTTTCATATTTTCAATTCATGCTTCTTCTCTATGAACCATGACATCCATTGGTTGTTTGCACCTATTTAAAGAGGTTCACAGAAGGATATTTAAACTAAAATTTTTCAGATTGCAAATCACCTCCTTAAAAATTAATTTTCACAATCTCTCTTTGTTTACTATTTTCAAAGATAAGTGTCCAAAATTCATATGCATCATTTGAACACTTCTATAAACATTGTGAGATTGATTATTCCAAAAGGAGAAGACCAATCCTTTGATTGATGTGCAGATATTTCCAGATTATTCAAACTTCCATTTAAATTAGACACTTGTTGTTCTTCACATCTTAATTTTTCCAGCATTAGTGGAATTAAGATAGTGAGTGTTTTATCCTTACTTGTTTGATAGTAAGAGGTGCATAGGAGAGGATTGTTCTCTTATCACTAAGAAGGTTTCCTTGTTGTTTAGAAACAAGAGAGTCACTTTGAGAGGATTGCTCTCATAAGTGGACTTTGTTGGAAATCCAAGAGTTTGTTCTTGGTGGTCTTTGTTGGTCATTGTACAAGTCCAAACAAATAGTGGAAATCTCTTTCTTGTTGGAAAGGGGATTGGATGTACCTTCGGATTATGAAGGGAACCAGGATAAATCTCCGTGTCATTATTTTTCTGCACTTTACCACTTTCCTAAACACCATTATAAACCAGAAAAATAATCCTTACAACAAGAAAATTTCAAGGTTTCTAATTCACCCCCCTCTTAGACTGATTTCAGACTTACAGATGTAAAATCAATTGACACTCCAATGCCCACAAATGGAAACTTGAAAAAACATGAAAATGGTAAGGATATTGATGTCAAGAAGTAGAGAGGTGTAATTGAATCTCTTTTATATCTTACTGCATCTATGTCAGACATTATGTTTAGTTTGTGTATGTGTGCTCGTTATCAATCGGCTCCTAAGAAATCACATTTAAAATTCGTAAAGTGCATCCTTAGATACCTTTGTGTTACATCTAAGTATGTACTTTGATATTCCAAGGAAGTGATTTTAATTTGGTTGGTTATACCGATTTTCGTATTTACATGAAAATAGTAAATATAAATCTTACTAGTATTTCAACTCAAATTCAACGTTACTTTAAAAACATAAAAATAGAGTGGCTGAAAATATGATTTGGGTTACTTTTCCATCAATGTCAGGTGAGGTATAGTTAGTTTTAAATTTTAATTTAGAAAGAAAAAAATAAAATTGTTCTTAGAGCAAGTTCAGAATCCAAACAACTTGACAAGGAGTTTTCTAAGATAATGCAGAGTGAGTTTGAGATGAGTCTCATGGGGAATTTGAACTACTTCCTCGATTTTCAAATCAAGCAACTCAACAAAGGTACTTTTATGTGTCAAACAAAAAATAGCAACGAAATGCTAAAGATATTTGGTATGGAAGATGAAAAATCAATTGACACTCTAATGCCCACAAATGGAAACTTGGAAAAACATGAAAATGGTAAGGATATTGATGTCAAGAAGTATAGAGGTGTAATTGGATCTCTTCTATATCTTACTGCATCTATGTCAGACATTATGTTTAGTGTGTGTATGTGTGCTCGTTATCAACCGGCTCCTAAGAAATCGCATTTAAAAGTTGTAAAGTGCATCCTTAGATACCTTCGTGTTACATCTAAGTATGGTCTTTGATATTCCAAGGGAAGTGATTGTAATTTGGTTGGTTATACCGATTCCCATTTTGCCACTTGCAAATCGGATACGAAAAGTACTAGTTGAACTATCCACATGTTTTCAAACTCCTTAGTAAGTTGACATAGCAAGAAACATGTTCGTGTTGCTTTATGAACTGTCGAGGCGGAATACGTCGCAGCCTGTAGTTATTGTGCTTAAATATTACGCTCAAACAACAACTATTTGATTTTAATATTAAACTAAAACATATTCCTATCATGTGCGACAACACTAATGTTATTAATCTAACCAAAAATCTGGTGTTACACTCTCGCACTAAACATATTGAGATACGTCACCACTTCCTACATGACCATGTTGAAAAGGAGACGTCGTATTTGAGCATGTTGATAGCAAAAATCAACTTGCGGATATCTTTACAAAACCTCTTGCGACTGAATCGTTTTTTAACATTCGAAGGGAATTGATCATACTTAATATCTCAAATCTGGCCTAAATATGATTTGTCGCATGCACTTTATATATTTTTGCTCTAACTTTCCTTGAAAGTTCAATCACATATGAGTGCATCCTTCATCAATTCATACATGAGGTAATATTGTTCCATTTTTCCTCTTTGAAAGTAAACTTTTTACTTTTGCATGTTGTCTATGTTCCAAATGTTTGATATGCTTGATGTATGAAATATTTCATGAATGTTCACTTCCAAAAAATTTAATTGATGTATTTCAATCTATATGCTTACAGTGACTTCATGTTATTCTTCTTTCATACTTGAAATAAGTTCTTTGTGTATAAGCATGTTATCTATTATTAGTTCTCGCATGATATATGTGTGAGATTGTTGCTTATCTATTCCAGCATGATATATGTTTGAACATGTTATAATGCTAATAAAATTCTTGTAGCGTATCATGGTTATAATAACATTTCTGTTTTTGGTTTGAGTGGTGATAAATCTAAATAATCGCCTTCCTAGAGCACACGTGTGTAGCATTCGGGAGCACCAAAGGTATATGTCACATAATCGTGTCTCTTTTGTAGCAACTCATGAGTTTTTTTATTGCATTGTATCCTTTATCTTTCATGTTTATTGTTATGTTATTTGGCATGATATGTGGCAACTATGTCATATTGTTGCTTAAATTGCTTTTATTTACATTTAGGCATTTTTCAATATTTATATCATTCTATGTGAGTGATGTGTTATTGAGATCTTATCTTTGCAAACGCCTATGTGTATTATATTGATTTATGTGTGATATAAGATACTTCTCATGGATTGCTTTGTCTCTTTTTGATATTGTCAAAGGGGGAGAAGCATCTGCAAGATGAAGTTGAGATGCATACATTCTAGGAGAGCCTTCATGAAGACACGAAACACATCGTCTCAAGTTTTTCCATCATAAAAAAGGGGGAGTATGTGAGTGCAACTTTCCGCTAGATGTATTTTGTATGATGTCAAAACTAGGATACTTTAGCATTTATGTATATTGGATAGTATCTCTCTGAGTCTTAATGTGCATTTTAAAATTAGGAATCATAAAAATATTTTGAAATGATTTAGAAAATGTTTCATGCATTAAAAGCAGGTTTTTATGGGAAAAACAGTTTATGTGTCGACACATATGTGTTATAGGTCGACACATAGAAGAATATTTTCCTATGTGCCGACACATACGAGTTACAGGTCGACACATGTAACTCATTTTTAAAGCATGTAGCTTCTGTTTGATGTTCCGACTGTATGTGTCGACACATGACCTATACAGGTCAATGCATGCATCAAATATGTCGACACATGCAACACATTTTTTCAAAAATTCATGATATTTTTAAATCTTTTGCATTCATTTTGCCTCAAACTTGCATACATATAAATACTTAACACATGCATCATTTCTTTAAGTGATTTTGAGAAAATCACAAACAAAACTGGGATTTCAAAGAGTGTTCATCATCTTCAATCTACATTATATGCATACAAACAAACCAATTACACATAATCATTCTTTGTTTGGATGCCATCTAGAATCAGTGTCAATAAGGTCCAATTTAGGTTGCTGAATTGTAAATAGGGTTGAGATCTTTGAGGGTTTTAAATAAGAAAACCAAGCTGAGGTTTTCCTTCAAGATCATTTTGGAATTTGAAGGTTTGGCATAAGATTATGCAAGGTTGGATTCAATCGAGTGAAAACTTTGAAGAACGGGAGTTTCTTGCAAAGGAGTAACGTGAGACAGTGGATCAACTTGGTAAATCTTAGGTTACAATAATTCACAATTTGGATTTGATCGAGTAAAAGCTTTGAAGAAGAGAGGATTCTTGCAAAGGAGTAGTGTGATACGGTGGATCAAATTGGTGTTGTTAGGTGACTTGATCAAGCTCGGATCAAAGGAAGAGAAAATGTTAGAATCAACATCAAACATATGGTTTGTAGGGTTGGTTTTCTACATTTCTCTTGTATTTTACTTTTGTAATGTAAGGTTAATTTTATTATCTCAATTCGAGTTCGAATTGAGGGAAAATATACCGATAGTGAGACCGATTTGGGAACTTCCTAAATAAATTATTGTGCACTCTCTCTCTCTCTCTCTTACTTTTCACTTGCAATTCGTTGAATTCATCGATTGTGCAATCAATACATTTGGCTAAACTTTTTGATAACCTTTTGAAAGAGGTTTTTTTTAGTTGATCACAATCTATTAGATTTTGGTTGGATTTTCAAATCAACAAATCGTACATAATTCTAAACGAAATTGATTGCACACAAGGTGTTCGATAATTTGTCTCAATAGCATTTTTATGTATTTTATCATTGGATATAGTGTCTACTATTAGAATTGAATTCAAGTGATTGTGATTAATAGTATTTTGATCAATTTGTTCTCATTATCATTACTCGATTCTACATACGTATATCCGAGCTTTTTGATAGCGGTTTAGTTTAGACGATTCAATCTGGGTCACTTCCGCTAGTCATTAAACTTTTTCAAAATAATTTTTGTTAAGCTTTTTTAACTTGGGATCTATTCACCCCTTCTAGATCGTTGTCTATCGTCTAATAAAACACTCATGTTTCTCAATCCCTCATAATCAAGAAATGTGATTCCGTTACGATTCCGATCGTGAATTCAACGCGAATTCAAGAAATGAAATCAATCATACACGCCTCACGCTCACTCGTGTTTCCCTTGGTGTTTCCCATGGATCCGCTAGATACCTAATCATTGGTACACAAGAGGAAGAAAATAAAGATGATGAATATGGAAGAGAAAGAAGATAGAAAGTGTAACTAACTTGTTACTGAAAATTGAAATTCTGTTACTCTATTCAATTCTGTTACAGAGGGTTGCTTATATACTCAAACCCAACTAAATGAAAGTTAAATTTTAATAAAATTAAATATAAATTCAACTTCAAGTGAAATGAATTATAACTAACATGAATAATTTTTACTTCGGAATAATATCCAAAAATTAATCAATGCATCATTATTGATCGTGAAAAAAAGATATTAAATGGCACATTGATTGATTTTTGAATATTGGTCCAAAGTAAAACATATTCAATCCGACTCGGCTCGAAACTAAACAACAACAATTTGAATAAGTATTATTAAATCTAAAAAAAGGCAACATGTTTGCTTAAATTAAAATTTTATAAATTTGAAGCTTACAATTTTTCACTGGGCCAAATATAGTAACTTCCATCAATCATCCCATACTCATTCGAATGTACAGCAGGATCCTGCCTCTCATGATCGTCCTCATCCTACCCCTCATGATCGTCCTCATAATTGTCCTCATCTTCCCCCTCATGATCCACTTTACACGCATGTGTATGTGTGGTAGGTGAGGTGCGAGGTCCCCTCATGATCGTCCTCATCTTAATTCATGGTCATTGCATCCATTCATACGGGATTTGTGAAGAACACTAGTCCACATTAATTTCTATATAATACAATACCATATTTATTTCACTGAGTTCACATTTCCATTATTAAATCAAGATTGACCAAAATTTGCTACAATTGACTTTTTGTCAACAATTGACTTTTTGGTGAACTAGATGATCAAAGTCAATTGAATTTCTCTTCACCCCCTAAGATCTATTTCCATTCATCTTGTCATGTTTCATCATTAAAACCATGTTTTCATTGAAATGGCCTCATGTCCATGGCTTGGTCCATGACTTGGTTCATGTTCAGGTCAGACCACCAATTGGACCAGGTCACAGACCACCATTTGGACCTGCAAGAAAACCAAACCATATAACCATTTTTAAACCTCATTTATTTTTTGAACCTCATTCCATTAAACCATTAAAAAATTTCTATTTAATCTATCATGACAAATTTCAATCATGTCACCAATTCAATTTCATTTTCAATTCAAATTACAATGTTCACCTTCAATCCAAATTCCATGAACAATTTCATCAATCCATTTCTATTACATAAATCAATTATTTCCTTCAATCTAAATTCCATTCATATTTGTCAAACCAACATTTCCATTCAAAGTCAATTACACATTTCCATTAAAATTTCATTCATCCAAACAATCATAATTATTCAATTCCAATTCATATTTTTATTTCAAACCAACACTCAATCCAATTCAATTTCAACATTACAATATCCAATTTTTCATTACAATCTCCAATTCAAGTTCCATGTGCATTTCAAACCAATCATTTACGTTACAATTATTACAAAAAAAACTACAATGCTTAATTTAAACATAGCATTCCAAGTTCCTTCCAAATGCCACAATTGCCAAGTGCAACTCAAATTTCCACTCTTCAAGCCAACTTCATATCCAAGCAAAAGTTCCAAAAGCCATTTGCCAAACGCGAGCACACTCAAGTCTGCAAGCCAATTCCAAACGTATATGAATTCACAAGCCTTTCCGTTTAATCCCTGCAAATCAAAGAGCAAATTAACAACACAATTAACACAATTCCATCCAATACAAAAGCAAACAAGTTCTTCAAGCCAATTTTCCAATTAACATTGCCCTGCATAATTTTGCACTACATCACTAACTTCATTCAAGTTACTCCAACCTTAGGATTAACAACTAACAAACTTACAAGTCTTAATTCTCAGCATATTGAATTTAGGATTCCATGATAAGCAACAATACAAATGCACCACAGAGAACCAAAATTCACTAATTGAATTTGAATTCAATAACTAACTCTAATAATTTTCCTCATTTGCTACTAACCTTTGAATTTCGTATGAATTTGAGTGTAACTTCATGTGCATTCGTAACTGAATTTGAAGCTCTATAAATCAAGTTATGTATTCATTCATCAGGGGATCCAAATCATTCTTCACTCGTTCATCACGAATCTACGAAAATCTCTCTTCACTCATCACGCCTCCAAAATTAGAATGCAACAAAATCACAGGGAATATGAATCAACTAACACTCTTCACTCTCAAAACCTCACACAATACTCTCAATTCATCACGCAATTCCTCACAAAAATTCGACACAGAATCAGCAAACAACAATGCAATAGTAGATGAAGAATTATGAGACGAAGAAAAAGTGTACAAAGGATTGATACCTGGATTTTCGTCTCGATTTTGCGTTATGATTGCGTTTCAGTTTTGATGGGTGAAGTTGATGTTAGACGCAATTAGGAGTAGGGGTGTGCAAAAAACCCCGTTATTAATAACCAATTTGGTATCCAAATTGTTCCACTTTTAAAAAACCAAACTAAATGCTAAAATAAAAATTTGGGTATCCATTTTGTTATCCAAATATAAACCGTTATCCATTATAAAAATTTAGTTTTGTTATTGGGTATCCAAATTTTACTATGCCTTAAATTTTAATATTCGTCTGTTTTCATATTTTATCACATTATAAATTAATTTTATATTTTAAATTATTTTAAGTTTTATAAAAAACATATTTTAAAAATAAAATTCAGAATTTTTTTTCGAAAAAATTATATTTGATATTTTTTTTCAAATAAAATTATTGTTTTCTTTTAAATAAAAAAAATATTTTTTATCAAAAAAAAATTGTATTTTTTTCAATAAAAAAATTCTTTTTTAAAAAATTTTAGATTTTTTTAAAAATAATTTTGTTTTGATAATTTTTTTAATTTTCAAAAAGGTTATTTTTTCAAATTTTCAGAATAGAAAAACTTTTATTTTTAGAATTTTTTTTTTAAATAATTTTTTATTTTAAGAATTTTTTTATTTTCGATTTCCATTTTTTTTAAATAAAATGTTTTCGGTTATTTTTATTTTTTGGAATAATTTATTTTTTAAGATTTTTTTTATTTTCAATTTTTTTTTTCATTTTCAGAATATAATTTTATTATTTTCAACTTTTTCTTTTGATATATTTTTTTTCTTTTTTCTGAGTATTTGTTATTTTTCTAAAAAAAATTGTATATTTTTTAATTTAAAAAGAAAAAGTATTTTAAAACCTCATAAATATGTTTTTAAATTTAAAAATTAATATAAATTTAAAGAAAATAAAATTTAAATTAAATTAAATAACTTTGATTAAAATCAACACTCATTTAAAACCGGTTTTAAACCCGTTCGAAATTTTAAATTGATTTTTGTGAGAAGTGGTTTGGTTTATAAACCATAACCATAAAAATGAATTGGTTCATATTAAATGGTATCCATGCACACCCCTAATTAGGAGTGTTGTTGTTGAATTCGTGGTTGAGAAATCTCGATGAAGCTTTGAATGGATGAATTAAGATGAGAGTGGAAGAAATGCGTTCTTGATGAATCAAGGTGAAAAACGATGAAAGTGATGCTGATAATTTTTGAACTTGTTGCATAAGCGCGTTTGATGTGTGTCGTCAGCTTGTGGAAGCTTTTTATTGTTTGTGACTTGGACCAGGTTTGGGCATAAGGCCCAAGCGATTTTTTTTCCATGGACACTCCCTACCATTGCCTGCACCCTCTCTCTTCATGATAACTAACTTAATTTAACTTAATCAATTATTGATTTCTGATTTAATTTCCATTTTCTATTTCTGAATATTTGTGCATAAACAATAAATATTAGGTTAGTCTTAATTTTTCTATCATGTGTTAGTTAGAAACAATTAGAATAATCATCAGAAATAATTATGATTAATTAGGTTAATTAGATAATTAGGTTGATTAGATAATTAGGTTGATTAGATAATTATGTTAATTAGTGGTTAATTAGATTTTTAGATTTTTGAACTAATTCCCTAATTGCTTTAATTTGTGCATAATGACCATTTTGCCCATAGGGTTTAGGAACTTCTGATTTGCATGCTCCCTTAGCTTAGGGTTTGTATAGATGCAATTGGTGTAATCTGACTGATCATTAATTAGGTTTATTGTGTACCTAATTCAACTGTTATTTTTTCAATCCCATTGATAATGTTAATGAAAGTTTACTTTGATCAACCAAATCCTTTGCATTGTGCTCATTCCTCAAGTCTATTCAAGTGATCAAAAGACCCTTGATCACTTGATAGGGCAAGTCCCTTGTGTTCAAGTTGTATTGGATCTCAGGATCTCAAGACCTCAAGATTCAAATTCAAGTTCATCAATTTCAAAGTCAGTACAAGGCATCCACATTGTAGACAGACTGAACTACCGCTCAAGTACAACAAAGGTGTATCAACACTTGTCAACCATGACTCAATTTGTGTGCTATGAGCCTTAAGTAATAAAGAAGGGGTGAGAGGGAGCATTCATATCCTCATTCTGAATATCTTTGGGTACGGGACGAATGACCCAGTTGCTCACCGTATTCACCTCTTTCATAAACTTTAGCATAATTCAAATCAAATGATTGTCAAGTCTCCTCCCACAACAAGCAACACTCCATCATCAGGATCAATAATCAGAATTACCTATTAACACTTATCAATCATGATTTAAGTTGTGTGCCATGAGCCTTAAGCAACAAAGAATGATGAAAGGGAATGCTTCCTATCCTTGTTTAGAGTACCTTTGCGTACGGGGCGTAGGCCCTAACTATTCAAAGTATCTGCCTTTATTCATAGACTTTAGTATAATTCAAATCAAATAATTGTCAAATATTTTCTTCAACGTTGCCTCGTCAGGATCAATAATCAGAATTTCCTAACATCTACTTGTCAATCACGTTGAGAGTTACACGCCACGAGCCTTAACTAACGGAGAATGATGAGAGGGATTTTTTTCTACCCTTGTCTAGAGTACCTTTGTGTATGTGGCGTAGTCCCTAACTATTCAAAGTATTCGCATTCGGTTATTGACTTTAGTGTAAGTCGAATCAAGTAATTGATAAGGTCTTCTTCAAGCACATTAATTACTATCCTCTTTGGATCACTGGTCATACTTCCCTCCTTGGTGTCAATACATCTTTTGAGGTCATTACCTCAGGGTCACACACCCATTTCCTAATCAATTGCTTCATGTACTGCCTACAATTACAGACTTTGGCATCTTCTCTCCTCTGCCTACAGTTACAGACTTTGGCATCCTTTTCTTATTGCTTCATGCTTTGCCTACAATTACAAACTTTGACATACTCTTTTCATTTCTTCATGCACAACCCATAAACTGACAGACCTTAGAATTCTTTTCTTGGCCCTATGGAGTTACAAACTCTGGAAATCATGCTCTTACCAATACATTTATAGACTTTGGCAAAGCTCCATTCCTTTTTGCCTATAAATTTACAGAGTTTGACATTCATTCTTTATGCCTATAGGGTTACGGACTCTGGCTACCTCTTTCTGTGCCTATACAGTTACTGATTGTGACATCATTTCTCTTTTCCCTTATGGAGTTTCGGACTTTGGCATTCATTTTCTTTGCCTTGTATAGTACGGATTATGGCCCACCTATCATTGCATTTTTTCCTACGAAGTTACAGACTTTGGCAAACCAGCTTTGACTCTTTTGTCCTGACTATACAATTAAAAACTTTGGCTTTCTCTTATGTTATCCTGTAGGGTTGCAGACCCTAGCAAACATCTCTTCTTACCTTGTGGAGTCTCAAACTTTGGTAGTGTCCTTGGTTCAGACCATGCTTTCATAAATCCAACAATACTTGTTCTTTTGAAACTTTGGCTAAACACCACTCATTGGTTAATGCCACACTCCTGTTATTCAAGAAATTTGCTTTGCCTCTTGGCAACCGAATCAATCTATTTCTTTCCTTATTCTGCATTAGTTCCCCAGATGAAGAAGCTCTAACTTTCTCATTGCACAGTGTTATACGGTGAACTGACTTTTGTGTTTTTTGCTTTGAAAAGCAATGTCGCGGATAGCAAGAGTCGCCACCGACTTTTCTTTTATCCAATAAGGAAAGGCGGAAAAGAACAGGAAAGACCTTGATTAGATTTTGAGTTCGGGAGGTACATTATACAAAGGGAAGGTGTTAGCACCCTTTGTATCCATGGTTATCCATGGGCTCTTAATTGCTTAACTCACTTATATTTTCCTTGTTTGAGAAAGTGTCTGAGAAATGTGGTGTGTTTAGAAAACATTTTGAAAGGAGAATTTAACTTTGTAATGATTCTTGTACGAATGTATACAAAGTGTTTATCTCGTTTAATTTTGAAAGATGTTTAGAAAAATATAACTCGGCGATGATTCTGGTGCGAATGTATACCAAGTGGTGATTTTCTAAAAGATGTTTTGAAAAGTGTGAAGTGTGAAAAGTATTTTAAGCTGTGAGCAAGCATTTAAGAGTTATACCTAACCAAGGTCTTTATAGGTATTTCCTATCCTTAGGAGGGTAAAACTGTCCTTACTATTGAGAAGTAAGTAGTCTTATCCTTTGGATGTAAAGGGATATGGTAGGGTCGTCGATTGGTCATTGAAGGCAACATTTGTGAGGATACCTTAGCATTCGAAGGGACGATCATCATTTAACCGTAGGCTACCACGAAGGGTCATCGAGGGACAAAGTCATGTATTCGAAGGCAACATTCGAGGGACTATGATGATTTAACCGAAGGGTCTTTGCTAAGGGTATCCTTACATTCGCGGGACATGGCCGTGATATCGTAAGGCAACAAAGAGAGGGCCCAGATCATATGTTTGAAGGCAATGTAATCAGTCAAGTAATTAAAATGAATCTTCACAAGGGTATCCCCCAAATAAAATGGACTACCTAGCAAACTGTCTCTTCAGGAGTATGTGAACCCTCACAAAATTCAACAAACGGGTTAGAATACCAAGCTAGGGTGCAACCACGAGTTGCACCAAACAACAGAATCACAACAATAATAGTGTCGGGCAAACAACGTGTAGATGCAATAAAAACATGTCAATCAATTATAGAACAGATTAGAATGCAAACGAAAAAACAAATACTGTCATGTTCGCTACTGCCTCGCCTAACGAAGGCTTGGCGAACCCTCGCTACCTGTTCGCTCAGCGAAGTGCTGGCGAACGGCTGCGGGTTCTGGGTTCTTCTTTGATAAAAGTGCGATTTCAGGAACCCCAAACCCTATGGCATCCATTACAGAAATTACATGGTTAAACATTCAAGATGTCGGGTTACATATTCATGCATACTTAAACCCATAGGCAAAACCTAATGATATATTTAGAAATTCAATCATACTCATGTATTTACAGATGTCAAATTAGGAGCATAAAATAGTGGGGGTGTGGCAAACCTGTTTGCAATTGCAATTGCACCGTTGGACTTGCAGATCACTCTTATGGTTTGCACCAGATTGAGTCGGACGGAGGTAACCTTTGTGCAGATGAGTTTCCTTCGGGGTATCCGGGGGTTACTCTGAATTCTCTTCGTTAGCCTCCAGGGTTTTTCCGGTTGCCTCTGTTAGCGTTTGCTTGTTCCCTCTCTGTCTCCGTCTGTCTCTATCTTTCTCTGTCCCGAAGTTCTGGTATTTATAATAATTGTGTCTTGGTGGGCTCAGAATTAAGCCCAAAATTTTATGATATTTCGTGAGCTCGCTAGGCGAGTGAGGTAGCGAGAGATTCGCCTAGCGAAGGGTTTGCTCGCCTAGCGAGCATGCCACTTTAGGCCATCTTCTGGATTTGGTAACCTGTGCGCTGGACCCCTGTTCCTTTAACATTAATGTCTTGAACATGGATTAGAATGTCTTGAACAATGTCCGGAACACTTAACGGGCAAATTTTGGGGTATGACAGCTGCCCCTGTTCAATATTCATAAACCGAGAGAGTTAGAATGGTATGTATGCCATTCGTGGTCTGGAGGTGGAAGATTATTGAACATTTAGAATGCCCCAAAATTTTGCGCTTGTTCATTAGAAGTTAGTCTTAATGGAGATGGGCTTAGAGATGCCATCCAGAAAGTATGATGATGGGGGCTTCAGAGTGCGTCATGCATTAGACCATATCTGAAGACATGGGTGTCATAGTGGGCCGCACGCTAGGCCGTATAATGAGTCATCCATTAGGTGTTATTAGGGTGAGTTGGACCTGATGAGATAAGGATCAGAATGGGTCATACGCTGCTGGGGATAAAGGATCAGAACGGATCATACGCTAGATCGTATCTGAATTGCAGAATGAACCGTCCGTTAGGCTGCATCTGGAGAGGTAAAGAGCAGAATGGATCGTACGCTAGATCGTCTGGGTAGCAGAATGAGTCGTCCATTAGGCGGGTGACTTCACTGGGGATGGAAGATCAGACCGGATCATACGTTAGATCGTATCTGAGTAGCAGAATGAGCCGTCCATTAGGCTGTATCTGAGATAAAAGGTAATCGTATGCTAGACTACATTTTAGAATATACCGTATGCTAGGTAGTATCTGGGTAGCAGAATGAGCCGTCCGTTGGGCTGTATCTGATGATAAAAGGTAGTCGTACGCTAGACTACATTTCAGAATATACCGTATGCTTGGTAGTATCTGGGTAGTAGAATGAGTCGTCCGTTGGGCTGTATCTGATGATAAAAGGTAGTCGTACGCTAGACTACATTTCAGAATATACCGTATGCTAGGTAGTATCTGGGTAGCAGAATGAGCCGTCCGTTGGGCTGTATCTGATGATAAAAGGTAGTCGTACGCTAGACTACATTTCAGAATATACCGTACGCTAGGTAGTATCTGAGGAATAAAGATCAGAATGGGTCGTACGCTAGATCGTATCTGAGCAGCAGAATGAGTCGTCCGTTAGGCTGTATCTGATGATAAAAGGTAGTCGTACACTAGACTACACTTCAGAATGTACCGTATGCTAGGTAGTATCTGAGGAATAAAGATCAGAATGGATTGTACGCTAGATCGTATCTGAGCAGCAGAATGAGCCGTCCGTTAGGCTGTATCTGATGATAAAAGGTAGTCGTACACTAGACTACACTTCAGAATGTACCATATGCTAGGTAGTATCTGAGGGGATGAACATCCAAATGGGTCGTACGCTAGACCGTATTGGAACAGTTGAAGGAACCATACGTTAGGCTGAATCAGAATGAACCGTACGTTAGGCTATATCTGATAATATTTGTATATGTTGTATTTGCAATAAATGTCTGGGATGGGCTTAAAGATGCCATCATTAGGAAGATATCAGCATGTTTGTCAAAATGGATATTCATATGGATTCTATCTGAAAATGTATCTGAATCTTGAATGTAATCGATAAAGATCTGTCTGAATGAATCTTTATTTTTACTGTATCAGGAGGATGATTAACCTGCAAAAAAGTTAGCCTCATGCCATGTTATGATGCATGAGATGTTTTATGCTCTCGAAAATAAATGCGAACATTGTATGCATGCATATGCTGTGAAATGATGTATGAATGAATTATGCGTCCGAAAAACTTTTACCAGGGTAAAATAAATCCTTATACTCTGGTTGGAGATATTTGTATTGATGACCCTTTCTTAGCTGGGGATATCTGATTTCTTGTCTGATGGTAGAAATATTCACCAGGACCTGGCTGGGGATAAAAGAGATGACCAGTCTGTCTAGTAATGCCAATTTCTTCTGGGAAATAACTGGTTTTGCTGGGGAATAGGATTAGCAACTGGACTCATCGGAAAGCATGGTTAGACTTTATCCTCGACCCTAAAGTCTTTTAGTAACTGCTATCTCTATTTTACGCATGTATTTTCGGTAAACATCAATCATGTTCAAACGCATATATTAATTCGAATTAAATCAATGGACGTTTATGCAAACAAAACAGAGAAAGTAAAACGAAAGCATCTTTTTGGAAATAAAATTGTATTGATTTTGGAAGAGGGCCTATAAATAGGCAATTTGAGTACAAGGAGACAGAAATCCTAGTAAGAGGAAATTGTCAAGAAAACAAAGAAAAAGCTATGAAGAAAAAGTCCTATTGATTTTAATTCCACTACTGTCATTATGTCTTCAGGCCTCTCATCTCCTGCTGTCGGATAGAGGTGATTGGCTTGTTCAGTCCCTTTGACTTGGGTGAAGCTGACCGAGAACGGGACATAGTCATACGCTTTAATCCCTAATTTTTGCCTGGACCGCCTTTTCAGGTTTTCAGTCCACCAGGATACCCTTTTTTGCCCAAGCCGCCTTTTCAGGTTTTCGACTTGCCGGGTGTACATTTTTATATGTTTATCCCTAATTTTTGCCCGAACTCTTTTGGTTCGCCGGGACGCCCTTACTTTTGCCTAGATATGTCGACCTAGCGGGTCTCTTTTATGCATAGTATTTTTTAACTATGTCTGCGTTCACGGGATGCGGGAAATCTTCGCCATCCATTGTAGCAAGCATCATGGCTCCACCAGAGAATACCTTCTTAACTACAAATGGCCCTTCGTATGTGGGAGTCCATTTGCCTCTAGGATCACCTTGTGGTAGAATGATACGCTTTATCACCAAGTCGCCAATTTGATACACCTGTCTCTTGACTTTTTTATTAAATGCCTGGGTCATGCGCTTCTGATATATCTGCCCATGGCAAACAGCCGCAAGTCTCTTTTCATCAATCAAATTTATCTGATCGAGTCGAGTCTGAATCCATTCATCTTCATCTAAGCCTGTATCTTTCATAATTCTTAGAGAGGGAATCTGGACTTCCACTGGTAAAACGGCTTCCATTCCGTAGACTAAAGAGAAAGGAGTTGCCCCTGTCGAAGTGCGTACTGAAGTGCGATAACCATGAAGAGCAAATGGTAACATCTCATGCCAGTCTTTGTATGTTACTGTCATCTTTTGTATAATCTTCTTAATATTCTTATTAGCAGCTTCTACGGCGCCATTCATCTTTGGCCGGTACGGAGAAGAGTTATGGTGTTTTATTTTGAACTGCGTGCAGAGTTCAGTAATCATCTTGTTGTTCAAATTAGTACCATTATCAGTGATAACTCTTTCAGGGATGCCATACCGACAAATAAGACTATTCTTAATGAACCGTGCCACCACATTCTTGGTGACAGAGGCAAATGAGGCTGCCTCTACCCACTTTGTAAAGTAATCAATAGCAACAAGAATGAAACGATGTCCATTAGAAGCAGTAGGTTTAATCTCTCCAATCATATCAATGCCCCACATTGCAAAGGGCCAAGGTGATGTCAATACGTTCAATGGAGTAGGAGGTACATGTACTTTGTCCGTATAGATCTGGAACTTGTGGCAAGTTCTGGAGTGATGGTGGCAATCAGCTTCCATGGTAGACCAATAATACCCTGATCTCAGAATCTTCTTGGCCATCGTATGTCCACTAGAATGAGTCCTAAAAATACCGTCATGTATGTCTTCCATAATCTTTTCTGCTTCCCTTTTATCCACACAGCGAAGCAAAGTCGAATCATGATTACGTTTGTATAATACTCCATTACTCAAAAAGAATTTAGCGGAGAACTTCCTCAGAAACTTTCTGTCATTGATGGATGCCCCTTCAGGGTATTCCTGAGTTTCTAAATATATTTTTACTTCGTAGAACCAAGGTTTCTCTTCTACTTCATCAGTATTAAGTTCATAACAATATGCTGGTTCATCTAATCGTTCAACGGTGATCATGGGAGCTTCATCATTCCATCTGACTCTGAACATAGATGACAGGGTAGCCAATGCGTCTGCCAACTGATTCTCTTCTCGTGGAATATGTTCGAACGTAATCTCTTCAAAGTATGGGATTAATGTTAACACCCGCTCTCGATAAGGGATGAGGTTCGGATGTTTAGTGTCCCATTCTCCTTTGATCTGACTAATTACTAAGGCTGAGTCTCCGTACACACTCAAAAACTTGATTCTCAGGTCTATAGCAGCCTTAAGTCCCAAAATACACGCTTCATACTCAGCCATATTGTTGGTACAGTCAAAACATAGTCTAGCAGTGAAAGGCGTATGGCAACCCCTGGGAGAAATAATTACAACACCAACACCATTGCCCAATGCATTAGAAGATCCGTCAAAAACCATAGTCCATCGGGATCCCAGTTCGGGTCCTTCATCTGGTCCAGGTTCTTCATAATCAGTAACAAGCATGACATCCTCATCTGGGAACTCAAAATTCATAGATTGGTAATCATCAACTGCTTGATGAGCCAAATGATCAGCTAACACGCTTCCTTTGATTGCTTTCTGAGTAGTATATTGGATATCATACTCTGTTAAAATCATCTGCCATCTTGCTATTCTTCCGGAGAGGGCAGGTTTCTCAAATATATATTTGATAGGATCCATCTTAGAAATCAATAAAGTGGTATGATTCAACATATACTGTCTTAGTCGGCGGGCAACCCAAGCCAAAGCACAACAAGTTTTCTCGAGCAATGAGTATCTTGTTTCACAGTCGGTAAACTTTTTGCTAAGGTAGTATATGGCATGCTCTTTTCGACCAGACTCGTCATGTTGCCCCAACACACACCCCATTGAATTTTCTAACACGGTCAAATACATGATTAGAGGTCTTCCTTCAACTGGTGGCATCAGAATTGGAGGTTCTTGGAGATACTTCTTGATTTTGTCAAAAGCTTCTTGACACTCATCATTCCATATCATCTCTTGATTTTTCCTCAGTAATTTGAAGATGGGTTTGCAGGTAGCAGTCAAATGGGAGATAAATCGGGCAATGTAATTCAAGCGTCCCAAGAAACCTCTGACTTCTTTATCTGTACGGGGAACCGGCATTTCTTGAATAGCTCTCACCTTAGCTGGGTCAACCTCAATTCCTTTACCACTGACAATAAAGCTCAAGAGTTTACCGGATCTTACTCCAAAGGTGCATTTGTTCGGGTTCAATCTCAACTTGTACCTCTTCAACCTCTCAAACAGTTTGTATAAATGATCGAGGTGTTCTTCTTCAGTATGAGATCTGGCTATCATGTCGTCCACATATACCTCTATTTCATGATGGATCATATCATGGAACAAAACCACCATAGCACGCTGGTATGTTGCCCCTGCATTCTTTAAACCGAATGGCATTACTTTGTAACAGAAAGTGCCCCATTGCGTCACAAACGTAGTTTTCTCCATGTCTTCAGGTGCCATCTTAATCTGGTTATAACCTGAGAATCCATCCATGAATGAGAATACCTTGTGTTGAGCGGTGTTATCTACCAGAACATCAATGTGCGGAAGTGGAAAGTCATCTTTGGGACTCGCTTTATTCAAATCTCTGTAATCTACACACATTCGCACCTTACCATCCTTCTTTGGCACTGGTACCACATTAGCAACCCATTGAGGATAAGAAGTAACAGCCAGAAAACTCGCATCAAATTGTTTCATAACCTCGGCTTTGATTTTCTCAGACATTTCAGGACGCATGCGACGAACCTTTTGCTTAACAGGATGACAATCTTCCTTCATTGGCAAACGATGCACTACTATATCAGTATCCAGTCCTGGCATGTCTTCATAAGACCAAGCAAAAATCTCTGTATAGTCATGTAACATCTGAATCAATCTTTCTTTGACACTGTTTCCCAAGCCTGCTCCTATTTTGACTTCTTTCTTGTCTCCTTCAGTACCCAGATTTACAGTTTCAATTGATTTCTCATGCAGCTGTATAGTCTTTTCTTCTTGCAGTAACAGTCTGGCAAGCTCTCCAGGTACTTCACAATCTTCCTCACTTCCATCCTCGGCTTGGTAGATCGGATTTTCAAAGTCATAATGAACAGTAGCAGAATTATTATCAACAGGATCTAGAGTGGATATAGATCTGCAATTTGTTACGTGAGTGTGTGTAAGAAAGCATAGCTTGTTTAAAATATGACAGGAAAGATAAAGAGCGCAATATTTGAATGCAAAAAGTCCATTGATTTATTGAATGTGGATATGCTTATGAAAATGACAAAACCCTTAACAAATTAGCTATTTATGCCCCGAGCATGGACACAATGCTTTTAAGAAGTTCAACTGTAAAAATTAAAAATTTGCAACACTAAAATAGGCAATAACAATTACTCCTGACTAAACAAAATCGAGATAGTGTCTTCAGCCTTCCAATTATTGAGTCCGTCACCAATTGTTGGGAAAATCCAGCTATCCCAGTCGCAATCGCTATCAGCATCTTCTACAGCATTAATCTGATCTTTGACTACCTTTTCAGCGCTAAATCCCAGGCCAAATCTATCAGACTTGTACGGTACATCGATCAGTTGACCCTAGCCAGTACGACCACCATCTCCAACCACGGCTTGAGCGTCTTTCTTCTTCTCGAGCAAGAGAGCCTTCAGCTCCTCCTGCCCCTTGGATAAGTTCAAGATCATCTCCTGGAACTGAGCATTCTGAGTTTGGAGATCTTTGACAGTTTGTTCGAGAGCCATCTTTCTGTTTAGAAGGAAGACCGTGAGAACATTGATCCTTTAGAGTACCTGTTATGCAATGTTATGTTATGCTATGCAATGTATGAAATGTTTTCAAGAACTTTTGGATTTTAACTTTGCGTAAACCACCAAAAGAGGGAAACTTTTATTAATAATTTCTTTAATCAATGTTCATTACAAGAAAAAAAATGAAAGCTCAAGTCTCCCAGGGACGGCTTCTTTTTGGGCGGAGATATGCATTGAGTCTTCGTTCCTCATTAAGCTGGCTGGTGAGCTCTAATACTTTCTTCCTTTCTGCACCGAACTGAGTTTCAAAAGTATCCCTTTCCTCTCTCAACTGGATCCAGGATTTCTTCAATTCTTCAACATTGGTAGGCATATCTGGATAAGGAATGATCTGAGGGGCACCTCCTTCAACTTTTGGTTCGACAATCAGAGGTCCGATTGCAAGATATGGCATGGTAAGCTCACGAGCTCTGGCGTGTACCCATCTGAGATAAGGTTCCATAGGAATAGAGTTTTTCTGTCCTAAAGTACTTCTTTTCACCATGCCCCCAACTCGTACAAACCTTTGACGGAGACCTTGAGAGTCGTTGTCATAGTCAAACACAGTGCCTTGAATAATTATTTCATGTGGACCATCTCTTCGAGCATAACCAAACTGACGTAGGGCTAAAGCTGGGTTATAAGTAATACCTCCTCTTATCCCCAAGAGTGGTACGTTAGAGAATTCTCCACAATGGTCAATGATGACAACATTTTCTTTGGGTTGAGGACACCAATGGATGTCTGAGTGGGAGAGGGACATTATCCTTTGAGACCATTTCAAATTTTGCTCATTCTTCAAGACTGATTGAGGAAGGTGCGCAATAAACCACCTAGATAATAAAGGTACGCAGCACATGAGAGTCCCTTGCCTTTTCATAGTACGAGTGTGAAGGGAATGCAAAATGTCTCCAAGCAAGGTGGGCACAGGGTTATGAGTGAGAAATATCCTAACAGCATTCATGTCTATGAATTGATCCGGGTTAGGAAATAGCACCAAACCATAGATTAGTAGTGCTAGAACATCTTCGAAAGCATGGACATTCATAACTTTTAGGAATTCTCGGGCCTTATTTATCAGAAATTTGGCAAGTAAACCCTTAACTCCACTTCTTGTTACCCAATTAGTTTCAATGTCAGACTTTGTCATGTGTAAAGCCGCGGCAACTTCTTCGGACTTCGGAATCTTTTCTAAACCACTGAAAGGTGTTTGATCAAGGATAGGCATCCCAAGCAGCCTGGAGAATTCTTCTAATGTGGGTACCAACTGATAATCTAGGAAGGTGAAGCAATGATGTTTAGGATCGAAGAACTGGAATATCACTCTCATCATATCTTCTTTGAAACCGGTGGTAACTAAATTGAGGAGAGAACCATGCTTCTTGATGAACTGAGCATGATGGGGAAGTTCTGACACTAAATCCTTAAGTTGAGGAGAGGTCGCTACAAAATTGATTCGGATGGTCTTCCTGGAAGCCATAGCCTTGCAAAACAGAGCAAAGTTAAATCCCTAAGTCCTTGAAATGGTTAGTACAATGCCATGATGTCATGAGGTTATGATGTTATGATGTTATGATGTTATGATGTTATAATGTTATGATGTTATGATGTTATGATGTTAAGTAAGTAACAAACACAAACAAGTCACACCGCAATTATTCCTAGGTTTTAAGGCTTGCATGAGTTCCATAGGTAAGTACCCTCCCCACTGAAGTTTGGTTGGTTCAACCTGTCCTAGAATAGTAACTGGGTTCTAGAAGGATCTTAAATCATTGACCTTTCTTTAAGTCCACTTCAGTGCAACACCAAGCGGTTGACCAAAATTTCCCTAAAGTGCAATCTCAAAGACTGTAGTATCGAGTATCAACCAACCCCAGTCGGAACCGAAGTCAATTATCTCACTACTTTCTAATGGCTAGGATGAGTCAATTAGGGTTCTAAAGGTCTGGTTAATGCTTTGATGACACCACGCAGACGCCAAATTTTTCCTCAAGTAAACATGAGGAACATCAGGACATCCAAAATGTCACATTAACCGTAGCCATCATTTTAACCATTCCAGTATACGCCGGACAGTCGCGATGATCTCTTGCTACTTACCTAAGGTACACTAGATCCGGGTGTAGGATCTTTCACTCGAGCATAGAATACCCAAACAATCCCTTAAAAGTAAATCAGACAAAGAAACCGTTCGAAAACATAAGTGGTCTCATCTTTAAGGTAACCTCTCTTTGTCCCCAGCAGAGTTGCCAGTTCTGTTATACAGTGAACTGACTTTTGTGTTTTTTGCTTTGAAAAGCAATGTCGCGGATAGCAAGAGTCACCACCGACTTTTCTTTTATCCAATAAGGAAAGGCGGAAAAGAACAGGAAAGACCTTGATTAGATTTTGAGTTCGGGAGGTACATTATACAAAGGGAAGGTGTTAGCACCCTTTGTATCCATGGTTATCCATGGGCTCTTAATTGCTTAACTCACTTATATTTTCCTTGTTTGAGAAAGTGTTTGAGAAATGTGGTGTGTTTAGAAAACATTTTGAAAGGAGAATTTAACTTTGTAATGATTCTTATACGAATGTATACAAAGTGTTTATCTCGTTTAATTTTGAAAGATGTTTAGAAAAATATAACTCGGCGATGATTCTGGTGTGAATGTATACCAAGTGGTGATTTTCTAAAAGATGTTTTGAAAAGTGTGAAGTGTGAAAAGTATTTTAAGCTGTGAGCAAGCATTTAAGAGTTATACCTAACCAAGGTCTTTATAGGTATTTCCTATCCTTAGGAGGGTAAAACTGTCCTTACTATTGAGAAGTAAGTAGTCTTATCCTTTGGATGTAAAGGGATATCGTAGGGTCGTCGATTGGTCATTGAAGGCAACATTTGTGAGGATACCTTAGCATTCGAAGGGACGATCATCATTTAACCGTAGGCTACCACGAAGGGTCATCGAGGGATAAAGTCATGTATTCGAAGGCAACATTCGAGGGACTATGATGATTTAACCGAAGGGTCTTTGCTAAGGGTATCCTTACATTCGCGGGACATGGCCGTGATATCGTAAGGCAACAAAGAGAGGGCCCAGATCATATGTTTGAAGGCAATGTAATCAGTCAAGTAATTAAAATGAATCTTCACAAGGGTATCCCACAAATAAAGTGGACTACCTAGCAAACTGTCTCTTCAGGAGTATGTGAACCCTCACAAAATTCAACAAACGGGTTAGAATACCAAGCTAGGGTGCAACCACGAGTTGCACCAAACAACAGAATCACAACAATAATAGTGTCAGGCAAACAGCGTGTAGATGCAATAAAAACATGTCAATCAAGTACAGAACAGATTAGAATGCAAACGAAAAAACAAATACTGTCATGTTCGCTACTGCCTCGCCTAGCGAAGGCTTGGCGAACCCTCGCTACCTGTTCGCTCAGCGAAGTGCTGGCGAACGGCTGCGGGTTCTGGGTTCTTCTTTGATAACAGTGCGATTTCAGGAACCCCAAACCCTATGGCATCCATTACAGAAATTATATGGTTAAACATTCAAGATGTCGGGTTACACATTCATGCATACTTAAACCCATAGGCAAAACCTAATGATATATTTAGAAATTCAATCATACTCATGTATTTGCAGATGTCAAATTAGGAGCATAAAATAGTGGGGGTGTGGCAAACCTGTTTGCAATTGCAATTGCACCGTTGGACTTGCAGATCACTCTTATGGTTTGCACCAGATTGAGTCGGGCGGAGGTAACCTTTATGTAGATGAGTTTCCTTCGGGGGTATCCGGGGGTTACTCTGAATTCTCTTCGTTAGCCTCCAGGGTTTTTCCGGTTGCCTCTGTTAGGGTTTGCTTATTCCCTCTCTGTCTCCGTCTGTCTCTATCTTTCTCTGTCCCGAAGTTCTGGTATTTATAATAATTGTGTCTTGGTGGGCTCAGAATTAAGCCCAAAATTTTCTGATATTTCGTGAGCTCGCTAGGCGAGTGAGGTAGCGAGGGATTCGCCTAGCGAAGGGTTTGCTCGCCTAGCGAGCATGCCAGTTTAGGTCATCTTCTGGATTTGGTAACCTGTGCGCTGGACCCCTGTTCCTTTAACATTAATGTCTTGAACATGGATTAGAATGTCTTGAACAATGTCCTGAACACTTAACGGGCAAATTTTGGGGTATGACACACAGTGAGAATACATAGGCACGAGGATACAAATCCTCCGCTCGCAAGCACATTTATTTATTTCATTCCCTTTCTCCAATCATTCACTATTCAATACCTTCAATCAATTTATTCACAGTGATATACTTTCTCTTTGATCCAAACACATTTTTTCTTTGAGTACCATACATAATTTTAGGCAAATAACCAGTGATTGCCTCTGAACCAAGAGTCGTTTTGCTTGTATTGTTAGTACATTGCCTAGACAAACATCTCCTTACTCACTTTGCATCCATATACATACAATACCCTTTGTTTTGGCTTGATGTCAGTTTCCTCATTGGTTTAGACATATCTACCTTATGGGTTCAAACCACATAATCCTTTGATTCAAGCCATACTTCAATCACTCTTTTTTCACCTTCCACCTTTAGTTCCACGAACTACAAAGCTCTGATTTCCTCATTGTACTATGAGGATAAGTTAGCACGAGGATTCGAATCCTCTACGAGAACATTAATTATTAATTTCTTTTTTTCCTTTTATTCAGATCATTTGCAAGTAATCCTTAGATATTGACATTCATTCTAGAAAATAGCAATCAAAACGGTTCCCGTTGAGTACAACGGATGTGGGGGTGCTAATACCTCCCCCTTACATAACCGACTTCCTTGCCCTTTTTCTCTTTCCCCGAGTTTTATCGATGTTTTACCTTTCCTTCGGGAATAAATAAAGTTTGATGGCGACTCTTTTGTATCTTCGAGTGTGCGATACATTCAGGTATATTTTCGCTAGCTTCATAATCGATATGCATAGAATCAATATCATGTTGCAACAAATTATCTTTCCAATATGGGAGGTCCCAAAATATACTTCTTTTTGTCCAATTGTGAGTGACCCCATATCCTTGAATTTCACATACTTTACCATTATCTATGAATTTTGGAAGTTCACAAACTTGGTACCATACTTCACCTGGTGAAAATCGACGGGGAGGAAAATCTGTTACTCACTCGTCTTTTTTGAAATCATTCTTGTTTCTTCTATAGACATGATGTTCTGGTAGAATCTGTAGTGACAGTTAAACCACAAACTTTCCCCCCATTTTCCAAAGTAAGTGCCTTGTTGTATTCCATGCAATAAGGATAACCATTTTTCCATGTGTACCCCAACCAGACAACATGCCATATGCGGGAAAGTCATTAATAGTCCATATCAAGGTAGCTCGCAAAATAAAGTTTTGTTTACATGATATATCATAAGTCCATTCTCCAAACCACAACCTTTTCAAATCCTCAATTAAAGGTTATAAATACGCATCAATTCCGGCTTTTGGAGTCGACGGTCCTGGAATGAGGCAAGTAAAAAACATGTATGGTTATGTCATGCACATCTCAGAAGGGTTACAATAACTGGCCAACAAGAATATCCACTTCCCGATGCTTGGACATATGGAGTAAAACCATCAGAGTGTAGTCCAAGCCTCACATTTATAGGTTCTACAATAAAATGAGTATGTATTCTATCAAAGCGCTTCCATGCCTCGCCATCAAATGGATGCTGCATAATGCCATAACTTGTTTTATTTTTATGATGCCATGTCATTTGACTTTCACTGTGCATTAAAGCTTGCGTCGTATCCGGGAGGAAAGACCGCTGGTGGGGGTCCTAACTCTCTAAATTGTACAAGCGATGCTCTTAGAAGGTAAGGAAAAATATGACTATAAGGCATTGGTACTGGGTTAAATCTCCTCTCAGGTCTCCTTAATCTTTATTGTTGCGGTTGATATTGTTGTTGCTGACATTGTTGTTGCGGCTGATAACGTTATTGATTTTGTTGTGGTTGTTGACGCGATTGATACTGATGTTGTTGTTGTAGTTGCTGAATGGGAATATCAAGAGTTTGTTGTTATTTTTGAACGGGAGCCATGGTGGCTACTTGTTGGTAGGTTAGATTTCTAGTTCGAATGATGGTTGCGACACTAGTCTCGCCTTCTCTTTTTTTTCCGTAAGCAATAAAAGGCTTCTTCGTTGAACTGGATACACTTGTAGAGTTTTGGATCTTGATCATATTTTCAATCCTTTCGTCGGCTAAGACTAAGTCAGAAAAACCTGAAGAAGTGCTCCCCACCATTCTGTCAAGATATGGGCCCTATAAGTTACCCATAAACATGTCTATCAGCTCATTTTCCAGCAATGGGGGTTGTACCCTGGCAGCTAACTCCCTCCACCGTCGGGCATATTTCTTTAATGTTTCTTCAGACCTCTGCATCAGATTTTGCAGTTGCGTTTAGTTAGGATCCATATCAGTATTATATTGATAGTGCTTAAGGAGTGCCTCAGCCATCTCCCTCCATGTGCGAATATGAGTGCCCACGAGCTGCATATACCAATCCAAGGAGGCCCCACTAAGGGAATCCTAGAATAAATGCATTAAGATTCTGTCATCACCAGAATAAGCAGCCATCTTCCGGAAGTACACCCTAATGTGATCCTCGGGTCACTGTTTCCTTTATATTTTTCAAAGTCTGGGACTTTGAACTTTGCTGGAATAAGAACACCCGACACTAGGCACGTTTTTGCTACGTCAAGACCCAACGCGTCTGTAATCTCCATAGCTTTGAGGTTCTCCTCGATAGCCTTCACCTTCTTCTCTACCTCGTTGGTCGCCGGACCTAAAGTTCATACTGAGAGGCGGCCCTTGGGATGAAAAATGCATCGTGTTGATCGTCTATTTCAACAACGGGAAGATGAAGGTTTGTAGCGGTAAATTCATGACCATTAAGCTATGGATAAGCTTAACATCAATAAAACCAAAGTCGCCACCGCGCTTTTATTGTTTCCAAAGGAAAAGGGAAAAGTACGAACAAAACCCAAAGATAAGAAGTTTTCAAATCAAAACTAATAAAATGCCAGAGATTACAGGTAAGGGGATTGATTACACAGAGGGAAGGTGTTAGCATCCAAAGTGTCATAGGTACTCCTAGGGATCCCTTTTTTATGTGTGCATGTGTTTTTGATATAAAATATGTTTGAAGAAATAGAGTGTGGGGATGAGAAAAGAATTCATTGATTATATTTTTGTGTTTGACAAGACCTTGAGACTTGTGCCTACGTACCAACATAAAAATGAGGGATCAAAACCTCGTAGTTCGTGGTAACAATTTCAAAATGAGTGGGTTGCTTTTAATAAAAGGTTAATAAGAAAGGCACAAAAGGCCCAAAAATTTGAATGAAGTTGTTAATTCTTTTTGTCTTTTGAAATTTTAAGTCAATATGATTAGATTTATTTATAAGTTTGATTTAAGAAAAAGGAGTTTAAAAATTCATTGGTATGAGGCCAAAGTTTCTATTTTGAAATAAGGTCTAAGTTTGGAATTTCAAGCAAAGAAAGTTTTTGAAAAGGGGGAGAGATTTATTTGAAATTTAAGAAGTGGGAGGAGATGAAGAGGCTATCCTAAGCATAAAATTAAAAGTTAAGAGTTGAAAAGATCTGACCAATGAGATGCAATCCAACAGACAAGAATGTCATATAGAAAACCCACTTTCCCTTTGGACTTTGAATCAAGCAATAATCAATTAGGAAATTAGCAATATCAGACATCATGAAGATCAAGGCATCAAATAAAGATAGCCACATCCAAGCAAGCCAATCCCATAGTTAGCAGTCTTCTTTGTCTTCTCATGTATCAGATGAAATACTCCTTTGATCAACTCAGGATGAAGCATTAGACACAAGATCAAAATAACAGTTTGCATCAAGACTATGTAGCATACGAGTTCAAATAAATCCCAAGACTTGCATCAGATGAACGCTCAGTTCATGATAACTTGGTCTCAAAATGTTGGCATTGGCCAAGTCCTTTTGCATATGGAATGTTGCCTAGTTCTAAGTCCAAAAGTTCAGATCAAGATCAACAGTCCACCAAACATTTTGTAGGGGTTTTTGTTGTTTATTAAGTGTTTTAAGGTCATAAGACCACAAACAAGATCAAAATACACAAACAAATACACAATCACAAAATATGGCTCAAATGAGCAAAGTGAAAATGCTGTAAACATAAACAAGTTGAATGAAATGTAAATGGCAATGAATGGTAGATGACTGAAAATTAAATTGCATAAAGTAAATGACTTGAAAGTAAATCAATATTAGCAATGGTTAGTCAAATGTTAGTCAAGGTTAATTGAATATTAGTGGTGTTTTTATTTTTTTTAATTGATTAAGTCATTCTTTGAAGAACACTCAACCATCTATTCACAAGCATAGATCCTTGAACCAAGACATCTTCCATAGGAAAGAAAAAAGGCCAAGTTTCCACACAATAACATGAAAGATGGGAGACTTACAATCTCACTTACTAGAATGTTATGTCTTTAGGGTCAAATTTAACTTTATGTTAAGCAATCGTAATTGGACTTATGTAGAAGTCACAACTATCTGAGGTCAGGCAATAAAAAATTAGGTGTTAATGCATGTTAGAGATTTGGTATGATGAACCAAACTCTTAAAACATACCACCCACTAAAAGAAAAATATGGGACTTTCACCAAAAATATTTAAAGATTTTGGGTAAAAGTCCCATATTTTTTGGATTAAAAATGAAATTATTATGAATTAAACAAAATAAATGGAATAGACATAAATTCAGAAATTAAAAAGAAAATTAAAAAAACAAGGGCCATCAGATCTCCCTCATTAATTGAGGTGGCAGATCTGATGACCACGCGCGCGCTATCCACCAAAGACCTGAGTCAAGGCGCCACACGCGTGGTAATCAAAACCAAAGGCCAAGATTAAAACTTTGGGACCATATCAGATGGCATGGGACTTGTCAACTGCACCACCGGAGCCCTAACTCCTGTCATCTTCTCTGGTGATCACCATCAGACTGGTCCAACCTCAACTTCATGAAAAATGAAAAACAATGACACTATTTCAAAGAGAAAATGCTCAGGAGCTCGATTCTGGCCTCAATTTTCTCAAATTCCAAGTATATAAAAAGATACAGGGATTTGAATTTTGAGGATCATGAACTGAGTTGCTTTGATTTGACCTCAAAGCAACTCAATCTTGTTGCCTACATTGGTAGGACTTCAACCAACCAAGAATCACAAAGAATAGTGAAGAATTGAGAGAGAATCGAAGAGATGAAGTTTATGAAATTTCACCTTTGAGTAGCTTCAATTCAGCTTGATCTTGACCTGGATTTGCTTGGTTCTTCCTCCTCTTGCTTGTAGTAATCAATTGGAATTAAAAGGGCAATGAATTCTTGGAGTTTGAACTTCAAAATAGAAGGTGAAATTCAAACTCGATTTTAATGAAATCCTCAAGAAATTCTATGGTGTGAGAGTCTGAGTTCTCTTGGAAAAGCTTGGGTAAGGTGTGTGTGTGTGTGATTGATAATGCCATGAGCTTGTTTAAATAGGCAATGGAGTTGATTTTTGCACCACTTGAAATTTTGCCAAAATTGGAAACCAAGTTGTATGGATGCATGGGCAATGATTTGGGCCTAAGGAATGATGCAATCCATCTCCAATTTGTGTGCAGTTAATGTTGAAGTCATTACATGGAAGCATGCAAAGAGGAATGATCACTTGAATCTAAAACTTGCCAAAATAAATCCCACAACAGAGCCATCCGCAAGTCACTAAATTTTAATCCGAATGAGGTAATCTTGGACGTTTTGGAAAGGTAAGATCAAGGGGAACAACTTTCATGTTGAACATTTTTTCATTTAAAGCTTGGATCATGATGAATTTTGAGGTTGAAGTTTGGAAAATCAAACATATTTGAAAATTTTCTAAGTACCAAGTCAAATGTTCATTTCTTCCATCTTGAATAACTTTTTCTATGGACTTCAAATGGAAGAGGTTCCTTCATCAAAGTTGCATCTATTTCAAACCTATTAAATTTAGTAACAAATTTGACCTCATTTGGATTTGGCATGAAGGAGTTATGCATTTTAGAAGTTGAGCAAAATCACTTGTTCAATGGTAATGGCCTAAAATGACCTATAATGTTTCCTCTTGGCACATGCATTTTAAAGCTGAATTTGAACTTCTTCCAAACATCAAAGTTGAAAAATACATATTGAATTTGGTCATGGAACTTGAATGGATTTAATCTCATAAAAATTGACCAAGTTTTGGTCTTTGGAAGTTGGCCTTCTAACTAGGGTTCAGACAAAATGACCTATAATATTTCACCGTAAAAACTGACTTTCCAAGCAAACCTAGATCTTGACTTCAACATGAAAGTTGTTTGGAATTTAACAAGGAGTAACTTTTATCTTGGAATCATTTTTATATGACAAACTTTGTAGGAGATAGGGTCTAGGGAGCCCCAGTTTTGACCAGTTGACTTTCTTTGGTCAACCACCATGAACCAACTTGCTAACTTGAAATATTCTTGATGTGTGGGACTCATGGAGGATCATATATGTGTAAGATGATGTAATATGAAGTATTACTTGAAATATTTGATCAAATGATAAAGAAACTTATTGAGGAAGTCACACAAGATACTCAGATGAATTAAGGCTTCAAAAGCAAACAAGCTTCAAACTCTTGATGATTTCTTGATCAAAATGATATGTGAAGACCATGGGGATCCATATATGATGTCTATAGTCAATGTGAACCATATATTGATTAATATCTTTGCACTAAGGATCTTAAACCATATATAAGAGCTTGATGAGGCATTGGTGGATGTACATACTTCCTACAAAAGCATCAAACTATACATTGACATATTTTTGGTATTTTGGTTAGTAAATAATGAAAAAGAAAGTATGATACAATTAAATGTGCTTGGTGATCTCTCCCCATGTAAATCCAATGAATGAGGGGTGAAGAGGATGCCAAGGTGTGATCCCAAAGCTAATGCATATGATGAGATAGCATGAGGGATCTTAGGGTCAAAATTGGGGTCTTACAGCTACCCATATTTAAGGACATTCTAACTGAGGATGTGAAGGTTAAAATCTTAGTATCAACTCAGTAGAATGGACTTAAATAACAACATAGAGAAACAAATTTTGGTCCCTAAGAGACCTTATGATGCATATGATATGAATGTTAAAATAATCTTTGTAGAGGAAAATACTGCCACAAAGGAAAAGAATCCGGAGAGACTGAAAGTCCAAAGGAGCATAATGCATTCCATAGGGAACACTCACTGGGGAAACAAAGACTCTGGGGGGATAAAAAAGTTGTGCGTAGGCCATGCTACGACTTGAAAACTGCTGGAGATACGAGAGGAATTCCATGAAAATAAATCAATGGAAGGACTCAGTTGAGGATAAGAAAATCCGCAGGGGAAATAGGTAAATCATAACAAAACTGAAATACTCGAACTTAACAAGGGATGGCGACTTCAATGAGGAAATACACACTCAAACTCAATTGGGGAAGAATGAACTTCAACACAGGAGTACCAGAAGTATATTATCTATTACCGGTTACTGGGTAGGAAGATAACATACTCTAACAGAGGGACATCCGTTATTGGTTAGGGTAAACATATTAAGGATGACTCGCTGAGAAAAAGAGATGTATTCATTATCGGTTACTGGGTAAGAATAACTTATTGGGGAAAATAGGGTTTACAACTACCTGTTACTGGGCAAAAGACCAAAGAGAGAATATTCGTCACCGGTTAAAGTGAACATATCAAGGATAAACTCAAAGGAAGAATATCCGTCATCAGTTAGGATTAACATATCAAGGATAGACTACCGGGGAAGAATATGAATTATATCTATGAATTACCGGATAGAATACCAAAGAGAGAATATCTGTCACTGGTTAGGATGAACATATCAAGGATAAACTCAACAAGGGGAAGGCAGGATTTACAACTATCGGTTACTGGGCAGAAGACCGCGAAGGGGGGAAAATTTATCACCAATTAAGATGAACATATCAAGGATTAACTCTGAGGGGAGAAGTAGGATTCATATCTACCGGTTACTGGATAGAATACCAAAAAGGGAGAAAATCCATCATCGTTTAGGATGAACATATCAAGGATTAACCCTCTGGGAATGAAATAGGGATTATAACTACCTTTTTACTGGGTAGGATACCACAAAGGAAGAATATTCGTCATCGGTTAGGATGAACATATCAAGGATAGACTGCTTGGGGAAACGTGAAAACGAATTCGCTGGAGAAAGTAAAGGAAGTAGATTGCTTCTACCGGGTATTGGGCAAAAGTAAAATACTCAAAAATTGAGAAGAATATTACCAGTTACTGGGTAATAGACACTCAGGAGACTAAAATATCTATCTAGGTAAGAGCTAGAAAGAAGCGGTCGAACAAAGACTCAACCCAATGAGGATATAACTCAAGGGGAGTGATTCCATCCAAATAATTAACGAGGGAGGAAAATTTAAACAATAATCATCCACGAGGAAATAACTCAGTGGGGAAATGAGAAAGGTTAAATTCTTTCTGCTTAAGGGGCTGACAGACACACCAAACCCGCATAGGGAAATAATGTTACCATAGCAAGGGATCAAAAATAAGGAATCAAGTTCCATAAAATGCATATTGAAAATACCCGATGATGTGCTTTATGTATGAATATGCATGTACATGATTGATAATTATGCTGACAAAACAACCACAAAGGATACAAATATCACAGATTCGAATCACCCTGTAACACTCGGCTAATCTCAAAAAGACGGAAACACCGACTGGAGAAAAGATGATGGGGATGAACACAAATAACCCAATCCTGGTTGGGGAGAGAGGAAAGATCTACTAAGGATCCAAGTTGTCAACTCTGCGGGGAATTTTAGGTCAACACCATATCAAATGGGAGATAACCTCGCAGGGACCAAATCAAACATTGCTCAAGACCAAACACTATCGGGAACCAGAGATCTTCGATATCTGAGGATGGAATCCATCGGGGAGTATAAGAGATAAAACTCGGCACGAGGTCTGAGTCAATCTGCTGAGGAAGTGAGCCTACAACTCAGTTGAGAAAAATGGTTTACAAAAGGGACTAACCACCAGTTCAACTCTACTAGGGATAAATGATGAGTCGTTTGGGAATTATCAACAAACCAACTGCTTGGGGAAGACCAACAAGGCTCTGCATTGTCAAGACTTACTTGTTCTCGGGTTGCTGTTGATATTCCTTATTGAAATCAATTGCTTTTAAAGTGATTGCTTTCATATTCTTACGAAAAATGATTTTAATTTATTAATTCTTTTCAAAATTATCATCATAAAAATTCATCTTATTTAGATGAAATAAATAATAGTAGAAACAATTGGATAAAAAGCTCAACTTTATTTAATAGAATAATAGTCTGTAAATGACGAGACTCCATAGATCTTTACAAAGTTGAAAATGGTAATTTACATGGAAAATGGCTACATTGAATACAATGATCACTACTCTCCCTACCGACTCTAACATCCACTATGCCATTGGCTTTGGTCGAGAATGACGAATCAAAAATGAATGTCTTGCTAAAAAACTGTCTCCAATGATCAGGACCAACCGAATACAGTTACTTGTCGTAATCCCTAACTTTTGCCTAGATTTCCCCAAGGTGGGGTACTCAATCTAGCGGGATAAACTTCTGTTTTATGTCTCTAACTTTTTCCTGGATCGCCCTTTCAGGTTTTCAATCCACCGAGACGCTCATTTTTGTCTAAGCTGCCTTTTCGGGTTCTCAACTTAACGAGTTGTTTTTTTCTTTTTAGGAGAAGCATTTCTCGACTACATCGACATTCAAAGGACGAGTGAACTCTTCACCATCCATAGTTGTAAGAATCAAAGCACCGCCTGAAAAGGCTCTCTTAACAACATATGTGCCTTCATAATTAGGAGTCCATTTGCCCCTATCATTAGGTTTGAAAGATAGAATCTTCTTCAGCACTCTTCCGCTGTCGCACACAGGTCAAAAACGAGTAATAAAATATAGTAAACGGGAAGCGACACCTCGAGTATCGTATCACAAGGATTCTTGTATTATTCTTAACCTAATGAAATCGATTTAAGGGGGGGTTTATGTTTTAGTGGTCGATTTAGAAAACAAAGCAAAAAAATGATTAAAATAAGCGATTATAAAATAAGTCAATCTACTGTTTTCGGTTTCCGACTAATCATTAGTTTTTACCTACCAATTCCCTAAGCGGCTTCGATCTCTATTCGATTCAAATTCGATTGACAAGCGGAATAGATATACGACAGATTTATATTCCTATATTCCGAATTAAGCAAACAGGTAAATACAATCGTGAATTAAGCAAACATGATTTACAAACGCAATTTAACGACAAAGCGACGAAAACGGCGATTAATGGTTAGGAATGCAATCATACGAATTTAATCAAAACCATTCCATAAAATACAGATTAAGCAAATGAAATTTCATATAATAGAATTGAAAGAGAACGAAATTAAATTGATAGAATAAAAACCTCAAAGCCTTGGAAATTCGGTTACAGTTGATTGACTCTAGGAGATTAGTTCCTCTTCATGATCGTACAAAAGCAAAAAGTTATCGTCAATAATGTGTGTTTGCTACAGTACTGCGACTGCCCTTTTAAACAGAATAAGGGTTTCACTAATAATTCAAACTGGGCCGGAAAACCTAAATTTGGCCCAACAAATGGCCCAAAAGAAAATATTTCCTAAAGTATGAAACTTCAACAAATTATTTGAGACGTCTTCACTCCGAATCATCTTTTGTCTTCGACATAAAAGTTGTAGCTCTTTCTCTTAGCTTTCCAACGTCTGGTAGCACGCCTCGATCCGATACTCCTAGCTCCAGTTATGAATTTATTCGTGCAGACTGCTAATGCTGAAAATAAACTGCGAAAAATAAATAAGTGTAAAAATAAGATAAATTATAAAAACACATTAGCAGGGAAAAATAACCAAACTAAAACATGGAAATCCATAAGTATAAATATAGAAGAATGTGCATCAAAATGCACCGATCAAATTCCCCCACACTTGAACTTTTGCACTCCGAGCAAAATTTAAAATAAAACAAAGAAAACACAAACACATCATTAGTTACTCATCCTAGGCTATAAGTCTTCTTCGGTTAAGTTTGCATCGATAGGTACTAATCTTGCACACTAAGGATATCGTAGGAACACTAATCCACAATTGTGCAGTCATAAACCTCTTGAATACACAAATCAACTTGAATCATGTTGTTATGTTAAAGCCTAACTTACTCATCCTTCTTTTTACTCTTTTTCATTCAGGCGCAATCACATTAAGCCCGTTATCTCCACACACTCATAACAAGGCGACCGGTTAGTGACTCTGATCATTTTTGAACAGGATTCTAGTACTTACGTGTCATAACCCTTTGCTTACTCAGTTGTAGTTGCGGGGGATCGGATCGTAATCCGCCCTACCAAGTTCAGCACCAGAAACTGTTGAACCAACTGACAACGAGTCTTATTTTCAATTTTTTTTGAAGGTTCTACATCCGTTGGGTTAAGTGACTGTGTGAGGGTCACCAAACTTAGAAGGTGCATTCCCTTTTCTTTTTTTTTTCTTTTTCGGAACACTCACTTATATTCATCGGCTTCCCTGTGTAGAGTGTGTGTGAGATGATGCTGACTGCTGAAATAAACTACTCAAGAGCTGTCAGAGGATGAGAATGTAAGGCTAAAACATAATAAAAATTCAACTTAATTTCCATATGCAGGAGACTTACGGTGTTAAAATAATACCGATCTTGTGAATTTTTCCCAAGTCTCCGCAAACTAATCTCAAATTAGTCAGTCTATAGCCTAAAACTTTCAAGAAGATGCATCTTTTTATTTTTTTTTAAGAAAGAAAACAAAAACCAAAATAGAGAAAAACTGAAAACAAAACAAAGAAAACAAAACAAATAAATGGTTCTCTCCCCCACACTTAAAACATACATTGTCCTCAATGAAAGAGCATAAATATAAAATAAGAGTGAGAGAAAGGAAAGAACACACCCGAAGAGTCAAGGCGGATAAGTGATCGCGTAAGCAGCCTTTCCCAAAGAGAGTTCTTCTACAGTCTCTTCTTCCAAAGTCGGGTTCTCATGTAGTAGCTTTGGGTAGTGTCCATTGACCGTGAAATTTTGATTAGTGCATTCGCCTTGTATTCCAGGATCAAAGAAGAATCTTTGATAAGTAAAAGTGTTGAATGGGCGCGTGAAAGTGATCTCCTTTTTCACAATATCAAGAATCAAAGGATTACGGGGCTTCCTCACTACTTTTATTTCATCTTTAATTGAGATTCTATGCATACATATGGATGGGCTAAGATCACGAGTGTCAGCCCAGGTCCATCCAATTCCCTTCTTATATTTTTGCTTAAGTTGAAGCTTTGATGAATAATATGAATCCTCGGTAAGTGGTTTAGGCTTTAAAGAATGTGGTTGCTCAATGAATGGTATGTTTGGGGCAACCGGAATGTCAAGAGCTTCAGCTACATAAACAACTTCATTTACACTGTCACCCTGCAAGGAAACATCAATCTCAACATAAACAGCACAAAGGTTAGTGTTAGTACAATTATCACATGAGTAAATATCATCAAAACCCGATAAAGTTGGAAAATCAGTTGAAAACAAATTAGAATAAACGTCATCAACAACTTCAGAAACCAACTCTATTTGAAAAACATAATGCTCTTCCTCGTCAATCTTCTTATTTTTCAGTACTCTTTATAGGAAAAGGATTGATGATACATACTTTTTTTCAACCTCAATATCAATAGAAGGTTCAGGTTTATTTTCAAGTGTTACACTAACAATGTTTTTATTTTTTTCTGGGGCTGTTTCTGTAACCTTTCCAGATCTCAACGAAATCACACTCACATTAGCATTAGAATCCTTTGGATTGACAACTATTTGGGCTGGAAGCTGGTTCGACCCTTGGGCTTGCATGTTATTTATTTGAGTAGCAAGTTGTCCCATTTGCGTGTTCAAGGTTTGAATGCTAGAATCGGTCCTTTGTTGGAATTGGAGATTGTTGGCGGCCATTTGTTTGACAAGTTCCTCTAGTGAAGGTTCAGAAAGTGAAAAGGTGGTTACTTGTGGAAGGTTATATGGTGGTGATGATGGAATGGGTAGCATCAATTGTTTCACTAAAGAGGTAAGTTCATCAATTCTGGTTTCTAGAGCTTTGTTGGAAGAAGAAACCTGAATCTTATTCATACCTTTTGCTTGGACTACAAAATTATTCCTTATTATGAACTGTTGGGAGTTAAGTGACATGTTCTCAATCAAGGAATTGACAATAATAGGATATTCAATACACAAAGCATTATAATCAACATCAGAGACAACAAGTTCTCTCAGAGTTCTTTGGTCAGCCATGTTAAACTTAATAGAAAAAAAAAACAACAAATAATGAGAAAACACAACTAACTCAGCAATGCAACAACAAATAGGAAAATACTGACAATGTCCCTATTAAGTAAAAACAATTGAAATACGAAAAAAAAATGATTAAACTAAAATTAAAAAAATACAAAAATACGAAAATTAATCTAATAACGTCAATTAAGAATTTTGAGAATTTTTTCGGAATTTTCTGAAACTACCAAAACAGAAAATAAATCATAAAAAATAGAAAAATAGGGAATTTCGATTTTTTAGGGTGTCGTCCATTATTTAGTTCCTAAATAGATGCTTTTGATCCTTGATTTTTTCCTAATAAATTGACAAAAAATTAGAATAATATGAGACGATTTTCTTTAAAACAGAATTTTTTCCTAAACCGCAAAAAGACTCGAACGCAAGAATGTCAGAGCAAAAAAAATGCTTAAAAAACAACACCTATGACTCTAAAAACGATTAATATAATCAAGAATCCCCGGCAACGGCGCCAATTTGTTCCGCTGTCGCACATGGGTCAAAAACGAGTAATAAAATATAGTAAACGGGAAGCGACACCTCGAGTATCGTATCACAAGGATTCTTGTATTATTCTTAACCTAATGAAATCGATTTAAGGGGGGTTTATGTTTTAGTGGTCGATTTAGAAAACAAAGCAAAAAAAATGATTAAAATAAGCGATTATAAAATAAGTCAATCTACTGTTTTCGGTTTCCGGCTAATCATTGGTTTCTACCTACCAATGCCCTAAGCGGCTTCGATCTCTATTCGATTCAAATTCGATTGACAAGCGCAATAGATATATGACAGATTTATATTCCTATATTCCGAATTAAGCAAACGGATAAATACAATCGTGAATTAAGCAAACACGATTTACAAACGCAATTTAACGACAAAGCGACGAAAACGACGATTAATAGTTAGGAATGCAATCATACAAATTTAATCAAAACCATTCCACAAAATACAGATTAAGCAAATGAAATTTCATAGAATAGAATTGAAAGAGAATGAAATTAAATTGATAGAATAAAAACCTCAAAGCCTTGGAAATTCGGTTACAGCAGATTGACTCTAGGAGATTAGTTCCTCTTCATGATCGTACAAAAGCAAAAAGTTATCGTCAATAATGTGTGTTTGCTACAGTACCGCGGCTGCCCTTTTAAACAGAATAAGGGTTTCACTAATAATTCAAACTGGGCCGGAAAACCTAAATTCGGCCCAACAAATGGCCCAAAAGAAAATATTTCCTAAAGTACGAAACTTCAACAAATTATTTGAGACGTCTTCACTCCGAATCAGCTTTTGTCTTCGACATAAAAGTTGTAGCTCTTTCTCTTAGCTTTCCAACGACTGGTAGCACGCCTCTATCCGATACTCCTAGCTCCAATTATGAATTTATTCGTGCAGACTGGTAATGCTGAAAATAAACCGCGATAAATAAATAAGTGTAAAAATAAGATAAATTATAAAAACACATTAACAGGGAAAAATAACCAAACTAAAACATGGAAATGCATAAGTATAAATATAGAAGAATATGCATTAAAATGCACTGATCAAGCACAAGATCACCATCTCTAAACACACGAGGCATGACCTTCTTATCAAATGCCTTCTTCATTCTCTGCTGATACAACTGACCATGACACATGGAAGTCAATCTCTTCTCTTCAATTAAGTTCAGCTGGTCATATCTGGTCTGGCACCATTCAGCTTCTATCAACTTGGCTTCCATCAGCACACGCAACGACGAGATCTCAACCTCTACTAGGAGCACAACTTCCATACCATAAACAAGAGAGAAAGGGGTTGCCCCTGTTGAAGTGAGGACGGATGTACGGTACCCATGCAAAGTAAATGAGAGTATCTCATGCTAATCTTTATAGGTCATAACCATCTTCTGAATGATCTTCTTGATGTTCTTATTTACAGCTTCAACAACCTTATTCATCTTAGGTCTGTAGGAAGAAGAATTATGGTGTGCATTCTTGAAGTCATTGCAAAGAGCTCCCACCATATTATTGTTCAAATTTGATCCATTATCAGTATTGATCTTGCTAGGCACACCATACCGGCATATAATCTGATTCTTGATAAACCTTACAACAACTTGCTTGGTCACATTCACATACGATACCGCTTCAACCCACTTTATGAAGTAATCAATAGTCACCAGAATAAAACTATGTCCGTTAGAAGCTTTAGGCTCGATCATGCCAATCATATCAATTCCCCACATGAAGAAGGGCCATGGAGAGGAAATGACATTCAACAGTGTCAGAGGAACATGAATTTTATCTGCATAAACTTGACACTTATGGCACTTCTTCACAAACTTGCAACAGTTAGATTCCATTGTTAGCCAATAGTAACATGCTCTTAACATCTTCTTCTCCATAACATGTCCATTGGAATGAGTACCAAAGGAAACTTCATGGGCTTAAGTCATCAATAAGTCTGCTTCGTGTCTATCCACACATCCGAGCAAAACCATATCGAAATTTCTCTTGTAAAACACATCACCATTCAGGTAGAAGTTGCCAGCTAATCTTCTCAAAGTCTTCTTATCTTTCAAAGACACCCTAGGCGGGTATATCTGATTTTGAAGGAAACATTTGATATCAAAATACCAAGACTTTTCATCTCAGGGTCGGCCCTGTGCAAGTACAGCATGTGCTGCAGCACAGGGCCCCAAATATTAGAGGGCCCCAATTTTTGAAATTTTCAATTTTTTTCATAAATATTAATAAAAATAAGTAAAATATTATTAAAAAATTCAATAATTGAAAGAAATGTTATGATAAAAACTTAATACATACAAAAATCAAGATGGATCAAAATTCAAAATAATTATAATTAAATTTATTTTTAATTAATACATAATTGTATTTTTGATATATTTTTTTTTAATTATTATAATTGTATTTTAAAAACTGGGCCCAGTTTTTTAATTAGAACGGGGCCTCCGATATGATTGGGCCGGTCATGTTTCATCTTTGACTTCTTCAACAACAAATACATGAGCTGACCTATCAAGACGCATCATAGTCAAATTGGGAACTTTATTCCAAAATCTCACCATAATCATTGAAGCCAACGTTGCAAGAGCATTTGTCATCCGGTTTTCATCTCGATGGATATGATGAAACTCAACCTTTGTAAAGAAAGTTGAAATCCTCCTCGCATAGTCTCTATATAGTATCAAACCGGGTTGATTCGTCTCCCATTCACCTTTGATCTGGTTCACAACCAAAGCTGAATCTCCATAGACATCGAGATATTTGATTCTGAGATCAATGGCCTCTTCAAGCCCCATAATGCAAGCTTCATATTCAACCATATTATTTGTACACTTGAAAGTCAATCTAGCTGTAAACGGAAAATGAGTGCCTTGAGGAGTAATAATCACTACCCAATGCCATTGCCATATGAATTAACAGCTCCATCAAATACCATGCCCCAACGGGAACCAATTTGTGGCCCTTCTTTAAGCAATGGTTCATCACAATCTTTCATCTTCAGGTACAAGATCTCTTCATCAGGAAAATCATACCACACTAACTGATAATCTTCAATCGGTTGGTGAGCCAAATGGTCAGCCAAGACACTACCTTTGATAGCTTTTTGAGATCAGTATTCAATATCATACTCATATAACAACATCCGCCAACAAACAATTCTCCCAGTTAAAGCAGGCTTCTAAAAAATGTACTTGATTGAATCCACTTTGGATATCAACCAAGTAGTATGGTTCAACATATACTGGCGCAGACGCTTAGCAACCCAAGCCAATGCGCAACAAGTCTTTTCCAACATAGAATACCAAGTCTCACAGTCGATGAACTTCTTACTGAGGTAGTAAATTGCGTATTCTTTCTTTCCAGATTGTTATATTGTTTTATCTAATTATTAGTACAATTCATTGAAATATAAAACATAAAAGAATTTTAAGACAGTGAAATTGTATTCATGAACTTTAATAAATGTTACTTTTAATATTTTATATCAATATATATATATATATATATATATATATATATATATATATATATATATATATATATATATATATATATATATATATATATATATATATATATATATATATATATATATATATATATATATATATATATATATATATATATATATATATATATATATATATATATATATATATATATATCAATATGTATTTTTCATTTAAGATAACATACTATTAAAGTACATACCAACAAATTTTAAATTATTTAAAATTTTACTTATTTGATTATGAATAATATTAAATGATTCACTCATTGAATTAATTAATTAATTATTTACAAAAAAATTATTAGAGATGTATATTTTTATTGTTTTTTTTATCTAATTGTCTAATATCTATGAATTTGAATATGTGCTTGTACATTTAATTGTTCATGCATAATTATCTATTGAATTGGTTTAACAAAATAATATATTGTCCCCACATTCTAATTTCCTGGCTCCATGCCTGAGAGTAGTTATGTATTTTCAAAACCGATTTGCAGTTTGATAGAATGCGTTTTAAATTTGATTCAAAGCATGATGAATGCATGATTTGTAGCATTTAACTCCAACTCACAGTCACTGCATTTAACGATTAACTTTAATAACCTTTGAATAAAAGAAGAGTCAAGAAGCATACCTAGTATGTCTCACCATACTTTACCACTAACTTTGAGTAACGACATATTTCCTATCACCCGAATGGATGGATTAAACTAAATAGCTATAGGTTTAAGAAATCCGTCTACTAAATTGCTTGTGTACTAGAAAACAATCCCGACAAATAGAAGAAACCAATAACACTTAAAATACACCCCTGTTAACACATTATTAAACGAGAAATCAATATAAAGTCAAACACATATATCGTCAAGGTTAAATTTGGTTGTACACTTCAATGCAAAAGAAAGTCACATCTATTTTCTTTATTAGACATTTTAATTTCTAAACAATTAAGAAATATATGCATTCATCAAGTCAATAACCACAAATATATAACAACCATATACAAAATTAAATTAAAAAACAAATATTTATTGAAAGTTTTTCCTCTATCAACAGACTCCATTTTTTTAGAACCAGAATTCTTACAATGTATTTGCTACAGACTAACTATGATTTTAACTACCGATTAGTTATGGATTTTTCCGAGTTTATAAATAAAGTTGACTTTAGTCATGTGATATGCCACATCAACATTTGCCACGTTGACACAGTCATGTGTATGTCCGGTCACAAAAAAAACTTCCACGTGACGCGCCACGCTAGCTTCTGTTAATGAACTTTGACAGAAGGGACCAAAAGTGTGAATGAAAAATATTATGAGAACCATTCTTTATAGGAGTTTCTTTGAGAAATTAAAAGTGAAAATAACAATATTTATGAGGACCAAAAACTTATTTAACTATTTTTTTAAATAATACAATTCATATAATCTATTTCATACTCTATTTTTCAAATAATTTACAAGTTATATCTAATTTATATAAAGTAGTAACAAATAAAACACAACAATACCAATAATAAAATTGTAATACACAAAATTAATATGCTTCATATTTCAAACACACATAAAGAATATTTTGTAACTAGATTAAAAATAATTTTGTTGAAAAAAAAGAAATAAGTAAAAAAAAAAAGAGATAAAGCTAACTAAAAGAACTTGAAATACGAATAAGATGACCCAAACATAGAAGAACGGACGTGATGAAAGCAAGAAAATTTTACCTTATACCCCTACATTTATCCTTATACCCCTACATTTTATAAAAAATACCAATTTTATCCTTATATATTTTTAAATAATTTATTATTTTATTATTTAAATATTTTTTAAATTTTATTTTACATACCGGAAGACTTTGTAAAAGAATTCCGATAGTCATTTTTCACGTATTTTTAAAACTTTTTTTTATGTACCGGAAGACTTTACAAAAGAGTTCCGGTACACAAAAATTTACTATCGGAACTCTTTTACAAAGTCTTCCGGTATAAAAAAAAAAATCAAAAAATGTTTGAAAAATGAATACCGGAACTCTTTTGCAAAGTCTTTCGGTTCACAAAAATTGACTAACAGAACTCTTTTGCAAAGTCTTCCGGTACACAAAAAAATGTTAAAAATATTTGAAAATGACTACCGGAACTCTTTTGTAAATTCTTCAGGTACATAAAATTTGACTACCGGAACTTTTTTGCAAAGTCTTCCGGTACACACAAAAAAATGTTAAAAGAATACTTGAAAAATGACTACCGGAACTCTTTTGCAAAGTCTTTCGGTACACAAAAATAAAATTTTAAAAATAGTAAAAAAATAAAATAATAAATTAATTAAAAATATATAAGAATAAAATTGGTATTTTTTATAAAATTTAGGGGTGGAAGGATAAATGTAAGGGTATAAGGTAAAACTTTCTGAAAGCAACCCTGAGAGCGGCAGACAAGAACAACATTCTGGAAAAAAAATAAATTTTTGTGATTAAAATGAAACATAAATAAAGATGAAAAATATTGAGATAATGCAAAATTTGAACGAAATATTAAATTGAGTAAAATATTACATGGCTAGTAACCATAAATTTATAAATTCAATTTATTAATTTTTAAAAATTAAAATTGAGAATCAATCAAACCTCATCTATTTGATTTAATTTAAATTATCAATTAATTGATTAACCGCGGCCCTAAACCCTAAACTCTATCAAAATTGTTACTATTTTGTTAAAAAGAATCCGATAAAAAAGATTTCTACCACTTTAATGGGGGGCACGATTTGAAAAAATCATCTAAAACAAAATAAAGTAAAGAGTGAAAGTAAGAGTAAACTCTCGTCAGAGAAAGAGAGGGAGGAAGCCGCGAGAAAGCGAATCGTACGATGTCATCTCATGGGAATGATCCACGTCAGCCATCGGCGGCGAAGCCATACGTAGCCCCGGTGATTGCTCCACAAGACCTTCCGATCGATTACGCCGGTTTCATCGCCGTCATATTCGGCGTCGCCGGTGTTATGTTCAGGGTTTGTATTTACAGATCTCGTTTCTTTCGATCTTTTGATGGATCTATTGAACTATCTTCCTTTCGTTGCATTTGATTTGATAACCTTATTGTTATTTTCTCTCGCAAAATTAGTACAAGCTGAGTTCGTGGTTGGCTCTCATATTCTGTGCGCAATCCATTGCTAACATGAGGAATGTAGAAAACGATCTCAAACAAGTTATGATGGCTATGATGTAAGTATTTTCACCTGTTTGATTTCTGTTTGCTGCAGATCTGTTCATTTGATTATGTGTGTCGATGTAGTAGACGCCTCTGAAAAAATGTGTGTGAAAGTGACACCGACAATTGTGATTACCTTTAATTTATTATTTTTTTCAAACTATTACTGCATTGACGACATGATAGTGACGTGTTTCCGGTGTTCGTGAATCATGACTCATCATAGTTGAACAAGGTTATTAAATTTGGAAAGTAAAAAGAAAAGTTAAATCATTGAGAGATTTTTAAAAAATTGCTTAGTTTTTGACCTAATAGGGAATCAATTGTTTGATCCATCTATCTGATGACTTCACTTAGGTCTGTTTGAATAAACAACTTATTTAAGTGCTTATAGCTTAAATGCCTAACATATAGGTGTTTATGTATAAGCGATTTCTATTACAAAATATAAATGAAAACTATAAGATGTTTCATATAAGCTATAGACTGTATTTGTAAGCTATTTTATTGAGTTTATGGGAATCGGCTGAAAATAGCTTATGAATATGTCATAAGTTGTGTCTGTAAACTCTTTCTAACTGTCTTACAAGAGCTTATACTTATAGGCGTAGTATAGATAGCTCAAAGAAGACAATCCAATCAGGTTCTTTAAGTGGACCAAATTATTGGGTCCACTTACACGAGGACACCTTATAGAACTGTGAGTAGGAGTTAGTTAGGATATCCCCTGAATTCGAGGAAACATTTCTGTAATAAAAGAGTGGGAGGGGTAATGAATAACTCATTCAAAAGGGTAACGAGTAACTCATTTCAAAAAGGTAACAAGTAACACATTCAGAAATATTGTTAGGAAGTTTGTTAGAAGAGTTACCCTTTGGTTTAGGAGTTCTTGGAATGTCGGTTTAGCTTCTGTGTCATCCACCATTGTAATTAGCTTTAAGCTCAACCGTTTGCAATTAATAGTATACTTTTGTAACACCTAAATTCTGTGTTCTATTAATTACCCTTAAAAGGATTGTTGCAAGTTGTTACTCGATTAGGTAGAGCATTAGAAGCATGAAGTTTGTTTTTCTTTTTTAATCATTATTTTGGTGAGGGCTAGACTGTTCATGGTAATATTCGTTGATGTCAATGACCACCTGTTTGAGAGATCTTGTCTGTCACACAACGACTAATGAAGCCTTCTGACTTCTCTGCTTTTTATAGACTACAATATCTCAGCTTAGAATTAAGGAAACTGTTTTGTTTTTGGTGACATGCATGGGATAGAGAAGAATGAAATAAAAGATGTGAAAGAGGTGAGGTAGAGATTTCTAATGGAGTTGAAATGACTGGCAAATATGATATGACAGAGGAATTAAGGATTTCATAGGTTTTGGTTGTTTGGCCATCACCTTCGCCGAATGCTTGGTCACATTAATTATAAGTGTGTAAAATAATCAACTTAGCTGCCCATAAATCCAAGTAAAACAAATTATTCTGATTTGGAATACGTCTTAAAACTCAGTATATAGATCCATGCCATATGTCATGTATGTATACATACACAACAGTTTCAAAGGGGAAATTGAAGAACAAATGGAGGGACTCACATTTGATACAGGCACATCAGATTTACAGAAGCTTATGAAGGCTGCGAGTGCTTTGAGAGGATGCTTTCAGATCTAGTAAGTGGAGCAGTGTATCCATCAACCAAACATGGCATGATGGGTCTGCTTCAAAGCATTGATCAAAGAGTTCCTGCAAGAATGTGATTTGGATTTTCTGGTCTGTGCTAAAGATGAGGAACAAGCCCCACAAATCTCATGAGCACAAGTTTTTTTACAGAATTAGGCATTGATCTCATTCCATTTGATAAGAATCAGCTACAGACGCAACATCAGTTTTCTCATTCTTGACCCCTATAAGCCAAAATTTGATGCCAGAGCTCCATCATCATAATTGTTTCTGTCCAATTTGTGAATTGAGAGTGGGGATCAGCCTTTGGAGGGTCAACGTTTTCTGTGCTCAGCAAAGAAGTGGGAGAAATAACACCAAACCGTAGCAGAAGCGTGAAACTGAGATACAAACTCCAAAACCAACAAACCATGTACAGATTTGGAACAGAGATGATGAGGCAAGGTTGGCACATAAAGAAAGTAAGGGCGACGTTTGGTTGATTGCATACGATAAAGAGCACATGCATGTTTGCATATTTGACATCGGAGCAGGTTGATGCTATGGGAGAAAGAGAAACATGGTCAGCAGAGATGGAGACCAATTGGAAACAGTGTCGGCAACTGTAGATTTGAGTTGTGGCTTATGAGGAGAAAACTGTCAGAGATGACGGCCAAAATACATAACATGGCCAGAGGAGATGGAGACCACAAATAGGAGAAGAAACATTTTCGGAAATAAAAAATTCACCAATGGACATTGTTGTGTCCAGTGGGGGTATTCATGGTTTAGGGTTGTCTAGTATTATGAAAGTAGAGAAATGAGAGACATGAGATGGAATACCAAGAGTCATAATGATATACTACATAAATTCGGTCCACAGTTTCCCTATTTACATAATTTCTAGAGCAAATTCCTCTGACCTAGTTTTCTTAAACAACACAAACACTCTCTCTAGTTTTGCAAATACATTAACTTCCCCTTATTTTAACACCATCAAGCTTTTGTTAGATAGAGAAATAAAGAGTTATAATTAGTCATTTTTTAGTTGTTTCTTACAAAAATAGAGTGGCAGTCCTTCTCTTGTTAAATAAAGAGTTATATTTATGATTCGGTGAAGTTGATATCTAATGGTTTGATTGATATAAATATCATGTTAATTTCTTCATTGTTGAAACTGTTGTTGACTTGATGTTTATTTGAACCTCAGGTTTTCTTTAATGGGATTGATAACAAACTACTTTGGACCTCCTAGACCCGGTGGCAAGCAAAGCTGAGCACAAATGGAAATTTAGAGTAATTCAGTGTTTATGTTTTCTTTATTGTGTGGTTTTTCTAGTTCACTTTATTAATTTTGCTTTTTGAAGACCGGAGATTTGTCTATTTTGACAATTTGATTTTTAAATTTTAACATCAACGATAGATCAGTTGTTTTATTATGATACTAGTTATATGATATAACAAAAAAATAATTCAATTTAACATATTTATTTGATAAAGAACATAATTAATGATTAGATGAGTGAATTTATTTAAAATTTAACCAAAATACTGGAAGGCATAATTTGCATATTCTACATATTTAAAAAATAATTAAATCAATTACTAATATCAATACATAATTGTCATATTTCTGATATCAAATTAAAATATAACATGAATTTATTTATAAAGTGAATTGATTAATCTTTTGTTCTTGTAAATATTTAATTCATAATAAAATGTATTAAACAAAATTTATGTAGTGCAAATGAATAGCATAAATATAAATAAAAATTAATTAATGTTGTATTGAATAATTTATTTACTTTTAATTTTTTATTTTCAAATAAGACTGTTATTTTAGAATATAGAATAGTTTTTAAAATATGTATTTTTTTTTATTATAAGTTTATGAAATCTTTTCACCTATTTAAAATAGAAATTCAATCAATTTAATAAATTTAATTATTTTATTTATTAAAATTGCATGTTTATAAGACTAAATTAAAATAAAACATAAAATATTAAGTTGTCTTTTCGATTATAACTTAAACTCATTTCACTTTTTATGTCTTTTGCTAGTTATTTTATAATAAATAATACAATTTAAAAAATGTACTCTCTTTAAGATTAAAATAAAATATATTATAAATATTAAATAATTCATTTTACTTTTTTATAAATAAGACAATTAATTTTAATAGAGGATAAAATATGCACTCTATACTCTTATAATAATCACCTGTAATATTTTCTACATTGCCTATTTAATAAATTTAATAGATTTATTATGTTTATTAATCTTTCAAAAATATTATTTGTATATTAATAAGTGTAATTTTAGTGTTTCAAATTTAAGTTTTTAATTTATATGGAGAAGTGAAAAATCAATTATATATAATCTTAAAATGTTTGCGTAATTGAAATCAACTTAAATTTTGTTGTTTGGATTAATTAAAAATGGATCGAAAATAGATTCTATCAATTTTTATACCATTCAATTTGTACCGTCACATTCACTCTTTTCTACTCCGTTCTTTTTATGCTATCTAATCATAGTCTAATTTCATGAATTATTGACACGTTTTGACATGTTTTTTTTATATTACTAATCTTGACTTTTTCTTAAACAAATTACTTTTTAATTTTGATGTTTTTGTTATCACATGAATAATATAATATCTTTGTATTATTTTTTTAATAATAAAATTATTTTATGTTATTTTTTAATTATATTTAAAAGAAAATAATAATGACGCTGTCATACCCCAAAAATTACCCATCATTTTTCCAAAAAAAAAAAAAAAAAAAAAAAACGGAAAAAAAAAAAAACGAAAAAAAAAAAAAAAAAAAAGAAAAAAAAAGAAAAAAAATTTAATTAATTAATTAATTAATTAATTAAATAATTAAAATAAATAAATAAATAAAATATAACAAATTATTTTGGACTTGGGTCTCCCTCATTCCAAGCCCATTACCCACGAAATTAGTCTATAAATACTGAAGTTTCAGTAGGAGAGTTAGACTTGGAGTTTACACTGGGAGATTCACTGGAGAAAGAAGGAAGAGAAGCAAAACACTCTGAGGTTTCCTTGGAACAAAACCTTGAGGAAAAAGAAAGAGAGAGAACAGAGAAGGACGGATAGAAACTTTGGCATAGGAACCCTGCCTACCCGGAGAATTCAGAGTAAAGAAACCCTGAAGGCAGCCCATCTGCACCGAAGCCATCGCCGTCCAATTCCCGCTGCCTAACTTATTCCGATACTACAAGTGGTCAATCCCTTCAACCTTGAATTGGCAAACAGGTTTGCGTATCTCTATTGTTTATACTTTCAATTGGCCATATCTACATATATAATGCATCATGATTAAATGCTGATATATAATTTGCTTTCGTATGGGAATTTAAATATGCCTGAATACCCTGAATGTTTGATCATGTTATTCCTGTGATAAAATGCCATAAAATTCAAAGTTCCTAACGTGGGGCTGTTTTCAAATTCAAAATCCGTGGCCGCTCGCTAGCACCTCGCTAGGCGAGCCAGAGGTGAACGAGACAGTAGCTGACTTTTCTATTCTGTTTTTTTTTATGTTTTATCATAGCCATGCATTATTCATCCTATCCTATTTATTGTTGTGATATTTCTCCGGTGTAATCTTCGATTGCACCCTGATTTGGTGTTCTGACATGTTTCTTTTTTTTTGAGTTTCGTAAAGGTTCACATATCCCAGGAAAAAGTTATTGGCTAGGTATTCCACTTTATTTGTGGGATACCCTTGTGGAGTTTCACCCTAAATTAATTTTTAATGTATTAATTTCTAATGTATTAATTTTTTAATATATTATTTTTAATAATTTTAATGTGGAGTTTCATCCTAATTATATAATTAATTGTAAAACTTTGCCTTTGAATAAGTGATCTTGGACCTCTCTTTGTTGCCTTACGATTACGATATTACGGTCATGTCCCGCGAACGTGGGGATACCCTTAGCAAAGACCCTTCGGTTAAATCATCATAAAATAAATTATAGTCCCTCGGATGTTGCCTTCGAATATACAACTTTGTCCCTCGATGACCCTCCGATGTTGCCTACGGTTAAAAGATGATAGTCCCTTCGAATGCTAAGATATCCTCGTAACTGTTGCCTTCAATGACCTATCGATGACCCTACGATGACCCTTAAACATCCAAAGGATAAAACTACTTATTTCTCAATAATAAGGACAGTTTTACCCTCATAAGGATAGGAAATGCTCATAAAGACCTTGGATCGGTATAACTCTTAATTGTGGGCTCACAATCTAAAAACAATTTTCACACCTCACACCTTTCAAAATATCTTTAGAAAATCACCACTTGGTATATATTCATAGTAGAATCATTACCGAGTTATATTTTTCTAAACAATTTCCAAAACTAAACGAGATAACTACTTTGTATATATTCATACAAGAATCGTTACAAAGTTAAATTCTCTTTCCAAAAACAATTTTCCAAACAATTCACAAATACTTTTTTTTCAGACAAAAATAATATAAGTGATCGAGCAATTAAGAGCCCATGGATAACCATGGATACAAAGGGTGCTAACACATTCCCTTTGTATAATGTACCTCCCGAACCCAAAATCTAAATTAAGGTCGTTCCTGTTCTTTTCCACCTTTCCTTATTGGATAAAAGAAAAGTCGGTGGCGACTCTTGCTAACCGCGACATTGCGATAAAAAACACAAAAAGTCCAGTTCACCGTATGACAGAACTGGCGACTCTGCTGGGGACCCTAAATATTTAAAAAGAGAGGTTACCTTAAAAACAAGATCACTTATTCAATTTGTCTGATTTATTTTTAAGGGATTGCTTGGGTATGTTATGCTTGAGTGAAAGATCCTACACCCGGATCTAGTGTACCTTAGGTAAGTAGCAAGAGATCATCGCGACTGTCCGGCGTATACTGGAATGGTCAAAATGATGGCTACGGTTAATGTGGCACTTTGGATGTCCTGATGTTCCTCATGTTAGTTGAGGAAATATTTGGCATTCGCGTGGTGTCATAAAAGCATTAACCAGACCTTTAGAACCCTAATTGACTCATCCTGGCCATTAGAAAGTAGTGAGATAACTGGCTTCGGTTCCGACTGGAGTTGGTTGAGACTCGATACTACACTCTTTGAGATTGGACTTTAGGGAAGCTTCGGTCAACCACTTGGTGTTGCACTGAAGTGGACTTAAGGAAAGGTCAATGATTTGAGATCCTTCTAGAACCCGGTTACTATTCTAAGACAGGTTGAACCAACCAAACTTCAGTGGGGAGGGTATTTACCTATGGAACTCACGCAAGCCTTAAAACCTAGGAATGATTGTTGTGTGACTTGCTTGTGCTTGTTATTTATCTAACAACATGACATCATAACAACATAACATCATAACATCATGGCATTGTACTAACCATTTCAAGGATTTAGGGATTTAACTCTGCTAAAAAAAAAAAAAAAACACAAAACAAAAGCAAAAACAAAAGAGAAAAAAAAAAAAGCTCTTTTTGTTAGTTTATGCAAAGTTAAATCCCGAAAGTCCTTGAAAACATTTCATACATTGCATTGCATCGCATAACAGGTATTCTAAAGGATCAGTGTTCTCACGATTTTCCTATCAAACAGATTCCAGCAGATTCAAACAGATTGAACAATGGCTCTCGAACAAACTGTCAAAGATCTCCAGGCCCAGAATGCTCAATTCCAGGAAATGATGCTGAGCTTATCTAAGGGGCAGGAAGAACTGAAAGCTCTTTTGATGGAGAAGAAGAAGGACCAGAAACCTGTGGGTTACATCAACCCGGGGAGAAGGCTTAAGGGACAGGTTACAGGAGTCAAGATTAGAATTCCGAAGGATTCAGAAGAAGAGACCGAGAATGATTCGGAAGATGAGAATCCTAATCTCGTCAATTCTGAGGACGACGATGAAGATTATGAACATGAACAGTACTCTCCGAAGGATGATAAGTACAAGTTGCTGGAAGAACGTATGCTAGCTATGGAGGGGCAGAAAGTGTCCGGTCTGGATTTCGAAAACTTGGGTCTGGTCTCTGATGTGGTCATTCCCCGCAAATTCAAGGTTCCCATTTTCACTAAGTATGATGGTGCCTCTTGTCCTCAGATGCATCTAAGGGCTTATGTGAGAAAGATTCAGCCGCACACTACTGATAAGAAACTGTGGATCCATTTCTTCCAAGAGAGTCTGTCTGGCACACAGTTAGAGTGGTATTATCAGCTTGAGAGCTCTAACATCCGCACATGGACTGATTTAGCAACAACTTTCTACAAGCACTACCAGTATAATTCTGAGTTAGCGCCTACTCGGCTACAGCTACAAAATATGACTATGGGCTCTAAAGAAAGTTTCAAAGAATATGCTCAAAAGTGGAGAGATTTGGCTGGCAGAGTCAAACCCCCTATGACTGATCGAGAGTTAGTGGACATGTTCATGGGTACACTGACTGGCCCATTCTACAGCCATCTACTGGGAAGTTCCTCGTCAGGTTTCACTGAACTTATCTTGACAGGTGAACGGGTTGAAAGCGGCATTCGAAGTGGAAAGATACAGGCAGCTACTTCTGCAAGCACCAAAAAGTCCTATCAGGGAAAGAATGAATCAAATGCTGTGTACAGTGAGAGGAAGCATAACAAGAAGAATCGTGACCATACTGTTGGGGCAGTTACAATTGCCGCACCGCCATCTCAGAACTTCCAACACAGACAAGACAGGTCGAGAAGACAGTTTACCAAGATCAATATGACTTTAACCCAAGCACTGCAGAGTATGTTAAAGGCCAATTTGATTACCCTCAGAGGCCCTCCTGCAAATCCCAACACTACTTCTCCTCGTTATAATCCCAACGCCAGGTGTGCCTATCACTCCGATAGCCCCGGGCATGATACGAATGATTGCTGGTTGTTGAAGAACAAGATTCAGGATATGATCGACGCTGGAGAAATTGAATTTGATCCTCCGGCGACCCCCAATGTCATCACAGCACCTATGCCTAATCATGACCAGAATGTTAATGTTGTGGACGACAATTCTCACGTTACTGACGTTGCTGATTTAGCATCTCCTCTCCTGATCGTTAAGAAGAATTTATTGCAAGCTGGTTTATTTCCAGGTTGTGCTGAAGATTGCGATCTCTGTGTACTCCGACCCAATGATTGTTTGAAGTTGAAGAACGGCATTCAACGGCTGATGGATGATCGTACAATTCTATTTGAAAGGGTTCCTAAGGTGGACAACTCTATTGAAGAGGTATCTGTGATTGCTAGGTCCAAAGCTCCAGTGAAGATTACCGCTACTAGAGTGCCTGTGAAGATTACCGCTGAGCCCAAAGTGGCTCCCCTGATTATTACCGCACCTGGCCCCGTGCCATATTCCTCCAGCAAAGCTATTCCGTGGAACTATGGAGGCGACGTTTACATCCATGGCATAAAGCAAGTTGGTAGTTCTGCTAATCCTAATGATATTGTGGGGACTAGTAAAGTTACTCGAAGTGGAAGGATCTACTCCCCAGAAATCTCACCTCCCGCTCCCGAAATTCGAGGAAAAAGACCAGTCAATCCTCCTCAGTCAGAGACATCGGTCGAAGTTACTTCTGAAGATGTTGCCAAACAGGAAATGGAAGAGATGCTGAAAATCATCCGTAAGAGCGATTTTGATGTAGTGGAACAATTGGGGCATACTCCGTCTAAAATCTCAATGTTGTCCTTGTTATTATCCTCTGAATCCCATGCCAATGCATTGATGAAATTCTTGAAGACCGCTCATGTGCCTCAAGAAACATCCGTCGATCAATTCGAACATTATGTTGCTAATTTGACTGTTGACAATGGCCTAGGCTTTTCCGATGCTGACCTGACGCCAGCAGGAAAGAATCACAATAAAGCTCTGCATATCTCCATCGAGTGTGAGGGGATCACCCTGGCTCACGTGTTGATCGACAACGGCTCTTCCTTGAATGTGCTCCCGAAAGCTGTACTCGATAAATTTGACTACAAAGGCATTGAACTGAAACCTAGTGATGTTGTGGTGCGTGCTTACGATGGTGCGAAGAGTGTTGTCTATGGTGAAGTGGTTCTCCCTATCAAGATAGGACCTCAAGTCTTCAACACTACCTTTCACGTGATGGACATTCGTCCCGCCTACTCCTGCTTGTTGGGGCGCCCTTGGATCCATGGGGCAGGTGCGGTAGCTTCGTCGCTTCATCAAAAGCTGAAGTATCCAATAGCAGGCATGGTTGTCACTGTATGTGGAGAAGAAGAGTATATTGTCAGTAGTGTGCAAGCCTTCAAATACGTCGAGATGGATGGTGAATTCTTTGAGACTCCTTCTCAGTCATTTGAAGTGGTTCCTCCACCCAGTCCTGTCCTTAAGCCAACTCCCCTTGTGCCCAAGGTTGTTCGTGCTCCCCCTGTCATGATCTCTCTGAAAGATGCTCAAGCCGCGATTGAAAATGGTGATCGTGCTGGTTGGGGTCAACTGATCAATGTACCGTACAAGTCTGATAAAGCTGGCCTGGGGTTTAACTCTGGAAAGATAGTCAAAAATCAGATTAATGCTATGGAAGATGCTGATAGTGATTGCGACTTGGATAGCTGGATTTTCCCAACAATTGGTGACGGACTCAACAATTGGAAGACTGAAGACATTATCCCGATTTCCTTTAGTCAGGAGTAATTGTTATTGTTTATTCTAGAATTGCAAATTTTAATTTTCTTTTACAATCAAACTTCTTAAAGCATTGTGTCTATGCCCGAGGCACAATAGCTAATTTGTTAAGGGTTTTGTCATTTTCATAAGCATATTTATATTCAATAAATCAATGGACGTTTTGCATTCAAATATTGCGCTCTTTGTCTTTCCTATTATCTTTCAAACGAGCTATGTTTTCTTACACACACGCACGTAACGAATTGCAGATCCCTATCCACTCTGGATCCTGTTGATAATAGTTCTACTACTGTTCATTATGACTTTGAAAATCCGATCTACCGAGCCGAAGATGGAAGTGAGGAAGATTGTGAAGTACCTGAAGAACTTGCCAGAATGTTACTACAAGAAGAAAGGACTATACAGCCGCATGAGGAGTCAGTTGAGACTGTAAATCTGGGTACCGAGGTGGACAAGAGAGAAGTCAAAATAGGAGCAGGCTTGGAAATCAGTGTCAAAAGAAGATTGATTCAAATGCTACATGACTATGTGGAGATTTTTGCTTGGTCTTACGAAGACATGCCAGGGCTGGATACCGATATAGTAGTGCATCGTTTGCCGACGAAGGAAGATTGTCGTCCTGTTAAGCAAAAGGTTCGTCGCATGCGTCCTGAAATGTCCGAGAAAATCAAGGCCGAAGTCATGAAACAATTCGATGCTGGTTTTCTGGCGGTTACTTCTTATCCTCAATGGGTTGCTAATGTGGTACCAGTGCCAAAGAAGGATGGTAAGGTGCGAATGTGTGTGGATTACAGAGATTTGAATAGAGCGAGTCCCAAGGATGATTTCCCACTGCCACACATTGATGTTCTGGTAGACAACACCGCTCAACACAAGGTATTCTCCTTCATGGATGGATTCTCGGGTTATAACCAGATCAAAATGGCACCTGAGGACATGGAGAAGACTACGTTTGTGACGCAATGGGGCACCTTCTGTTATAAAGTAATGCCGTTTGGTTTAAAGAACGCAGGAGCAACGTACCAGCGTGCTATGGTGGTTTTGTTCCATGACATGATCCATCATGAAATAGAAGTATATGTGGACGATATGATAGCCAGGTCTCATACTGAAGAAGAACATCTCGATCATTTATACAAACTGTTTGAGAGGCTGAAGAAATACAAGTTGAGATTGAACCCGAACAAATGCACCTTTGGAGTAAGATCTGGTAAACTCTTGGGCTTTATTGTCAGTGGTAAAGGTATTGAGGTCGACCCAGCCAAGGTGAGAGCTATTCAAGAGATGCCAGTTCCCCGTACGGATAAAGAAGTCAGAGGTTTCTTGGGACGTTTGAATTACATTGCCCGATTTATTTCCCATTTGACCGCTACTTGCAAACCCATCTTCAAGTTACTGAAAAAAAATCAAGAGATGATATGGAATGATGAATGTCAAGAAGCTTTCGACAAAATCAAGAAGTACCTCCAAGAACCTCCAATTCTGGTGCCACCAGTTGAGGGAAGACCTCTAATCATGTATTTAACCGTTTTAGAAAACTCAATGGGGTGCGTGTTGGGACAACATGACGAGTCCGGTCGAAAAGAGTATGCCATATACTACCTTAGCAAAAAGTTTACCGACTGTGAAACAAGATACTCACTGCTCGAGAAAACTTGTTGTGCTTTGGCCTGGGCTGCTCGCCGACTAAGACAGTATATGTTGAATCACACCACTTTGTTGATTTCTAAGATGGATCCTATCAAATACATATTTGAGAAACCCGCCCTCTCCGGAAGAATAGCAAGATGGCAGATGATTTTAACAGAGTATGATATCCAGTATACCACCCAAAAAGCAATCAAAGGAAGCGTGCTAGCTGATCATTTGGCTCATCAGGCCGTGAATGATTATCAGTCTATGAATTTTGAGTTCCCAGATGAGGATGTCATGCTTGTTACTGATTATGAAGAACCTGGACCGAATGAAGGACCCGAAGTGGGATCCCGATGGACTATGGTTTTTGATGGATCGTCTAACGCATTGGGCAACGGTATTGGCGTCGTGATCATTTCCCCCAAGGGTGGCCATACGCCTTTCACCGCTAGACTATGTTTTGAGTGTACCAACAATATGGCTGAGTATGAAGCATGTATTTTGGGACTCAGAGCTGCTATAGACCTGAGAATCAAGTTTTTGAGGGTGTATGGAGACTCAGCCTTAGTAATCAGTCAGGTCAAAGGAGAATGGGACACTAAACATCCGAACCTCATCCCCTATCGAGAGCAGGTGTTGACATTAATCCCATACTTTGAAGAGATCACATTCGAACATATTCCCCGAGAGGAGAACCAGTTGGCAGACGCATTGGCTACCATGTCATCTATGTTCAGAGTCAGATGGGACAATGAAGCTCCCCGGATTACCATTGAACGACTAGACGAACCAGCATATTGTTATGAACTTAACGCTGATGAAGTAGAAGAGAAGCCTTGGTTCCACGAGATAAAAAGATATTTAGAAGCTCAGGAATACCCTGAAGGGACATCCATCAATGACAGGAAATTTCTGAGGAAGTTCTCCGCTAAATTCTTTTTGAGTAATGGAATATTGTACAAACGTAACCATGATTCGACTTTGCTTCGCTGTGTGGATAGAAAGGAATCAGAGAAGATTATGGAAGACATGCACGACGGTATCTTTGGGACTCATTCTAGTGGACATACAATGGCCAAGAAGATTCTGAGGTCAGGGTATTATTGGTCTACCATGGAAACTGATTGCCACCATCACTCCAGAACTTGTCATAAGTGCCAGATCTATGCGGATAAAGTACATGTGCCTCCTGCTCCATTAAACGTGTTGACCGCGCCGTGGCCCTTTGCAATGTGGGGCATTGATATGATTGGCGAGATTAAACCTACCGCCTCTAATGGACATCGTTTCATCCTTGTTGCTATTGATTACTTCACAAAGTGGGTGGAGGCAGCCTCATTTGCTTCTGTTACTAAGAATGTGGTGGCACGATTCATCAAGAACAGCCTCATCTGCCGATACGGCGTCCCTGAGAGAATTATCACTGACAATGGCACTAATTTGAACAACAAGATGATTACTGAACTCTGCACGCAGTTCAAAATAAAACACCATAACTCTTCTCCGTACCGGCCAAAGATGAACGGCGCTGTAGAAGCGGCTAATAAGAATATTAAGAAGATTATACAAAAGATGACGGTAACATACAAAGACTGGCATGAGATGTTACCATTTGCTCTTCATGGTTATCGTACTTCGGTACGAACTTCGACAGGGGCAACTCCTTTCTCTTTAGTCTACGGAATGGAAGCCGTTTTACCAGTGGAAGTTCAGATTCCCTCTCTAAGGATCATGAAAGAGGCGGGCTTAGACGAGGACGAATGGATTCAGACTCGACTCGATCAGATAAATTTGATGGATGAGAAGAGACTTGCGGCTGTATGTCACGGGCAGATATATCAGAAGCGCATGACCAGGGCATTCAACAAAAAGGTCAAGAGACAAGTGTATCAAATTGGCGACTTGGTAATCAAACGCATCATCCTACCACAAACTGACCCCAGAGGCAAATGGACTCCCACATACGAAGGGCCATTTGTAGTTAAGAAGGTATTCTCAGGTGGAGCCATGATACTCGCTACAATGGATGGTGAAGACTTCCCACATCCCGTGAACGCGGACATAGTTAAAAAATACTACGCATAAAAGAGACCCGCTAGATCGACGTATCTAGGCAAAAGTAAGGGCATCCCGGCGAACCAAAAGGGTTCGGGCAAAAATTAGGGATATATAAAAAAAAATGTACACCCGGCAAGTCGAAAACCTGAAAAGGCGGCTTGGGCAAAAAAGGGTATCCTGGTGGACTGAAAACCTGAAAAGGCGGTCCAGGCAAAAATTAGGGATTAAAGCGTATGACTATGTCCCGTTCTCAGTCAACTTTCATCCAAGTTCGAGGGACTGACCAAGCCAATCACTTCTATCCGACAGCAAGGGATGAGATGCTCGAAGACATAATGACAGTAGTAGGCTTAAAATCAATAGGACTTCTTCCACATAGCTTTCTCTTTGTTTTCGACAATTTCCTCTTACTAGGATTTCTGTCTCCTTGTACACAAATTGCCTGTTTATAGGCCTCCTTTCAAAATCAATACAACCCTCTTTCAAAAAAAAGATGCTTTTGTTTTTACTTTTCTGTTTTGGTTGCGTAAATGTCCATTGATTTAATTTGAATTAATATGTGCATTTGAATATGACTGATGTTTACCAAAATACATGCATAGAATAGCAATAGCAATTACTACCCGACTTCAGGATCAAGGAAAAGGTCTAATCATGCTTCCAATGAATCCGCTACCAATTCTCTTCCCCAGCAAACCTTTTTTTTTTCCTCAGAAAATGGCAGTATCCCCAGGCACAGCCAGTTACTCCCCAACAGAGGTCGGCGTCACCAGACAGATTGATCATCTCATCCATCCCCAGCCAGGCTCTGTTGAATATTTCCACCATCAGACAGAAATCAAGCATCCCCAGCCGAGAAAGGGTCATCGACACAAATGTCTCAAATCAGTAGATGTGGATTTATTTTCCCCAGTAGAGTCCCCAAGCAGAACTTCTCATACGCATAACTCATTCATTACATCCTTTCACAGCATACGCATGCATACAACATTCACATTTATTTTAGCATAACACGAAACATCTCATGCATCATGACATAGCATGAAGCTAACTTTTTCTTTGCAGGTTAATTATCCTCCTGATATAGTCAAAGTAGAAGGTTCATTCAGACAGACACCTTTATCAATCACATTCAAGATTCAGATACATATTTCAAATACAGTTCATGGGAACATTCATTCTGACAACACTTCGATATCCTCCTAACGATGGCATCTCTAAGCCCATCCCAGACATTTATTGCAAGTACAACATATACAGGTTATCAAATACAGCCTAACGTACGGTTCATTCTGATTCAGCCCAACATATGACTTCTTCAGCAACTCCAATGCGGTCTAACGTACGACCCATTTGGACCTTCAAATCCTCAGATGCTGCCTAGCGTACGGTACATTCAGGGGTGTAGTCTAGCGTACGACTACTTTCTTTTTCAGATGCAGCCTAACGGACGGCTCATTCTACAACTCGGATACGATCTAACGTACGATCCATTCTGAACTTCAACAACCCCAACGCGGTCTAACGTACGACCCGTTCGGATGTCCATCCCCTCAGATGCTACCTAACATACGGTACATTTCTGAAGTGTAGTCTAACGTACGACTACCCCTTTCATCATCAGATCCTACCTAACATACGGTACATTTCTGAAGTGTAGTCTAACGTACGACTACCCCTTTCGTCATCAGATTCAGCCTAACGTACGGCTCATTCTGCAACTCAGATACGATCTAGCGTATGGTCCATTCTGATCCTTTATCCCCAACAGCATATGACACACTCCGACTCCCCAGCGAAGTCGGCAGCCTAATGGATGACTCATTATACGGTCTAACGTACGACCCAGTGTGGCACCCATGTCTTCAAATTGGCCTAATATACGGCGCGATCTGAAGCTTTCGTCATCAAACCTCCCGGATGGCATCTTTAAGCCCATCTCCATCAAGACCAACTGTCGATTCTCAAGTGCAAATTTTTGGGGCATTCTAGTGTTCAATAATCTTCCACCTCCAGACCACGAATGGCATACACGCCATCCTAACTCTCTCGGTTCAAGAATATTGAACAGGGGCAGCTGTCATACCCCAAAAATTACCCATCATTTTTCCTAAAAAAAAAAAAAAAAAAAAAAAAAAAAAAAACGAAAAAAAAACGAAAAAAAAAACGAAAAAAAAAAAAAAAAAAAAAAAAAAGAAAAAAAAAGAAAAAAATTTTAATTAATTAATTAATTAATTAATTAATTAATTAAATAATTAAAATAAATAAATAAATAAAATATAACAAATTATTTTGGACTTGGGTCTCCCTCATTCCAAGCCCATTACCCACGAAATTAGTCTATAAATACTGAAGTTTCAGTAGGAGAGTTAGACTTGGAGTTTACACTGGGAGATTCACTGGAGAAAGAAGGAAGAGAAGCAAAACACTCTGAGGTTTCCTTGGAACAAAACCTTGAGGAAAAAAAAAGAGAGAGAACAGAGAAGGACGGATAGAAACTTTGGCATAGGAACCCTGCCTACCCGGAGAATTCAGAGTAAAGAAACCCTGAAGGCAGCCCATCTGCACCGAAGCCATCGCCGTCCAATTCCCGCTGCCTAACTTATTCCGATACTACAAGTGGTCAATCCCTTCAACCTTGAATTGGCAAACAGGTTTGCGTATCTCTATTGTTTATACTTTCAATTGGCCATATCTACATATATAATGCATCATGATTAAATGCTGATATATAATTTGCTTTCGTATGGGAATTTAAATATGCCTGAATACCCTGAATGTTTGATCATGTTATTCCTGTGATAAAATGCCATAAAATTCAAAGTTCCTAACGTGGGGCTGTTTTCAAATTCAAAATCCGTGGCCGCTCGCTAACACCTCGCTAGGCGAGCCAGAGGCGAACGAGACAGTAGCTGACTTTTCTATTCTGTTTTTTTTTTTTATGTTTTATCATAGCCATGCATTATTCATCCTATCCTATTTATTGTTGTGATATTTCTCCGGTGTAATCTTCGATTGCACCCTGATTTGGTGTTCTGACATGTTTCTTTTTTTTTTGAGTTTCGTAAAGGTTCACATATCCCAGGAAAAGGTTATTGGCTAGGTATTCCACTTTATTTGTGGGATACCCTTGTGGAGTTTCACCCTAAATTAATTTTTAATGTATTAATTTCTAATGTATTAATTTTTTAATATATTATTTTTAATAATTTTAATGTGGAGTTTCATCCTAATTATATAATTAATTGTAAAACTTTGCCTTTGAATAAGTGATCTTGGACCTCTCTTTGTTGCCTTACGATTACGATATTACGGTCATGTCCCGCGAACGTGGGGATACCCTTAGCAAAGACCCTTCGGTTAAATCATCATAAAATAAATTATAGTCCCTCGGATGTTGCCTTCGAATATACAACTTTGTCCCTCGATGACCCTCCGATGTTGCCTACGGTTAAAAGATGATAGTCCCTTCGAATGCTAAGATATCCTCGTAACTGTTGCCTTCAATGACCTATCGATGACCCTACGATGACCCTTAAACATCCAAAGGATAAAACTACTTATTTCTCAATAATAAGGACAGTTTTACCCTCATAAGGATAGGAAATGCTCATAAAGACCTTGGGTCGGTATAACTCTTAATTGTGGGCTCACAATCTAAAAATAATTTTCACACCTCACACCTTTCAAAATATCTTTAGAAAATCACCACTTGGTATATATTCATACTAGAATCATTACCGAGTTATATTTTTCTAAACAATTTCCAAAACTAAACGAGATAACTACTTTGTATATATTCATACAAGAATCGTTACAAAGTTAAATTCTCTTTCCAAAAACAATTTTCCAAACAATTCACAAATACTTTTTTTTCAGACAAAAATAATATAAGTGATCGAGCAATTAAGAGCCCATGGATAACCATGGATACAAAGGGTGCTAACACCTTCCCTTTGTATAATGTACCTCCCGAACCCAAAATCTAAATTAAGGTCTTTCCTGTTCTTTTCCACCTTTCCTTATTGGATAAAAGAAAAGTCGGTGGCGACTCTTGCTAACCGCGACATTGCGATAAAAAACACAAAAAGTCCAGTTCACCGTATGACAGACGCTTTAAATTTTTTTAAAACAGTTGTATTATGTATCCGTATTCGTATCGGATACTCGATAAGTACCTGAATCGGTGCAACATATACCTTCAAATTTTTTTTTTCTTTAAAAAATAATATAAAGTTGTTTATATCATTTTGGGATGTTAAAAAAGCATTAATGAACATTTTTTTCATTTTTAATTCCTAATTATATATAAATATAATAATAATAATCAATAATTAGTGTTTAATTTTATAATAATGGTCATTAAATATCATTTGAATTTTTAATCAATTGAAAAGACATAACTTTTTTATTAAATACATAAAAATCTACTATGTTGTATTTGAACATTTAAAAGACTATATTTCAATCTAAACATGTTTTTTTTTCAATTTATAAATTTATGTGACACTTGAACATTAGTCTATTACAACTAACTCGAGAAGCCATTTGATATTCCATATAAATAAAAAAAGCAGATTCAAAACTATTGATGAACTCAAGCACTTGTCTACCTTATCCTAGTAACCAAAGCTAAATGATGCGACTAAAGCACAAACTATTGAATGTTAGATAAACATTGATTATGACCATTTTGCATTCTCTTGATCCTAGTTTTGCAAGCATAATCAAAATACAAAATCAAACAAAAAAGCCATTACATAAAGACTCAATATTTGTAACAAAATTTGTGTAAGTGTTGAACAATTTGCCTTCCATTAACAAATCTATTCAATCCAATTTCCAAATGCATATCATCAATTCTGATAAATATATAACTTAACATTTTATACTATAAAAAAACTTGACAATTAAAAAGATTTAAATTTTGTTGAATATTATAGAACACTCAAATAATAAAACTTTAAGTATATAAATGAAAAAAATAAAACTTGACAAATGATATTTGAGATGACTATGAAACCTGAGATGAAAAATGAGGGAAAATCAGTAATAAAAATTAGTGAGAAATAAAATAATAAAAGTTAAGAAGCAATTAGAAAATAAAACAAATTTATAAAAAATCTAACTTATTTATTACTCACAATTTAGGATTTTTGCTTTGTCTTCATATGATATGATGTCTTCTCCATCTCTGACTCTATGGATCTAATATTTTAATTTTTCCTTATTACTTCTTCATACCAATTTGCAACAAATAATTTGTAAAAAAATTATTGAAAAAGAAGGGATGGAGATAAGAAGCATGAGAGATTATTGGAAAAAGAGAAGAAGAGGGAAATAGAAAAGAAAAATAATAAAATGTGAGTGAAAGAAAAATGAATGTAATCGATCCACAAAACCTTACCCGAAAATAGAGAACGGGGAGATTTCTCATTTTTGAAACCCCAAATCATTCTTCATGTTCTTCCAGATTTTCAAGAAAGATACAAAATTAATGATCTGTTAATGAGATAAAGAAAGGGGTTTCTGAAACCCTTTTCATCTTCATTTTCTATAAATATATAAAAGCCAACAAAATTTAAAAAAAAATGAAAGAAAGAAACAATATCTGCGAAGTAACAGACAAAGCCTCTTAAATAACGACGAAGAAGAAGTTCTTCAAAGAAAGATCTCTTGCTTTTGCACACAGCAAAAAACATTTGTATAAATTAATGGGACTTTGTCATACCCTAAAATCTGCCCTCCCCTTTTCACTTTCCATCTGACTTTTGGTTTGAAACCCATCTACACTCATTCATGCCAAATACATGTGTATCATTCATTCATATAAGCACTTTCAATAATCATCATAAATTCAAAGTTTGTGGTTATTTATACCTAACAAGAGCTAGGGTTTGCTTGCGAATCAAGCCCTAGGAGCTGTGGTGGTACAGTCAATGTGAAAAGCTCATCATATGGATTAAGGTATGAAACCCTAATTCTTGTTACTTAGGACCTTGGGTATTTGCATCATAGTATTCACTCGTGCCTAAACTATAGTTCTTGACATTGGGTGCCCTTGGGTCATGTGGTTTGCATTAGGGTATTGGAAACTCTAGTTTTAGTTCATTTCATTTGTGGACCTTGTGTTTTGGAAGCCTCACTTCTTGGTTTGAGGGCCTTGATTGTTTGATTTGCATTAATTCATGGCTTCATGTTTAATAGTGTTTCATGATGCATTAATTCAATTTTCATAGCTCTCATTAAAATTCCATTGATTGAAGATGCTTTCATTATCCATTGATCTCAAGATCATATTGCATTCATAGTCTCATAAGTGCATACAATTTCATGGTTTCAAAGTGATTTTAAATAAGGACTTTTGGAGGGAAAATGACAATTTGAATTTAAATCATGTTTAATTAATCATAAGATCTTTTCTTATCTAAAAACTTGCATTTTATTCATACATACCACATTAAAATATCCATATAAGAAAGCATACAAAATTACAAAAAAAACTAATTTTTTGACCTACAGTTGACTTTGACTGTTAACTTTTTGGTCAACCAGTTGATCAAAGTCAACCCATCTAGTTCATCCCTAATCCTAGTTTCCATGTTGATCCTTCATGCTTGCATCCTCTTTTTAACTTCATGATCAAAGATTTCTTCATTTGTAAGAAACCATCTTTCTTTACATTTCATCCATGGCATGTGCATTCTAAGTCTTGATAGTGTGACTCCAAATGAATAAAGAAGCCTGCATTCATGTTACTAAAGGCATATAAGGATTTTCAACATGAAATTGTTATGCATCACTTAACATGTATCAAACACAATTTTTCTTTTGCATTTCATTCATAACATACCAAACATTCCAAATCCATACCAAACCAAACCAAACAACTAGCAACCCCTAATCTAGAAACCATTAACCATTCACCCAGCAAATACATATTGTCATTCAATCAAGCAAGCATTGAACCAAACTTCAAACAATCCATGAGCATACATGTTAAGCATATATAACAGGCCTGTCCAATACCCTGTGGCAGTTGCATTGACATTTCCATACAAACCACAACATTGCATCACATCTAATCATCATCACGTTTAGTTAAGCATCATTGTTTTTTAACCAAAACCAACAAGATTTTTATCATTGCATAGCAAACAAAGCATGAGCATCACTAACAAGTATCAACTAGCATTAACTAACAACCATTATATTCAACTCAATTAACAACTTTTTACTTGACATAAGTAAAAAATGATGGAACAAAGGCCTTGCTCGAAAACAGGCCACAATAGAAAAAAGGTTTAGCATGTTATCCACTCGCACCAACAAATAGAACTAACTGCAGCAAGGCATTTCGGTGCAAAATTACCTAGCAGACCATTTTTTAACATCATACTGTTAAAAATTCTGGCTTGATGCCTTTCTCATTGTATTTGATACTATATATAATAGTGTCGGTAATTACAACTCATAATGACTAATCATAATTAATTACAGCTCTTAATAACTAATTTTCTATTCTATGAATGTAAATTATTTACAATAAATGTGTTTGATTATTTCCTGATTAACATCCCCCCTCAAATTGATGCAGCTGGTCAAGGAGCATCAATTTGCTAACAAGAAACTGATGTCGTGGGCGTGGAACAACCTTGGTAAGAATATCTGCAACATGCAACTAAGTACTGACGTGAGGAAGTGATATTATTCGATCATCGTAGGTGTCACATATTGAATGACAATCAACTTCGATATGTTTGGTGCGTTCATTAAAAATAGGATTTGCAACAATTTGAATGGCACTTGTATTGTCAACATAAAGTGAAGTTGGCTCTGTTTGGGGAAATCCAAGTTCAGCCAAAAGACCACGAAGCCAAAGTATTTCTGAACAAGCAGCAGACATGGCACGATACTCTGATTCAGTGGAAGATTTAGAAACTCTTGCTTGCTTCTTACTTTTCCAAGAGATCAATGAAGAACCAAGAAACATGCACCAACCAGTAACAGATCGACGAGTATCAGGACACCCTGCCCAATCAGCATCACTATAAGCACTCAACTGAAGAGAAATTCCAACAGAAAAGAATAATCCGCGGTGAGAGGTTCCCTTTAAGTAGCGAATTATACGACAAACCGCAGCTAAGTGAAGATGGCGAGGAGAATGCATGAATTGACTTACTTGTTGAACAACAAAAGATATGTCAGGGCGAGTAATAGTCAAGTAGTTGAGGCTACCCACAAGTTGGCGATACAATAAGGGATCAGGCAAAAGATCACCATCATCACAATGATATTTAACATTAACCTCAAGAGGAGTATCTACCGGATTAGCCGATTCGAGACCATCCATAGAAATCAAATTTGTAGCATATTTGTGTTGATGGAGAAAGATACCCTTGGATGTAGAATGAACCGCAATACCAAGAAAATAATGTAGATTACCCAAATCTTTCATGTGAAATGAGGCCTGTAACTGTTGCTTAAGTCGCTGAATGGAAGCATGATCAGAACCAGTAATAACCATATCATCAACATACAAAAGAAGCAGAACAATACCCGCAGATGTACTATGAAAAAATAAAGAGGAATCATACTGACTCTGAGTAAAGGAGAATCCAAGTAGAGTGGAACGAAATTTCTCGTACCATGCTCTAGGTGCCTGTTTCAAACCATATAAGGAGCATTTGAGTTTGCACGCGCCTTTAGATGAAGAGAATAAGCCTTGAGGTGGAGTCATATAAATATCTTCTGTCAGGTCACCATGAAGAAAAACATTCTTCCCATCCATTTGATGAAGAGACCACCCACTAGAAGCAGCTATAGAGATGATCGTGCGAACAATTATCATTTTGGCAACCGGTGCAAATGTCTCATCATAATCAATTCCATATTCCTGCTTGTTTCCTAAAGCAACCAAACGAGCCTTGTAACGGTTAAGGGACCCATCATAATTTAATTTCACAGAATACACCCATTTGCAACCTATAGGTTTGACATCAGGAGGACAAGAGATAATATCCCATGTGAAATTCTCTTGAAGAGCTTGAAGCTCTTCATTCATTGCTTTTATCCATCGCACATCTTTAACAACCTGTGAGTAACAAGTAGGAATAGATATGCTAGAGAGTGTGGCAGTCAGAGAAGTATGTGAGGAATCATACCTGTCTGGTGAATATCTATCTGGTGCGCGAGATATTCTACCAGAACGTCGTGGTTCAACCGGTACAGGATTAGGTGGCGGTTCAGCGTCGGGAAGGGGTATGGGAACCTGCTGCCTGTTTTGTCTAACATATACATGACCTGGTTTATAACGCCTAATAGATTGAGGCATAATAGAAAACTTAGGAAGAGTAACAATATCATTAATGGCAGGAGAAACACAAGGAAACATAAACTGATTATCAAAAAATGTCACATTTCTAGAAATGCGAAAACGATGGTTAGTGACATCATAACACACAAATCCCTTATGAGAGTGACTATATCCCATAAATGCACATTGAACGGATTATGCTCCAAGCTTATGTCTTTCAAAAGGAGGTAAGTGAACAAAACACACACACCCAAAAGTATGTAAAGCACTATAATCAGGATGAATTTTAAAAAGACGAAAGAAAGGAGAATCAAGATCAATAACCATAGAAGGAAGACGATTGATCAAGAAGACAACTGTGGAAAGAGTCTCCACCCAAAATCGGGATGGTACAGAAGCTTGGAGAAGTAAAGTGCGTGTTACATCAAGCAAATGACGATTCTTACGTTCTGCCATACCATTTTGTTGAGGGGTATTGGGACAAGATCGTTGAGACATGATGCCTTTTTGTTGAAGGTATTCCTGAAACTTATGAGACATGTACTCACCACCAGAGTCATACCGAAATTTTTTAACACTTGCTTGAAATTGAGTTTCAACATATGTCAAAAATTTCTGAAACATAGAAAACACTTCAGATTTAGAACGGATAAAATATATCCAAGTAAAACGACTATAATCATCAATAAATGTGACAAACTATTTATAGTGAGCATGACAAACTACGGGAGACATTCCCCGTACATCACTATGAATTATCTCAAAACAAGTAGAGGCACGGTGAGCATTAGACGGAAAAGGAAGTGTTTTACTTTTAGCCAATTTGCAAACAGAACATGAAACCGAGGCATTAGAAATAACATTTTTATTTCCTAACAAACCAGTTTTACATAAATGAGACAAAACAAAAGAGTTTGGATGACCTAATTTTCTATGCCAATCCTCATAAGAATACAAAACGTTATTACACGCAAGAGATAAATGATTAGAAATAAATTGTATTGGAAACGATCTTCCCAGTTTAGGCCTCTTCGCGATCACCTTCCCCGACACCTGCTCCTGCACAAGACAACCATCTCTGGAAAAGTTAACATCATAATTTTTATCTACCAATTGACCAACAGACAACAAATTGGAAGCAAGTCCGGGTGATACAAGAACATCCCGAAAGTCAGAGTTTATATCGCCAACATTAGTGATAGATAAAGTATTACCATCAGCTATTTGAATTTCTGATTACCATGATAAGATTGTAAATTGTGCAAATATTCAGAGGAACCCGTCATGTGATTGGATGCACCAGAATCAAGAAACCATGGGCGAGAAATATTAGAAGACTTACCCTGAATTCCCAAGGCCGAAAGAGCAGAAAGTACAATTTGTTGAATTAGTTCAGGCTGTAGAGTACCATCATTAGATGCATTAGTAACAGAAGGGCCAGCTGTAGAATTTGTATTTGCATGAAATGCCTGCACTGAACGTTGTGTTGACCGTGGAGGACGTGTGGGACAATCAGATATAATATGACCTTGCTGCTTGCAATAATTGCAGAACTTTTTATCGCAACTCCGTGAAATATGGACAAATTGTTTACAGGAGAAACATTGAACCTGTCTCATATCACGACCTTTACCTCTACTCTGAGCAGCAAATGCAACCACTGTAGGCTCAGAAACAACAACTTCATGAGACATGGTTCCTTGAGTAGCAAGACATTATTCCTCTCGAAGAAGTTCACCAACACATGTATCTAAAGAAGGAACATGATTCCTGTTCAGCAAAGCACCTCTGACAACTTCAAATTCTGGATGAAGTTTCATAAGAAATTGATCTCGCCGACTAGTGTTGTAGACCTCCTAGACATCCGCACGAGAACTCTTGGGAACATCCACATGTATAATCGCAGAGTGTTCTGTCCACAAATTCAAAAAACCAGAATAATATTTTTGAACTGACATATTACCTTGTTTGTAATTGGCTATCTCGAGCTCCAATTGGAAACGTTTGGCCGCATTGTCCTGATTGTAAATACGCTTTAAATAGTTCCACATTTCTTGAGCAGTGGAAAAAGATCGCAAATTATTAATCATCTGAGGATCAATAGTACCGAGAATCCAAGTGATAATTTGAGCATCTTTGGTTTCCCAAGCATGTAAATCAGTTGTCTTTAATGGTGCCATAGAGATATCATCCAAGTGATTCCATAATTCCTTCACTTTGACATACATTTGAAACTGAAATTCCCAAGCCGGATAAATTTTACCGGTAAAACGAACACAAAAATTATCTTTTTCTTCTTCTGAATTCATGATACAAAACTTTTTTTTTAAAGTAAAACACGTGCAGCAGAATTTATTATTATTATTATTCTTTTTTTTTTAATTCTACACCCACCGCTTGAAATTACAAAAGAAAAAAAGGAAAGGAATACAAAAGAACCTATGTTAGGAAACCTAAATACCCAACACCGTAAAAAAGGAAACAACCGTCGCGATTGCAAAGTCGTAAATGGCAGCAATGAATCAAAATTGTGAGAAGTCACCGATCAAAATCGATCACAAATACTAAATAACGATGTCAAAGCAAGACCGTCAATCTTGAACATAAACAACGACAATCCTGAACAACACCGAGAATTAAGAGACGGCAGCAGAACTCAGAGTCACACACAAGCAACGACAATCCAGAACAATATCGAGAATCACGATCTCAATCCTTCAAATCGAGAATCACCGAGACAAAATCAAGATACGGCACGAAACCGCAAACAACAGAACTAATCCGACAATGAACTAGAATGGAAGAGACAATTTCGAGAACGACACAATGGGTGTTGCCGGACAAGCCCAAGATAACACAATTTCAAAGGTTTGGTTTGATCGAACCTTCTAATACCATGTTAGAAATTCTGGCTTGATGCCTTTCTCATTGTATTTGATACTATATATAATAGTGTCGGTAATTACAACTCATAATGACTAATCATAACTAATTACAACTCTTAATGACTAATTTTCTATTCTATGAATGTAAATTATTTACAATAAATGTGTTCGATTATTTCCTGATTAACACATACTCCATCAACTAACTGAATCAGTAAACTCTCATGTTCATTCACTACTAACTGACAAATTGGACTTAACAACTAACAGTTTATCTAACAGATCACGAATCCCTAACTGCTAACTAACTAACTTTCAATTCCTATAACTAACTCATAACAAATTGAATTAACAGAACTAGATCTCTAACCGTTTTGAGCTATCACAATTTAACAGAGTTTAATCTCTTTTAAATCCAACTTCTATAAATATCATCATTATTCACCAGATTCAAGGGGCAATCATAATCAATCACAATTTCGATTTCAACTTCACTCGTAATCTTCATAATTTGCAATCTCTGCAACTACTCGATCTCACACAGAAGGAAGAAGAAGGTAATAGGAGCGGAACATACCTGATTCAAGTGTATCCTCGCATTATAATCTCCTTCTTCATTCGAACAGTTCACCAGAGCAAACCTCCCCTTCAGAGGTATTCCACTTTTTCATCTTTCATCATAATTTATTTGCCATAATGTAGCATTCATCTTCAAGAATATTTTCCCCAAGCTTTGGGATTGAATCCGTGCATAATCATCATTTAATTAGAGTTGAGAGGATTATGGTTCTTGGCTCTGAGTATCAATTTTGAAGCAACAGTTGGAAATTGAATAAAAGCAAGGTGATGTAGAGGTTGAGGGTGAAGTAATGTTTCAGATTATGTGATTATTATGGTGATGTGACCTCCACCGCCGTCGGAGGTGATTTCTGATGCAACGAAGATGGAGGAGGGAAGGAGAATTGTTTGGATCATGTTACATTTGAAATTTCACGTGAGGTTGGCTTTGGGCCTCATGCCCATTCACCTTACTTTCTGCACCCTTTCCAGTCTAATTGCACCCTGCCTATTATTTTTTATTTGTTATTTCTTTTTTTTTACATGTTTTAATTGCTTTTTTTACTTGATTTTTTCCCCTTAATTGGATTTAATATTTTTTAAGACATTTTTGCATGCAAATTAATTTTTAGGAAATTAATACTTAGTTTTAATGCGTTTTAATTAATTTTTTATATGATATAGGACCTTTAATTAGAAATTAATTTGGGTTTGGAATTAGTTTTCAACTTAGAAATTGATCCATACACTAATAGTAGAACTTGTGCATGATAATACTTTGCCCCTTAGGTTTTTTTTTCTTCTATAGACTCCACAAAAGTCACATGCTCATCCTGATACATGCCTTGATGAATTGCCAAAATCAACTTTTTGGTCAGTCTATCATTTCACTTCTAAATGAGCCCCCATCTAGTCAAGTGATCTTGGTCACTTGATAGGATTGCATCTCTACTTATCATTCAAGTTAATTTCCAGTACAGGGTATGGTGTAAAGTTTCAAGGCACACCCATACTTTGAAGACTGGAGCACTATTCAAGGCACAACAAAGATCTTGTATCCACACCTATCAATTACAATTCAAATCATGTGCTAGGAGCCTTAAACAGTAAAGAAGGAGGGATGAGAGGGGGCATTCATATCCTCTTTCTGAATATCTTTGGGTACAAGACGAATGACCTAGTTGCCCAGGGTATTCACCTGTACTCATAGACTTTAGCGCAATTAGAATTCAATAATTGTTAAGTCTTTTTCTTCACAAGCAACATTTCATCATAAGGAACAATAAAAGGAATCTTCTTCAGCAATTTGTCAGTTATAATGAGGATTACACGACACGAGCCTTAAGCAGTAGAGAAGGAATGAGAGGGAGCATTCATATCCTCATTCTGAATATCTTTGGGTACGAGATGAATGACCCAGTTGCTCAGAGTATTCACCTCTACTCATAGACTTTAGTGTAATTTTAATGAAACAATTGACGAGTCTTCTTCTTCAACATGACAATAAGCAACATTTCTCATTCAATCTACTTGTGTTTCTCTTTGGTTTAAACACCACTTCCCAGTTTAAACACCACCTTCTCATTTTCTTTTATCTTTGGTTTAAACACCATTTCTATTTCTATTTCAGTTTAAACAGGATTTTCCTGGTTCAAACACCGACCCTTTGGTTTAAACACCACACTTATTTATTTTATTTGGTTTAAACACCATTCTTATCTTTTTATCCGGTTTAAACACCACTTTTATTTCTCCAGTTTAAACACCACTTTTATTTCTCCGGTTTAAACACCACTTTCATTTGTCCGGTTTAAACACCACTTTAAATTTTCCGGTTTAAAAATCGTTCCTTTGGTTTAAACACCATTACCATTCGTTTGGTTTAAACGCCATTACCATTTCTTTGGTTTAAACATCACTTTTTCGGTTTAAACATCATTGCTTTGGTTTAAACACCACTATTTGGTTTAAACACCACCTTAATCCACTCCCTTTGGTTTAAACACCACAATCTTATAATCATTTGGTTTAAACACCACCATCTTACCAAACACCACTCATATTAACCATTTGGTTTAAACACCATTTTATCGGTTCAAACACCAACCTTTTGGTTTAAACACCACTCCAAATTCCCCAATTTGGTTTAAACACCATTTTGCCGATTCAAACACCAACCTTTTGGTTTAAAGACCATTCCAATTTCCTCCTTAAGTTTAAACACCACTTTTCCGGTTTAAGTACAAACGCTTTAGTTTAAACACCACTTCCCAATTTAAACACCACTTGCTCACTTTCATTTCCCTTTTGGGTTTAAACACCATTTCCAACACCAACCCTTCAATTTAAACACCACTCTTATCGTATCCTTTAGTTTAAACATTGCCTCCTTGGTTTAAACACCACAATCCTATTATCCTTCAGTTTAAAAACCACTTCAATACCTATTCGATTTAAACACCACTTCAAGTTCCTTCTTCGATTTAAACCCCATTATCCGGTCTAAACATCACTTCAATCAAATCTCTATCACTTTACACCACTTTTCCACTTCAATCAACTTTATATCATTTTTCCCTTTTCTATTTTGTTCAAACACTATTTATATCTCTTGTCTGGTTTAAACACCACTACTATCAACCCTTCCTTTCTATTCCGTCTTAGTTCCATGAACTACAGAGCTCTGATTTCCTTATTACACTATAAGGATATGTAGGCACGAGGGGCCCAATCCTTAACGAGCACCCTAATTATTAAACTTTTTTCCCCATTCGTAAGTAACCTTTAGATAATAACATGCATTCGAGCAAAGAGCAATCAAAATGGTTCCTATTGAGTACAATGGATGTGAGAGATGTTAATACATTCCCCTTGCATAACCGACTTCCTTACCCATTTTCTTTTCCCATGGGTTTTATCGATGTTTCCCCTTTCCTTCAGGAATAAATAAAGTTCGATGGTGACTATGTTGTATCTTCGAGCGTGCAATGCGCTCAGGTATTTTTCGGGTAGCTTCACACTTATTAACTTGATTCATTGGATTTGCAAGTAAATCCCTCAACTTATGTGTAAATATAGATTTATAGTTTCATTATGTAAATATTATGAAGATTGATCATTTTGCGACTCATTTTGTAGTCTTGTTTGTGTTAGAGGAGCTTTGGGATTTAAAAGGCAAAAGAATAGCTTCAACATGCATTTTTGGATCAAGATCAACCCACCAGGTGGGGCTAAGCGCGGTCAAAGCACAACCTGATTTCTCAAATCCATGATTTTCACGCTAAACGCCGTCCAGCTGCGCTAAGCACCATTTAGGGAGGTTTGATCAAATTTTTCTTCTAGCCGCGCTAACCGCGGTCTGATGGGTCTTAGCGCGGTCATATTTTTTAGATTATATAAATACCATCTCAATTCATTTATGAAGGGGAGACACCAACTTTGGAAGAAAAAAACACCAAAAAGTCAGGAGAAACTCAGAAATAGGAGAATCGAAGCTGGATACGCATCAATTTTCGGGAAATCATTTTTGATGCTCATTCATCTCTTCTCTTTTCTCTTGAATCAAGCTACCATGATGATGTGTAGTTAAATCTCTTGTGTCAGGATTAGATGTAATTAACCGTAATCGTATATATTTCTTCTGATCAGTGTTTTGTGAACATATTATGAATCAATATTGATGGTATCTTTATTTTCATATTTAATTTATGAGTTTGAATCATTATTGAGAAATATCTTTCAAGTCTTGACCTAAGATCATCATCTATCCAATACTCAAGTCTAGAGATGAAGTTGGGGTTTGATATTCACTTGTATCAAGTCTTAATGTTATCATATTGCTTAATAGGTAGAGAGATCATCGATTAAGCAATACGGTAAAACTCACATCATCAGTTAGACAGAAACGACAGTTGAAGAGTGATACATGATAAAATAGATGAGTAACTATATTCACATGCTAGATTGGTTGAATACATGTGAAAAAGGTTAATGAAATCTAATCTTGACATGTTTCTTTACCTATTAATTTCCGAAGCATTTGTCGTTGTTACATTTTACTGCAATTGTTTCTTTTCACAATCAAAAGCCTTTTGAACCCTTCCTTAAAAAGTATTAACTATGGAACAAAAGTGATATAACACTAATCCTTATGGAGATGATACAAAATACTTGCCCTATCAAAAGTGTTTTAACAAAATGACGTTGTTGTCGGGGATTAGCATATAGATATACAAGCATAACAACAATTTTTCTTGTCTTAAGTAATTTTGTACTGTTATAAACTATTCTATTTATTATTCCTAGTGTTTGTTAATTTGTGTGGTTAGTGTTTCAGAACTATATTTATGCAAGGAATTTTACCGAAAGATCAACTTCTTTTTGATCCTGAGATTGAAAAAACAACTCAGAAACTCAATAGCAAAACCAGAAAGAGAAAGCAACTAGCCAAACAAAGGAACCAACAGGAATGAAATTCTACTTCTACTTCTTCAAAAATTCCAAAAATAGAAGAAGTAATGGCTGAAACAAAAGTTGTTTAAGGGCCTTGTCAAAACAACCCAAGAAGGAATGCTCATTTTTCAAGACCTGCACAACATACAAGGAACTCAGAGATGAATTATGGTCTACTTCAGATATTGTATGCAAACCCTTTTACTGAGCTTGACCATGAAGATCCATATACTCACCTTACCAAGTTTTATGAGATTGTCGGTACAGTTGGAGCTCCTGAAGCAGAAGAAGAACAAGTATTCAAGATATTATCCCCTCATTCATTGATCAAAAAATAAAAAGAATAGTACCTTGACCAACCAACTCAGACTATGAAAAATTGGGATGTGCTTGAGGAAAAATTTCTTGATAGGTTCTTTCTGCATAACAGATTTATGGAGGCCAAACCACAATTGTTGTATTTTCTCAAGTTTCAAGTGAAACACTTTGTGTAGCATGGGAGAGAGATACAAGTCGATGTTGACAAGATATCCCAACCATGGATTTGATGAGCTAACTCAGATTCATATCTTCTGCAATGGACTTATACCCCAACCAAAACTTCTTTTGGATGCAACTGCAGGTGGTTTTTTAATGTCGAAGAATGTTGAAGATGCAATTGCAATTATTGATAAAATGACACTCAATGATCACCAAGTTCAACACAATAAAGGCCATTCACAAAAGAAAGCTGGAATCATTGAATTGGGAACAAATGATGCGACTTTGGAATAAAATAAATTGTTATCTCAACAAGTAGAGGAACTTACAAAGCAAATGTGAAAGCTTCCACAACAACTCAAAGAGATGCAAGACGTCCCGAACAAACATCAACATGTATCATTTTGTGAACTTTGTAGTGGAGATCATCCTAGAGGTTATTGTCCTTCGGCAAATGAAAAGGTGAATTATATGGGAAATCAAAATCAATATAAACAAAGGCAAGCACCATATCAAGGTAATCTTGGTTATCAAAGAGGGAATGATGCATACTGTGGCCAAGGATGGAGAGCAGAATCAGGACCATCCAATAGAAAAAATCCTTATCAGAATTATAATCAGAATCCTCAAACACAAGATAAAACTTCAAAGATGAAGGACACACTGACTCAATTTATGAAAATGTCCATGGGAAATCAAAAGAGCACTGATGTGGCCATTAAGAATCTTGAAATCCAAGTTCGTCAAATAGCTAAGCAATTAGCTGATCAACAAAAAGGAACATTTTTTTGCAAATACTCAAGATAATCCGAAGGAACATTGTGAATCAATTCTAACTCGGAGTGGTAGAGAAATTGGAAAAAGCATTGGTGATAATGTTGAAAAAGAGCAATTTGTGATAGAAAGACAAGATGAAGAAGATGAAGAAGATGAAGAAGGTGATATTTAAGTAGAACAAAAAAATAAAGAGGGAGAATTAGTTGAAAATGAAAAAATTGAAAAAGATGAGTTAGAAAAGAAAAAGAGTGATGAAAAGAAGATAAAAGCTCAAAAATCTCAAGAGGAGAAAGGGAAATTGAAGAGTCTTCCAATTCAACACCTACTTTATCCACATGCTCCTACCAAGAAAGACAAGGCAAGACATTATGCAAGGTTTTTGGAGATATTTAGTCGATTGCAGATAAGTATTCCATTTTCCGAAGCTAGTTATAATGCTATTTATAGTGATATTATTCAAGGAACTATCCCTAAAAAAGAAACAGATCCAGGGAGAGTTACATTAGATGTTACTATAGAGAATGTTAACATTGGCAAATCACTAGTTTATTCGGGTTCAATCATAAACTTGATTTTGTTGTCCGTGATTTGAAGGTTAGGTAAAATTGAAGTTAAATATACAAAGATGACACCCCAATTGGCTGACAAACCTATCCCCCATCCATCGGGAATAGCTGAAGATGTGGTTCGGGGACGGACCAAGCGGAAGCTGGTGGGCATGTAACACCCGAGGCCAGAGAGGCCAGAGAGTGGTTACATGTTACACCCGAGGGCGAGGGAGTGGTTATCGATGCACGAGGCATGATAATGAGACACTCATAGCAGCTTCTAGTGAAAAACTGAATTTACATTGGAATGAGAGGGATTTTGAGGCTGTGCAGGTATGAGACTGCATGATTGAAGGAAGGCTTATAAGGATTAATTAGTACTACATATACCAACAAGATGCATCTTCTTTTCGGTAGCCCAATAGATAAGAACTACATAGTTAAACGTGCTTGACTTGAAGTAGTATTTGAATGGGTGACCTTCTGGGAAGTTTCCTGAAAAGCGTGTGAGTGAGGTCAAAACATGATGAAAAGACTCATGTTGGTTTGTGGGGTCAGTCGATAATCTTGAAAGCAGTTTGGGGTGTTACAGTGATTACTAATGAAAAGAATGAGTTGATTCCGACAAGAACTGTGACATGATGGAGAATATGCATAGATTACCGTAGGCTTAATCAAGCCACTAGAAAAGATCATTTTCCTTTACCGTTTATTGTCAAGTCAGGAGTTTTATTGTTTCTTGGATGGTTATTCAGGATACAATCAGATTATCGTCAACTCGGAAGATCATAAGAAGACAAATTTTACATGTCCTTTTGGTGTTTTTGCTTATAAAAGGACACCTTTTGGGTTGTGCAATGCAACGACAACTTTTCAAGGATGCATGCAAGCCATATTTTTTTTATCTAAATGAGAAATGCATTGATTTATGCTTGAAAATTTTGGACACCGTTTTGAATTGGTGTGTGGAATCTAATCTGGTTATAAATTGGGATAAATGCAATTTTATGGTCATTGAAGGCATAATACTTTGCCACAAAATCTCTTCCAGAGGCACTAAAGTTGATAAAGCAAAGGTTGAAGTCATTGAAAAACTTTCACCACCATTGAATGTCAAAGGAATCAAAAGCTTTTTGGGACATGTAGGGTTCTATCGAAGATTAATTACTACGAAAAACACATATAATAACGGTTGTGAAACACATATAATAACGGTTGCATATCTGTTGTTAGGTAGTGTATGGTTGTATGATGGTGGTTCCCACAACGGGCGTGTGACCGTTGTTATAAGCAAGGTAGCATGCTACCTATCACAATAATTATATTAAACAACTGTTGTGATATATATTAAGGTCATGAGTTTGAAACCCAATAGCAACAACAATTTATTTGGAAATAATTAACATTTCACCACAGTTACAAAATATAACCGTTGTGAAAAGTACCCTAAGTTTATTATAAAATATGTAGATTGTTTGTTTTTCCTTACACCTCACTAAACATATACAACCATAAAACTCGATGTAGAAGATAATAATTTTAAAAATTAAATTATTCTTGAAAAACAACTTAAACGATCCACTATTTTTCAAATTGTATTCATACCGTAATTCATCTATGCTTGCTTCTTAACACATAGTATTTGATTCACTGCCCCAAATTCTTCAAAGCAACAGTTGCTTCCTAGTTTATTTTGCAAAGCATCAATATTTTGACTAATTCGGGATCATCATCATCGCTATCAACATCACTATTTTAATCAATGATGAAGATTGTTATGATGAAAATGATGAAGATGATCCAATTTCTCAATAAATTTGATGTTTTGAAATATAAATTAATAGAGAATGAACCAAAAGTAACCTACCTTGCGAGTGAGCGAGAATTCGTAACTGATCGGAAAAATAGCAAGTGTACTATTTTTACCGATGTAGTAATAAGGAGTTTTATTTCCAAGTATCAATCTCAAGGATTGCGTATGAATTACTTATTTTAATTTGATTCTATCAGAACAAAAAGATAATGGTTGAGTTGTTTTGGAATTTGGAATAGTAAACACAAAAGTAGTAAAAATAATTGATTAAGATAAAAGATGACAGGGTGAGTGGTGGAGTTAGCCGGTTATGAATTCAGTTCCGATTTCCTTAATACATATGATATATTCAATCACCTAACCTCAGAATGTTCTTACTTAAGTCCTTAAGGAAGAAACTATTAAACTACCAATTCTTACTCAAATGTCCATTCAATTAATCATTGGTTTTAATCATACAAAATATCAAGGTTTACGTTATTCTTGAAAAACAACTTAAACGATCCACTATTTTTCAAATTGTATTCATACCGTAATTCATCTATGCTTGCTTCTTAACACATAGTATTTGATTCACTGCCCCAAATTCTTCAAAGCAACAGTTTCTTCCTAGTTTATTTTGCAAAGCATCAATATTTTGACTAATTCGGGATCATCATCATCGCTATCAACATCACTATTTTAATCAATGATGAAGATTGTTATGATGAAAATGATGAAGATGATCCAATTTCTCAATAAATTTGATGTTTTGAAATATAAATTAATAGAGAATGAACCAAAAGTAACCTACCTTGCGAGTGAGCGAGAATTCGTAACTGATCGGAAAAATAGCAAGTGTACTATTTTTACCGATGTAGTAATAAGGAGTTTTATTTACAAGTATCAATCTCAAGGATTGCGTAGGAATTACTTATTTTAATTTGATTCTATCAGAACAAAAAGATAATGGTTGGGTTGTTTTGGAATTTGGAATAGTAAACACAAAAGTAGTAAAAATAATTGATTAAGATAAAAGATGCTAGGGTGAGTGGTGGAGTTAGCCGGTTATGAATTCAGTTCCGATTTCCTTAATACATATGATATATTCAATCACCTAACCTCAGAATGTTCTTACTTAATTCCTTAAGGAAGAAACTATTAAACTACCAATTCTTACTCAAATGTCCATTCAATTAATCATTGGTTTTAATCATACAAAATATCAAGGTTTACGTTATTCTTGAAAAACAACTTAAATGATCCACTATTTTTCAAATTGTATTCATACCGTAATTCATCTATGCTTGCTTCTTAACACATAGTATTTGATTCACTGCCCCAAATTCTTCAAAGCAACAGTTGCTTCCTAGTTTATTTTGCAAAGCATCAATATTTTGACTAATTCGGGATCATCATCATCGCTATCAACATCACTATTTTAATCAATGATGAAGATTGTTATGATGAAAATGATGAAGATGATCCAATTTCTCAATAAATTTGATGTTTTAAAATATAAATTAATAGAGAATGAACCAAAAGTAACCTACCTTGCGAGTGAGCGAGAATTCGTAACTGATCAGAAAAATAGCAAGTGTACTATTTACCGATGTAGTAATAAGGAGTTTTATTTCCAAGTATCAATCTCAAGGATTGCGTAGGAATTACTTATTTTAATTTGATTCTATCAGAACAAAAAGATAATGGTTGGGTTGTTTTGGAATTTGGAATAGTAAACACAAAAGTAGTAAAAATAATTGATTAAGATAAAAGATGCCAGGGTGAGTGGTGGAGTTAGCCGGTTATGAATTCAGTTCCGATTTCCTTAATACATATGATATATTCAATCACCTAACCTCAAAATGTTCTTACTTAAGTCCTTAAGGAAGAAACTATTAAACTACCAATTCTTACTCAAATGTCCATTCAATTAATCATTGGTTTTAATCATACAAAATATCAAGGTTTACGGTGATTTATGAAAGTGTCTAGTCCTAGATGATGCATTCATAAACCCAATTGTGTGAAAACCCTACCAATCACAATCCTTTTATTGGAAGTCATAGATTAATTCGTATTTGTCTGATACAAAAACATAAGAACATCACACAATTGAATTGAAATACGTAACATAGTAATCAAGGTATCATTGGTTCAAATTCATAGCATACGATAACATCAGGACCACCCCCCTAGCATCAGGGGGTTTAGCCTCTCATAGTACTTAAAGAATTCATAAAGTAAAGATTAGACATTACAAATAATTAGGAGAGTTTGATCTTCAATGGTGGCTACCCTTGAATCTCGCCGTCTTTAAATCCGTCGTATTCGCTATCTTCTCCAATGTAATGCTTTCGTTCGTTTGTCAAAAGGTGCCTTCTTCTTTCTCTTCCAAGCCTTCTTATAGCTTCAGATGACCCTCTTCCAAGCTAAAGGTCCAAACTACCCTTAATGAGCATAATCGGGTCAAACAACAAAAATTAGGTTTTCCAAGCTGCGTTCAATCAACACGGCCGTGTGGTGGCACACGGGTGGTCGTGTTGTTCTTCAGTATTAATTAATTTCAGCATACGTTACAGTGGCAACAACACGGGTCGTGTCCCTACACACGGGTGCCCGTGTTAATGCACTGTTTTAATCAACACGGCCGTGTGGTGGCACACGGGTGGCCGTGTTGATCTCTGTTTTCTGCTTCATCTCTGCTCTGCTTGATCAACAACACGGGCAGTGTTGTGGCACATGGGCGCCCGTGTTGACCTGCTGTTTTTTCATATTTTCGTCCTTCAGAGTGTCCAGAACTTCACCATTCTTGCTTTTAAACCTGGAACAATGACACTACCAAACGAAGCATAAACGAGATCTTTTTTTGACATAAACTCGTAATCGAATGCAATGCAATACCAAACCAACAAAACATGATAATTGACTCAAATGCAACTAAAAACAAACATAAATCTTACCAAGGTGATGAAAATATGTCGGATTAGCGGCGGGAATTCAATGGAAATGGTGACCGATCAATAACCCCTTTGAGCCTTAATGTCAGAATCCATATCGGTGTTGAACTGTGAAAATTGTACATAAATAATTAGTTCATCATTGATTTTTGTATGGATTCTAGAGAAAAAAAATCTAAAAACAATTGAACCTTAAACCTTTATTTGATTGTGAAATTTTGTCCCTTGCATTAGAAAATAGGGGAGCATTCATACTACAATGTTGGTTGTATTCAAGTTGGGGAGAAAAAGGTGGGAGTTATGATACTTTGAAAAAGAAAGAATTTGAAAATAAAGAAGAATGTGGAATTTTTTGTTTTTGAATGAATGAAAAAGTTTGAAAGAAAAAGTGGCAAACATGAATTGTACCAACAAATGTTAATTAAGGGTGTAACATTCAGACAAAGAAAAGTGGTAAATAAAGTTGTGAATGGTTAAGAGTAAAAAAAGTGAATTCTCTTCTAGATTTTGGCAATTTTGTTTCAAATACCTTTAGATATAACCATTCTATGTTAGTAAAGCCACATTACAACCCTTGAAAGTCCTTTGTGATTCGTACTTTTATGATTTCAATGTGATTTACTTGGATGAATATATAAGTTGATCAAGATGTTAGCAAGATTATTAGGTGTGAGTCAAGTCCCTCAATTTTGTTCTTTATTCATTAATGAAGATGTGTACTAGATATGATCCATGATTGAGCATGTGTTGTCTTGGAATTTTTTACATGAGATTTGTACTTAGAATTTTTGTTTCATGATCATGGTTTGATTTTAGTATAGTGGTAAGAATCACTTTGCTTGTGCCTTTGAAAATTTGAACCATGCGTTGTCTTCTTTTCTCAAAACTTGTTTAATCTTTTGATGTTGGAAGTTGCTTGTTTCTTTAGGTTGGAAAAACTCTTGTTTAAGGACAAACAAAGTTCTAAGTTCAGGAGAGTTGATAAAGGCCAAATTGTGGAGATTATTTGTATAAATTAGTGGCACTTATTAGTTTGATTCATTGAATTTGCAAATCAATCCCTTAACTTATGTGTAAATAGAGATTTATAGTTTCTTCATGTAAATATTGTGAAGATTGATCATCTTGCAACTCATTTTGTAGTCTTGTTTGCATTGGAGGAGCTTTGGATGTTAAAAATCAAAAGAATAACTTCAACGTGCATTTTTGGATCAAGAGAAACCCTGCAGGCAGGGATAAGCACGATCAAAGCACAACCTAATTTCTCAAACCCATGGTTTCTGCACTAAGCGTCATCCAGCCACGCTAAGCGCCATTTAGAGTGTGTGTGGAAAAACAAGCCACCCCCCCCCCCCCCCCCGCCCCGCCCCACCTTAAGCCCACCAAGAAAGGGTGGGGAGGGTAAGCCCATCAAGTGAATTTGGGCTTTAAAATCTAGCCCATCCCGCCAAGGTGGCGGGTTGGTAGGCGGCCGGCAAGCCCGCCTATTTGTTTATTTATTTATTTCCCATTTTTAATAGATTAATTAGCTTATTTTTACATTTCAATTAAATTTTTCTCTTATTTTTTAAATAATTTTTTTATAAAGCATCTTTTTAACAAATTTTACTTAAAAAATATTGCATATATTCACAAATAAATGTATAAAATAAAATCATCAACAAGTGTTCCAAAATTATAGTTCAAGTATTAACCTTCAACCAACAAAAAAAATATTTTGAGTGTCTAATAACTAGGTTGGCGGGGCGGGAAGAGCGAGTAGGTGGGCAGAAAATCCCAACCCAATCCGCCATTTTTTGGTGGGTGAGCGGGCTGGCCTGGTGGGTCGCAACCCATTTTCCACCCCTAATTTAGAGTTGTTTGATCAATTTTGTCTTCTAGCCGCGCTAAGCGCGATATGATAGAGCTTAGCGCGGTGAGATTTTTTAGATTGTATAAATACCATCTCAATTCATTTTGTGAAGGGGAGACACCAACTTTGGGAGAAAAAAACACCAAAAACTCAGGAGAAACTTAGAAATCAGAGAATCAAAGCTGGATACGAATCAATCTTCGGGAAGTCATTATTAATGCTCATTCATATCTTCTCTCTTGAAGCAAGCTACCATGATGATGTGTAGCTAAATCTCTTATGTCAGAATTGAATGTAATTAACCGTAATCATATGTATTTCTTCTGATAAGTGTTTCGTGAACATATTATGAATCAATATTGGTGGTATCTTTGTTTTCATGTTAATTTTATCGGTTTGAATCATTATTGAGAAATATATTTTAAATCTTACTTAAGATCATCATTTATCCAATACTCAAGTCTATATATGGAGTTGGGATTTGATATTCACTTGTATCAAGTCTTAATATTATCATATTACTTAATAGTTAGAGAGATCATCAATTAAGCAATACGATAAAACTCACATCATCGGTTAGACATAAACGATTTTGAAGAGTGATACGTGATAATAGAGATGAGTAACTATATTCACATACTAGATTAGTTGAATACATATGAAAAAGGTTAATGAAATCTAATCATGGCATGTTTCTTTACCAAATAATTTCCGAAGCATTTATCGTTGTTACATTTTTTTGACCGTTATTTTTTTCACAATCAAAACCCTATCAAAAGTGTTTCAACGACTGACTAGGAATTTCAATTCAATTTCCTCATCACTTTTCCTTTCTCGGTCTACAATCCATTCAATTCAATTCAACTCATCCAAAAACAAACACAAAAAAGAATGGGGAAGAGATATATAGATGAAAAAGAAGAAAACTATGGTGGATCTTAGAGCAACTTCAAAGTCAATTTTTTTCAGACACACTACGATGGTTACATTTTTGCATGTTGTTTTATGGAGAGTTTGTTTCGATGGAAAGTTTACAATCTATTTTTGCTACACGAAAATGAAGAGGAAGTGTTTAATGGAGAGACTAATAGAAATATGATTAATGGATAGGAAAATAGAGTGATCTATTTTCAATGTATTGAAAAACATGAATGAATTTGAGAAAAGTATATTGAAAAATGTGGAAACACTGCACACCAATCATTTAAAAAGAAATCTATAACTATCTACAAAAGGGATAAGAAATTTTGGAATGACCTATTTTTATTCCATATATATCCTTTATTCAAATCACCCATTATAATTAACTTCCTTATGTCATTTATGGTTCAAAATCACGGTTACTTATCAAAATAATTAACTTCCCATATTATTATAACTTCTACACCACACAAGCAAAAACAAAAGAAATAAAAGAAATAGAGAGAGAAGCAAAAGGGAAAAATACAGGACAAAGCAAATTGTGGACAAAGGAAACTATGTACTATTGGTTTTTAGTAATCATCATTTAACAGAAAAGAAAAGATGGTAGTTACATATCTAAAAAGAATGATGTGTAAGTATAATAGTTTAATGCAGTTTAATCATGTTATCTCTTCTTCTTATTTAATCATGGTATTTCCTGTAGTTCGTGTAGGAAAAAAATGGTTGTTATATTATCATGTTTTATCTCTTCTATTTATTTAATTATGTTATTTCATATAGTTTGTGTTATATTAATAAATAATAGAGAAAAAGAGTGTTGTTGCTGCATCAGAGATGAGAAGTAAACAAAAATAGATTAAAAAAATTGAGAAAGAAATTTGAGTAAACAAAAATAGTGCATTGCGTTGTCACAAGATTGATTAAAAGAAACAATAATGTTTCCTATTGTCATTAAATAGAGAGCATTAATGAATTTATATTATTTTTAAAACAATTTACTCTCATTGATTAATTTTTGGCCTATCTTTTTTTTTTGTCTTTTGAAGTAATTTTATCCCCTAAATTGCATGGAAAGTTTTGTCCAATTGTGTGATTTTTTTTATAAATATTTTTGTTATGAAACTTTTATTTTTTATTTATACATTGTGATTTTGTTTCTTTAATTTCATCATTCCCCGCCCTATACAATTACCTATTTAATATAATTTTTTATTTGAAAAAAAATTGATTTAATATCTCCAAGAAGAATAAAGGATGGTAGAAGAGTCTCTTTTTGCAAATGATTGCATGTATAATCTCCTAGAAAACCAAAAAATTTAGGTATATTAAGATTTTCGTGTTTCTCTTTATTTTATTTTTTCTTTATGTTCTCATGTATTTGGATTTTTCTTTCTCATTTTTTGTTCTAATTCTTATTTATTGTAGATTTATTAACCCAACATATTAAAAGTTCAAGTAAGTTACACAGGTGGAAAAAAAGAATAGAGATTGGAGTGATTGTTTTTGTTCGGTAGAATTGTGTTTATTGAAATTTTAGAAGGAGTAATAATATTGATTCTCACATATGAGCAATCAATTGTAATAAATTATTTATATTGTTATTGATTGTTATAACTGAATTACTCTATGTATCTATTTATATAGAATAAGTTACTTGAAGTGAGACATTCAATCATAACTTGTTTATATTAACAATGTCATTAATGTCTCTATTTTAATGTTTATGTTTATTTGTTTAATAAATTGTGAGAAATATTTTTTTTTTATGATTTTGAACCATCTATAACAATATATAAAGACGAAACTTAAGTCTAGTGTCACCTATTTTCTTTTTTCATAATATAGTATTCCTAACCACCAAATTATTTCACTCACATTATTGATTTACTTAAAAAAAATCGATTGAATAAAGTCACGTCATAATGTGGTTTTCTCAATTCAAACAAAATTTAATGCAAAGAATATTATATATTGCAAACAAAACTTAATATCTATCTGAATAAATACTATATGTTTCATCATCATATAAAAAATAAAAAATTTATATTAAAATCAAACTTATAAAAAAGACACTGTTAATATTTTCACACGTTAGCGAAATAAAAAAAAGCGGACAAATGGGCATGGAGTGCTCGTTTGGACGCTAGTAATAATAATAATTATAACAACTAAAACAATTAAAGGATGAAATGACCATTACTATATAAAATAGCTTGTTTAATTAGGGTTAAGAAGTAACTTTGATTAGTATATTACTTTATTTATATAGGAGATTGATAAACAAACAAAAATAAATAGCTGTTTTTCATTACTACTAATTATAAAATTTAAGCTTTTTTCACACTTTAATTTCTTTTGTTTTAATTGTTTAAATTAACTTTTAAATCATTATTTTCAGGGGCGACCCAATCATATCAAATGTTCCGTTCTAATTTCAAAAATGTATCCAAATTAAAAAAAAATATAATTATAATAATTAAAAAATATATATCAAAAATATGATTATATATTAATTAAAAATAAATTTTATCAAAAATATAATTATATATTAATTAAAAATAAATTTAATTATAATTATTTTGAGTTTTGATCCATCTTGATATTTTGTATGTATTGAGTTTTTATACTAATATTTTTTTTAATTATTGAGTTTTTTTAATAACATTTTATTTATTTTTATTAATATTTATAAATTTTTTTTTAAAAATTCCAAAATTTGGGACCTCTAAAATTTGAGAGGCTTTGCTGATTATTTTTTCTCAAGGGTTTATGTTATATTTTATGTCTCTTATTTCTCTTCTATTTTTTTTTTAATAGATGTAAAATGATTAACTGAATCATTCATTACGGCAGTAATGTTGAGTTAAAAATTATGCATTGATTTTAATAAAATATAAAATTAGTTTTTTATTTATTTATTCTAATATAAACATTCTTTAAGTAGATTTCTTATCTTGCGTCCTTAAAACACAAATTAACATTATCTTTTTATTTTTGTCTTTGATTTTTTTTTTAATAAAGTTTATAAATATTAAATTTCATTTTGAATTTAATTTTTAAAATTAAATTTCAATATCCATATCCATATCAGAGTTTGTGCTTCTTAGCCTTGATTCTTTAAGAGAGGTAGCATTTGTATTTTTCATCTTAAAATCTATTTCATTGTACTCTTGTTCACTTCCCTTATCCTTAGAGATAAAAAATATGTTTTGATTAAAGGTGTAGTTCCTTCGTTTGCTCCTGGTCGACTAGCCACTAAAGACTTACCTGTTATCTGTGGTGGGACCGCTCTGAAATGGTCTTTTCCATTAAAATGGTCACTTTAGCTTCAGCGCACACTTGAGAGTACTTGAGTGGAATTGGGACCCTATGAATCCAACATAATATTTTCCTTTTCTCCCTTGAAGGACATCGAGGCTCTGTTTATCATTTCATTTCGTTTTAATAAACAGTCAAGAGAGAGAACATTGTTAAAAAATAATTAAAATACTGTAATACTTATAAATCTATAAACGGTTAGACACAGTCCTGACAACTTTGCCATCAAATATTGATATAATTGATTTTGATAGAAACCAATTTTAAAATTGGATCAAATAAAAAATCGATTTTAAATCAAAATGGATCAAATTTAGAATTATTTTTTTAAATATCCAGAAATTTTAAAAAAATTTCAAAAATACACCATTTTTCAAAAAAATTACACAAATGGCCATTTTTGGCCCTAATTTACACCTAGGCGCCACCCTAGTTGGCGCCTACCCTTAATGGGTAGGGCAAGTCGCCACTAGGAGTGGCGCCTACACCCATTCCCTTTTTTTTTTTTTAATATGTTATATATATATATTTTTTAATTTTTTTTAATTTATAAATTTATATTTTTTATTAATTATATTAATTTATATTAACACATATATATAAATAAAATTATTTACAAGATATATAAATATATATATATATATATTAATTTATATTATATAATATATATATATATAATATTATATATATTAATTTTAAATTTATAAGTAATTAATAATTAAATTATTTGTAAATTTTTAAACAAAATTAATTTATATACATGTAAATATATATATATATATATATATATATATATATATATATATATATATATATATATATATATATATATATATATATATATATATATATATATATATATATATATATATATATATATATATAAAGATATGATAGACAATATCTTTAAAGATAAAGATAAAGATATAAAGATAATAAACAGAAAATATTTTTATTTAAATAATAGACAAGACAAACATTACAAAGATATGATTAATCACATATGATGCGGTCCCTGGTACGATCCGCACGGTGGAGGTCTAATTACTCGCCTAGACGGTTCACGTGGTGGTGGTGCTTCCCTATTACCACCCCTTGCCCTAACGCGTCCCCTTGCCGTTTGCCGTTGTGGTTGGGTCGAAGTCCCTTCAGTGCTGTAGTAAAGACGGGTCCCCTCTACGCCCTCAAAGCTTTGTCTCGGTGGGACAAACTGACTACTGCTGGGTGCGCCCTCGAATTGTGGTCTTTGGTAGTTTAGGGTTGAATCGGGTTGGCCAAAGTACAATGTTTGTTGTGGTGTGTAGTAGTCCTGTTGGTAGTCCTCTTGTATACCCGTGTCGGGGCTAGGTGGAGGACTGGAAGAGCTCGGGACATTGTCGTGATGGAAGTGTTGGGATTGGTGGAAGTGGGGGGATTGATATTGTGGTAGGTGTTGGGACTGTTGATGGTGGTGGGAATGTTGATTTTGGTGTTGGTAGTCTTCATGGTATTGGGGTTGAGTTTGTGGTATGTATTGTTGATTTGGTTGGGGGGTGGACATGTGTTGTGGTGGTTGTTGTTGGTAATATGGTGGTGGTGGTTGTTGTTGGTAATAAGGTGGTGGTGGTTGTTGTTGGTAAAATGGTGGTGGTGGTTGTTGTTGGTAATAAGGTGGTGGTTGTTGTTGTTGGGAATACTGTGGTGGTTGTTGTTGTTGGAAATATGGCTGTTGCATCCGGGGATCGTCCAAATAGAACGGGTCAGACACAATCATTTTTGGATTTGTATTTGCTCTATACCAATCCACATATTCCCTTGTCGGCTTCATTTCGTTGGGCGCCACCGGAAATTGTAGAACATAGTGGGCACGGTCTTTCCACATTTTACGAAACTCCTTAGCAAATTCCTTCCAATTTTGGGCATACCACTGATGGCTGACTTTTTTTAGATGCCAAGGTTCCATAGACATTGGGGGGCCTGGGATTTCTTGATGCATTCTGAATTGCAGCTTGACACGGTCACTTTGGTGCATCTCCACAGTGGTGAACCGCATTATGGCCGTTTTTGTTGTCCAAACCGCTGCATCTTCGGGGTTGGGTTGATGTTCCAATCCCAAATATGGCCTCCAAATAAACTGCAAAGAAAAAATCAAATATGTTATTTATCGAGAATGCATGATATTAATAAATCAGTTAGAAGCTGAGTGATTTAGTGGTAATACATCTTGTGCTCGGAGACGATCCAAGAGTTGACGATAAAATATAATTTTATTTTTGGGGGTAAGACTGTAATCCAGTCCGGTTGTAATGAACCTAAACAAAAAAAGATAAATAATATTATTTACAAATATTTATAGAATAAATATACAAAATGAAATAACATCATAAATTTACCTAGTTGCGTAGGGGAAGGAGTAGACATTAGGATTTTCTGGGGCTAGCCTCGGCAATCTCCACCACCCCCATGTTTGGAGCAAAAAAGCACATCCAGAAAATGTACAGTGCTCATTTTGTGCATTTTTACACAAAGAGCTATATAGGAATGCTAATACTGCAGAACCCCAACTATATGTGCTTATTCTATCAATGTCCCCGAGCAAACTCAAGTACATAAAGTTTATGCTATTTCCCGTCCCTTCGGGAAATAGCAAGTTCCCAAACAATAGCATAATGTAAACCCGGGCTTTTATGACTTTTTCTTGTTCGGAGGATTCCTCAGTCAAAGTTATGGAGTCGTGGTACAATTGTAGGCTAGATAATTTAATACCCTGACCCCTTGCTTTGGCAGACCCCTCACCCTCGACCAGATCTACCCCCAACATTTGAACACATATTTGGTTAGGCTGTTGAACATTTCCGGTCACAGGCTTACCATCTATTCTAAGACCCAAAAGCATGTACACGTCCTCTAATGTGACGGTACATTCACCAGTTGGTAGGTGAAAAGTGTGTGTCTCAGGTCTCCAACGTTCACACAGAGCCAAAATGAATTTGACATCAATTGTGGCATTTACGACATGCATAACATGACCGAAACCCGCACGCTCTATGTAAGGTACGCACCATGGGTCTGGATAAGGCATAGGGTGTGAACGTTGACAAAATTTCTTGGTATCCTTTAAAAATAAACAATATAAAGAATCATTAGATTGGACTTTTAAAAAACAAATTACAAACATACGAAAGAGGCAATGTTCAAGAAAAACTTACGAATGAGGCAATGTTTTCCCTAGTGCCTCTGTGTTCTTGGCCCATGGTAAGAAGAGACATGACTGCAATGTAGAACGAAGCTTGGTGGATGAGAAGTTTCGCCGGAGTTCTCTGAATAAAAGTGTTAGTGGTTGATGAAAACTTGCAAGAATGACCCTCTATTTATACTCGTTTTCAAGTAGACTGAATATGCAAAGGTGTGACAAGTGGAAGGCATGCGTGGGAATCTTGCAGAATAGGTGCAGGCTAGGTGGTAGTGTTGGCATGCATTGGTGCAGACTAGGTGGGAGTTGTCTTGTCTTGGGAAAGACTTGGTGGAATCTGATGATGCAAAGGTGTGACAAGTGGAAGGCATGCGTGGGAATCTTGCAGAATAGGTGCAGGCTAGGTGGTAGTGTTGGCATGCATTGGTGCAGACTAGGTGGGAGTTGTCTTGTCTTGGGGAAGACTTGGTGGAATCTGATGATGCAAAAATGTGACAAGTGGAAGGCATGCGTGGGAATCTTGCAGAATAGGTGCAGGCTAGGTGGTAGTGTTGGCATGCATTGGTGCAGACTAGGTTGCACTTGTCTTGTCATGGGGAAGACTTGGTGGAATCTGATGATGCAAAAATGTGACAAGTGGAAGGCATGCGTGGGAATCTTGCAGAATAGGTGCAGGCTAGGTGGTAGTGTTGGCATGCATTGGTGCAGACTAGGTTGCACTTGTCTTGTCATGGGGAAGACTTGGTGGAATCTGATGATGCAAAGGTGTGACACGTGGAAGGCATGCGTGAGAATCTTGCAGAATAGGTGCAGGCTAGGTGGTAGTGTTGGCATGCATTGGTGCAGACTAGGTTGCACTTGTCTTGTCATGGGGAAGACTTGGTGGAATCTGATGATGCAAAAATGTGACAAGTGGAAGGCATGCGTGAGAATCTTGCAGAATAGGTGCAGGCTAGGTGGTAGTGTTGGCATGCATTGGTGCAGACTAGGTTGCACTTGTCTTGTCATGGGGAAGACTTGGTGGAATCTGATGATGCAAAGGTGTGACACGTGGAAGGCATGCGTGAGAATATTATTTAAAATAAATAATCAGGTTGTTTAAAATAAATAATTAAGCTTAAATAAAATTGAATAAAAGAGGTTGTTTAAAATAATCAGGCATGCGTGGGGATATTATTTAAAATAATTAATCAGGTTGTTTAAACACATAATGGAAAAAAGAGGTAGTTTAGTATTGGAAGTGTGATATTCAGTTTAAGTTTAAGTTTAAGTTTTTGGTGGAAGCAAAGCTAAAGCTGAGACTAAGTTCAGACTATGTGGAGAATACATTTGATGGATAGGCAGTAGACGTGTCAAAATTATTACATGCATGCAGCTCCACGTTGCCTGCAAGTTCTTGCATGCTTTACACGTGTCCAAGTTTTGCATGCGTTGCTCTTGGGGAAGGCTTGGTTGAAGACATGCATGCAAAGATGTGTCGGAATCTTGCAGTATAAATAGTCACACACATTTTCACAAAGGTATTCACAATATCTTCACAGCAATCTTCACAAAACCTTCACAATATCATCACAAAACCTTCACAAAACCTTCACAATATCATCACAAAACCTTCACAAAACCTTCACAATATCTTCACAAAACCATCACAATATCTTCACAAAACCTTCACAAAACATGGCATCTTCATCACAATACAAAATCAAAGCTCACGTCAATGGTGAGACTTATGAATGTGATATGTCTGGCTTCCTATTTAGAAACACCGAATGCACTCGTTTTTGTCTAAATAGAGGAGCTGACTTCTCTTATCTGAAGAAAAAGATTGAGTCCAAACTAAGACAACCCGTGTCCCAAATTTTTTATCAACAACCTTTTTTTTCAGAAAACAACTCTGTCAAGTTTTATAAGTCATTGATTCAAAATGACATGGAGACAAAATACATGTTTCGTAACCATGAGTATTCTGGTTACGAATACATAGTGTTGTACATTGTGTTGGAACAATTTCAACCAACTCAGAATATTCAGTCACAGGTTATTGATCCTGTGATTGATGACGAACAAGATGTTGAGCACCACGTTGAAGACGATGTGGTTGATGATGCTGAAGACGTGGTTGATGACTTGGTGAACCGTGATTCTGAAGACGAAGACCAAGTTCAAATACCTATAGCGCAACGCTACTCACCGCCTGCGCACTTCACAACACTTAACTTGGGCGAGGATGAGCCCTCATCAGATATGTTCTACAACCCATATATGAGGTCTGATGAGGACTTAAAGAAGGGTGACCAATTTCGGACCAAGGAAGAGTGTCTGTTAGCAATAAAGAACTGGCACTTGAAAAACTGTGTTGACTACGATGTTATCAAATCAAATCCGGAAAGATACGTTATTGTATGCAAAAATCCGGAGTGTGGGTATAGGTTGATGGCATCGTACAAGAAGAAACATAATGCGTGGGTGATAGGGTCCATTTCTCAAGCTCACATTTGCGTTAACACCAACATGGCACAGGATCATCGCAAACTTAGCCATGATATGATCTGCCATTCCATATTACCTCTAGTTGAGGCTGACCCGTCACTGAAGGTCAAAACAATTATCTCCCATTGCGTGGCTGTTTTCAAATATACACCGTCATACAGAAAGGCTTGGTTAGCAAAAACCAAGGCAATTGAACTGGTATACGGTAACTGGGAGGAGTCATACAAACAACTACCACGCTACCTGGCTGCACTACGATTGTATTCACCTGGGACGGTTTCTATAATGGAGACCTTGCCGGCACAATCCCCTGACGGAACTTGTCTAGAAGGTAATGGAATATTCCATAGACTTTTCTGGGCATTCGGTCCCTGCATCATCGGTTTTACATTCTGCAAACCACTTGTTCAAGTCGATGGAACTTGGCTGTATGGGAAATACAAAGGATCGTTACTGATGGCGGTCGCACAAGATGGAAATTCTAATATTTTCCCAATAGCCTTTGCATTGGTAGAAGGAGAAACGGCTGCTGCTTGGAGTTTCTTCCTTAAGAATCTCCGAACGCACGTGACTCCACAAGCTGACATCTGTGTGATTTATGACAGGCACGCTTCAATAGACAGTGCATACAATAATCCAGCAAATGGTTGGGATGACCCCCCGTCTACCCATGTCTACTGCATCAGGCATATTGCTCAAAATTTTATGCGGGAGTTCAAGGATAACTTCTTGAAGCAACATTTAATAAACGCGGGGTATGCATTAAACCAACCTGGATTCCAATACTACCGCCGGGAAATAGTGTTGGCAAATTCTGATGCAGGGAGGTGGATCGATAATATCGACAGAGCGAAGTGGACTAGATCATACGACGATGGGGTGAGGTGGGGCCACATGACAACAAATCTTGTGGAATCAATGAATGGCGTCTTTAAGGGCATACGTAACCTCCCGGTAACCGCATTGGTGAGTGCGACCTATTTTCGGATGGCAACGTTGTTCGTAACAAGAGGCAGGCGCTAGCATGAAGTGTTGCAGACGAGTCAGGTATATAGTGATGCCTGCATGAAGTTTATGAGGCAGGAATCTGCCAAAGCCAGCAGCCATCGGGTTACGGAATTCGACCGCCATGGCCACACTTTTAGTGTCAAGGAAACAATTGACCACAACCAAGGGCTGCCCAGACAAGAGTATAGGGTCCTAATACCAGACCGTTGGTGCGACTGTGGTCAATTTCAGGCCTATCGTATGCCTTGTTCCCATGTCATTGCAGCGTGTTCACACAGCCACTTCGATGCATTATCGCTAGTGTCTCTCATCTACAAAGTTGCAACATTGCTCAATGTATACGACAATCCCTTTCCGGTGGTAGCATTGGAGGCGTATTGGCCAGAGTATGACGGGGAAATTGTTTGGCACAACGAATCAATGCGGCGGAATAAAAGTGGTCGCCCAAATAGCAGGCGCATTAGAACTGAAATGGACGTCGCAGAGAAAATGCAGAGGAAGTGTAGCATATGTAGACAACTAGGGCATAATAAGAACAAATGTCCATATCGTGGATCTAGTTCCACAACTTAGTTTTCATATTCATAAATCTGTGTACCAATGCTATTTATCATTAAAGTTTACTTTTTATTCCAAATAGAAGATGACACTTGAACAACAAACACAAACATCTAACATTACAACACCAATTACTAAAACAAAAACAAATACTGGAACAAAAACAAGTACTAAAACAAGAACAAGTACTAGAACAATAACAAATACAACAACAACATGACAAACAACCATTAAAATCTAAGAAATTACAACAGTTAACACTATGTCGTCTGATCCATGCATCATTTGGATGCAATCAATGTCGCTTTCAACTTCAACCCACCAACGTATCGTTTCTCCAGTTTCAAATGAGAACCTTGTTCTAAGCCTCTGAATCCTTCTGATGACTTCACCAGGTTGGTAATCTCCCTCTAACCAAGACATCAAGGACCTTTTTAGTTGGTCCAACGAACGGATGTTCCAAAATTTCATCTCCATTGGGGGTTTCAAAGGCGAGAAAATAACATGTCCATCCCGTTTTAAGATTACTTGTTCAGGATCCGGGCGCCTTGATGATGTTCGCTGCCATGACGACGGTCTTGGGGATGCCATGAACTCAACTTGATAGAGAAAGTGATAGGAAACAGTGGTGAAGAAAATGTAAGGAAATAACACTTTATTTATAGGAAAAGATCTGGGTCGTACACCAATCTACTTAACCCTAATTAGTGTCGCACTTGATAAATTAACCTTAATATGATTAACCCTAATTTTCCCAAAAATTTATAAATAATATTAATTACTTATAAATTTAATTAATATATATATAAATTAATATATATATATATATATATATATATATATATATATATATATACATATATATATATATTAATCTTGTAAATAATTTTATTTATATATATGTATTAATATAAATTTATATAATTTATAATAAATCTAAATTCATAAATTAAAAAAAAAAAACATATTAAAAAAAAAAAAAAGAAATAGAGTGTAGGCGCCACTCCTAGTGGCGACTTGCCCTACCCTTTAAGGGTAGGCGCCAACTAGGATGGCGCCCATGTACAAAATTAGGACAAAAATTGCCCAATTTTGTAATTTTTTTGAAAAAATGTTTATTTTTGAATTTTTTTTTAATAAACTGGATATTAAAAAAAATTCTCAAATTTAATTAGATTTAAAAATATAAATTAATTTTATAAAAACAGCTCTAAGAATCAAACCAAATAATATATAATTCAATTCGGTTTGATTTAAAAACCATGTACACCCTTAATACTATCTATTGATTGATAATATTTTTCATTTTTGATTAAAGTTTATTTATTATGAAGCTACAAGGATAGAGTCTCGCACAGATAACTTAAAATAAGTTACACAATAAGAATAATTATGGTCTTTCCATGTATTTGTATATTTTTTAAAAGGTTTTATTTCGTCATAGTAGATTTATTTGATCAGACGAGGTACCTATTTATTGGAAGAGATTATGGTCATTCAAATATATCGACAGTAGTTATTGATATGTAGTTTAACAAATAGAGTTTCAGATTAATTATTTTGCTAGTTTATTGTAAGAAGTATTCCCAGTCGATTTGGTTCGATTTTACGAGATTTCAATCAAAATTGATTAAAAAAATATATGGATTATTTTGGATCGGATTTGCATATTTTTACAATAAGCTCAAATCTAAAACAATAATATATTTTTAAAAATTAAATAACTTACATCAACTTTTTTAAAATAATATAAAATCCCTAACTTTTTTATTTTTCTAAATAGATTGTGAACAACATGGTGTTGAATTTTCTTTTTTCTTTTAGGATTTGAATAACTTATACTTTTTTATGACGACGATGATATGAATTATGCGAATTAATTATGATTGATTCTGATAAACATGTTTACTAATAAAATGCTGGAAAATCCATTGTTTAAACCAACCAATATCGAGTTTTTTTTTTCAAATTAAAAAATATTAACCCAAACACCGCGATTTAGTTGGGATTTCAATTTGATTCGAATTTATCTAAATCAATGGATATCTCTATTTGTTTATAATATGTGGCACATGAGCTTTTTAATTTTTAAATACACATGTAGACTATTGGATTGACCTTTTTTGATATGTAATTTTATACTTTACCATAATCAGAATCTGATAACGCAATTTGACATCATAAGTTTAAAACTTTTAATTTCTTAATTTTTTAATTTTTTGTGGCAATTAACATGTAGCTTCACATTTTTTTCATAGATTATTTTTAAACGTTAGTATTTGTAGTAAAACATATTACATAATTATCAATACAATGTTCGTACATAATTATGTAGTCTATTGTATATTTTGTTGGTGATTTTAGTATCATCAATGTATTTTAGTAGTAATGTGATTTACTATAGGCCGATGCAATTATGCGTTAAAGCTTGGAAACGAGTTAGGGGTAGTGCGGAGTGCACGCTCGTCGAGTAAACGTATAATTGAATGCGAATAATTGAAATGGGGTTCCAACGTTCGAAATTTTCTTTTGAATTTCGAATCCTTTCCCAACCGACGTAACCGTTTCTGAACAGTTGCGTCTTTTCAGTTTCTGTTATTGATCTCCTATATAAGGAGTCATTTGGCCTCAGTTTGAAAAGTGATAACGAAATCAAACTTTCTCTCTACATTCCTGAACATCTCTCTTTGCCAGAAACAAATTGTTCTTCAAGAATTATCCCCACAAAGATTTCGTGAACCCAGGCAAGAATAGGGTCGAAATACTTTGTTCGGAAAGTGTACGAACACGATTCTTCGAAGTTATCCAGGATTATCATACCCATTTTTCTAACAAACGAACAAAGTATTTTCTGATAATCATGGCTGGAGGAAGCACCGTCAAGGAGATGACTACAAACTTCGGAAAATTGGACAAGTTTCAAGGACAAGACTTCAGGCGTTGGCAGAAGAAGATGCATTTCATGTTGACAACGTTGAAGGTGGTGCATGTCCTGTCTACACCGATTCCAGAACTTCTGGAGGAAGACACAGTTGAAAATCTGAGACGTAGATCAAAATGGGAGAATGACGACTACATATGCAGAGGGCACATTCTTAACGGTATGTCTGATCCCTTATTTGATATTTATCAAAACATAGAATCTGCAAAGGAATTGTGGGATTGTCTCGAATCCAAGTACATGGCAGAGGACTCATCCAGTAAAAAGTTCCTGGTAACCGATTTCAACAATTACAAAATGGTTGAATCGAGGTCTGTCATGGAACAATTCAATGAACTCCTCCGAATCCTTGGACAGTTCACACAACACGGATTGAAGATGGATGAAACAATATCTGTCTCAAGCATCATAGACAAGTTGCCTCCTTCGTGGAAGGATTTCAAACACAATCTGAAGCATGGAAAAGACGAACTGTCTTTGATCCAACTTGGAAGTCACTTGCGCATAGAAGAATCTCTAAGAGCGCAGGAGGATGACAAAGGAAAAGGCAAAGAAATTGCTGGACCCTCGGTTAATATGGTCGAAGAGGGTGGTAAGAACGGTAACAACAAAAATAAAGGAAAAAAGCGTGATTTCAAGAACAATAAGGGCAGTTTCGGTGCTAACAAGAAACCGAAACTAGAATGCTGGAAGTGTGGCAAAACAGGCCACTTCAAGAAGGATTGTCGTTCCGGCAAAAAGCATGATAACGCGAATGCAAGTGGTTCAGGAAAGGGGTCTAAGGACCAATCCGAAAACCAAGGTCAGAAATCAATTCGTGATTTGAATAGTTTGATTAAACATTCGGTTTCACTAAATTCTGAAGCATTCTATGTGCAGGATGATGCTATCGCGTGGTGGATTGATTCTGGCGCTACAACACATGTTTGCAAGGATCGTTTCTGGTTCAAGACTCTTGTTCCAGTGGAAGATGGTTCTGTCCTCTACATGGGAGATGATCACTTCGCTCCCGTTGAAGGCAAAGGAAACGTGGTGCTAGAATTCAGTTCTGGAAAGACTATTACTTTGTTTAATGTTTTGTATGTTCCTAAACTACGTAAGAATTTAATTTCTGGTCCTGTATTAAATAAGCTTGGATACAAGCAAGTGTGTGAATCCGATAAATATGTTTTATCGAAGTCTGGTGTGTTTGTAGGATTTGGATATCATAATAATGGTATGTTTATGATGAATTTGAATGGAGTTCCTAATGATTCTGGCTCTGTATTTATGTCCTCTTTGAATGTTATCAATTCATCGTTATGGCATGCTCGTCTAGGACACGTACATTATAAAAGAATGCATGAAATGTCTAAAGATGATTTAATTCCTGTTTTGATAAAAATGTAGAAAATTGTAAAACTTGCATGTTAACAAAGATCACTAGGCAACCTTTTAAAAGTATAACAAGGAAATCTGTCATTCTTGAGTTGATACATAGTGATTTATGTGATTTGCATGCTACTCCATCATTAGGACATAAAAAATATTTTGTCACTTTCATAGATGATGCATCTAGATTCTGCTATGTTTATTTGCTGCACGCTAAGGACGAATCCTTAGATAAATTCAAAATTTATAAAACTGAAGTTGAAGTGCAACATAATGTGTTGATTAAAACATTACGTACAGATAGAGGTGGTGAATATTATGATCCTGTATTTTTCCAATCCGTAGGAATCATTCATGAGACTACGACACCATATACACCTCAACAAAATGGTGTGGCTGAAAGGAAAAATAGAGTGCTTAAGGAAATGGTGAATGCCATGTTATCTTACTCTGGTTTGAGTGAAGGGTTTTGGGGAGAAGCTATGTTAACGGCTTGCTATTTGTTAAATAGGGTTCCTAATAAAAGGAACAAGACTACCCCATATGAACTTTGGTATAAGAAACGACCCAACTTAACATTTCTACGTGTTTGGGGTTGTAGGGCCGTGGTTAGACTCCCGGACCCAAAAAGGAAAACTTTGGGTGAAAAGGGTGTAGCTTGCATCTTTGTTGGATATGCTGAGCACTCCAAGGCCTATAGGTTTTATGTTATAGAACCTAATGACTCGATTTCTATTAACACGATTATAGAATCGAGAGATGCCATATTTGATGAGAATTGTTTCTCTTCTATACCTAGACCAAAGGACTCTATACCTAATTCAGATGAATCTCTAAGGGATGATCATTCAAATGATGTGCCAAGTAAGACACTTGAACCCCGTAGGAGCAAAAGAGCTAGAAAATCTAGATCTTATGGATCTGATTTTCAACTATATTTAGTTGAGGGATCAAAGGATCAGATTGACACTCAATACTATTATTGCTATAATATAGAGGAGGATCCAAGAACGTATGATGAAGCTGTGAAATCTCGAGATTCTGCTTTTTGGAAAGAAGCAATTGACGAAGAGATTGGTTCTATCATGGAAAATAATACTTGGGTATTATCTGATTTACCACCAGGTTGCAAACCATTGGGTTGCAAATGGATCTTCAAAAAGAAGATGAAAGTCGATGGTAAAATTGACAAGTTTAAAGCTAGATTAGTTATCCAAGGCTTCAGACAAAAGGAAGGGATTGATTATTTCGATACCTATGCTCCTGTTGCCCGTATCACTACTATTAGATTGTTTATTGCCTTGGCGGCTATTCATAATCTAGTGATTCATCAAATGGATGTCAAAACAGAATTTCTGAATGGTGATTTGGAGGAAGAAGTGTATATGAAGCAACCTGAAGGATTTGTAATGCCTGGTAATGAGCATAAAGTGTGTAAGCTAGTTAAGTCGTTGTATGGGCTGAAACAAGCTCCGAAGCAGTGGCATCAAAAGTTTGATGAGGTTGTTTTGTCTAATGGTTTCATTCTAAACCAAGCTGACAAATGTGTATATAGCAAATTTGATACTTCCGGTAAAGGAGTTTTCATTTGCTTATATGTTGATGACATGTTGATCTTTGGCACCGACCAAAATCAAGTTGATAAAACAAAGAATTTCTTGTCATCAAAGTTCTCCATGAAGGATATGGGAGAAGCGGACGTTATTCTTGGTATTAAGATTAAACGGGAGAATAAGGGGATTGTAATTACGCAATCTCATTATATTGAGAAAATACTCAAGAAGTTCAATTATGAAAGTTGTTCTCCAGTAAGTACTCCCATGGATCCGGGAGAAAAGCTTATGCCAAATACAGGTAAACCTGTGGATCAACTCGAATATTCAAAAGCTATAGGCTCTTTGATGTATGCTATGATTAGCACTAGACCGGATATTGCTTATGCGGTTGGAAAGTTGAGCAGATTTACTAGTAATCCTAGTAGACATCATTGGCATGCGATAACTAGGGTATTCAAGTACTTGAAGGGTACAATAAATTATGGATTGTCATATATGGGATTTCCTTCGGTGTTAGAGGGTTATTCGGATGCTAGTTGGATAAATAATGCTGAAGATTCATCCTCTACAAGTGGATGGGTGTTCTTGCTTGGGGGAGGTGCCATCTCATGGGCTTCCAAGAAGCAAACATGTATAACTGGTTCCACAATGGAATCTGAGTTTGTAGCATTAGCTGCTGCTGGTAAAGAAGCAGAATGGCTAAGGAATTTGGTATATGAGATTCCGATATGGCCTAAACCGATATCACCAATTTCTATCCGTTGTGATAGTACTGCCACATTGGCTAAAGCTTATAGTCAAATATACAATGGAAAGTCTAGACATTTGGGTGTTAGACATAGTATGATTAGGGAATTAATCATGAATGGGGTGATATCTATTGAGTTTGTTCGGTCGCAACAAAACTTAGCTGACCACTTGACGAAGGGGTTAGCTAGAGACTTAGTGAAGAAGTCGGTAATTGGGATGGGATTAAAGTCCATTTAAATCTATTAGCTATGGTATACCCAATTCCCTTCTAATACAACATTAGAAGCAGAGTTCAATATGGAAAGATCATAGTTAGAGATTGGAGCAATTGTGTTTATCTTCCCAAGGTATGTGCTCAGACCTGCAAGTGATGGCTAGGTTGAATTATATCTTCTTAATGGTTCTTTTGGAAAATTGCAAATGCAGGTGCAAGATTAAAAGAATCACCTATGTGAGCATGAAGTTTTGCCGCTTCAAGAAGCTTGGACTTGGCTTCCTATATGCTTATTAATGGATAAGGACACATGGCTTGTAAAGTGTCAAGTATGAATAGTAGAGTATTGTAAGAAACATATGTGTACTATATCTTCAGACACTCAAATGGATTGACGGGTTCAATCGCTATGACACCCCGATTTTCGAGTATTTGGAATGGGTATTTGTACTAAGATGAAAATTCAATCGCAAGACATTTTCATTTATGCATTTGTTTGATCGTTATACCTGTGTGTTATACCCTTGTATATATAATTGTATATACTGAGTAAATCAAGGATTACACTAAAATGGGGGGGGGGGGGGGATTTGTTGGTGATTTTAGTATCATCAATGTATTTTAGTAGTAATGTGATTTACTATAGGCCGATGCAATTATGCGTTAAAGCTTGGAAACGAGTTAGGGGTAGTGCGGAGTGCACGCTCGTCGAGTAAACGTATAATTGAATGCGAATAATTGAAACGGGGTTCCAACGTTCGAAATTTTCTTTTGAATTTCGAATCCTTTCCCAACCGACGTAACCGTTTCTGAACAGTTGCGTCTTTTCAGTTTCTGTTATTGATCTCCTATATAAGGAGTCATTTGGCCTCAGTTTGAAAAGTGATAACGAAATCAAACTTTCTCTCTACATTCCTGAACATCTCTCTTTGCCAGAAACAAATTGTTCTTCAAGAATTATCCCCACAAAGATTTCGTGAACCCAGGCAAGAATAGGGTCGAAATACTTTGTTCGGAAAGTGTACGAACACGATTCTTCGAAGTTATCCAGGATTATCATACCCATTTTTCTAACATATTTCATATCCTTTTGTTTCTCTTACTCCTCCTTACAGAAAAGCACCTTTTATTCATTTCAAATTTGACGCATTGTGTTCAAGATCAGAGGTTCTCTTGTACCTCTCTATTAATTGTACTCTAGCCAAGCATTTGATCTGAAAGCATAGGTAATGAATCAACACCATAAGTCTTAAGTAGTAACAAGTTATAATAAAAATATCGATCCAATGAATATTATATATCGACAAATATTCAAAATGGTAACATAACTCTTAAAAAAAGAAGATAAAAAATGATAGTATATATCATGATTGTGCTACAATAAAAAATGATAACGAGTGCAAATTAGAATTAGTTAAAGGTTTGGAATATGATTCATTCAATGGTTAAATTGTATGTGATATAGTGTGGTGTCATGATATTTCTGACTAAAATTAAATTTTGTGATTCTCTTATGTTTAAAGCCATATTTAACATCTTTATGCTTCGAGTAGAATTTGTCATGTTTATCACCATGGTCATAATCACTTTGTTTGATTTGATCAAGTAAGCATGGTATGTCTATTATCTAGTTAACCATATTAGTTTTTTATATCAATTTACTAAATCACTATCGCAACTTAATAAATGGGCAATTAACCCTAAGATGATGAAGCTTAGAATTAAACATATAACATTAGAACTAAACATGTCATAAAATCACAAAAAAAATCGCATTCAAACTATTATATATTCACTGAACTTTACATGTTCTAACAAAGAGTTTCAGCTTAAGGCAAGTTTAGCAATAACTAAAGACCGAGAATTCAGATTATACATTTTTAGTCAGAGAGTATTGAAATTGTAAATCTATGAAATCAATACAATCATGAGCGATCTTCCAACTATAGCTGGCCTTTGATGTAGCGACTTTAAGCTTCACCTTTGCAGCAACAATGGGAATGAGAGATGGTAAGGCAAATTGAATTCTTCCATATGTGTATCTCTTCGAAATATTGTTCATTTTTCTTATATAAAATTTTCCAAGGTAATTGGGCCAACCTCCATTATCCACTATCCATTATAAACTTTGCACATGTTGTGACTGGTTGCTTATATTATTTAGCGCAAAGATTTGTCCTTATCAAAATATGACAATTCAACGCACAATCTGGAATTTTGTTCTTCATAGGATAAATGTTTGACATAATATGTTCCATAGAAAACAATTTATCACAGATTGTCACAGATTAAGGAATTTAAAGAGAAAACAATAAAGAACACAAGAGAAATGTTAATGTAGTTCGGTGTAACGTCACCTACATACAGAGACTTCCAACCCAAGAAAGAAAATCAACTCTCAATAGCATTAGTACAATTAGTCTTAGACGAACAAACATTGTTCAATACCTATTTCCTAATATTACACGTGTCTTTCTATTTAGTACTCCCCCTAAATATATTAACCCTCTCACTTTATCTAAATCACTACCCTAGTAATTTATGCTTTCAATAGATTAAAGATGTTAAATTACAACTCAACTAACAATCAACCTCTATGCCTTGAATATTCAGTTTAAGTTTTTTTATAGGTTTACAATAAAGAACAAGAATACAAAGACTCAAAGAAAAAATCCTGCACACTAGATCTTAAATACTTGTGTGTTATTTTATGTTGGAATGAGTCTTCTTAAATAGCAAACCATTTGTTGGGCTTGGGTAATTGAATTAAAGAAAACATAGTTGATTTGATGAAAATTTAAAATAGACGCCGATGTAATTTCCTTATTCATTAATGTTCACCAAGAGATTTGATCTCATTCAATTTGATTTGGTCTTGGACAATCTTTTTATCCAATCTTCTTTAAATTTTTTTGCTAAAAGATACAAAACATAGCTGGCAAATCTTCTTAGACTCAATAAAAAATATGCTCAGATTTACTCACTGAATTTGTCTTCCAGACTGAGGACAAATACTCACACATTGCCTCTTCACAAATTCATCTTGTTTTGCCCATGTTGTTTTATGAGAGCTCAATCTAGCTGAGAGTGATCCCTCAGAAAGTCTTATAAATGGACTGCTCCTCTAACCTAAAACAACCAACCAAAGGAACAACAATCTCCCTCTTTGACAAATTTTTGCTAAAACAACTTACAAGCTTTCTACAAGATATGCAGAAGTAAATCAACAACAATTTTCATTCAGGAGAATACACACATATTACATATCAGAGTATACAACAATCACAACTTACATCAGCAACAAAAGACTTATACACATGCTCACATTATTGAGGGTCAAATGTCAGGCCAGATGTTCCAGCATGTGAGCACACAACTATTAAATATGAGCACAAAGTAACACACCATTAGTCCCCTTTTTTCCACAATTTGGAAAAGGTTTGAAAATGAAAATCAAAGCATCACAGAATCACAAATTGAGTATCAAGACAAGGTTATAGTGCATAAGTCATTGTTAAAGGATCAATACAGAACCACACAAAAATAACATGCCCATATACAAGGGCCAAAATAAAAACATCATAACATCATTCTTCAAAACAAAATTCTTCAGAAACAACACAAATAACTCCAGCTTAATGATGTCAGTCTTTAGATCTTGACTATTCTTCTTCACTTGAGAATTCTACACTTCCAAGTTCTTCTTCTTCAACAACATCTTCTTCTTTGGACATCATATAATTACCCTATCCACATTTTTCTTTTTTAAGGTACCTGATCTGATAGTTTCTCTATGGGCTTTTGATACTTCCTTGAGTTCAAGCAGAACATCATTCTTGGTGAATTTGGATAAAAGGGAAAAATTCCCATCAATAACTTTATCTTTTTTTCTTGACACCATAATGTCTAGAGCATGTGTTTTGACAAACAATCTTTAATCAAGAGTTACTGGCCCTGCCTTTTTGTTTGGAGCTTTTTCAGTATGTATAATATTAGGGTGCTGCTTCAAGATAACTCCAGTTATCAAAGAAGGAAAAGTTATGGGAAGCTTAATAACATATGAATCAACATGCTTCATGGTTTGCTCAAACACATGCTCTCCAAAGTTTAGCTTGGACTTGGTTCCTATTTGATATATCAGTTTGGCTAGGGAAGAAGTTATGCCTAAACTATGGTTAGTGGGTGCCTAATTGGCTGCACCAATCTTATTTAGCACTGCATATTTTACACCCAAACTTCCTGAAGAAAGTAGACCTTTCTTTGGTCTTTGCTTGACTTTCCCAACTGTAATTTCTTTTCCTACTTTGTTAATGGAGGGTACTTCATCAGATTCTTCAGTCTTGCTTCTCAGAAAATATTGATTAATGACTTCAGGATATAATTTCACACAACAACCTCTTACATACACCTTCATATATTCTTTGCTTCCTTCAACCTTGCATTCATTAGATATATTGATAATGAACTCCTTGACCAATTTATCAAAACACGGACCTATGTATGACACAATCTTCATTATTCGAACATCCTTTAGTTAATCCATAATCTCTTGACAATCAAAATCCATAATCTCAGTAACCTTTCCTCTATTTTCCTCTTTTTTCGTGGGATTTTATATAGGAGACTCATGCTTTGCCTTCTCATTATTCTTCTTAGCAGACTTAGGAGTAGCAATTTTTTGCTCCTTCTTATCTTTAACTCTATCAGCTACAAATCTAGAAATACTTCTCATCACAATCACAACAGGTTCTTCATCAGTTTCAGTTTCTTCATCAATATTCACCACTTCTTTATCTGCGTCTTTCTCTTGAGACTTGGGAACATTTTCAATAATCCTCTTCATGATATTGGCAATGGTAATATCATCATCCTCATCACATTTTTCGTTCCTTTTACCTTGAACATTAGGCTCTTTTCATTTTGAGGATCCTCATCCCTCAACTCTTCATTGGACTCATGGTTTTCATTCAAGATGATATCCAAATATGAATAAAAAACAGGAGTATCAATAGTTTGTTCATCAATGGGTTTAGTAGGAGGATTAGCCCGTGGTTCACCAGATGTTGGAAAAGATGTTTCAAAATTTGCTTCAACATGTGGGTCAACATGTGATTCAACACGCGGTTCCACATGTGACTCATCAATATTGGATTCAACATGATTAATGATTTTCCTAATGGGGTTGAAATCAACTTCCATAACAACATTCATATATTCAATATGGTTATGAACATGTACAAATGGTTCCTTTTTAGATGTTTTCTTCTTCTTGGTGGCAACACTCTTTGATTTTTGGTTGTTTAAATGTCAACTGGAACAACCATTTGTAGTGGTACAAAGTTATGAATCATATCAGGTTCATCAACATTGTATTTGATCTAGAAACCCTGCATTTCTTCGTTGGTGATTTTATCCCAACCTTAACTCCCAGCAGCTTGACCCTATACGAATTGGTAACAGGTTTGGGTTCAGAAGATTTAACTTCATTGGCTTTTTGGATTATTTTTGAACTGGTTTGAGGAATTTGAGAGAGATGAGGGTGAACATATGTGCTAGTACAATACAGAGAGTGGTAGGTTATTTTTGTGTGTGAGGGATAAGTAGCTATGAAATAAATTGAATTGGAATATATTTCCCTTATTTTACGTGCTTCAATGATCATAAGAAAGAGAAACTTTCCTTTTATTCCTGCACGCTTCCCTTGTATAAATTGCTTTAAGGTTTCACACATGCAAATATCAATGACACCCCTTAGATTTTCAAACTGAACAACATGTAAGGCTTTAGAGAGAACATCTCTTAGTTGTTTGACTTGTAGGCCAAAATAATAGGCGAGACTTCCTACAAGACTCATCTCAAATTCAGAATACATTTGATGAAGAAAATGTTCCACCATCTAAAGACATCAAGAGTGTTATATTTTTATTTAATAAGATTGAACCAAGTGTATCTTGAAAAATAATACACACACACACACACACAAATACATATTTTTTTCCACACAGGCTTTGTACTTACATATTCCCCATCAGATCCATAAGAAGTAACTCTAGAACTTTTGAAGTGTTAATGTGCTGGAGCTTATTGTGTGATATCTTAGTCTGCTTTCCTATTTAACACTCTCCATAAAATTTTCATTCTTTAATATTGAGCTTTGGAAATCCCCTGATAGCATCCTTAGATATGTTCTTCTTCATACTCTTGAGGTTGAGATGACCAAGTTTTTGGTGCCAAAGCATGGCCTCATCTACCTTTGATATAAAACATGTTGACTTTTGTTTTGAGGTACCCATAAATAATATTTGTCTTTGGATCTTGTGTAAGAACAAAAATTGTTCTACAACAGATTCCTTGATTTTGATGATAACAAAGGATGAAACCAAAAATGGCACCCTAACGAAAAGTTTCTAAGTGTGCAGGGTTCTAAAGAAAGAAGTAATAAATCTGATGATGTCATCAGATGCACAACAAGATCAGATACAAATTCTCAAGTATCAGAAGCATCTGAAGTGGAATCTCGTTCAAGAAAGTCTGACTCTGGACAAAACTGCAAAGTATCAGAAGCATCTGAACATGAAGTAAAGTCTAGAAGCTCTGATTCTGGAGAAACGTTATCAGCGCCATCTGAACTCTCAAGAGATCAACATCAGAAGCAAGATTCCAAGATTCTCCAGAAACACAAATACTCTGATTATGGATTTGCTAATCATGAAGAAGTAACGTTCAAGTCAAGTAAAGATTTTCAAATAGATTTCCTAAACAGAGAAAGAGACGTTAATCTCCACTTCCAAGAGAGAAGATACTACTTGTGGTAAGTAGTCACTTCAAAGACGAAAAGTTAAACTGCAGAAGCTATTTAAGTGATGGAGTAAACTCAGTTTAATATCCACCAGATTCAACCACTACTTCAACTCATATATAAATAGAGATGCAATCAACATTCAGTAACAAGAAATCAACTAGCCAAAAACTATACTGAATTATTTCACGCTCAAGAAAATCATCTTTGCTCTCAAAGAATTTCACTAAGCTTTTGCTTATTAAGTGAAAAATCTGTTCTTAAGTTTGTAATACTTGCTTTCTTAGAAGCACTCAAGATTACATATCTTGTATCTTTTATTTGTTTGATTTCCTCAAGTGACTTTGTGTGGTCTGTAGACTTGAGAAGACTAAGAGATTTTCTTCTCTCTTAGGTGTTGTTTGTAATCTTTCAAGATTAGTGGATTAAGTCCTTGTTGAAGGCGAAATCACCTTGGCCGGGTGGACTGGAGTAGCTTTGTGTTATAAGCGAACCAGTATAAAATCATTGTGTGTTTTTCATTTTGGAAAAGCGCTTATTTTTAAAACAATTCAAACCCCCCCTTTCTTGTTTTCTCACCTTCAATTGGTATCAGAGCTCCGGCTCTGTTATTGATTTTCTAATCAAACACTTAACCGTGTAGAGAGATCCAGTACGAGAAAAACAATGGCCCACTCAAATGAAAGAGATTCTTACAATGCCAAGCCTCCTGTTTTTGATGGAGAAAAATTTGATTACTGGAAAGACAGAATCGAAAGTTTCTTTCTGGGTTATGATGCTGACCTCTGGGACATTGTCACAGATGGATACAAACCTCCAGTCTTAAATGGAGCTGAAGTTCCCAGAAGCAAAATGTCAGAAGATCAGAAACGTGACTTCAAAAATCACCACAAGGCCAGAACAATACTTCTAAATGCTATATCATACAACGAATATGAAAAAATCACCAACAGAGAGACAGCCAAAGATATACTTGACTCTCTGAAGATGACCCATGAAGGAAACTCCCAAGTCAAGGAGACGAAGGCTCTGGCGCTTATCCAGAAGTATGAAGCCTTCAAGATGGAAGATGATGAAGCTATAAAAGCTATGTTTTCCAGATTTCAAACTCTTATTGCAGGTCTTAAAGTGCTAGACAAAGGATACATGACTGCAGATCATGTTAAGAAGATAGTCAGAAGTCTGCCAAAGAAATGGAGACCAATGGTTACTGCTCTGAAGTTATCAAAGGATCTGAACAATATCAGCCTTGAAGAACTTGTTAGTTCTCTCAGAAGCCATGAGATAGAACTAGAGGAGGATGAGCCTCAGAAAAGGAACAAGTCAGTAGCGCTGAAGTCCAGATCTGAAAGACGGAAACCTGACAGAACCAAAGCTCTCCAGGAAGAAGCTGAAGATACTGACGATTCTGAACCAGAAGACTCTGATGATGAAGAAGAGTTGTCCCTACTAACCAGAAGAGTCAAGCAACTCTGGAAAAAGAGGAACAACAACAACTTCAGAAGATCAAGACCCAGAGGGGATCGATCAGAGTCAACGTCAAAAGGTAAAGCTAACAAAGATATTACCTGCTATGAATGTAAAGAAACAGGTCATTACAGAAATGAATGCCCCAAGTTGAAGAAAGACAACCCTAGAAAAGAAAGCTTCAAGAAAAACACTTTCAGAACAAAGAAAGGACTGATGGCCACCTGGGACGATAGTGAATCTGGATCATCAGAATCTGACTCTGATGAACAGGCCAACGTAGCACTTATGGCTATCACATCCAGCAGCTCAGATGAAGAATCTGAAGAGGTATTTTCTGAACTTTCTAGATCTGACTTAGAATCATGTTTGTCAGAAACTCTTACTTCTTATCAGAAATTAAAACAAAAGTTTAAAAACGTTAAAGGCTGTCTTAAAGCTAAATTTGAAGAGTGTAGTGAACTTGAGATAACAATTCTATCACAAGAAGATACAATCAAATCTTTAATGTTAGAAAAAGATGAAGCAAAAATAAAATTAGAAGAAACGTTATCTCAAGCACCACAAACTTCAAATGAAATTATTTATAAATATGAAGAAGCCTTTCAAAAATTTCTGAAGAATGGAATAGATAGGAGTATTATGGCATCCATGATTTATGGAGTAAGTCAGAATAATAAAAAGGGAATTAGGTATGATCCTAAGGAAGATGAAACCTCTACCAGTAACCAAATTAAATCGCCTTTTTCATATCACTACACACACACACAAGAACACAAATTTAAAAATGCTAGAAGACCCAAAGTTGTAAGAAACTCTGGGAAAACTAATCTGAAAGGACCCAAGAGATTCTGGGTACCGAAAGATAAGATTATCTATGTTGCAGATATCCTATGCAGCAAAGTTCAGACACCAGTCATGGTACCTGGACTCTGGATGCTCGCGACATATGACGGGAAGAAAGTCTATGTTCCAAAGCCTGGAACTTAAAGACGCTGGATTTGTAGGCTTCGGAGGAGATCAGAAAGGAAGGATCAGAGGCTCCGGAACTATTGGTAATGGTACTCTTCCCTCTATATCTGATGTTCTTTATGTAGAAGGATTAATGCATAACTTGTTATCCATAAGTCAATTAAGTGATAACGGTTATGATGTAATCTTTAATCAAAAAACATGTAAAGCCATTAATCAGAACGATGGCTCTGTCCTTTTCACAGGCAAGAGGAAAAACAACATTTATAAAATAAATCTTTCTGATTTAAAAGATCAAAATGTTAAATGTTTAATGTCAGTTCACGAAGAGCAATGGGTATGGCATAGACGCTTAGGCCACATTAGCATGAGAAAACTTTCTCAGCTAACTAAACTTGAGTTAGTCAGAGGCTTACCTAAACTGAAGTTTTCTTCAGATGCTCTGTGTGAAGCTTGTCAGAAAGGAAAGTTTTCAAAAACATCTTTTAAAAAGAAAAATGTTGTTTCTACCTCTAAGCCTCTGGAGCTTCTTCACATTGACTTATTTGGCCCTGTGAAAACAGCATCAGTCAATGGAAAGAAGTATGGACTAGTAATCGTTGATGATTACAGCCGCTGGACATGGGTAAAATTCCTAAAGCACAAGAGTGAGTCTCACTCTGTATTCACCAGTTTCTGTTCTAAAGTGCAAAAAGAATTTGACTCTAAAATTGTTAGAGTCAGAAGTGATCATGGTGGAGAATTTGAAAATAAAGATTTTGAAGAATTATTTGACTCTAATGGAATATCCCATGATTTCTCCTGCCCTAGAACTCCACAACAAAATGGAGTTGTAGAGAGGAAGAATAGGACACTCCAAGAGATGGCCAGAACCATGATCAATGAAACCAATGTAGCAAAGCACTTTTGGGCAGAAGCTGTAAATACAGCGTGTTACATTCAGAATAGAATCTCTATTAGACCTATTCTGGAAAAGACTCCCTATGAACTGTGTAAGGGAAGAAAACCCAACATCTCATATTTTCATCCTTTTGGATGCATTTGCTTTATATTAAATACTAAAGAACATCTGAACAAGTTTGATTCCAAAGCACAGAAAGGTATTATGTTAGGATACTCAGAACGCTCTAAAGGCTACAGAGTATACAACACAGAAACCAAAATTGTGGAGGAATCAATTCATGTTAGATTTGATGATAAGCTTGACCCTGAAAAGTCAAAGCTAGTTGAAAAGTTTGCAGATTTAGAGATCACTCTGGTAGAATCTGAGAAAACTCCAGAAGCAACTGTCACTCCAGACTCTGAAGAAATTAAATCTCCAGAAATTCCAAGGAAAGTTAAAAGTCTTATTAACGTATCTGAAGATTTGATTTTGGGAAACAAAGATGAACCTGTTAGAACCAGATCTACCTTCAGAACTTCTGAAGATATTCCTCTGGGACTAGTGTCTCTGATTGAGCCTACGTCCTGTGATGAAGCTCTTCAAGATAACGATTGGGTGGCAGCTATGCAAGAAGAGTTGGATCAATTCTCCAAGAATGATGTCTGGGATCTCGTTCCTAAACCCAGAGGCACTCACGTCATTGGAACCAGATGGGTTTTCAGAAACAAGTTGAATGAGAAAGGAGAAGTTGTCAGAAACAAAGCACGACTGGTAGCTCAAGGTTATAGTCAACAAGAAGGTATTGATTATAATGAAACTTTTGCTCCAGTCGCGAGGTTAGAATCTATTCGTCTTCTTGTATCTTTTGCTATTAATCATTCTATTAAACTATATCAAATGGATGTCAAGAGTGCATTTCTTAATGGTTATATTTCAGAAGAAGTGTATGTCAATCAACCTCCAGGCTTTGAAAACTCAAATTTTCCAGAACATGTTTTTAAACTTAAGAAATCCTTATATGGACTTAAACAAGCTCCCAGAGCTTGGTATGAACGCTTAAGCAATTTTCTTCTGGAACAAAATTTTATCAGAGGGAAAGTTGACTCTACACTCTTCTGTAAAAACCTTAATAATGATCTCATGATATGCCAGATTTATGTTGATGATATTATTTTTGGTTCTGCTAATATCTCTGTTTGCAAAGAATTTTCTAAGTTGATGCAGGCTGAGTTTGAAATGAGTTTAATGCAAGAACTAAAGTTCTTTCTGGGAATTCAAATCAATCAAACTCCAGAAGTCACGTACATTCATCAAAGCAAGTACATTAAAGACGTTCTGAAGAAGTTTGACATGACTGAATGCAACTCTGCAAAAACTCCTATGCACCCAACTTGCATTTTGGAGAAGGAAGAGGTAAGCAACAAGGTTTGTCAGAAGCTCTATCGAGGTATGATAGGCTCTCTTCTCTATCTGACTGCTACTCGTCCTGATATTCTCTTTAGTGTCTGTCTTTGTGCCAGATTCCAATCAGATCCTAGAGAATCTCATTTAACAGCAGTTAAAAGAATTCTTAAGTATCTGAAAGGAACTCCTAACCTGGGCCTGATGTATGAGAAAACATCAGAGTATAGACTTTCTGGTTACTGTGATGCAGACTACGCAGGAGATAGAATAGAACGAAAAAGTACTTCTGGAAATTGCCAGCTTCTGGGAAACAATCTGATCTTCTGGGCTAGCAAAAGACAGTCAACTATTGCTCTATCAACTGCAGAAGCAGAATACATCTCAGCATCACTGTGCACAACTCAGATGCTCTGGATGAAGCATCAGCTAGAAGATCTTCAGATATTTGAGAGTAACATTCCTATCTTTTGTGACAATACTGCTGCTATTTGTTTAAGTAAGAATCCCATTCTACATTCCAGAGCCAAACACATAGAAATAAAACATCATTTTATCAGAGACTATGTTCAGAAAGGGATAGTAACATTGAAGTTCATTGATACAGAACATCAATGGGCAGATATCTTTACTAAGCCTCTAGCTGAAGATAGATTTCTTTTTATATTAGAAAATCTGAACATTAAAAATTGCCCTGAGTAAAATTTGGCTCTGAACATGTAAAATGAGACTCTGATAAAAACAAATACACTTCTGCCTCTGACTCTGATACTTCTACAAGTTAAGAAGACATCTGAGTTAGAAATCTTCAGAAACCAATCCTTTGGTATTCCTGAAGATCAGATACATCAACACGTGGAGCATTAAACGTCTAACCCTAGAACTTCTAGACAGCTGTCAATAGAAATCAAAGGTCAGAACGTTTGAAATCTCCTAGAGCAGTGTGCGTACTGTTGGGATTAGACATTCATTTATTAGCTGTAATCATTTTTCCCCCAAGCGTGCTATTTTGAGTGTTGTGTCTAACGCATTCTGAGGTGTCATTTTGCATGTGTTTTTCTTAGAGTATATAAAGACTTTCTCTCACATTTCACACTTATCACTCTCACTCACTCTTAAACCCTAAACCCTCTCTCGAAGCATTCTCTGCAAGTTTCTTCATCTTCATCTTCTTCTTTACAATGGATGCTCAACAACAACAACTGTTCAACTACTCACAGCAAATGGAGTCAAGTTCCACCGCTCGAACCTCTAGTATTTCAACTCCAACCGTCACCGGTGTTTCTATAACCCCTGTTTATCAAGAACCCCACATTCTTGACCGAGAACGCCACATAAACCTTTCAACTCCCTTTAAAGGTTTGGATGTATTGTGTGAATCTTTGGTTGATTTTGACAACCTAAGAAGAAATGGCGTTGATCTTACCAGGGAACTTCGTCAACAAGGATGGGAAACCTACTTCAACAGGCTTTATGGTCCAATCTACCCTCTTCTGGTCAAGGAGTTCTGGAGACATGCTGATGCAGATGACCAATTCATTGTCTCTTTTGTTCTAGGGGTAAAGATTGTTATCACTGAAGCATCAATTGCCTCCTTGTTGAATATGGAGGAAAGTGGAGGAAAAAGGATTTACAACATTCCTCCCAGGTCTAAGCGCATCACTGAAGTCATCAACCCAACTATCTTCAAACCAAATGTTGAAGGAAACCCCTCTAAGAACAAGGAGCTACACCAGAACCTCCGAGTGTGGCTAAAGATCATTCTGGGTACTATTCACCATCGCCCAGCCTCCAACTCCTCTGATTACATAAATGCTGATCAAAAATGCATTTTATACTGTATTCAGAAGGGTATCCAGATCAACCTCCCTGTTCTCCTGTTCAGATATCTGAGGGATTCTGTCAAAGAAACCAGAAACAATATGAAGCCAAGGTCTTACATCCCTCTGGGAAGATTGCTTTCTGATGTCTTCATTGAGCATGGATTGGTTGACCAACTGGAAAAGACCAGATGTATGGATGATCTGGCAATTGATGTGGGAAAGCCTCTGAATGCCAAAAACCTCAAAAGCATGGGAATCATCAAAGAAATTAGAGTCAAGCCCACTCTGGATACATCCTGGGAATCTCTAAAAGATCAGAGGAAGATGCCTCATGGCCTGGCCAGATTCTTCAAGAATGAGCCCAGAGACGCTGTTGCCCTCTATCTTCATCGTCTGCTGGAAGAAGGTTTTGATGTCTCTGATTTCAGCCTCGATGACTGTCTGGACTCTGAAGAAGATTTAGTCAGATACAAGAGAGGTGTTTCTGAGAGGAAGATAGCACCACCAGCAAAGAAGGCCAGACTTGACGGAGCTTCTGGAAGCGGATCTTCAGCTCCTCTGCAAATCTCAACTGGTAAGTCTGTTCCTCCTGTCTCCTCTAATCTTCAGATGGCTTCCTCTAACCCTCTCTCCTCTCAACCCATTTATACTACATCTGAAATCCCACCCTCAATCACCAGAACCTCCCAACCTACACCAGTTCTAAACATAGCCAGAACCTTCATTCCTCCCTCTATACCTGCACAAACTCACCAAAGCACTTCTTCTTCTTCATCATCCTCTATGCCAGAATCGCCTCCCTACGTTACTGTTTCCTCTGACCCTGAACCTTCTGATCCTGACTCTCCAACAATAGCCACTCTATATGCTCATAGACTTGCTTCACAACAACCACAAACCACAGAACCTGAAACAACTTCACTTCCACCACAACAAACAACCACCATCCCCTCTGAAACTCAACTCTCTGAAATTCAACCATCTGATCCCCACACTTCTGATATCAACCCACCAATCCTTCCCGCTGTCCCAGAACCAGAATCCGAACATTTAGATTTAAACCCACTTTATGCTTCATCCCCCAGTCTTCAACCAGAAGCAGAATCTGAACCCCAACCTGAGTCAGAATCTGAACCTCAAACCTTGAATCTCAGCCCTCCACCTCATACCTCTGAACCAGAACCTGAACCTGAGCTTTCTAAACCTACCCTTAAGGAAGCCATCTTTATGATTGCAGAGGCTTCAGCTCAAAAGGTTGATTCTCTGGTCACTAACTCTGAAATCAGTGATGATCCTGAATGTGTAAGGACACACTGGAACAGAGTCATTGGCTGGATGACATCAGAGTCCTTTAGGCTGAAGAGCATATCTGAACAAGTCAGAAATGACTACATCAGAAATGCTGAGGTAAGACTCCAGGAGAGACTTACCAGAGAGGCTGAAGCCAGAAGGCTTGAGGAAGAGAGGTTGGCTAGAGAAGCAGAAGAAGCAAGAAGAATAGAAGAGGAAAGAATTGCTCAGGAAGCAGAAATCCTAAGGCAACAAGAAGCTGAAGCTAAGGCTCTGGCAGATGCAGAAGCTCAAGCTGCTGCAGAAGCTGAAGCCCAGCAGGCTCTGACTCAGGGGGAGTCTTCAACTGCTGTTCCCATGATTCTTCAGACGTTGAAGGACCTTAAGGAAGATCAGAATATCCTCCGAGACAGAATGGACAAGCAAGATACGGTCAATGAGAACATCCAGAAGATGCTTGCCATGATCTTGCAGAAATTGCCTCAGAACCCTTAGGCACTTAGGATTTTTTGTTTTGCTTGCCTTCTTGTTTTTGCTTTCTTGTTTTGCTGACTCTGATGTCTTGTGTTCTCTTGGTTTTTCGTTTCTGCTATATTTTAATACAATGTTTTGTTTTTCTCTTCAATTATTTATTTTCTATGTCTTTTTGATTCTGACAAAAAGGGGGAGAAATCATTAAATAGCTCTGATGAAAATTGTCTAAAAACCTTAAGCACTCTGCAACAATTGTAGAAATAGCTCTGATTAAATAGCTCTAACATTAAATTTAAGAAATTGCAGAAAGTTTTCAGAAATCTCATTACTTGGAAAGCTTTGGTAAGAACTTCTGAACTCCCTAGCACTAACTCAGGGGGAGCTTCTGTCTATCTGATCTTATTTATTTCATGTTTCATCTGCTATTTTAAGTTGTTTTGTCATCATCAAAAAGGGGGAGATTGTAAGAACAAAAATTGTTCTACAACAGATTCCTTGATTTTGATGATAACAAAGGATGAAACCAAAATGGCACCCTAACGAAAAGTTTCTAAGTGTGCAGGGTTCTAAAGAAAGAAGTAATAAATCTGATGATGTCATCAGATGCACAACAAGATCAGATACAAATTCTCAAGTATCAGAAGCATCTGAAGTGGAATCTCGTTCAAGAAAGTCTGACTCTGGACAAAACTGCAAAGTATCAGAAGCATCTGAACATGAAGTAAAGTCTAGAAGCTCTGATTCTGGAGAAACGTTATCAGCGCCATCTGAACTCTCAAGAGATCAACATCAGAAGCAAGATTCCAAGATTCTCCAGAAACACAAATACTCTGATTATGGATTTGCTAATCATGAAGAAGTAACGTTCAAGTCAAGTAAAGATTTTCAAATAGATTTCCTAAACAGAGAAAGAGACGTTAATCTCCACTTCCAAGAGAGAAGATACTACTTGTGGTAAGTAGTCACTTCAAAGACGAAAAGTTAAACTGCAGAAGCTATTTAAGTGATGGAGTAAACTCAGTTTAATATCCACCAGATTCAACCACTACTTCAACTCATATATAAATAGAGATGCAATCAACATTCAGTAACAAGAAATCAACTAGCCAAAAACTATACTGAATTATTTCACGCTCAAGAAAATCATCTTTGCTCTCAAAGAATTTCACTAAGCTTTTGCTTATTAAGTGAAAAATCTGTTCTTAAGTTTGTAATACTTGCTTTCTTAGAAGCACTCAAGATTACATATCTTGTATCTTTTATTTGTTTGATTTCCTCAAGTGACTTTGTGTGGTCTGTAGACTTGAGAAGACTAAGAGATTTTCTTCTCTCTTAGGTGTTGTTTGTAATCTTTCAAGATTAGTGGATTAAGTCCTTGTTGAAGGCGAAATCACCTTGGCCGGGTGGACTGGAGTAGCTTTGTGTTATAAGCGAACCAGTATAAAATCATTGTGTGTTTTTCATTTTGGAAAAGCGCTTATTTTTAAAACAATTCAAACCCCCCCTTTCTTGTTTTCTCACCTTCATATTGATCCTCTCATTAGCACTTCTTGATCTTTGCTAGAAACAATGCATTCTAATTTGTTAAAGCTTGCATTTAGACCTTGATCACATAGTTGACTTATAATGATCAAGTTTGTAGTTAATCCTTCTACCACCAGCACATCATCAAGGTCGGGGAGATCGGGATAAACTAGTTTTCCTATACCCTTGATTTTTCCTCTTGCTCTATCACCAAAGGTAACATAATTATTGAAGTATTATATTAACTTTTCTAGATAGTTCTTTTCTCCAGTCATGTGCGTGGAATATGCACTACCAAAGTACAAATCTTTTCTTGAAGAAATTCTAATAGATGTGTGAACTATGGCATTAGTGGTTGATACTTTGAGTTTCCACACTTTCCTTGCTTGAGTTTTCTTACCTGTATTTATGTTGAACCTTGGTTGACTATGGGGATGCGGATATCCATACAGTTTATATCAATAGGGCCTTATATGGTTATATCTTCCACAGTGATGACATTTACAAGAAGAGTTCTTATTTCCTCTATATTGAGGGTACATATGTTGAGTAGGTTGTTGAGACATATGGCCCAATATCAGAATCTCAGTTTTCTTCTTAGAGGGGACAAACTTCTTAGTGCAAATTGTTGCTTCTTTTCTCATGGATTTGTAGTTAAATCCTATTCCCTTCACATTATTAGACATCTTTCCAACTTCCACGATTTCATCAATATCCTTAGAAACATTATTCAACATACGTATAAACATTCTCATATTATCAAGTTTGGACTTTAGCAAGGCGACTTCCTCTTCCAGACCTGCAATGGTTGAACCAAGTTTCTCTTTTTCCAAAAGGAGAGCACTTATAGTTTTATTTTGTTTCTCTCCTATCATGCATGCTTCCTTCCACTAGTTATACAAAATTTTCTATGTTTCAGCTAACTCTTCATCAATGATTTCTTCATCACTAGACTCATTACCATGTTCAAATTTTCTAGTGAAAGCCATCACTATGTTATCTATTTATTCTTCACTCTCATCATTAGAATCAGACTAAGTGATTGACATACCCTTTTTTGTTTATTTAAAAATTTAGGACATTCAGATTTAATGTGACCAAAACCTTCACATTCATGACAATGAATCCCTTTGACTTTGTTAGGTTTGTCTTCATCTTTGTTCTTGCATTGGGGACCATTGTTCTTGAAGTTGTGTGGCACTTTTTCTTCGACATTTGTTCTCTATCTTATGCCCAATATCTTTAAAGCTTTGTTAAAATTTCTACCAACAAGAGCTATAACATATGATAAACTTTCTTCAGTATCCTTTTCACATTGATTTTCATCCTCTTTAGTGTTGGATACAAATGCAATACTTTTGTTTTACTTTTTAGTTCTATCATTTATCACCATCTCAAAGGTTTTCAAATATCCAATGTGTTCATCCATTTTGATGGTGTTAATGTCTTGGTTTTCTTCAATAGTTGTGACCTTCATATCAAACCTTTTAGGTATGGATCTTAATATCTTTCTGACCAGTTTTTCTTTAGACATCTTCTCTCCTAATGTAAAAGAAGTGTTGGAAATGTCACACAACCTAATGTTGAAGTTAGAGAAGGACTCATCTTCCTTCATTCTTATATTTTCAAATTTTTTTGTGAGGAGCTACAATCTTGGCGTACGGACTTTGGAAGTGCCTTCATGTGCAGTTTTGAGAATCTTTCATGCCTTTTTGGCTTCACTACACGTGTTGATAAATCTAAACATTTTCTTGTCCACACCATTAAAAATAACATTTAGATATTTGAAGTTTCCAAGAGCTTCATCATATTCAGCATTAAGTCACTCAACTTCTGGCTTTAAGATTGATGTTCCATCTTGAGAGGTAGTCATAGGGTGTTTGCAACCTTTTATTTTAGCCTTCCATGTTTTGTTGTCCATGGACTTAACAAAAGAAATATTTTTAGATTTTCAATAATCATAGTTAGTACCATCGAAGACAGGTGGTCTATTGACTGACCCTCATTCCTTAGTATTATCCATTTGAACATAAAATACTTTCCATGGAGCTCACTTAAACAAAACAAGGTGTTCGCTCTGATGCCAATTGAAAGTATGTTCTTCACAAGACATATGTTGGATACAATATCTTAGACAATGTGTACCACATAAAATGGTTTATCGTAGATTGTTATAGACTAAGGAATTTAAAGAGAAAGCAATAAATAACACATGAGAGTTATTAACCCAGTTCGGTACAACGTCACCTACGTTTGGGGGGTTTGAACCCAAGAAACGAAATCCACTCTCAATAGTATGAGTATAATTAGTCTTAGATGAACAAACCTTTTTCAATGCCTACTTCCTAATACTACCCATATCTTTCTATTAGAACTCCCTCTAAATATGAGAATCCTTCTCACTTTCTCTCAATCACTACCCTAGTGATCTATGCTTTCAGCAGATTAAAGATGTTGAGTTACAACTCAACTAACAATCAACCTCTATGCCTTAAATATTCGATTTAGGTTTATTTAAAGGTTTAAAATAAACAAAAAGAATACAAAGACTCAAAGAGCAAACCCTATAACACTAGACCTTTAATACTTGCGTGTTTTTTTCTATTGGAATGAGTCTTCTTAAATAGCAAACCATCTGTTGGGCCTAGGCAATTGAATTAAAGAAAACATATTTGATTTGATGCATATTTAAAAATAGATGCAGATTTGACTTTCTTATTCATTAATGTCCACCATGAGATTTGATGTCATTCAATTTGATTTGGTCTTGGACAATCTTTTTAGCCAATATTCTTTAAACACAAATTGCTAAAAGATAACAAAACATAACTGCCAAATCTTATTGGAATCAATAAAAAACATGCTCAGATTTACTCACTGAATCTGTTTTCTAGACCGAGGACAGATGTTGCACACATGATGGAACATTATGTCCCACATATTGCCTCATCATAAATTCTATTTATTTTGCCCATATTGTTATACCTAAAGTAGCCAACCAAAAGAACAACACAATCATTCCTCTTAAATTCCTCAAAGTCCCAACTTGTTATTAAGGTTTCATGAATTTATTCATCCTTTTCAAATATTAAGGCATGTTGATATAATACAGGTGATACTTTTCGTGACACCTAACATCACTAATACTTACTACACATGAAACAAAAGTGAATTTCACAAATAAAGCACCTAGTGTGATTTACTAATTACTTAATATTCTACTCTAGTATAATTAAAATACTATTAATCACTCAATATACAATTTTTGAATTTAACTATTCGAGAGTTAGATAACTCTTATAAATAGAGTTATCATTTTGAACATGTGCATCTACAAGTCTAGATGGGTTTCCCTCTTTAGCACAAGTATAATATATGCGTATTGCATATGGAAAAATCACGAGACATATTCTTGTGCAGTATATTATGGTTGGACTGCACAAGCTTCCTATGTATACCAAAATTAATTGAGGTTTGATCAACATAGATCACACTTAGTGGGAGTTGCGGTGGATGGATCCCTTGGTATAGTCTGTACATATTCAATTTACCTCAGCATGCACTTTCATAAATGTAGGTACATAATATAAGATCATCTCTTAAAGAAAATCTTGGAAAATGAGGATTTCCAATAAGTGCACCAATTATTGCATCATTGGAGAGACAATTTGGAATTTTGTAGTAAAGAAGAAAATCTCGAAAATTATGAGAATAACTACTAGTCTAATGAGGCCAAACAAGAAAGTTTTTTCCATCATGATTCTCGAAGATCTTCAACTAAAACATTACGAGATCTACTTTGGAGGATGATTGTGAAGGTGTTGGTAACACCAGTGATGGTGGTGGAGAAGACTATGACGGTTTTGTCATGACCATAACCGAGACTCTAGTACTATTTTAGAAATGATGAAAGAGAAATAATTGCTCTTATGTCTAATTTTCAATCGTATCTTATTTTCATTGATCATGGAAAACAATTACAAGAGTTTGATTATATAGGATTTGCTATCCTACACTCAACCAAGGGTAAACCTACACCCATATAACTAACTCTTAACCTAATATTAACAAACTCTAACAAACTAGAGTAGGCTATTACTGTTTGTTAAAATAGCAAGCTAATTAATACTTACATGAATGATTAAATCAATGGTTATGCAAAAACACTAACTCAACCTTAATTGCTACTATTAGTCCGACATTTAACATTTATCCATAAGATCACACAAAAAAACATTGAAAATGAACAATGAAACTCCTTCCCACTGAACTTTTAGGTCGAAACAATATACCGCTACATTTCCATGTTATTAGCATACCACCAAACAATCCATATGATAACTTTCGAATCCAATCAAATGGTCCAAAACTTTAAATTTCTTTTTCTTAGAGAACGTCTAACATTTTGTTTCTTGAAATAAACATAAAGCTTGATCTTCAATCATTTTTCAATATAGTCTATTTTATCCAACTTTATAAGCTTTTGAAATATGATTCATCTTGATCTTCACGCGAAACGCCCAGTTTATTTGCTCTTTACCATAATTTTGAAACCACATCATTGTCATAACGAACCTACAATGTTGTCTTGCAATTATTGATGTCAGAATCACTAGTCGATTTAGAGTAGTGAATCTTACCTCATGATGTCGTGAAGGACTCCTTCCAAAAAGATTACCATGAAAATTCTGGAATCGGGATATTCTATCTATCATCATTTGTTAAAACCTGATTTTTATTTAGGTTTTGGAGGCCACAATGTCACAAAAAGTGATGGTTGTGATTTAATTGAAATGTTTGTATTATTGTCAACATTGCATGTCGTCTAACTTGATTTGATGAATTCATTGCGGTTATGGTTGATTTGTTGGACGGTGATTCCTTTCCTTGGATCGGTATCATCATATCTCATGGTTCATGCCTTATTTTCCCTAAAACCCATGTCTAAATCCACTTCTTTCTCTATTGGGCATGCCTTCATAGTTTCGAGACTTTTTTATATGTTCATTTTAGGTCTAATATGTGTGTCACATTAGTTTGATATTTACATCAACCCCATAATACATCTTTTTAGTCAAATTCTCATTTTCTGTCTTACAGCCAGTAACATTTGTTGGTTTTCCAAGAAACCCTTTTTTGTGTTCATCATTATTAACCTCCTTCATAACTTCCTTATCAATATTATCAATAACCACTAAACTATTTTCATTGTTGTTACTATTGGTATTAACCAAGTCATTTAATGCTTTAGAATTCATGTTTTCCAAAAATAAACCAGACAATTCAATTTCATTTTGTCCTACTAAAAAAATTGCTTCATCTTCCCCTTAAATATTGGAATCCAACTTTGTATCGAACGTGATTTTCTCCATTGAGCTTACAAGTTACTTTGGACCAAAATGATCCTCTATCATCATGATTGCATAATTGTGCCCATTAATGTCAACGCAGAATACTTCATTCACCACAAACTAGAAATTTGGTTCATGTTATTACTCTTGATACATCCATTGACTCCTTCTTATGGGTACTTTCATCTTTGTATATATAAGTTCCAATCGTTGAAATGATTAAGGATATGATAATGGGTTCCAAAATTGTAGTGGGACACCATGGATTCTCACCAAGTCAGTCTTTCGTTATCATTCTTGTTAGGGTTCCATAGTCTGATTTGTTCAACCATTATTCCAATCAGAATCTTGTATGATTTATTAAAGACTGTATCTCACCGTCCTTTTGTTCCTCTAATAGGCATAATATCGCGACTGGAAAATTACAGAGTCACCACCATCCTTTATTCGTTCCTAATAAATAGGAAAATAGTGGTAAAATCTAAAATTAAGAGTGAGGCACTAAGGTTCGGGATTCAATTAAGTAAGGGGAATGTGTTAGGAACCTCTCACTTTCATTGTATTCAATGGGTATCGTCTTTAATTCTAGGGTTAAACTTATTTTTCTGAGGATGTATGTTTGGATTATTTATATTTGTCTTGTTACTTATTTATTTATTTACAAGAAAATTACTTTATTATTTTTTTAAGAAAATCATTGATTTAATTATAAAATGGACCAATTTTTTTTATATTTGTACTTGCTAGAGTGTTCCAACTCTATGTCTACGTACCTCCAAACACTATGAAAGATCAGAGTACCGTAGTTCGGCTAGAAAATGTTTGTTGATTTGTTGTTTTTAGATTTTAAAAAGTTCTCAACGCATTGGGGCGGAGAAAAGTTTGATAAAAGTGTCTTAATGCACGAGGGTAGAGAACATGAGTTTGAAATGTGTTGAAAATTGATTTTAGATTAATTTTGTTGATTGGTAAGGTGTGACACCAACCAATCAACTTGATATTGTAAAAATAGTATAATTAGTTTAATTTCGAAAATTAGGGTAAATGATATATATATATATATACATAATTATTTATTTAAATAAGAGAATTGACAAAATTATTATAAGATATATAAAAGGGTATTAATTATTGTTATGTTTTAGTTTTGTTTAATTACTTAATCCTTATTAGCACAAAGTATAAAAATAAAAGTTATTACTTAATATTTGTATCCCCTAAAGTAGAATTTATATCTAATAAAAGAACTTATATTTTTTTAATTATATTTTTTTGAATTATTTATCTTTATACTTTCAATTAAATTATTTATTAAGTTAATTAATTAAAAAGACATGTTTTTTGTATTTTGTTGATTTTTAAAGTTTTTTGAGTTGACTTATCGATAAGGCGTGACGCCAGCCAATCAATTTAATTTGTAAAAATATGATTATTATTTAATTTGAAAAAATAGAGTATATACATGTGTATATATGATTATCATTTTTATTATTTTTATGAACATTGAATTATAAAGACATAAATATATTTTTCATGATTTTAAAAATAGAATTATATTTAGAGAAGGAAACATTTTCCAAAAGATTTGACCTTAAAAAAAGTGATATTTTCATTTTTTTTGTGATTTTTTTATAAAGTAAATAACAATAAAATAAAATTTAACAATAAAACCTAATAAATTAAATTGATCACACTCAAAATAATTAAACAAGATGAAGTTTGTATATTTTATATTATTTTTTTTCTGGTGATTAAAATGAATTGAAAAAAACCAATGAGATAATGGAAAGTAATAAGTAAATAAAAGAGGTTGTTAAGAGATAGGTGGAGTCTGAATACTTCGGTTTAATAAAGAATCATAAAATTATGTACAAAGTAATAACTAAATTAAACTTAATTGAGTAAATAAATAAATAAAAAAGACATATTTTTGTACTTTTTTATATGTTGGTTAATGTCTAAGAAAACATATAATCTAACATTAAAATTAATTTAAATAAAATAAAGAAATAAATCGTTTTTATTATTTTTTGATTGTGATTAGGTTTAAAACAAGTCTTATCAGGATTTGTTTTAAAAATAAAAGTTGGAAGTTTTGTTAAAAAAACTTCAACTCATATTATTTGTTTGTTACAAAAAAATTAACTTACAGTACTAATTTAAAAAATTGATTTATGATTTTGGTAATATTAAAAATTATTAAGTTTAATTATAAAAATTTGTTTTTTAAAAGAAAACTTAATTAAAAATATCTATATACAAAAAAATCTTATAATTGAAACTAATTACTTCAAAAACTTAATTTGAAATTTAATTATGTACTAACACACAATTGATGAATTATATACAAAAACTAAAATCAAATACATATATACAAAATTTTAGTTAATTGATTATGTACAAAATTTTGAAATAACACACAAAAACAAATCCTTAAAGCAATGTCTGATCACACAAACACAATCTGATACATACAAAAACCAGATCACATATTCGAGATTCGGGTTTCCCAACTTACGGTGTTGTGACCCCAGTAAGTTGATGCTTCCTCCCTTCTTTTCTTTGCATTCTTCGCATTTTCCTTCTCCCTCTTTGATCTTTCTTTATCAGCTGATGATGGAGGATATGGTTTATTTGTTGTTGTTCTTTAGTGTGAAAATAAACAAATTTAGGGTAGGATTTGTAAATTGTGGATAAAAAAAAGGGTAAAACCTTTTTCTATTTATAGATAAAAATTAGGTCAAAAATTAAATGAGATTTGTCTATTTTTGGAATGATTTCATTTGACCTGATTTCATCTATTTCTTAAAGGTCAAGTCAATGAATCTGGATGGATTCATGGCCTTATGAATAAATTGAATAAAACAAAATTTTGATAATAAAAAATAATATGATAAATATAATAATAAAATCAGGTCATTTTACCATCCATGCAAAACTTGCATACGATTTCCCTGATCATCTGACCATTTTACCAAAATGGGGTAGAACTCTAACAATCCTCAGATCGTTATGATTCCCATGATCATCCGATCATTCTATGGAATCGAGGTAGGACTCTGACAATCCTCCGATCGTTGCAATTCCTATGATCATCTTATCATTTTGGAATTTTGGTAGGACTTTGACGATCCTCTGGTCATTATAATTCCTATGATCATCCGATCATTTTATAGAATCGAGGTAGGACTCTAACAATCCTCTGATTGTTGTAATTCTATGATCATCTGGTCATTTTGGATTTTTGATAGGACTCTGACGATGCTCCGGTCGTTATGATTTCTATGATCATCCGATCAATTTATGGAATCGAGGTAGGACTCAGACGATCCTCCGGTCATTGCAATTCCTATAATCATCCAATCATTTTGGAATTTATATAGGACTTTAACAATCCTCCGATTGTTATGATTCCAATGATCATTCGATCATTTTATGGAGTCGAGGTAGGACTCTATTGATCCTCCAAACGTTGCAATTGATATGATCATCTGATCACTTTGGAATTTTGGTAGGACTCTGACGATCCTCTAGTCGTTATGATATCTATGATCATCCGATCATTTTATGGAATCGATGTAGGACTCTAACGATCCTCCGGTCGTTGCAATTCATATAATCATCCGATCATTTTGGAATTTTGGTAAGACTCTGATGATCCTCCGATCGTTATGATTCCTATGATCATTCAATCATTTTGGAATCTTGGTAGGACTTGACGATCCTCCGGATGTTATATGTTGAAACCATGTGTATTTGATGAAATTTATCCCGTGTGTGGGGTAAGTTACTAAGTTGGGGATGTGAGAGGTGAAAACCTGCTCACTGGTTGGTAACGATCATTCAGGATGTCCTGCTACTAGATAGATTCTCTAGAAGACTCACCGTAAGTGAGTTTGCTGGGGAAATCCTTTATTGAAAAGGCTTCACGGAGACGTTTGTTTACTGGGGAAGGCTAATAAGCATTCCTACTCGGGATTATACTGGTATATCCGGAGATTGGACTTCAATCATCATCGGTATAAGAACCGATGCTAAATTGGCAAGAAAATTGGGGTAAGACCCAAGAGTAATGACAGTGGTATAAGAATCGATAGAAATAATAGCGGTATAAGAATCGAAAATGAAATGAAAAATGGTGTAAGAACCGTAAAAAAAGACCAAAGGTATAAGAACCGAAATGAACGATGGTGTAAGAACTGGAGACAATGGTGTAAGAACCAAAGTAGTGACCACGATATAAGAACCTAGGTGAGTGCTGAAGGTACAAGAACCGAAGTGAATATATGACAACGGTGTAGAGATAAATTCATGACCATCAAGCTATGGATAAACTTGACTACAGTAAAACCAGAGTCGCCACCGCGCTTTTATTGTTTCCAAGGGAAAAGGGAAAAGTACGAACAAAACCCAAAGATAAGAAGTTTTCAAAATGAAACTAATAAAATGCCAGAGATTATAGGTAAGGGGGTTGGTTACACAAAGGGAAGGTGTTAGCATCAAAAGTGTCCTAGGTACTCCTAGGGAGCCATTTTTTGTGTGTACATGTGTTTTATTATAAAATGATGTTTACAATAAATAGAGTGTGGGGATGAGAAAAGAATTCATTAATTATATTTTTGTGTTTGACAAGACCTTCGGACTTGTGCCTACATGCCAACATAAAATGAGAGATCAAAACCTCGTAGTTTGTCGTATCAATTTCAAAGTGAGTGAGTTACTTTTAACAAAAACTTAAGTTTAAAAGAGGCACAAAAGGCCTAAAAAGGTTTGAATGAGTGTAAGTTATTTTTGTCTGTTGAAATTTTAAGTCAAGTATAGTTAAATTCATTTACAAATTTGATTAGGAAAAAGAGTTTGAAAATGCAATGGCACAAGGCCAAAGTTTCTAATTTGTAACAAGGTCAAAGTTTTATAAAACACAAGCAAAGAAAATTTTAAAAGGAGGGAGAGATTTGAAATTGAAGAAGGTGGGAGGAGATGAAGAGACTAATCCTAAGCAAAAAATTAAAAGTTAAGAGTTGAAAAGATTTGACCGATAGGATGCAATCCAATAGACAAGAATGTCAATAGAAACCCACTTTTCCTTTTGGACTTTGAAATCAAGCAATACCAATAAGCAAGTAAGATGAAGAGAAAGACATCAAATACAAATAGCCATATCTAAGCTAGCAACTTCATGATCTTCTTCACAATCTCCCATGCATCAGATGACATACTCCTTGAATGGCTCAAAGATTGGCACTAGACACAGGTATAAAGTAACAACTTCACCAAGGTCATATATTAGATGAACTCAAAAAAGGGGTCTCAATACTTGTACCAGATGAAAGTTTTCTTCACAAGCACTTGGTTTTAGAAAAGTTGGCATTGGCCAAGTCCTTTTGCATAGGGAATGTTGCCTAACTCTAAGTCCAATGTCTCATATCAAAACCAACAATCCACACAAACATTTTTTAGGGTTTTTGTTGTTATTATGTACATTAAGATCAAAAGACCACAAACACAAACAAAATACACAAACAAGTATATACAATCACAATATAATCACAAGATATGGTTCAAGTGAGCAAAGAGAAAATGACATTAAAGTAAACAAGTTAAATGGTATGAATAATGGCAAATGAATAAAGACTTGAATTTAAAGTGCAAAAGGTAAATGACTTGAAATTAAAAGTTAGCCAAATGTTAGTTGACTAGAAGTTAGTATTGCTTTTGCTTTTTGTTGTTTAAGTCATTCTTTGGAGAACACTCAACCCACTATTCCCAAGCATGGATCCTTGAACCAAGACATCTTCCAAAGGAAGGAAAAAAGACCAAGTTTCCATACAATACCATGAAAGGGGGGAGACTTACAATCTCACTTGCTAGAATGCCATGCTTTTGGGGTCAAAATTTAGCGTTATGTTAAGCAATCATAATTGGACTTATGTAGAAGTCACATTTATTTGAGGTCGGGAAATAGAAATTTTAGTGTTAATGCATGTTAGGGATATGATATTATGAACCATACTCCTAAGACATACCACACTTAAAAGAAAATGGAAAAATGGTGGACCTAATCCCATTCATACTTATGTTAATTTTGCAATCAACTAGCCTTAGGATATAGCGATATCATAGGTCAAAGAAATGGATGGGGATAGAATGAGATTGAGATGAAGAGGGAGAGGAAATGAAATCAACATAAATTGATCAAAGGAGGATTTTTATCAAATTAAAATCATTCATTCATTTTGGGAGATGAAATTCCCATTTCGTCAATCCCCTAAATCCAATGATTTTAACTTAACAAAGTCAAATCAACCTTGACCAAGGCCCAACAAGAATAGTCAAACTCCACAAGTCAACACAAATATCTCAACACAATTTATTTGCAATTAAACAATAAAAAAACAATTAAAAATGCATTAAATTAAATTATGGTTGGTCAAAATCCTAAAACCTCATCAAAACACCAAATAAATGACTATGAGATTTATCATAGGTCAAACAAGGTCAAAAGACCTTGGAGAAAAAAATTCAATATTTTTGGAAACTTAAAAGTATTTTTAAACAATTAAAAATATGCACAAAAACAATTCAATCATGAAAAATATTTAATATTCATCCAAAAAGTAATTTTAATTCAGAAAACGAAAGAGGACTTTATTTGAAATTTTTTGGTGAAAGTCCCATATTTTTTGGATCAATATTAAAATTAATATGAATTAATGAAAATAAAGTAATTAAATTAAAAATTAAAAAATGCAAAAATACGTGGACCACTTGATCTCCCTCATTAATTGAGGTGGCAGATCAAGTGGCTCGCAGCACGCGTTCCATGTGTTCTCTAGTCAACAACGCTGCACATGTGGTAATCAAAACCAATGTCTAAGATTAAAACAAAATGAATGGATCCTATGGTCTGAGACATGCCAACGCACCGCCGGAGCTGGAGCTCCGGTCTTCTTCTCCGGTGGACCTCACCGGACTGGTCCACCCTCAACCATCACCAAAATGAAAAAGGAGGACATGAATTTAAAGTAAAAATACTCAGGAGTTCGAATTTGGCCTCAATTTTACCTAACTCCAAGTATATTGAAAGATACAGGGAGTTGAATTTTGAGGATCATGATTTGAGTTGCTTCGATTTGACCTCTAAGAAACTCAATCTTGTTGCCTACATTGGTAGGACTTCAGACAACCAAAAATCAACAAGAATTATGAAGAATTGAGCGAGAATCGAAGAGATGAAAATTTCAGAAATTCACCTTCACTACAGCTTCAGATGGACACGATCTTGCTTTGAATTGTGCGTGGCCTTGCTCTGGATGTTTGATGGAATGGAAATGGATCAAGAAAAAAGAAGGACTCTTGGAGATTTGAATCTCAAAACAGTGGAGATTCAAACTCGATTTTCAATGAAAATCCTCAAGGTTATCCTTTGAATGAGAGGGTTTAGGGCTGGAGATTAAAGGCTAGCGCGCAAGGGTCCTCAATTCAAAGTGAAAGAGCTTATATTTATAGCCAAGGCATTGTTATTTGCACACTTATTTGAAGCTTTTCAAAAATAGTAAAACTGCCTTGCATGGATGCATGCGCGTGTGATAGGCCCATGTAATGATGCATTCAGGTCCAAAATCATGTGCAAGCAATGCTGAAGTCATGTTAACAAGCCATGCATTTGTGTATGAAAAGTGGAAGTTCAAATAAGCCAAATGGTCATCCAACTTTAATCTATGTGCAAGTCCCTCATACTTTGTCCAAATGAGATGAATTTGGACTTTTTGGAAAGGTTAGATCAATAGGAACAACCTTCATGTTGAAAACGTTTTCATTTGAAGCTTGGATCATGATTAATTTTGAGGTGGAAGTTTGGAAAGTCAAACATATCAAAAAAAATTCTAAGTACCAAGCCATATGTTCACTTCTTCCACCTTGAGTAACTTTTTCTATGGACTTCAAATGAGAAAAGTTCCTTCATCAAAGTTGCAGCTATATCAATGTCCTTCAAATTGGTAACAAATTTGACCTAATTTGGATTTATTATGAAGGAGTTATGCATTTTAGAAGTTGAGGAAAATCACTTGTTCAATGGTATTGACCCAAAATGACCTATAATGTCTCCTCATATCACATGCATTTAAACGTTGAATTTTCTCTTCCTCCAAACATAAAAGTTGAATTAGACATCTTTAATTTGATTTTTCAACTTGAATATATTTCATATTATAAAAGTTGAGCAAGTTATGGTCTTGGGAAGTTGACCTCCAAATTAGGTTTTAGACAAAATGACCTATAATCTTTCATCATAAAAAATGACTTTTCCAAGCAAAACTAGCTCTTGACCTCAACATGAAAGTTGTTTGAAATGTCATTTAGAGTAAAGTTTCTCTTTGAATAATTTTCATATGATAAAAATAGTAGGAGATAGGATCTAGGGAACCCCAGTTTTGACTAGTTGAATTCCTTTGGTCAACCACCATGAACCAACTTGCTAGCTTGCTATTCTCTTGACTTTTTGGGACTCATGGAGAATCATATACACATAAGATGATGAAATGTGAAGTATCCCTTGAAATATTTGATCAATTTGTGAAGAAGCTTGTTGATGAAGTTACACAAGATACCCAGATGAATTAGGGTTTTCAAGGAAAATCAACTCACAACTCTTGATGATTTCTTGATCAAAATAACATGTGAGGATCATGGGGATTCATATATGATGCTTAGAGCCATAGTAAACCACTTCTTGATTGATCTCCTTGCAATGAGGGTCTTGAACCCTAGACGTGAACTTGATAGAGCATAGGTAAACATGTGCACTACCTACAAAAGAGTTAAACTATACAATGACATATTTTTGGTATTTGGGTTAGTAAGATAAAGATAAATGAAGTATGATACAATCAAATGTGCTTGGTGATCTCTCCTAATGCAAACCCAATGAATGAGGGGTAAAAAGGATGCCAAGGTGTGATCCCAACGCATATGATGAGAATAGCATGAGGGATCTTAGGGTCAAAATTAGGGTCTTACAGCTGCCCCTATTTAAGGATGTTCTGGCTGAGGAGATGAAGGTTAAAATCTTCGCATCGAATCAGTAGAATGGACTTAAATAACAACATATAGAAAGAAATTTTGATCCCTAAGAGACCTCATGATGCATATGATGAGTGTTAAAATAATCTTTGTGGGGAAAAATATTGCCATAAAGGAAAAGAATCTGGAGAGACTGAAAACTCTCTAGGGATAAAAGTCGTGCGTAGGCCAGGCTACGACTTAAAATGGCTGGGGGACTCGAGGGATTCCATGAAAATAAATCAATGAAAGGACTCAGTCGGGGAAAGAAAAAACATTTGCTGGGGAAATGGGTAGATCAGAACAAAGCTGAAATACTCGACCTAAGCAGGAAAAGGCGATTCCCTGAGGAAATACACACTCAAACTCAATTGGGGAAGAAATGATCTTCAACACATGAGAAACAAATGTATATTATCCATTACCGGCTACTGGGTAAAGAGATAACAAAATCCGACAGGGAGGACATCCGTTACCGGTTAGGGTAAACATATCAAGGATGACTCGCAAGGGCAACCAGAAGGAGCATTCGTTACTAGTTACTGGGTAAGAATAACCTGATGGGAAAAGCCAAATAGGATTTACAACTACCGGTCACTGGGTAGAAGACCGCAAAGAAAGGGAATACCCGTCACTGATTAAAGTGAACATATCAAGGATAGACTCAAAGGGGAAGAATATCCGTCATCAGTTAGGATGAACATATTAAGGATAGACTCACCTGGGGACATCCAGAAGGATACCCGTCACCGGTTAAGATGAACATATCAAGGATAAACTTCCTGAAAAAGTAGGAATTACATCTATCAGATATTGGATAGAACACCAAAAAGAGGATATCCGTCATCGGTTAGGATGAACATATCAAGGATAAGCTTCCCAGGGAAACGTAAAAAACGAATCCGCTGGGGAGTAAAGGGTTACTTTTGCCGGGTATTGGGCAAAAAGTAAAAATATGCAAAAAATTGAGAAGAATATTACCAGTTATTGGGTAATAGACTCTCAAGGGGACCAGAAGCATCTATCTAGGTAAGATCTAGAAAGAAACAGTCAATCATAGACTCATCCCAATGAGAATATAACTCAAGGGTAGTGATTCCCTCCAGATTATCAACTGGGGAGGAAACTGAAATAATAATTATCCACGAGGAAATACCTCAGTGGGGAATGAGAAAGGTTAAATTCTCCCTGCTTAATGTGTTGACACTCTACAATTGAAAGAGGACAGACAAACCAAATCTGCGTGGGGAAAAGTATACCGCTGTAGCAGAGGATCAGAGAAATAATGAATCACAAAGTTTATTATTAATGCAATAATGAAATATATGTATATGTATATGTATATGTATATATGATGATTATGCTGACAAAACGATCACAAAGGATACAAATGTCACTAGTCTGAATCATCGATACAATTCTCTGCCAATCCACACAGGGGGGAAATAACTGCTGGAGAGAATTAGGTGAAAAAGGAATGCACAAGAATCATCCACCTCAAAGGGGTCAACCCAGGATGGGGAGAAAGGAGAGGATCTGCTGAGGAAACTGCAACATCAACTCTGTGGGGAATTTTAGGTCAACACCATATTAAATGGGAGACAACCATGCAGGGGACAACTACAACACTGCTCAGAATCAGGGCTAACAGAGGTTAGGGACAACTCTAACAACGACTTGCGGGGGAAATAAAATTCTGCCGAACTATGCGAACTGCTGCTAGGACACGCCTACAACTCACGGGAGGCAAATACAAACTTAGCTGGGGAAACCAACCAAACTCGGCTGCTGAAATGTTGCGGGAATGCTACTGCGGATGAAATAAGGATCATCCCAATCGCTTGGGGAAAAACCAACAATACTTCACATTTAGGGCTTACCACTTTTCAAACCGCTGTTGATATTCCTTAATGAAATCGATTGCTCTTTTAAAAGTATTTGCATTTCTTATTTAAGAAAACATGCTTTTTATTTTAAAATTTTAATTTAAAAAATGATCACAATAAAATTTAATTCTATTTAGCTGAATAAATAAGAGTGGAAATAATTGGATAAAAAGATCAACTTTATTTAATAAAATGGTAGTCTGTAAATGACAAGACTCCATAGATCTTTATAAAAGTTGAAAAATGGTAATTTACATGGAAAAGGGCTACATTAAATACAATGATCACTAATCCTTCTACCTCCTTCAATATCCGCTGTGCTCTAAACTTTGGTTGAAGATGAATCAGAACCAAGCATTGTGCTCAAGAAAGTCTTTAAGACTGAAGATCAACCAGCTTGCAGTTACTTGCCATGATCCCTATCTTTTGCATAAATTGCCCCAAAGTGGGGTGCTCAATTTATCGGGATAAATTTTTTCTGTTTTATGTCTCTAACTTTTTACTGGATCTCCCTTTCGGGTTTCAATCCACCGAGACACTCATTTTTGCATAAGCCACCCTTTCGGGTTTTCAACTTAGCGAACCGTTCTTTTCTTTTTAGGCGAAGTATTTCTTGACTGCATCATCATTTATAGGACGAGTAAACTCTTCACCATCCATAGTTGTGAGAATCAAAGCACCGCCTGAAAAGGCTCTCTTAAGAACATATATGCCTTCATAATTAGGAGTCCATTTTCCCCTAGAATCTGGTTTGAAAGATAGAATCTTCTTGAGCACAAGATCACCTTCTTTGAATACACGAGACCTGACCTTCTCATCAAAAGCTTTCTTCATTCTCTGTTGATATAACTGACCATGACACATGGCAGTTAACCTCTTCTCTTCAATCAAATTCAACTGGTCATACCTGGTCTGACACCATTCAGCCTCAGTCAACTTGGCTTCCATCAACACATGCAATGATGGTATCTCAACTTCTACTGGGAGCACAACTTCCATACCATAAACAAGTGAGAAAAGGGTTACCCCTATTGAAGTACGGATAGATGTACGATACCCATGCAAGGCAAATGGGAACATCTCGTGCCAATCTTTATAAATTACAACCATCTTCTGAATAATCTTCTTGATATTCTTGTTTGCAGCTTCAATAACCCCATTCATCTTAGGTCCGTAGGGAGAAGAATTATGGTGTGCAATCTTGAAATCTTTGCAAGAGCTTCCACCTTATTATTATTCAAGTTAGATCAACTATCAGTAATGATCTTACTTGGCACACCATACCGACATATAACCTGATTCTTGATAAACCTCACAACAACTTGCTTGGTTACATTTGCATATGATGCCTCTTCAACCCACTTCGTGAAGTAGTCAATAACCACCAAAATGAAGGGCCATGGAGCGGAAATGACATTCAAAAGTGTCGGAGGAACATAAATCTTATCTGCATATACTTGACACTTGTGGCATTTCTTCACAAACTTGCAACAGTCAGATTCCATTGTCAGCCAATAGTAACCTGCTCGCAACATCTTCTTTGCCATAGCATGTCCATTGGAATGAGTACCAAAGGAACTTTCATGGACTTCAATCATCAATAAGTCTGCTTCGTGTCTATCCACGCATCTGAGAAGAACTATATCGAAGTTTCTCTTATAAAGCACATCATCATTTAGGTAGAAATTGCCGGCTAATCTCCTCAAAGTCTTCTTATCTTTCAAAGATGCCCCAGACGGGTAAATCTGACTTTGGAGGAAATACTTAATATCAAAATACCATGGCTTCTCATTTTTGACTTCTTCAACAGCAAACACATGAGCTGGCCTATCAAGACGCATCACAGTCAGATTGGGAACTTCATTCCAGAACTTTAGCATAATCATTGAAGCCAACGTTGCAAGAGCATCTGCCATCCGGTTTTCATCTCGAGGGATACGAGGAAACTCAACCTTTGTAAATAAAGTTGAAATCCTTCTGGCATAATCTCTATATGGTATCAAACCAGGCTGATTCATCTCCCATTCACCTTTGATCTGATTCACAACCAAAGCTGAGTCTCCATAGATGTCTAAATACTTGATTCTAAGATCATGGCCTCTTCAATCCCCATAATGCAAGCTTCATACTCAGCCATATTGTTTGTACACTTGAAAGTTAATCTAGCTGTAAATGGGAAATGAGTTCCTTGAGGAGTAATAATCACTGCCCCAATGCCATTACCATATTGATTAACAGCTCCATCAAATACCATGCCCCAACGGGAACCAGGTTCTGGCCCTTCTTCAAGCAATGGTTCATCACAATATTTCATTTTCAAGAACAAGATCTCTTCATCAGGAAAATCGTACTGCACTGACTGGTAATCTTTGATCGGTTAGTGAGCCAAATGGTCAGCCAAGATACTACCTTTGATTTCTTTCTGAGATCGATATTCGATATCATACTCTGATAACAACATCTGCCAACGGGAAATCCTCCCAGTTAAAGTAGGCTTCTCAAAAATATACTTGATTGGATCCATTTTGGATATCAACCAAGTGGTATGATTCAACATATAGTGACGCAGACACTTAGCAGCCCAAGCCAATGCGCAACAAGTCTTCTCAAGCGTAGAGTACTGAGTCTCACAATCAATGAACTTCTTACGGAGGTAGTAAATAACATATTCTTTATTTCCAGTCTGAAATTCTGGTATCAGATATGAGATGTCGAAGGTAATGTCACGACACTAATATCTGAGTAAAACAAGCAGGATAAAGATAAAGAATGGTAAAGCAAAAGACACAAGCAATTGTTAACCCAGTTCGGTGCAACTCACCTACGTCTAGGGGCTACCAAGCCAGGAAGGAAATCCACTAAATAGAATCAGTTCAAAGACTCTCAGTACACTTCAACAAGTTACATTCTTTCTCACCTAATCTCTACCCGTGCAATTTCTACCTAAGCACTCTTAGATATGAGAACCCACTCACTCCCCCTCAATCACACCTGTGATTTTAAACAACAATTCCTTGTGAAAATAAGACACTTTTCAATAACACACACTTGATTTTGCTTAGCAGCTTTAATCAAGTAGACACACACTTGATATTGCTTAACAACTTTGGTCAAGTAGACACACACTTAATCTTGCTTAACAACTTTGATCAAGTAGACACACACTCTTGCTTACAAGCTTAGAGTGACAAATTAAAACCCACAAATCAGACCAATTCAATCATTTATGGATGCCTTGAATGGCTTATAAGTCTCACGACTAAACAAGACACAAACCCTTATATTCTCTCAATATTTCGCTCAGTATTGGTTGTGTATCAAATCAGGTTTTCCAAGTCCCTTTTTATAGAAGCTTTCAACTGGGCTTGGACATCTTGAAAACCCTAAAACTATTTTCCAATTAAATCTTCTCATGACAGCTGATTAGATCTCTTTGAAAAATAAGTAAATCAGGTTGTAATCAATGATTGAATGCGCCTGCAAATCAGATCTTCGATCATACATAGATCTCCATTAAATGCGCAATCACATAACACATAACATTCACCCTGAATGTTCTGTGTACAGGATGTCATGACATCGGGCCTGACATCCTGGAACAATCTTGCATAATTGCATAATTCCTTTTATAATTTCCATCAGGTACATAATATTAGATGTCATGACATCGTGTATGACATCCTGAAACAATCCTGCATAATTATGTTTTCCATTTAAACTCCAGCAGGTACATAGATATCTTATGTTAAGACATCACATACAACATCTTGTGAACACTCTTTGTTTTACCAAAATTGCTGCCAACTGTAACACCCTAAAATTTGCCCTCCTCATTCATGCATTCACTTTTTAGGCCATTTAGCATTTCATATTGCATCTCAGCATGTCAATCAGAAACAGGTTCAAATGGGGGCTATTCACCGTACAAATTGCCAAGCTTGAAGAAGCGAGAATCTGCTGCTGAGCTGTCATGCTCGCTAGGCGAGCAGATGCTTCGCCTAGCGAAGAATATTGTCATGCTCGCTAGGCGAGCAAATCCTTCGCTAGGCGAAGGACGCGCATTTCAGAAATATCAGAAAAGTTTTGGGCCTGAGCTGTCCTCATTCAAAGCCCGCAAGCTGCGAAATTTGGCCTATAAATACCAGAGTAGTCAATGAAATAAACCCTGAACACTGGCTGAACAGAAAAGACCAGAGACTGGAGAAAGAGACCTAGGAACTACCCTGCAGAAACCTTCAGGCAGCTCTGAGAAGTTCACTCCGCCTCACACGAACCCTAGTACTACTTTGCAGATCCGGCCGTACCATTCAATCCTAACCAGTCTCTCTCATCAGGTATGCCTTTGTTCCTATTACCTTACGCCTTGAATTTGAATATTATGAATGTATGAGGTAACATCTGGTTTTGCCCATGGGTTTATATTTATGTATGAATATGTGTAACAACACCGTGAATGTTTTAATCGTTCTCGTTTATGAGTTGGATACCACAGGGTTTCGGATCATAGAGATCGAACTGTTATCAAGGAGGAATCCAAAACCCGCAGGCCTTCGCTAGCCGCTTCGCTAGGCGAGCCTGTAGCGAAGCTTCGCTAAGCCTTCGCTAGGCGAAGCAGTCGCGAACGTGACAGTATCCGTTTTTTTTTTGTTCTCTTTATTCTAACCTGTCTTGTGTTTCCATGGCATTGTTTTCTCTTGATTTCATCCTGCCGCTCTAACCCTTTGTCGAGTTTTGTGAGGGCTCATATGGCTTTTGCAGAGACACTCGCGTGGTTTCCCACTTTATTTGTGGGATACCCCCTGGAGTTTTATTCTGATTATTCGTGTTGACTGATTTCCTTTGACGGTCTGCTGGGGAGATTTCAGGGTTTCTTGCTCCTTTAACTGCTTTAGCTTTGGATCTTTATCCGTGTGGTAATTTTTTCCTTTTCTCGTACTTTATTGCTTTCTTAGCTGGAAGACCTCGATAGGAGGCAATGTTTGAGCCCCTTGGTGGCATTTTACTTTGAGATACATGTTTTGTGTTTTGTATTCGTATCCCCACATGTAGCGCGGTTCCTTCGTCAAGGAATGCCCGTTTGCCCTCGCGCATCACAGACCCTAAAACCCATAACACACGTTTACTCCTTCTACTACAGGTGAGTAAGTCTCCAAAGGTCGAGCATCCGGTAGATTGCGTAGTAACGTCGTTCATCCAAAACCCATTCCATAACCCCGTAGTTGGCCGAACTACGGCTTGCTCTGATTCTCATTCCAGATGAGATACGTAGGCATAAGACGCGATGTCTTAGCGAGCACACATCCCCCCAACCCATAGGTCAGCCGAGCTACGAAGACTCTGATTCTCATATTCAGATGAGATACGTATGCAGTGGATGCGACATCCGCGCGAGTCATTTCCCTTAACCTTTTAGTAAATAGTACAAGATAAACTCACACCCTTTACACAAGAACCACAAAAATGGATCCCGTAGAGTACTATGGATGCGTAGGGGTGCTAATACCTTCCCTTCGCATAACCGACTCCCGAACCCAAGATTTGGTTGCGAGACCCCGTCTTGTCCTTTCCTTTTTCAGGTTTACTTCGAGCGTTTCCTTTCCCTCCTTTGGGATGAATAACGCACGATGGCGACTCTTCTGTCTTTTTCTCTCGCCGGTTGTTTTTTTCGCGCACTGTATTTTTCTGCTGGGGACTTTAAGAAGTTGACCTCTTGCTGGTCCATCTTCCCTAAGCGAGTCCCTCCTAGCTTTTGTAGTTTGTTTGTTTATTGGGTGTTCATGCTTTTGTACAGTTATTTATTTACCTGCTTTACCTTATTGCATTGTGTACATATCATTGTTGTATCTGTTGGCCGGCTATGGCTACTTGGTGATCTTTGTGAGATGAGTTCTATACCCGAACTCGAGTGCACTTAAGATAGGAGAATAGTATAGTCCTGTCAACTTGTGTGGAGTTATTCCTTAGCGAGTTGACTTGCAAGCCCATTCACTTGGTGGAGGTCATGTTGAGATCAATAATGTCACATAAGTAAGTTGTGGTTAGACATTACTTGTTCCAATATAGACCTAAGAAGCCAAGGACCTTAGTCTACCAAACCCATCTTGGCCTATTCGTAGGACGTAGTGCAAAAGTCGTTCAAGTGTAAGATTTGATACGATTGTTACGCGATACTACACTCATAAGAGTCTCTCTTGAGAATATTGTTGGAATACGAGTAGTCGTTCCTCTGATAATATCCGAAAGATGGGATTATGACTATGGGAACCTTTTGTAGAACATGTTTGGCAGGTTTAAACCTTAGTACACTCCTTTTGGGTGGTTCTGAACCTAAACTCCATGCTCGTGACTTGCGACAAACCCTTGATTCATGGTTAATCCGATCAGGTATCCTTAATATCAATGAAACTCGGGTGTTGATAAGGTGTAAACCATAATCCGCCGAAATGGGTGGTTGTATTAAGGATAACATGATCCATCCCATGACCTTTGTTTGGTGTGCTCTTGATTTCTCTCCAGACAGTGCAACCTGACGGATGTTCAAGCAGATACAACAATCCTGATTGACATGCCACTGCATTGCATTCACATCATCACATCATTTGCATTCATATCATTTAACACATGTTTATCCTTTTCAAGGAGGTTTAAATTTTCTGCTTGATTCTAGTCGGGGTTTTCTTTTCACACTGTTTATCAAATGTGAGACTGGAATCAAGGGGGTAGAATACTTTTGGAATTGATAAACATGTCATTGCATTTGCATAGTCATCCGCATATCTTGCATAACAGGTACCGCTGTAGTGTTCTCATATTGTTTGGTGTCCCACTAGCAGGATAGCTGACTCAGGTATTCACCGATACGGTACCCGGAGGAATCAACAGAGAGCAATGGAGAGCCTACAAGCAGAGCTCGCCGAGATGAAGATTCGCATGAATCAGTTCATGGATTTGGTTCAAGGGGTGGCTCAAGGACATCAGGAGCTTAGATTGTTGGTGCAGAGGGATCCTCCTGTTACTCAACCGGAGACATTGGCTGATCCTCCAGCTGGAGAGGCTAATGGTCCCAATGGACCGGGGCCTATCCCAATCCTACATGTCACCTCCGATCAACAACCCATTCAGGATGGTCAGGATGATCAGTTCCCCTTGCTTCAGGAAGACTTTGGCATAGACCCCATGTTTAGAAGATTGGAAGAAAGGTTGAAGACAGTGGAAGGACAGAATCTTCTGGGAGTAGATGTTGCTGACTTGGGCTTGGTCCCAGGTGTGAGAGTGCCACCGAAATTCAAGGTCCCGACATTTGACAAATACAATGGCAGCACTTGCCCCAAAACTCACGTGCAAGCCTATTTCCGTAAAATGGTTGCGTACTCTGATGACGAGAAGCTACTTATGTACTATTTCCAGGATAGCCTAGCTGGGGCATCCTTGGAATGGTATATGAGGCTGGACAGAGCCCACATCCGTTGCTGGAGGGATTTGGGAGAGGCTTTCGTGAAGCAATATCAGTATAATGCAGACATGGCTCCGGACATAACTCAACTTCAGAATCTGTCTCTTAAAAGCAATGAGTGCTTCAGGGAATACGCTCAACGCTGGAGGGATACAGCTTCCTGTGTTCAGCCTCCTATGTTGGAAAAGGAAATGGCCAACATGTTCATGAATACGCTGCCTGAACCTTACTTGGAGTGTCTGGTAGGTTGCAACGCTTCCAACTTTGCTGATGTGGTCTCTACTGGAGAAAGGGTGGAGAATTACCTAAAGACCTATAAGAGCCAGAGTGGAGGTGGATCCTCATCAGGGGTGAAGAAGCCGTTCATTCAGGGACAGAAGAGGAGAGAAGGGGATGCAAATGCCATATCTTCTTATCATAACAGGGATAACCGGAGGAATAACTTTCAGAATTATCATCAGCAACCGTATGTTGCGGCTGTGACCGTTCCAGCTGCAGCGCCACTACAACAACAACAATCACAACGTCAACCAGCTCAGTATCAACAGCAGCAACAACCGGGTAACAGACCCACTTATCAACAGAGGCAAAGGATGATGGACCGGCGTTTCGACACCCTTCCAATGTCGTACGCTCAGATGCTTTCTAGTCTTCAACAACTACAACTTGTGCAACTGCGCACTCTGGCTCCTCCTGTTGGTAGACTTCCGGTGGGTTACGACGCCAACGCTAGGTGTAGCTTCCACTCTGGGGCACCTGGCCATAATATTGAGAACTGCAAAGCTTTTAAGCACGTAGTTCAGGACCTCATAGATTCAAAGGCCATCAACCTTGCACCAGCTCCGAATGTCGTCAACAATCCCATGCCCCAGCATGGTGGTGCGATCGTTAATAGAGGGAGAAGCCAAGTCCATTAAGGACGTGGTGAAGTTGAAGACTCCATTGTTGGATATCAAAGGATGCTTGCTGAAGGCCGACGTTTTCCCCGATTGTGGGAAGGGTTTTTTGGATTGTGCCACTCAGAGAGGAGGTTGTTTGAAGCTACAGCAGGGTATCCAGGCCTTGCTTGACAAAGGTATCCTTCAGGTTGAAGATTTGTCTGTCCAAGAGTTTGTGGAAGGGGTTGAGAAAGAAGGGTTTGAAGATGCTACTGATGAATTCGCAGATGTTGTTCCTACTATTTCTGTAATCCATAATGATGTAATTGAACTTAATCCCGATGTCTCGGATGCTTGCATTTCAATGAATGAGATTTCTGAGTACGACTGTGATATTGCTACTATCACTATTTTCTACCCAACTAATCAGATCAGTGTGCCAGAAGCGCAAACCGTGCCACCAGTGCGACGATCTACTATGACCATCACAACCCCTGGTCCTTTACCTTTCACCAGTGAAAGGGTCATTCCGTGGCATTATGGGGGAAGCGTGTATACGCACGATCATAGGGTGGAACGGCCACTAAAAGTAGAAGAGGGTCAGAAGCCTGAACTCGAAGGTCCCGCAGTGGACAATGTTGGTGGAATCGGGCGATTCACCAGGAATGGTTGACTGTTCTCACCACCGGTTACCCAAGCTGATAATGCTGATGCTGTGGCGAAAGCCAAGGGCAAGCAAGCCGTGAATGAGGGTACCTCTGCACCCCAGGGAGGTTCTGAGCCCACTTTTGCAAAGGATGTGGACGAGCTTCTGAGAATCATAAAGAAAAGCGATTACAAGGTAGTCGATCAGTTGATTCAGACTCCGTCCAAGATATCCATTCTCTCACTCCTATTGTGCTCGGAGGCACACATGGAGGCACTTCTGAAGGTTCTTAATGCTGCTTATGTACCTCAAGAGATCTCGGTAAACCAACTAGAAGGGATCGTTGCCAATGTGCATACAAGCAACGGGTTAGGTTTTACTGATTCTGACTTAACACCAGCCGGACGCAATCATAACAAGGCTCTGCACATCTCGATGGAATACAGAGACACCGTGCTATCGCATGTTCTGGTGGATACAGGCTCCTCTCTCAATGTGCTACCCAAGAGAGCCCTGTCGAAGTTAGAAGTAGAGGGTTTGGTCTTGAAACCTTCAGATCTTATTGTGAGAGCCTTCGATGGTTCTAAGAGATCGGTGTTTGGAGAGGTAGAATTGCCAATTCTGATTGGATCACAAACCTTTAACACTGTCTTCTACGTGATGGATATCAATCCTTCCTATAGTTGCTTGCTGGGTCGTCCTTGGATCCATAATGCTGGGCAGTCTCTTCAACTCTACACCAGAAGATTAAGTTTCCGGTCAACGGACGAATTATCACCGTCTGTGGTGAGGAAGACATCCTGGTCAGTAACCTGTCTACATTCAAGTATGTAGAGGTAGAAGGTGAAATTCATGAGACTCTGTGTCAGGCTTTTGAATCAGTTCAAATCAAGGATGCAGCTCCGGTGGAAGAGGTTAAAGCGGGTGCCTCTATCTCATCCTTTAAGCAGGCACGGGACGTGGTGGATTCAGGTGTTGCTCCCGGTTGGGGGCGTTTGTTGGAATTACCAGTGAAAAAAGATAAGTTCGGGATTGGGTATCAGCCAGCTTTTTCGTCTACAACACTTCAGGGGCCGATCACTTTCTCCAGTGCTGGCATCGTTCAGTATGGTCAAGTCTCTGCAGTCAACGAAGAAGATGGGGATAGTGATTGTGACATCGACAACTGGGTGCGTCCGAGGATCCCGGGTGAAGTCATCAACAATTGGTCTTCTGAGGAGATTATCCAAGTCACTCTTCTTGAAGAGTAATTTTCTTTGTTTATTCATGCATATCCAAGTCTTACGTTCCGCCCAGGGCGTAATGACTCATTGTAGGGCCCGTCTATGTGACACTTTCATTTTTATCATAAATAAAGGACGTCTTTTTGCATTCGAATATTTCGTTCACTGTCTTTCTATTTTTGCAGTTTTTCAAAATAAAAAAAAATGACAATGTTTTGTTTAGTTTTCACTTCTTGTTCACACTCATAAGCACATACCATCACTCATGCAGATGCACGTCACCGGATCCTATTGATAACGGTTCTGCTACGGCTCGCTTCGACTTTGAAAATCCAATCTTTCAAGCTGAAGAAGAGGATGATGAAGACTGTGAACTCCCTGAAGAGCTTACCAGGTTATTAAAACAAGAGGAAAGGGTTATTCAACCGCATCAAGAGTCTGTTGAAGTGATTAATCTCGGCACCGAGGACGCCAAGAGAGAAATCAAGATAGGGGCTGTTTTGAGAGATGATGTGAAGAAAGGGTTGATTGAATTACTGCAAGAATATGTTGACATCTTCGCCTGGTCTTATCAGGACATGCCTGGGCTGGACACAGACATCGTGGTACACCGCTTGCCTCTCAAAGAAGGTTGTCCTCCGGTCAAGCAGAAGCTCAAAAGAACAAGACCGGAGATGACTGTCAAGATAAAGGAAGAAGTGCAAAAGCAGTTGGATGCAGGGTTTCTAGCAGTCACCAATTACCCGCCATGGGTCGCAAACATCGTCCCAGTACCTAAGAAGGATGGAAAGGTACGGATGTGTGTCGACTACCGGGATCTGAACAGAGCTAGCCCTAAAGATGATTTCCCATTACCTCACATCGACGTTTTGGTGGATAATACAACTCAGCTCTCGGTATTCTCCTTCATGGATGGATTTTCTGGCTATAACCAAATCAAGATGGCACCAGAAGACATGGAAAAGACAAATTTCACAACCCCATGGGGCACCTTCTGCTACAAGGTGATGCCGTTCGGTCTGAAAAATGCCGGAGCAACATATCAACGAGCTATGGTAACTCTGTTCCATGATATGATTCATCATGAAATCCAGGTTTATGTGGATGATATGATTGCCAAATCTCAGACAGAAGAAGAACATTTGGTGAATTTGCAGAAACTGTTTGAGCGTTTGAGGAAATTCAAACTGAGACTTAATCCGAACAAGTGCACTTTCGGGGTGAGATCGGGAAAATTGCTGGGTTTTATTGTTAGCGGAAAAGGGATTGAGGTGGATCCCGACAAAGTGAAAGCAATAAAGGAAATGCCTGAGCCAAGAACAGAGAAGCAAGTCGGTAGTTTCTTAGGGAGGTTGAACTACATTGCAAGGTTCATCTCTCACCTAACAACCACGTGTGAGCCAATTTTCAAATTGCTGAGGAAAGATCAGGCTATCAGATGGAATGAAGATTGTCAAAGGGCTTTCGAGAAGATAAAAGAGTATCTACAGAAACCTCCAATCCTTATACCTCCAGTTCCCGGGAGACCTCTGATAATGTACCTATCAGTGACTGAGAACTCGATGGGGTGTGTATTGGGACAGCATGACGAGTCTGGTCGAAAAGAGCATGCCATATACTACCTTAGCAAAAAGTTTACCGACTGTGAAATCAAATATTCGCAGCTTGAGAAAACTTGCTGTGCTTTGGCCTGGGCTGCTCGCCGACTGAGGCAGTATATGTTGAACCATACTACCTTGTTGATTTCTAAGATGGATCCAGTGAAATACATATTCGAGAAGCCAACTCTCACCGGAAGGGTCGCTCGTTGGCAAATGATTTTAACAGAGTATGATATTCAGTACACGTCACAGAAGGCCATCAAAGGTAGTATTCTGTCAGACTACCTTGCCGAGCAGCCGATTGATGATTATGAGCCGATGAAGTTTGATTTTCCAGATGAAGACATCATGTTCCTCAAAATGAAAGACTGTGAAGAGCCAGTTGTTAAGGAGGGACCTGATCCAAACGAAAAGTGGACTTTGTTGTTTGATGGGGCTGTCAATGCTAGAGGAAGTGGAATTGGTGTTGTCATTACAACTCCGAAAGGTGCCCACATACGTTTCACCGCTCGTTTGACTTTTGAGTGCACAAATAATGAAGCTGAGTACGAGGCCTGTATCTTGGGTATTGAGCAAGCCATTGATTTGAGAATCAAGACTTTGGACATCTTCGGAGATTCAGCTCTGGTGATCAATCAAGTAAATGGTGATTGGAATACTCTCCAGCCCACTCTGGTCCCCTACAGAGACTACACGAGAAGACTGTTGACTTTCTTCACAACAGTAAAATTGTATCACATACCTCGTGATGAGAACCAGATGGCAGACACACTTGCTACTCTATCCTCCATGATTAAGGTAATTCGTTGGAACCATGCTCCCAGGATCAATGTGATGCGCCTTGACAAGGCCGCGTATGTGTTTGCTGCTGAACTGGTTGTCGATGACAAGCCCTGGTATCACGATATCAAGTGCTTTCTGAAGAACCAAGAGTACCCTGCAGGGGCATCCAACAACGACAGAAAGACTGTGAGAAGATTGGCAGGTAATTTCTTCTTGAACAAAGACGATGTGCTGTATAAGAGGAACTTTGACATGGTTTTGCTCAGATGCGTGGACAGACACGAGGCGGACATGTTAATGCAGGAAGTTCATGAAGGTTCCTTCGGTACTCATGCCGGCGGACATGCAATGGCTAAGAAATTGTTGAGAGCGGGTTACTATTGGATGACCATGGAATCTGATTGTTTCAAATATGCCCGGAAGTGTCATAAATGCCAGATTTATGCTGATAAGGTGCATGTACCGCCGAATCCTCTGAATGTGATGTCTTCGCCGTGGCCGTTTGCCATGTGGGGCATTGACATGATTGGAAAGATTGAGCCGACTGCTTCCAATGGGCATCGCTTCATCCTTGTTGCCATCGACTATTTCACCAAGTGGGTCGAAGCAGCGTCGTTCGCGAATGTCACCAGGCATGTGATTGCCCGTTTTATCAAGAAAGAAATCATTTGTTGCTATGGGATTCCCGAAAGAATCATTACTGATAATGGTTCTAATCTCAACAACAAAATGATGAAGGAGTTGTGTCAGAACTTCAACATTCAGCATCACAATTCTTCCCCTTACCGCCCTAAGATGAACGGCGCTGTTGAGGCAGCAAATAAGAACATAAAGAAGATTGTGCAGAAGATGGTCGTCACGTACAGAGTTTGGCATGAGATGCTACCCTTCGCCTTGCATGGGTACCGTACTTCAGTACGTACATCGACCGGGGAAACCCCTTACTCCCTGGTGTATGGTATGGAAGCAGTCCTACCTGTTGAAGTGGAGATTCCTTCTCTAAGAGTCCTGTTGGATGTCAAGTTAGATGAAGCTGAATGGATTCGGACAAGGTTCAATGAGTTGAGTCTTATCGAAGAGAAGCGAATGGCAGCCATTTGTCATGGGCAGTTGTATCAGAGTCGGATGAAGAGAGCCTTTGATCAGAAAGTGCGGCCTCGTTGTTTCCAAATCGGAGATTTAGTGTTGAAAAGGATCCTTCCTCCTCAGACAGATCACAGGGGCAAGTGGACTCCTAACTATGATGGACCGTATATTGTCACCAAGGTTTTTGATGGTGGGGCCTTAATGCTTGCAACTATGGATGGTGAAAACTTCACTTCCCCTGTGAACTCAGACGCAGTTAAAAAATACTTCGCATAAAATAGACCCGCTGGACAGCAAAAAGAATAGTCCAGGCAAAAAATGGGCATCCCGACGAACCAAGAAAATGAAAAGGTTCGGGCAAAAATTAGGGACAAAAAAAAAAACAAAGATTGTACACCCAGTAAGTTGAAAACCTGAAAAGGCAGCTTAGGCAAAAATGGGTATGCCGGTGGATTGAAAACCCGAAAAGGGCGATCCAGGCAAAAGTTAGGGATTAAGCGAATGACTGTGTTCTGAGTAGTTCTGAATCTCATCTCGTGCCAATGACTGGAAATTTTCGAAAGGTAGGAAACAGTCCAATCACCTTCTCAGAAGGCTGATCATCTGGAGGATCTTGAAGACGGGCAAGTCATAGCAGAATTGGAACCCAATAGAAATCCATTCCACATTGCCATTAGATTAGTTTCTGTTTTTATCTTTTGTGCGATTACCTCTTTCCAGGGATTGCTTCCTGATGTAAATGCCTATTCAGAGGCCATTCAATCAATAAAATCATGTAATTCAGTATATCTCTGTTTTCATTTTCATTTTTACTGTTTTGTTTGCAAAAATGACGTCCGAATTTTTGATAAACATTGCATCATGACACATAAGGGCTTTACAGGTACATGCTTAATAAACATTTAAAATTGCTGTAAATTTTAAGTGCTTTGGATCGTCTATTCAGAACAGATACCCTCGGGGCATTTCCTTAAAATCCCCTGCAGATGATCGTGAATATCTTCCTCAGTGAAGTCACCAACAGACGAATTCGGCGTCTTATCCCTGCAGAGCCGATCGGAGCGTTGGATTCTTCAATCCCCAGTAGTTTCTCACCACCGTACTTCCCCAAGCGGTTGTTTCAGAATATACACTCCCCAGTAGAGTTGACAGTGCCAGACTATATATCCCCAGCGAAGTTGATAGTGTCAGACTGTATCTTCCCAGCAGAAGTGGCTGCTCCTTAGAGTTCGATGCCAGATCGATAATCCCAATGCCAGATCCATGGTTTCTTTCCTTGAAGCAGAACCTCGGTACCGTATCAGTGTTTGCTCCCCCTGCTGAGTCATCTCTCACAAATTGTGGTTGCCAGAATCATTGTAGCTTTCCTCAGCAGCAGGCTTCCAATGCCATTCTTTCCCCGATCAGAGTCTCGGCATGGCTAGTCATCTCCCCACAGAGTTCATTATGGTGTGTATCTCCAGCAGCCTGGCCAGAGCCCAGAGGATGGTAATCATTTCCCCAGCAGATCCCCTTGCCTCGGCTTGGCATTCCACCCAGCATTTCGCATCCCTGCATGTAGAATCATATTACATTGCATTCTTCCAAATCGCGTAGCATTTCCATTTTCATGGAGCATTACGCCATTGAAAAATTCAAACATACGCATTGTAAGCATAAAACATTCTCGGTATCCCTTGTGATAAGCTAGAAGTTGTTTCCAATACTCGGACTGAAGATTGTTCATGACTTACCTTTGTTATCCCCAGCAAGTGTCATTGGCCCATGCGCCGCCTCTATTATCATTCCTTATTTTTGCCAATGCTGACAGGCATGAAGAATTTCCGATATTCAGATCGAAGTGGCGTTCAGGCCAGTTTCCCGGTATCCAGACCGAAGTGGCATTCAGGCCAGTGTCCCGATATTCAGATCGAAGAAGTTTCCGACGATCAGGTCAACGCAACTTATGGCATTCAGGCCAGTTTTCCCGGTATCCAGACCGAAGTGGCGTTCAGGCCAATTTCTGGTATTCAGACCGAAGTGGCGTTCAGGCCAGTTTCCCGATATTCAGATCGAAGAAGTTTCCGACGATCAGGTCAACGCAACTTATGGCATTCAGGCCAGTTTTCCCGGTATCCAGACCGAAGTGACATTCAGGCCAATGTTCAGGTATTCAGACCGAAGTGGCATTCAGGCCAGTTTTCCCGATGTTCAGATCAAAGTCATTTCCAATATTCAGGCTGATGAGCGGCATTCAGGCCATGGTTATTTCTGTGTTACCATTTATTTTGGTATCCAAGTTAACATTCTTTGTCGGTATTCAGACTGACTTTCACCTTACCGGACGGATTCTTCTTTCAAGACCACCTCTTTGCCGATTCTGACAGGCATTGTTACTTCACTTCACTTCAGTGCAAATTTTCGGGCTTATTGTATTCAATCCCTTGATACCTCGAAAGTACAAAAGCCGCCGCTATCTTCTTTTCGGGTCCCTAGTTGATTGAATAGGGGCAGTTGTAACACCCTAAAATTTGCCCTCCTCATTCATGCATTCACTTTTTAGGCCATTTAGCATTTCATATTGCATCTCAGCATGTCAATCAGAAACAGGTTCAAATGGGGCTATTCACCGTACAAATTGCCAAGCTTGAAGAAGCGAGAATCTGCTGCTGAGCTGTCATGCTCGCTAGGCGAGCAGATGCTTCGCCTAGCGAAGAATACTGTCATGCTCGCTAGGCGAGCAAATCCTTCGCTAGGCGAAGGACGCGCATTTCAGAAATATCAGAAAAGTTTTGGGCCTGAGCTGTCCTCATTCAAAGCCCGCAAGCTGCGAAATTTGGCCTATAAATACCAGAGTAGTCAATGAAATAAATACTGAACACTGGCTGAACAGAAAAGACCAGAGACTGGAGAAAGAGACCTAGGAACTACCCTGCAGAAACCTTCAGGCAGCTCTGAGAAGTTCACTCCGCCTCACACGAACCCTAGTACTACTTTGCAGATCCGGCCGTACCATTCAATCATAACCAGTCTCTCTCATCAGGTATGCCTTTGTTCCTATTACCTTACGCCTTGAATTTGAATATTATGAATGTATGAGGTAACATCTGGTTTTGCCCATGGGTTTATATTTATGTATGAATATGTGTAACAACACCGTGAATGTTTTAATCGTTCTCGTTTATGAGTTGGATACCACAGGGTTTCGGATCATAGAGATCGAACTGTTATCAAGGAGGAATCCAAAACCCGCAGGCCTTCGCTAGCCGCTTCGCTAGGCGAGCCTGTAGCGAAGCTTCGCTAAGCCTTCGCTAGGCGAAGCAGTCGCGAACGTGACAGTATCCGTTTTTTTGTTGTTCTCTTTATTCTAACCTGTCTTGTGTTTCCATGGCATTGTTTTCTCTTGATTTCATCCTGCCGCTCTAACCCTTTGTCGAGTTTTGTGAGGGCTCATATGGCTTTTGCAGAGACACGCGCGTGGTTTCCCACTTTATTTGTGGGATACCCCCTGGAGTTTTATTCTGATTATTCGTGTTGACTGATTTCCTTTGACGGACTGTTGGGGAGATTTCAGGGTTTCTTGCTCCTTTAACTGCTTTAGCTTCGGATCTTTATCCGTGTGGTAATTTTTTCCTTTTCTCGTACTTTATTGCTTTCTTAGTTGGAAGACCTCGATAGGAGGCAATGTTTGAGCCCCTTGGTGGCATTTTACTTTGAGATACATGTTTTGTGTTTTGTATTCGTATCCCCACATGTAGCGCGGTTCCTTCGTCAAGGAATGCCCGTTTGCCCTCGCGCATCACAAACCCTAAAACCCATAACACACGTTTACTCCTTCTACTACAGGTGAGTAAGTCTCCAAAGGTCGAGCATCCGGTAGATTGCGTAGTAACGTCGTTCATCCAAAACCCATTCCATAACCCCGTAGTTGGCCGAACTACGGCTTGCTCTGATTCTCATTCCAGATGAGATACGTAGGCATAAGACGCGATGTCTTAGCGAGCACACATCCCCCCAACCCATAGGTCAGCCGAGCTACGAAGACTCTGATTCTCATATTCAGATGAGATACGTATGCAGTGGATGCGACATCCGTGCGAGTCATTTCCCTTAACCTTTTAGTAAATAGTACAAGATAAACTCACACCCTTTAGACAAGAACCACAAATGTGGATCCCGTAGAGTACTATGGATGCGTAGGGGTGCTAATACCTTCCCTTCGCATAACCGACTCCCGAACCCAAGATTTGGTTGCGAGACCCCGTCTTGTCCTTTCCTTTTTCAGGTTTACTTCGAGCGTTTCCTTTCCCTCCTTTGGGATGAATAACGCACGGTGGCGACTCTTCTGTCTTTTTCTCTCGCCGGTTATTTTTTCGCGCACTGTATTTTTCAGGTTGCGACACCAACACTTAGAACCAACAAACTCCCCCTTTGGCAAAATTTGGCTAAAACATATATCTGTCCTTTTTGTTCACAAGAAAAATTATCAGCAGTTAAAAACAGTTTAAATAGCAGCAGAAGCAAACACACAGAATTACTAGTTATAGAAGCAACTAACAAAACACACAAAATGCACAAGGGTACTTCTTCTCCCCCTAAGTCTGTGCAACACAAACATCTCCTTTAATAATAATAGCACCTGTAACCACAACACATGTAACAGTCAGAATATCATTCTGACATCTGCTTCAACATCACCTGTGCACCACATAACATCAGACATCCCCTTTGACATCTATAAACAGAACAACATTCTGTCTTACATCAAACACATCTCCTTCAATAATAGTTGTTCATCTGTTCAGCTACACCAACACATACATCTCCACACAGCTCCACATCTTTAACTGCTCCACATCTTTAACTGCTCCACATAATCACTTCTCCCCCTTTTTAGTCAAAATTTTGACCAAAGGTGACCAACTAGACAAAATAAATGTCAATCAGCCTAGCAGAGAATGTCACAACAGATATCATAACATATAAAATGTTAAAACATAATTGTTAGGAGATACAAACCATCATCATACATAGATGTGACAGCTGAGATAATGAGAAATCCATGGAACTCATTAAGAGGCCAAATATTACATAAAGGCATCAGTAAGGACTGCCACAAATTACACATATTTAAAAAAAAAACAATAAATTCTTCAACATCCAAAGTAGCCAAAATAGCAGGGGAACCAGCTTCCATAACAACACACATAACAGCCACACCAGAACAGTCTTCATCACCACACGTAGCACACAGTCTTTAAAATAGGGGGAACCATTACCACTTACTCTGAGGAAGAAGTATCATCTTCACCTTCAGAATCAAAGCTGCCACTAGATTGAGCATTGGACCTCTCACTTGAGGTATTGGCATCTGAATCCTTGGTCTCACCAGCCTTCTCCATCTCTTCCTTCTCTAAGCTACCAATAAGAACCTCCAAAGCCTCTTTCCTTGACTTGGCAACCCTAATACCATTATCCAGCTCCTTACAAGTTTCCTTTAATTGATCTATCAAGCTACCTTGAGAGGCAGACTCCTTTCTTCCAGATGTCATGACAACATCATTGACATGGCTTCCTTCAAACAACTTGTAGTGAATGGATAGTTGAGGCTTTCTTCTGCTAGGAATATCACTTGTATTGAGAATTCCTGGTTGCTGGCTCAAGATAATTCCACAAATGATGGATGGAAAGGCAATGGGTAGCTTCACTGCATTTGTGGAGGCATGTCTGACAATTTGATCAAACATAAACCTTCCAAAGTCAAAGTTTATCCTGGTTCCTATAGCATAAATGATTCTTCTAAGACCAATGGAGATGGTTGAGATATGATTAGTAGGCACCCAGTTGGCTGAACCAATCTTATGTAAGATGGCATATTTGACAGTTAGCTTGCCAGCTGATAGGTGATTCCTACTAGGCCATTCCTTAACTTGGCCAGCAGTAATAGTCCTACAAACTTCATTGTCTGTAGCCTCTAAATCCACTCCTCCATCAGTTCCTCTCCCTAGAAACTTTTTGATTATGGTTGGGGAGAATCTCACACATCTACCTCTTACGAAAACCTTGCAGAATTCCTTGCTACTCTTTTCAGAAATATCCTCAAGGATATTCACAACAAACTCTTTTACTAACCCTTCATAACATTGGGGCAGAGCAACCACAGTTTTCATCAGTCCAGCAGCCTTAATCAATTCCATGACTTCCTTCACCTCTACAACCTCCTTTCCCAGCTCCCTTTCAACAGCAACCCTCCTTTGAATAACAAACTTCCACTTGGAAGCCCCATCTTCTAGATGGAAAGCGATGTTATCTAAGTGCACAACTGCAACTTTACCTGGAGACTTCTTGACAGTCTGTCTTTTAGCAGGACAGATGTCTAGGATATCGTCTTCGACATCATCATCAGAGTCAGAACTCTCTCTGACTTTCCTCTTCCCAACTTCAACTTTACTCAATGATTTGGAGGGTCCTACACCAGTAGTCTTCTTCCTAATCCTGGCTGTCATCATTTCAGCCACAGTCTTCCCTTTTCTGGTCTTCAATTTCCTATCAGCACTTGGTTTTACATGATCAACCAAGGTGTCATCCTCTTCCTCTAAACTCTCTTCCTCCAGATTAATAACATTCTCAACAGGCTCATGAGAACCATCTACTGCTTTCTTACTAGGCAAGGTTTTACCTAGAGAGCATAATCCTTCAGCAGCCCCTTCTTTCTCTGATCTAGATGAGTCATCATCTTTCTCAGCTTAGGGTTCCACCTCAGATGAGGGGTCCCTTCTAGACAGAGGGGTAGAAACACCCTTGACTGCATGCCCTTCATTCAGAATCCTAGTAACTAGGTTCCTAATGGTACGATCAGTAAAGTGCATGTCATCTTTATGAGGGGATTGTTTCAGGAATGTTACCTTGCTTACTTCCAGCCATGGAAGAAGGGCCAGGGGCGTCACCTGGTATCACACAAAGAGGAGTAACGTCCAACACGTCTTCATCTAGAAACTCCATGGAGGGAGTCCTTCCTTTGTGAGTGGGTTTTGGTCCTGATGATGAGGGATATTGTGACATTTTGTTGGACTTTTGGAAAGAATTTCTTTGCCATAACAGAGGTTTTATGAGAAGTTGGATGAAGATGGAAATAGTTGTGTTTAGGTAGCGTGTGGAAATGGCATAGATACTAGTTCCAATACTAGGGAATGATTCATCATTAATGTGGCTCTTTCTTTTAAGTGGGCAGATAATATTTTTATTTCCTTTTCCACTCCACTTTAATTGCCATAATTTCACAAGAATCCAAATCCCCAATTTCCCTCTTACATATTCAAACTGATTATCATCCAAACCCCTTGCAAATTTGTTAGCTAATTGCATTTCATGCTTTAGAGCTATGAATTTGTCTTCCACAAATTTTCTAATGGAGTGACGACAGCAATTAATTGGCTTGGTCCAACTGTGTTGAATAGGATTTTTGGACATAGTTGTAGCATTCAGGTTGTCATAGTACAATGTCATGACATCGTGTGTGACATTGTATGCGATCATCAGTAGTTTCAACCAACCCTGTTGAGAACAGCTACTTCCATCTGCTATATATTCAGCATAAACAACATTCTCATCTTTCAATTGTGTAGGAGCAGGTGTAACACCTCAAAATTTGCCCTCCTCTCTTGGGACTAGTATAACATATTACATATCATTTTTAGGTCATTAGACATTGCATATCATGTGGTCACATTGTGCAAGTCATCCTCCCAAGTCTTGATCAGGAGATGAAGAGGTCATGTGCAAGCTAGGGTTTCATTGGACTGGTCATTAATCATCTGAGGATGAGGAGGTCCAAATTAGGGTTTCATGATTCTCAAAGGAGATTGGTCTTCATCTTGTTTACAATGATTCATCATCATCATCATGGTTTGTCATCATCAAGTGTTGAAGCATATTCCTTGAGATTAGGGTTTTGACCACTGGTCAACCCTAATCAGTTGCATTGGGCCAATCAGGGCATAATCAGGAGATGGGGTCTATGATGTATGTGGGGATAATCCCATGGTTTTATTGAGATTATTGAGGCTAGGGTTTCATCCTTGAGCCATTTCATCAGAGGATTGGAGCTCAGATTGATCTATGCATTGCCAAATTCATCTATCAGTTGAAAAAGTCAACTGTGGTCAACTGTGCATGATTTTATGGATTTGGAGAAGGAAATGAGTTGGATACACTTCATTCATGTTGGAACAAGTGTTATTTGACATGTCAAAGCTCAAGAATGGAGAAAATCAAGTCAGAACAAAAACTGCCAAAAATAGAAAGTGACTTGTAATGGAAGTTTCCAAAAATGGAAAGTTTTTGACCTCAAAATTACATGTCCAAGGAAGCTTCAAATGAAAATTTGTTCAACATGAAAGTTGTAGATCTTGGTCTCACCTTTCCAAAAAGTCCAAGAACTTGAAATTCCCATGTATGGTTGGCAAGTTATGGTCCATTCAATTTCAAAAATGACCCATAATCAGAGGGGCATAACTTCCACATGGAGTGTCCAAATTGAGTGATCTTTTTATGTACAAATTCCATTTGACATGTACTTTCATGGTGCATAATTGGAATTCATAAAAAATGGTCAATGCAAAAAGTCAATTTTCAAGTGCACAGTTAAAAATCCAAGGGCAAAATGGTCCAAGTTGAGAAATAATGAGAATTTTGGAATGGGGATTTTTGCAACACCTCACAAATACAAATTAGAAATTGTTTCAACTGTCATAACATATTAAGGTTCAATATTTGACCAAGTCATTTTGGAATTGCACTTGAAATTACACAATTTGGCATGACATGGTGAAATTGAAAAATACAAAACCAATCAACATGGGACAAGTGCCAACACATCACAAATGGAATTTGGAGAGTGTGTGAGCTGTCATACAGCTGTCATGGGCCCTATTGTGAAATGGCATTTTTGCCCTTGCTTTGTAAATTGCACATGAAGCTAATCAAATTCATTTTTGTTAATTGGTGATTAAGGAGGTGATTAGAGCTGGAGTATTTAATCCTAATCATAACTGAATTGCACACATAATCACAATCTTCAAGATCCATAACAGAATTTCAAGAATTCTCTCAAAATCTCCAAATTTTCATCAAGCTTTTTTTCAAGATTTCTTCCTCAATTCTTGATCAAAGTGAGTGATTCTTTTTGCTTCATCTTCCAATCATCTTCCTCTCCAACTGTTTCATTGAATTGGTGCAAGAAATCCACAAAATCGTGACTGTTTCAAGTGAGCATGGCAATGGCAATTTGAGATTTCTTTTGGTTCAAGCATCCTCGAGCTGTTCTAACTCCTCCATTCATCTTCCTCAAGCTTCCTCTACATCTGTTTTGGACTTTGGCGTGTGGAAACTCCAAGAACATCAACTGTTCCATTCAAGGTACCAAAATTCGAACATCATTATTCTTTGAATTGAGATGTGCTTTTTGAAGTTCATTCATCATAGATCATTATGCCATGTTTAGTTTTGGAAATGATTAACTGTAGAGAGAGATATCATGCTTTGAATGTTTGAATGTGAAACTTTAATCGCTCGATCCGTGAGCTACAGTGAGAGTTAGGAAAAATTAGTTACGTATCCATGATCCTCACACTTAGACCTTTCCATCGGTGTATCATTTGCTTGATTTGGTGAAGAATTGCTCGAGGCCGTAGCTGGACATGGAGGCGCGAAGAACAGCGTTGAAGGTGATGAAATCTGGAAATATTTCGCAGTTTAATCCTTCTTGCCTTGCCTCCGCGTTCAAAACGTGTTTCCCTCCACTTCCAACCAATCACCGTGCGCCACCACAATTAGTGATACGCGTGCGTTTTAGGCCTGGCAGAAGATAATTACCATATTGCCATTAATTCCATTTAATTTAATATAACACTTAATAAATATTTAATAATTCATTTAAATATTAGAAAAATCATAAAAAAATATTGGCTAATCAGAAAATTATGAGGTTTTTTTTTATGGATCCTATTTTTTCTCTAGTTTTTTATGAGCATGATTTCAAAAGTTGTGCATGGTGAAATGTTGACCTTGCCTAGGGATCTTTGACTTATGTCATTTTTGTGCATGTTTTGCCATTTTCATTGTGAAATACTCGTACATTAAAAGAAATGCTTGAAATTTTTTGTGCACATTCTGGACATGTTGATGGTGATTTACATATAAATTTTGTGATTTTTGGATACCTGAGGAGTGAGATATGTTTTTTTGAATCTAGGTGTGACAATTTGTGTCACACCTAGCTAGGTCAACTTCATGAAATTATTTGCATGACCTATGATTGTTGGATTGGATTGAAATTTTGCATGGATGATTATTGATATGTTGAGATGTCATGTGAATTTTTCTGGATTTTTCTATGGCATTTTCAATTTGATTGATATTTTTCTTCACTATATGCTCATTTTGCAAGCTTGTGTGATACATGTTTGTGTATTGTTTGTGAAATTCTCATATGGTTTTGGATGAAGATGAAATTTGGTATGTTGGTTATAGACACATTGTAGGACATCACTGTTTTGGTCCCATTCATTTCTTACTTGATTTCATTGATTTATGAATTTTTGAAGTGAATGTATGTGTTGATACCTTGAATTGGCTTGAATAATTGTGTCTGGATTTCTTGATTTTCATTGACCTAGTTTCTTTTGTCTAATTGAGCTGAAAATTGACATGCTATACCTTGAATAGGTCTTGTTTAGGTGTGAATTATTTGAGGATTTTTGGAATTGTTTTGGTATGCTTTTGATTGAAGTTATTCTGTTTGGACTTTTGATGTTGCATTTGACATAGTTTGACTTGTTTTGGTCATGAAATGAATATGGTGAATGATATGAGTGTGGGATCAATTGCATTTGCTTTCTATTTGCATTAATTTGGTTTTGGTTGAGAATTGCTTGCTGTTTGGAGTTTTTTTCTCCCTTTTGGACCCTAGGCTTGGCCTAGTGGTCTAGTTTCTCACATTTGGTGTGGATTTTCAGGTTGAAATGCAAAAGGCTTAAGGAGAGAAATGGAAATCAATAAAATTGAGATTGTTTGATGTTGTCCACTAACATGACTTTGTTTTGTAGGTTGTGATGCTTGAGCTTGGGCTTATAGCTTGCACTTGTGTGCATTAACCTGTGTTACTTGTTTGTACAGATTAACTGATTAACATTTGCTGTTTATTGTTGTCTGTCTGAGTACTGATGATACTTGATTGATTTCAGGTACATTTAGTCGCTTACAGTTCTTTAAGAACTTGCTTGCTGCTGCTTGGTTTTTAAACCACTTGAGGTAGGACTTCTAATCTTCATGTAGTCTGGAAGACCTGGCCTGTTACTTGGCCAGGCAACTGTCTGAAGTCCTCCTTAAGAGGCGATGTTTGTGGTTGTTTACATTTGTGCCAAGCAGGTGAAGACCTCTATGAGGCAATTGGTGGATCAAAGGGATATGCAATCTATCCCCCACTATTCTGTGAGTCGTCCCTCTGCTCACACGGCTGTGTGTTGATGCATTGGGACACAAACCCAAGATCTGGTGCTGTTGCACAATCGAGTCAGAGTCTTTGAGTGTAGAAGGGTCCCTCCATTCTGGACCCACGCTCCTTTTGTCTAAATGCTCTCCCTGGTCAGGGATAAGAGCTGTGAGGTCTCATCCTCACTTCACCCTTTCATCTGCTTCACCTTAGCCTCGTAATGGCAAGGTTAAGAGCGAATACTACCCATGTACAGATGACTTGCTTCGGCAGTCAAACCCATTGTATGAGCCTCACTTGATTGGTTATAGTGTGTGCTATGTGAATATTTGCTTGAAATGATTGTTTTGATTTGTATGCTTGTATGCTCGCTTTCTTCCTGGATAGGATTAGCTTGCAGTTGTGCAAGTAGGTAGAAACCTGAACATAGGGTAATGATGCATGACAACACTAGGCTCGAGTACAGCTCCCTGGTAGTGTGTCTTCCCTTGGTTTCTGGCTAGATTTTCTTTCCCTTGAGGGGGAACTACATCGCTCTGATCCTTGTTCCAGACGAGGTATGTAGGCAGGAGACCGTGCGAGGTCTCTCCGGGCACTTTTTTTCTTTTTTGCGTGTGTTTACCTGTTATCTGATTGTTTGTTTGGTTCGGATGCTGACGTAAGTCCAGTGATTGGCTGTCGGGCTCCACGTTTGCCCTTTTGAGTGTGTTTTGGTTCGGATGCTAACGTAAGTCCAATGATTGGCTGTTGGGCTCCAGGTTTGCCTGTGGGTGCGTGTGTTGTTTGGCGTGCGTGAGCCGAACTACAGCAGCTCTGATTCTCGTTCCAGACGAGATATGTAGGCATAGGATGCGATGTCCTATCGAGCTCCCTTCTCTTAACCCCACCTGCGTTCCCTGTGTGTGTGTGATGTTTAGCAACCTTTTCTTTTCTTAGAACGTGGATCCCATCGAGTACGACGGACGTGAGGGGTGCTAATACCTTCCCCTTGCGTAACCGACTCCCTTACCCTTTCTCTTTGGTCGCGAGACCATTTCCTTTCCAGGTTTCTCTGAGCGTTTCCTTTCCCTATCTTGGGATAAATAACGCGCAGTGGCGGCTCTGTGTTGTGTTTTATTTCAGCCCGCCGGTTGATTTTCACGGATGCGACAGCTGGCGACTCTGCTGGGGAGCTATGATGGGTGTTGACCTGTGCTGGTCCATCTTCCCTAAGCGAGTCCTTCCTAGCGTTTTAGGATAGTTTAGGTTGCTTGTGATGCTTGATTTATTGCATTTATTATTCTAACCAGTGTATATATTTGCATAAATATTTGCATGCATCATACTATCATATTGCCGTCCTCTGTGCAGGTGGTTCCTCTATTTGGGGTGGGTGTTCTGAGTGGGGCTAAAACCCAGGCCCGAGTATACACCTAGGATTAATGTGGTCTCACGTTCCTCATTTGCTAAATCAGCATATTGTTGCAACGTGACATGCCACAAGCCAGACGAGGTTCATTTGATAGTGCTTTCCTCTGTGGGGTACCCCACTTTGGTTGAGTTACTTCATCTAAACTATTGACTCTGGTGATCGATCATTTCCCGGATCTTTGGTTTAGACGATCTCAGGAGAGCTACAATGGCACACCCGAAAGGGTAAACCCATTGAGTATCTCTGCCCGATTGTCGAGACTATTATCCGCCTTAGGGTAACCTGTTTAGAATTTACCTGTGAGGGGAGGGTTTGATTCTCTCAGATGCATTGCTCAGATGGTGACTTTTGCTCCGTGGATCAGAGTCCTATTTATAAGTCGGATTTATGGCCATTTATTGTCGTGACGCCAGAGTGCTGTCCGTGGTATTTATCAGTGGGGATCCGTTTATTTCAGGATTCCCCGGGCCGATTTTATCAGTGGGGATCCGTTTATTTCAGGATTCCCCGGGCCGATTCAGATGGTTATGGGTATCTGCCAAGAGATGGTTTGATGATGATGATGATGTACCTGTCTTCCGTTTATTTCGGAACCCTTGAGTTGGATTTGTGGTTACATGTTCCCTCAGATGGTTGTGATCAGGTTCAGAGATCAGGGCTGTGAATCAGAGCAACAGATGATCAGAGGACTTGGAGGATGGCCCATTGCATTCATTCATACATCATTCTCATTTTGCATTCATCTGCATCGAACCTACGTCTAGCCATATGGGGAGTATCATTGATTGAGAACCTGGTTGAGAGGCATCTTGAATTTCAGAATGTGGATGTCAAAATATTATCTGTCTCGATGAAACCAGAATCAAAGGACAGAGTCTTCCTCATATGGATAGATGTTGCATTCATGCATATTAACCCTTTTGCTGTTTTGTAGGTGTCAACCGGTGCGCATAGCTTGTTTGCTCAGATATCCTGCTGGGGGCAGCAAATCCGAACTGATGGATCCACCCAACGCCGACATCCTCGAACTGAAAGAGATGGTGAGGGATTTGTTCAGTGTTGTGCAAGGGCTTGCCTTGGGGCAGAAAGCCATGGCCGAGAGATTGGAAAGGATTGAGGGCTGGATGATCAAGGAGAAAGTTCAGGGAAAGACTCCGTCATCCGAAGTAACAAATCCCTCTGGCTCTGTAGTGAAGAAATCCCTTGACAGTGGTCAGCCCAAGAAGGAAGTTGAATCAGGTGGTGTGCAGGCCAAAAGAGAACGCGGTAAGGATCGTTATCACCCATATGCTGATACGGTAACAATCCCTACTAGTAATCAATCTGCACAACAGCGGCAACCACCACCTCAACAGAGGACACAAAGAGCAGTGGGCCAAGTGAGAAGGAGGACGACAGATCGTCATTTCAATAAGCCGCCCGTGACTTACGCCTCTCTGTTTAAAAGGTTGATGGACCTCGGGTTGGTGCAGCCAAGGATGTTGACTCTATTGAAACCTGATCAGAGACCTGCCAGTTACGATGAGAATGTCAGGTGTGAGTTCCATGCTGGGGCACCCGGACATCATGTTGAGGATTGCAAAGCTTTTAAGCATGTGGTCCAGGACTTGGTGGATTCTAAGGCAATCAACTTTGCACCGATGACGGATGATAGTGCTAACCCCGTGACAAGGCATGGTCCTGTAAAAGTGGAGATGATGTCGAAGGACAAGAAAGGGATAGAGGTGACTGAGAAGGATCAGTTAAAAATGCCAATGTCCGTGGTCCCAAAACGCCCGACGAAAAATGGAGCTTTCCCTCGTGTTGATGATTGTTGTGCGGCCATCGCTACAAAGGGGTGTGTAGTAATTGGGGAATCGATCCAGAGAATGATGAAAGCAGAAATGGAAGATGTAAGATGTAAAGCACTCAGTCTGGCAGCTGAAACCGTCGAGGTGAAAAATGCCATCGGTATTGGAAAAGAGAAAAAACCGTCTGTGTCTTCTTACAAACAGGCACTGGAAATGTTGAGAAATGGAGGGATCCCAGGCTGGGGAAAAATCATAGGCATTGTGGTAAAGTCGGATATGTTTGGGATTGGTTATCATCCAGGTCAAGATTCGTCTGAGCAGAATAGAGGACGTCGTCCATCGTTCACGTTTATCAGTGCTGGAATGTTAGATCCAGTTCACGCCGGTGCGGCGAGTGAAGAAACTAATAGTGACTGGGAGATTGATCAATGGATAAAATCGTGCGTACCAGAAAGCTGGAAGGCTTAAAAAGATCAGCACTGACACTCATCCGGAAGAGTAATATTTCTTGTTTTCAGTTTTATTTGCATGAAAGCCATACGTGTTGCCCGACGCGTAATGGTCCATTGTAAGGGCCACCTCATGTTTAAATTTGTATTTTCTGCATCATTAATAAATGGATGTTTTTCAGTCAAAAAGCGGTGTTCCCTGTTTTTCATTTATTTTTGCAATTTAAAAACAAATAAAAATGGCAATGTTTATTTTCATTTTTATCTTTTTTTGATTTGTCTCGTTCTGAATTCAAAAATAATTCTCCGGATCTCGTTGATAACAATTTGGTTACGCCTCATATGACTTCGACAATCCAATCTATCTTGCTGAAGAAGAAGACGAAGAAGATTGTGATCTGCTGGAATTAGCCAGGTTGTTGAAACAAGAGGAGAGGGTGATTCAGCCGCATGCGGAGCGGATTGAGATTTTTATTTCAAGCACCGCCGAGGTCAGGAAGGAAGTAAAATTAGGGCCGCTTCAAAGGCAAGTCGAGAGCAGAATGATAGCCTTGTTGAAGGAGTATGTGAGTACCTTCACCTGGTCGTGTCAGGATATGCCAGGGTTGGATACCGATGTCGTTGTGCACAAGCTGCCATGGAGAGAAGATTGTCCTCTAAAGAAGCAGAACGCCAGTGCTTGTATCAGAGAGCCATGGTGACTTTGTTTCATGATGTGATTCACCATGAAGTTGAATGCTATGCTATGACATGATAGCAAAGTCCCAAGCAGGAGAGGGGCATCTGGCAGACCGGGGCAAGTCGCTTGACCGGTTGAGACAATTCAAACTGAGGTTGAATTCAAGCGAGTGCACTATCAGAGTGCGAGCCGGTAAGCTGCTAGGGGTTTATTGTAAATAAGAGAGAAATCGAGGTGGATCCTGCTTAAAAAAAAATAAATAAAAAAAAAATAGAAGAAAAATAAGAGAAATGCCTGAACCGAGAACAGAAAAAGAGGGTTGTGGTTTCTTAGAAAGATTGAACTACCTGTCATGGTTCACATCTCACCTAACAGCCACGTGGGAACCTATTCAAGCCATTGAAAAAAAAAAATCAAACGGTCAGGTGAAATAATGATTGCCAAGGGGCATTGAAAAATAAAAGAATAAGTTGCAGGAACCTCCGATTCCGATGCCTCCTGTGGAAGGAACAATTGTTAATCTGTACTTAACGGCCTTCGAGGGGTCTACGAGGTGTATTGGGTCAACATGACGAGTCTTGTCGAAAAGAGCATGCAATTTACCTAAGCAAAAAGTTTATCGACTGTGAAACAATACACTCACTGCTCGAGAAAACTTGATGTACTTTGGCATAGGCTGCTCGCCAACTGAGACAGTATATGCTGGTTCATACCACCTTGTGGATTTCAAGATGGATTTGATCAAGTATGGGTTTGAGAATCCAGCATTGACCGGACGGGTTGCGAAAGGGCCAATGATTTTGATTGAATGCGATATTCAGTACACCGCTCAGAAAGCAATCAAGGAGTGTATTGTCTGATTACATAGCCCAGCAACCCGTGGAGGATTATCAACCGAGGAGGTTTGAATTCCCTGATGAGGACATCTCGAGGTACTCTAATCGAAAGATTGAGAGTAACCGATCCCGGAGGAGGGGCCTGACCCTGAATCCGAACGGATTCTGATGTCTGATGGGGAGGTTAAGGTGAATGAGCTTTTGTTGCCCGGACAACGTTTGAATGCACCGACGGTGTGATTGTGCAGAAAATGGTGGTAACCTACAGAGACTGGCATGAGATGTTGCCGTTTGCATTGCATGGGTATCGAACGTCGGTGCGTACATCTACTGGGGCAACTCCTTTCTCATTGGTATATGGAATGGAGGCTGTATTACCTATTAAGGTTCAGATTCCTCTTTGAGAGTCCTGATGGACGCGAAATTGCAAAAGGCTGAATGGGTAAGGACCCGGTATGAAGAGTTGAGCCTGATTGAGGAAAAGAGGCTGGCGGCCATCTGTCATGGGCAGTTGTACCAGCAGCGGATGAAGCGTGCTTTTGACAAGAAGGTGCGACCTCGGGTGTATCACGTGGGTGATATGGTGCTGAAAAGGATCCTTCCTCCTCAAAACGATCGAAGGGGCAAATGGACACCGAATTATGAAGGTCCATTCGTGGTCAAGAAGGTCTTCTCTGGCGGAGCCTTGTTGCTAACGACCATGGATGGCGAGGATTTTCCATCCCCTGAGAATGCGGACGCAGTTAAAAAATACTTCGTGTAAAGAGACCCGCTGGACGAAAAGAATAAGATAGTCCAGGCAAAAATGGGCATCCCGGCGAACCAAAAACAGAAAGAAAGGTTCGGGCAAAAATTAGGGATAAAATGAAAATTGTACACCCGGCAAGTCGAAAACCTGAAAAGGCGACTTGGGCAAAAATGGGTATCCCGGTGGACTGAAAACCCGAAAGGGCGGTCCAGGCAAAAGAGGGATTGAGACGAACAACTGCGTCCAGCATGATCGTTTGCGCTTTGGTTAAAGCATCATGGATAATACTCGGTAGGGATCAATCAGAAACGTCTTTTTCAGAAGGCAGAAAGCACGGAGAGTCTGAGGACATATGGGGTGTAACCCAGTTGGAACTCGATGAGATCACGGGTTTCACATTGCCATTAGGATAAATTTTTCCTTTTGTGCGCAATTACCTCTTTTCAGGAATTGCTTCCTTTGTATTGCTCAATTTGAGCCACACTTTTCCAATCAATAAAATGAATATTCAGTCAAATAATTTTGTTTTTGTTTTCATTACCGCTTTGATTGCAAAAACATCCAGATATTTTTGATAAAGAATCTTTGCATTTTAAGACATACAGGTCCCTTCCAATGCATGTTTATAAGATTGAAGCTTGAAATCTTATTCGGAAGGTTGTGTGACCCAAGTGTTGAAATCTTGACATGCCTGGGGCACGGTTTTATCTGACGATCTGTTTTGCAGGAACTGTTAGATATTTTTTCACTCACTTGCAGGTTGTGATGTGGAAGCTGTTGATGAAATAAATCCCCATGGAGTCCGATCGGGGACGAAAGAATATGGAAAGAATGACGAAGACGTCGAGACGTACGACGATCCTTGATGATAATCAAGAAGACTCTTCAAAGTCGGAAGATTTGAAAGTCTGTAAAATTCCCCGCAGAGTCTGATCAGGGACAAGCAAGATGGAGAACGGTGAATAGACGACGAGAGATGTCCGACGACCTTTGGAATTAATCAAGAAGACTCTTCAAAGTCGGAAAATTGAAAAGTATGTATAAATCCCAGGAGTACGTTTCCGTCGAGCGCGGAGCGATGGGGAGTACAAGATGATGGAGCAGAAAAGGTCCAGACGAGTCTGGGAATTCTCAAAAGTGGAAAGCTGATACGAGATTGGGAGGTGGATATTGTGGTTCGACGAGTTGACGGGTGTTCTGTACCAACTTTTCTCATTTTCCCAGCGAGGTCCCCAAGCAGAATTAGAGGACCAACTCCCTAGCAGATCCGAGGTCTATGGCTTCCTTAGCCGAGTCGAGATGGTTATCCCCGGCAGGTAAATGATGTTTCCTCAGCAGCCAGGCCCGAAGGTTGCTATCCCCGAGTGGAGCGGGTTTCAATGAAATATATCTCCAGCAGTGTTCATCCTACCAGTGGATTGGACGAGTTTCCGTAGCAGGCCGATATTTGCATCCCCAACTGAGTTGATTCTACCTATGGATTGCATGGGTAATCCCCAGCGGAGTGGCATTCGTTTCCCTGGCAGGGTCAGGATAGTTATCCCCAGCAGGTTTTAGATCGATGCTTCCCCAGTTGCCAGGTCGGGAGGTGGCTGTTTCCCAGCAGAGTATCGGTGAGCATTTCCCCAGTAAGGTCGTCAGGTATCTGTGAGGGTTCTCCAAGCAGAGTTGGGATCGATATCCCCAGCAAGTCAAAGACTGTTGTATCCCCACAGAGTGTTGGTGGTTCTTATCCCCAGCAGTTTCTCGAGCGGATTGGGTGCAAAGGAGGTTCTTCCCCGACAAGGGTTACCTTTTCCCAGTAGCAGTGCTTATTCCCCAGCAGGGTGGAATCGGAGAATTGACGAGTTCCTCAGCGGAGTGTCTCGTGCTCCCCAGAAGAGTCCCTTGAGGGGGATACCTCTTTATACATTCATCATGTAAAAATAGCATAGCATGTTGCACAGAAAAATAATAAAGCGCGTAGCATTTCCATAATTATGGAGCATTACGCAGAAAAAATCAATCATGCATCATATTGCACGCATAAGCTAGTCTCAAGCCGTGGTTACCATTTGAGAGGTAGTTTTACCAGAAGTAGAGGTGTTACTCCGAGGAGTTTGGCCTCATGATTTGATCAAAGGTATTTCCCCGGTAGTGCGATACTGGAGGAGTTTTTCCGTCGGACAGAGATGGAAGGGTTACGCGATCAGCGCGATTCAAGCCGTGGTTACCGCTTGAGGATTGGTTTTGCCGGACAGTGAAGACGATACTCCGAGGAGTTCAGCAGCGGGATTTTGTGAGCAACAGTATTTCCCAGTCATCAGTAAGTGTCTGGTCGAGCTTTCTTTGGTGTCAAGTAAACATCATCATTCGATGTCCAGTAAACGTCGAGTTATTTCCCAGACATTGTTTAATGTCTGGTCGGTCATTGTTTGATGTCCTGTCAACATCATTGTTTGATGTCCTGTCAACATCATTGTTCGATGTCCTGTCAACATCATTGTTTGATGTCCTGTCAACATCATTGTTCGATGTCCTGTCAACATCATTGTTTGATGCCTGTAAACATCATTGTTCGATGTCCTGTCAACATCATTATTTGATGCCTGTCAACATCATTATTTGATGTCCTGTCAACATCATTGTTCGATGTCCTGTCAACATCCTTGTTCGATGTCCTGTCAACATCCTTGTTCGATGTCCTGTCAACATCCTTGTTCGATGTCCTGTCAACATCCTTGTTTGATGTCCTGTCAACATCCTTGTTTGATGTCCTGTCAACATCCTTGTTTGATGCCTGTCAACATCATTGTTCGATGTCCAGTAAACGTCGAGTTTTCTCCCAGTCATCAGTCAGTGTCTGGTTGAAAGTGTTACTCTGAGGAGTTCAGCATCATGACGTCAGATCAGCAGTGTTCCCCAGTAGTGCGATACTGGAGGAAATTTTTCCGTCGGACGGAGATGGAAATAATATCAGAAGACGTTACGCGATCAGCGCGATTCCGGGGTTCAAATGGAGAAAAGGAGATGTTGAGGCATTTTCTGGAGATGGGGTTCAAATGAAGCAAGGGAAGTGTTGCGACATTTTCTGGAGATCGGGGTTCAATCAGAGAAGAGTATATGCTGAGGCATTTTCTGGGGTTCAAATGAAGATTGGAGTTGAAGAATGTATCCAGGATGAGGTCCTTAGGATTTTCTTCTGTTCATGTGTCACCTTAGACTCTGGCTGAGGCCAATGGAGGTCGTTACGGGTGTCTTCGGAAGAAGAGATGCACATGTTACCTTCCTTTTGTGAAGGTATACCCTCTGATATGTCGCCCTCAGAGTGGTGTTTGGTGTTATTTCCGGCGTTGCCAGCGGAATTATCACAAGAAGTTGGAGATCGGGGTTCAAATGGAGAAAAGAAGATGTTGAGGCATTTTCTGGAGATGGGGTTCAAATGGAGAAAGGGAAATGTTGAGGCATTTTCTGGAGAACGGGGTTCACAATGGCGATCGCGAGTTATCGTCAGGCGACTGGGGTTCAAACTGGAGAATGGGGTTCATTATTTGGCAAACAGGAGAACGGGGTTCAAATGCGGTGATCCGAGGATCATTTGCGCAAGAGAAAATTTCGGGGTCCAAGAAAATGAAAAATAGAGAAAACTTCGGGGTTCAAGAAAAGCATAAAAAGAAAAAGATTAATAATCCTGAGCGGATGAGTGGTGTTCAGGCAATGGTTATCCCTGTGTTACCATTTATTTTGGTATCCAGGTCGACGTTGCTCTTTCGGCATTTCCGGCCGACTTTCTCCGTACCAGACGGATTTTTCCTTCAAGACTGCTTCTTCGCCGATTCTGACAGGCGTCGTTAATTATATCCCATCAGAGTGCAAATTGTTCGTCTGTTCTTGGTATTCAATCACTCTTCATCCTGATCATCTGAAAGCCGAGGCTGTTCATATCGACAGGTTCACAGTGGATTGAATAGGGGCAGCTGTAACACCTCAAAATTTGCCCTCCTCTCTTGGGACTAGTATAACATATTACATATCATTTTTAGGTCATTAGACATTGCATATTGCATATCATGTGGTCACATTGTGCAAGTCATCCTCCCAAGTCTTGATCAGGAGATGAAGAGGTCATGTGCAAGCTAGGGTTTCATTGGACTGGTCATTAATCATCTGAGGATGAGGAGGTCCAAATTAGGGTTTCATGATTCTCAAAGGAGATTGGTCTTCATCTTGTTTACAATGATTCATCATCATCATCATGGTTTGTCATCATCAAGTGTTGAAGCATATTCCTTGAGATTAGGGTTTTGACCACTGGTCAACCCTAATCAGTTGCATTGGGCCAATCAGGGCATAATTAGGAGATGGGGTCTATGATGTATGTGGGGATCATCCCATGGTTTTATTGAGATTATTGAGGCTAGGGTTTCATCCTTGAGCCATTTCATCAGAGGATTGGAGCTCAGATTGATCTATGCATTGCCAAATTCATCTATCAGTTGAAAAAGTCAACTGTGGTCAACTGTGCATGATTTTATGGATTTGGAGAAGGAAATAAGTTGGATACACTTCATTCATGTTGGAACAAGTGTTATTTGACATGTCAAAGCTCAAGAATGGAGAAAATCAAGTCAGAACAAAAACTGCTAAAAATAGAAAGTGACTTGTAATGGAAGTTTCCAAAAATGGAAAGTTTTTGACCTCAAAATTACATGTCCAAGGAAGCTTCAAATGAAAATTTGTTCAACATGAAAGTTGTAGATCTTGGTCTCACCTTTCCAAAAAGTCCAAGAACTTGAAATTCCCATGTATGGTTGGCAAGTTATGGTCCATTCAATTTCAAAAATGACCCATAATCAGAGGGGCATAACTTCCACATGGAGTGTCCAAATTGAGTGATCTTTTTATGTACAAATTCCATTTGACATGTACTTTCATGGTGCATAATTGGAATTCATCAAAAATGGTCAATGCAAAAAGTCAATTTTCAAGTGCACAGTTAAAAATCCAAGGGCAAAATGGTCCAAGTTGAGAAATAATGAGAATTTTGGAATGGGGATTTTTGCAACACCTCACAAATGCAAATTAGAAATTGTTTCAACTGTCATAACATATTAAGGTTCAATATTTGACCAAGTCATTTTGGAATTGCACTTGAAATTACACAATTTGGCATGACATGGTGAAATTGAAAAATACAAAACCAATCAACATGGGACAAGTGCCAACACATCACAAATGGAATTTGGAGAGTGTGTGAGCTGTCATACAACTGTCATGGGCCCTATTGTGAAATGGCATTTTTGCCCTTGCTTTGTAAATTGCACATGAAGCTAATCAAATTCATTTTTGTTAATTGGTGATTAAGGAGGTGATTAGAGCTGGAGTATTTAATCCTAATCATAACTGAATTGCACACATAATCACAATCTTCAAGATCCATAACAGAATTTCAAGAATTCTCTCAAAATCTCCAAATTTTCATCAAGCTTTTTTTCAAGATTTCTTCCTCAATTCTTGATCAAAGTGAGTGATTCTTTTTGCTTCATCTTCCAATCATCTTCCTCTCCAACTGTTTCATTGAATTGGTGCAAGAAATCCACAAAATCGTGACTGTTTCAAGTGAGCATGGCAATGGCAATTTGAGATTTCTTTTGGTTCAAGCATCCTCGAGCTGTTCTAACTCCTCCATTCATCTTCCTCAAGCTTCCTCTACATCTGTTTTGGACTTTGGCGTGTGGAAACTCCAAGAACATCAACTGTTCCATTCAAGGTACCAAAATTCGAACATCATTATTCTTTGAATTGAGATGTGCTTTTTGAAGTTCATTCATCATAGATCATTATGCCATGTTTAGTTTTGGAAATGATTAACTGTAGAGAGAGATATCATGCTTTGAATGTTTGAATGTGAAACTTTAATCGCTCGATCCGTGAGCTACAGTGAGAGTTAGGAAAAATTAGTTACGTATCCATGATCCTCACACTTAGACCTTTCCATCGGTGTATCATTTGCTTGATTTGGTGAAGAATTGCTCGAGGCCGTAGCTGGACATGGAGGCGCGAAGAACAGCGTTGAAGGTGATGAAATCTGGAAATATTTCGCAGTTTAATCCTTCTTGCCTTGCCTCCGCGTTCAAAACGTGTTTCCCTCCACTTCCAACCAATCACCGTGCGCCACCACAATTAGTGATACGCGTGCGTTTTAGGCCTGGCAGAAGATAATTACCATATTGCCATTAATTCCATTTAATTTAATATAACACTTAATAAATATTTAATAATTCATTTAAATATTAGAAAAATCATAAAAAAATATTGGCTAATCAGAAAATTATGAGGTTTTTTTTGATGGATCCTATTTTTTCTCTAGTTTTTTATGAGCATGATTTCAAAAGTTGTGCATGGTGAAATGTTGACCTTGCCTAGGGATCTTTGACTTATGTCATTTTTGTGCATGTTTTGCCATTTTCATTGTGAAATACTCGTACATTAAAAGAAATGCTTGAAATTTTTTGTGCACATTCTGGACATGTTGATGGTGATTTACATATAAATTTTGTGATTTTTGGATACCTGAGGAGTGAGATATGTTTTTTTGAATCTAGGTGTGACAATTTGTGTCACATCTAGCTAGGTCAACTTCATGAAATTATTTGCATGACCTATGATTGTTGGATTGGATTGAAATTTTGCATGGATGATTATTGATATGTTGAGATGTCATGTGAATTTTTCTGGATTTTTCTATGGCATTTTCAATTTGATTGATATTTTTCTTCACTATATGCTCATTTTGCAAGCTTGTGTGATACATGTTTGTGTATTGTTTGTGAAATTCTCATATGGTTTTGGATGAAGATGAAATTTGGTATGTTGGTTATAGACACATTGTAGGACATCACTGTTTTGGTCCCATTCATTTCTTACTTGATTTCATTGATTTATGAATTTTTGAAGTGAATGTATGTGTTGATACCTTGAATTGGCTTGAATAATTGTGTCTGGATTTCTTGATTTTCATTGACCTAGTTTCTTTTGTCTAATTGAGCTGAAAATTGACATGCTATACCTTGAATAGGTCCTGTTTAGGTGTGAATTATTTGAGGATTTTTGGAATTGTTTTGGTATGCTTTTGATTGAAGTTATTCTGTTTGGACTTTTGATGTTGCATTTGACATAGTTTGACTTGTTTTGGTCATGAAATGAATATGGTGAATGATATGAGTGTGGGATCAATTGCATTTGCTTTCTATTTGCATTAATTTGGTTTTGGTTGAGAATTGCTTGCTGTTTGGAGTTTTTTTCTCCCTTTTGGACCCTAGGCTTGGCCTAGTGGTCTAGTTTCTCACATTTGGTGTGGATTTTCAGGTTGAAATGCAAAAGGCTTAAGGAGAGAAATGGAAATCAATAAAATTGAGATTGTTTGATGTTGTCCACTAACATGACTTTGTTTTGTAGGTTGTGATGCTTGAGCTTGGGCTTATAGCTTGCACTTGTGTGCATTAACCTGTGTTACTTGTTTGTACAGATTAACTGATTAACATTTGCTGTTTATTGTTGTCTGTCTGAGTACTGATGATACTTGATTGATTTCAGGTACATTTAGTCGCTTACAGTTCTTTAAGAACTTGCTTGCTGCTGCTTGGTTTTTAAACCACTTGAGGTAGGACTTCTAATCTTCATGTAGTCTGGAAGACCTGGCCTGTTACTTGGCCAGGCAACTGTCTGAAGTCCTCCTTAAGAGGCGATGTTTGTGGTTGTTTACATTTGTGCCAAGCAGGTGAAGACCTCTATGAGGCAATTGGTGGATCAAAGGGATATGCAATCTATCCCCCACTATTCTGTGAGTCGTCCCTCTGCTCACACGGCTGTGTGTTGATGCATTGGGACACAAACCCAAGATCTGGTGCTGTTGCACAATCGAGTCAGAGTCTTTGAGTGTAGAAGGGTCCCTCCATTCTGGACCCACGCTCCTTTTGTCTAAAAGCTCTCCCTGGTCAGGGATAAGAGCTGTGAGGTCTCATCCTCACTTCACCCTTTCATCTGCTTCACCTTAGCCTCGTAATGGCAAGGTTAAGAGCGAATACTACCCATGTACAGATGACTTGCTTCGGCAGTCAAACCCATTGTATGAGCCTCACTTGATTGGTTATAGTGTGTGCTATGTGAATATTTGCTTGAAATGATTGTTTTGATTTGTATGCTTGTATGCTCGCTTTTTTCCTGGATAGGATTAGCTTGCAGTTGTGCAAGTAGGTAGAAACCTGAACATAGGGTAATGATGCATGACAACACTAGGCTCGAGTACAGCTCCCTGGTAGTGTGTCTTCCCTTGGTTTCTGGCTAGATTTTCTTTCCCTTGAGGGGGAACTACATCGCTCTGATCCTTGTTCCAGACGAGGTATGTAGGCAGGAGACCGTGCGAGGTCTCTCCGGGCACTTTTTTTCTTTTTTGCGTGTGTTTACCTGTTATCTGATTGTTTGTTTGGTTCGGATGCTGACGTAAGTCCAGTGATTGGCTGTCGGGCTCCACGTTTGCCCTTTTGAGTGTGTTTTGGTTCGGATGCTAACGTAAGTCCAATGATTGGCTGTTGGGCTCCAGGTTTGCCTGTGGGTGCGTGTGTTGTTTGGCGTGCGTGAGCCGAACTACAGCAGCTCTGATTCTCGTTCCAGACGAGATATGTAGGCATAGGATGCGATGTCCTATCGAGCTCCCTTCTCTTAACCCCACCTGCGTTCCCTGTGTGTGTGTGATGTTTAGCAACCTTTTCTTTTCTTAGAACGTGGATCCCGTCGAGTACGACGGACGTGAGGGGTGCTAATACCTTCCCCTTGCGTAACCGACTCCCTTACCCTTTCTCTTTGGTCGCGAGACCATTTCCTTTCCAGGTTTCTCTGAGCGTTTCCTTTCCCTATCTTGGGATAAATAACGCGCAGTGGCGGCTCTGTGTTGTGTTTTATTTCAGCCCGCCGGTTGATTTTCGCGGATGCGACAGCAGGTCTCCTTTCAATCTCCATCACAATCTTCTCAACATTGTTCTTGGCACTTTTGCTTTAAGATAGACACATAGGCCATTCTATCTGCTTGACTTGTAGCCCAAGTCCAACAAAGCTCTTTCCAACTTCAAACTGCATATGACTAGTAACATGTTCAACCATCTGATCCAACCTCCTATCTATTTGAGCCATCATGAGCATTTCTCCTTTGGAAGTGATGTTAAGTCTGAGTTTCTGGTGTGACATCCTTGTCTGACATTTCCCACAGACTTGTCTTTCATCACTCTTGAGAGTTCCTCTAGCAGATATACTCATCTTCATCCCTTTTTCTTTGACACATGTACACTTTGAGGAATAATCAATTTGAGAGCTCCACATGTAACAGTTGTCTTTGGTCCTGACTCCTTTCCTAATCACTTCACTTTCTTTGTTAGTAATTAGACATTCAGTTTTAGTGAAGTTAACATTCAGACCTTGATCACATAGTTGACTGATGCTTCTTAGATTTGCAGTCAAGCCCTTAACCAGTAGGACCTTGTCAAGTTCAGGAACTCCAGAACAATCAAGCTTACCTATCCCATTGATTTCACCCTTTGCTCCATCACCAAAGGTTACATAGCTTATGGCAGGAGGATGAAGACCAATTATCAGGTCTTTGTTTCCAGTCATGTGTCTGGAGCATCCACTATCAAAATACCACTCTTCTTTGGCTGAGACTCTGAGGGGAGCGTGAGCTATTAGACTTGTAACATTAGTCTTAGGAACCCATTGCTTCTTGTTGACAGGCCTGTGTTGTTTGGGTCTGGGTTGATAGTGAGTCTGATGATGAACAAGGCTAGGATAACCATACAACTTATAGCAGAAGGGCTTCAGGTGACCAAATTTCCCACAGTAATGGCATCTCCATCTTTGGTGTTTCCCTTTCTGCTGTCTTCTCTTCTGATGTTGTGACATATGATGTGACATCACAGGTTTGCTTTTACTATGGCTGCACTTAGGTTTGGCTTTAGGTTTGCAACCAGTGTAACTGCACTCAGGCTTAGATTCATTATACCCAATGCCAGATTTGTCTCCTGTTATTTGTCAAGTTTGGAGAATCTTGTCTAAGGAGTCAGATCCATTGTTTAACATTCTTACATACTTGGTCATCTCTTCTAGTTTAGAATTCAAGAACATAGCTTCAGTTTTTAACTTGGTGATGGTTTCCACATGGTCTGCCTTCTCATTCTCCAGCTGTACTATCTTCTGGCTTTCAACTTGTTGACTTTCATCTAGCTTGGAATTCAGAACCACTGCTTCTGTTTTTAATTTGGAGATGGTTTCCAAGTGTTCTACCTTCTCATTCTAGAGTTGAGTTATTTCCTTCTTCTGGCTTTCAACCTGTTTACACACCTCTACACTTTTGTGACACAACTTTCTATAGGTAGTGGCCAACTTTTCAAAGGTTACTTCATCATCACTTGAGTCTTCATCAGAACCCCATCTTCCAGTCAAGGTAGTTACCAGATTTGCAGATTCTTCTGTTTCACTCTCATCAGACGAAGTGGCAGCAAGACTCATCTTCTGCTTCTTGAGGTAGGTTCCACATTCAGTTCTAATGTGTCCATACCCATCACATTCATAGCACTGTACTTCTTTTCCTTCTTTGGGCTTATCATCTGACCTTGCTCTTCTTCTAGCATTGTTGGATTTAATGATGTTAGATGAGATGATCTTGACATTAGCCTTAGATCTTACATCCATCTTTTTCAACAGTCTGTTGAACTGTCTTCCCAGTATTGCTACTTCATTGGCCAAATCTTCATCAACATCCTGACTATTTTCCTCTTCTGTGTTTGACATGAAGGCCCTGCTTTTGGTTCTCTTTTCAGAACCATCATTCAATCCCATCTAAAATGTTTAGAGGGAACCAATTAGCTCATCAATTCTCATGTTGGAGATGTCTTGAGACTCTTCTATGGAAGTCACCTTCATAGAAAATCTCTTAGGGAGTGACCTGAGTATTTTTCTTACCAATTTTTCATCTGACATCTTCTCTCCCAGGGCGCCTGATGCATTAGCAATTTCAAGGATACTCATATGAAATTCATGAATATTTTCATCTTCTTTCATCCTTAAATTTTCAAACTTGGAGGTGAGCAGCTGTAGTCTAGACATCTTTACTCTAGAGGTGCCTTCATGAGTGGTCTTGAGAATGTCCCAAGCATCTTTAGCCACTTCATAGTTGTTTACCAACCTGAAAATATTCTAGTCTACTCCATTGAATATTGCATTCAATGCTTTAGAATTTCCAAGGGCTAGATCATACTCCTCCTTGGACCATTGTTCTTCAGGTTTCTTATCAGTTGTGGCTTCTCCTTCTTTAGTAATTACAGGATGTACCCAGCCTGTTAACACAACCTTCCAAGCCTTGTTATCAAGAGATTTTAGGAAAGCTACCATTCGAGGTTTCCAATAGTCATAGTTAGATCCATCCAAAATTGGTGGCCTGTGAACAGATCCTCCATCTCTCTCCATAGTACCAGAAAGTATTGTCCCTAGATCTCACCCAGAACCAGAGCAGGATGCCTGCTCTGATACCAATTGAAATTCTGGTATCAGATATGAGATGTCGAAGTTAATGTTACGACACTAATATCTGAGTAAAACAAGCATGATAAAGATAAAGAATGGTAAAGCAAAAGACATAAGCAATAGCTAACCCAGTTCGGTGCAACTCACCTACGTCTGGGGGCTACCAAGCCAGGAAGGAAATCCACTAAATAGAATCAGTTCAAAGACTCTCAGTACACTTCAACAAGTTACAGTCTTTCTCACCTAATCTCTACACATGCAATTTCTACCTAAGCACTCTTAGATATGAGAACCCACTCACTCCCCCTCAATCACACCTGTGATTTTAAACAACAATTCCTTATGAAAAGAAGACACGTTTCAATAACACGCACTTGATTTTGCTTAGCAGCTTTAATCAAGTAGACACACACTTGATCTTGCTTAACAACTTTGATCAAGTAGACACACACTTGATCTTGCTTAACAACTTTGATCAAGTAGACCCACACTCTTGCTTACAAGCTTAGAGTGACAAATTACAACCCACAAATCAGACCAATTCAATCATCTATGGATGACTTGAATGACTTACATGTCTCACGACTAAACAAGACACAAACCCTTATATTCTCTCAACATTTCGCTCAGTATTGGTTGTGTATCAAATCAGGTTTTCCAAGTCCCTTTTTATAGAAGCTTTCAGTTGGGCTTGGATATCTTGAAAACCCTAAAACTATTTTCCAATTAAATCTTCTCATGACAGCTGATTAGATCTCTTTGAAAAATAAGTAAATCAGGTTGTAATTAATGATTGAATGCGCCTGCAAATCAGATCTTCAATCATACATAGATTGCCATTAAATGTGCAATCACATAACACATAACATTCACCCTGAATGTTCTGTGTACAGGATGTCATGACATCGGGTCTGACATCCTGGAACAATTCTGCATAATTCCATAATTCCTTTTATAATTTCCAGCAGGTACATAATATTATATGTCATGACATCGTGTATGACATCCTGAAACAATCCTGCATAATTATGTTTTCAATTTAAACTCCAGCAAGTACATAAATATATTATGTTAAGACATTACATACAACATCTTGTGAACATTCTTTGTTTGACCAAAATTGCTTCCAACACGTAGAACCAACACAACCTCATCTTGTTGACCAAGAACACAACCTATACTCTCTTCAAGCACAGTCAAATACATGATCAAAGGTCTTCCTTCAACAGGTGGAGACAAAATCGGAGGCTCAAGCAAATACTCTTTGATACTGTCAAAAGCTTTCTTGCAATCTTCGGTCCAATCACAAGACTGGTCTTTCCGAAGAAGCTTGAATATACGTGCACATGTGGCAGTCATATGCGAAATAAATCTTGAAATATAATTCAAGCGGCCGAGAAAACCTTTGACTTACTTCTCAGTTTTGGGTGCAGCTGTAAGACCCCAATTTTGACCATAAGATCCCTCATGCAATTCCATCATAAGCATAAGCATTGGGATCATACCTTGGCATCCTCCTTACCCCTCTTTCATTGGGTTTGTTTTGGGAGAGATCACCAAGAACCATGTGATTATATCATACTTGTATTTTATCATTTCACTAACCAAAAAACCAAAAATATGTCTTTGTATTTGTCTAACTCTTTTGTAGGCAGGGCATGATCTCATTGATTCATCAAGATCACATCTAGGGTTTGAGACCCTCATGAACAAAGAGCACAACCAAGGATTGATTCAAGAATGGTTATGAACATCATATATGAGTCCCAATGATCTATACATGTTATATTGATCAAGTTTGCTTCAAGAGTTTGAGGGTGATTTGCCTTGGAAACCCTAGTTTGACTAGGTATCTTGAGTAACTTCTCCAACAATCTATCTCACCAATTGATCAAATTTCTCAAGGGACACTTCAAATTTCATCAACTTATGAATATATGATCTACCATGAGCCAAGAAAGTCAAGAGAATTGAATATTAGCAAGTTGGTTGGTGGTGGTTGGCCAGATGAATTCATCTGATCAAAACTGGGTCTCCCTAGACCTCATCTCCTACAATTTTCACCATATGAAAATGATTCCAAAATAAAACTTACTCTGAATGACATTCTAAACCACTTTCATGTTGAGACCTAGAGCTAGTTTTGCTTGGAAAATCATTTTCTATGTTGAAACATTATAGGTCATTTTGTTTAAACCCTAATTTGAAAGTCAACTTCCCAAGGCCATAACTTGCTCAATTTTTATGATATGTAATATTTCCAAGTTGCACAATCAAATTCAATGTGTCTAATTCAACTTTTATGTTTGGAGTTGTAACTAAATCAACTTGTTTCAGCATGTGATATGAGGCTACGTTATAGGTCACTTTTGACCTATACCATTGATCAAGTGATTTTTCCAAACTTCAAAAATGCATAACTCTATCATTTCAAATCTGAATGACATGAAATTGGTGACCATTGTGAAGGTATTTGATAAAGGTACAACTTTGATAAAGATACCTTTCTCATTTGAAGCTCCCATAAAAAGTTAAACAAGGTGGAATATTGAGACATATGGCTTGACACTTCGAAATTTTTTGATATGTCAAATTTTTCCAAACTTCCACCTCAAATTTCTCCAAGTTCCAAGCTCCAAATGAAAAAGTGTTCAACATAAAACTTGTTCATCTTGATCTCACCTTTCCAAAGATCTCAAATTCATTTATTTTGGATGAGAAATGCATAGGCTGCACATGGCTTAAACAGGCTGATATCGTTTGGCATGGATCCAACTTTAAGCAACAACGCACAAGTACCTTGCAATCTAAGCTAACTTCAAAGCATCTGAACTTCAAATTTGGACCTTCAGCTATCATTTCATGAGCCTATGCGCGCCCATGCAGCAGTGCATCATCATTTGCCAATTTTGGAAAGTGGAAGTGAGTGTGCAAATATCACATGATTCAGCTATAAATAGAAGCCCTTATGCTCAGAATTTCACACACAATTGCGCCGGCTTTGTTCCCCCATTGAAAACCCTTCACTCTCATAGGATAAACCTGATAAATTCAGTTGAATTTGAGCTTGAATCTCCACTGTTTTGGAATTCAATTCTCCAGGAATCCATTGCTTCTAAACCTTTCCATTCCCTTCCTACAAGCAATTGAAGTGAGTCCAAGCACAAGCCAGATCAAGATCCATCGTGTTCAGACCTCCATTGAAGGTAATTTGAAGAAATCTTAAACCCTTCGATTCTCTCAAATTCTTGCTCAATTCCATTGATTCTTTGGTTGTTTGAACTCCTACCTATGTAGGCAAGAAGATTGAGTTGCTTTGTGGTCAAATCGAAGCAACTCAGTTCATGTACCTCAGATTTCAATTCCACATATCTCTTAATATATTTGGAATTGGACTAATTGGAAGTCATATTCGAGCTCAGTGCCATTTTCTCTTTAAGATCTTGTCGTTGTTTCTTTTTTTGGTGATGGTTCATCTTGAACAGTCCAGTGAGTGCCACCAGAGAAGATGACCGGAGCTCTGGCTCCGGCGATGACTTGACCAACCTCTGAACCATAGGATCCATGTCTCATGTTCTAATCTTGATCGTCCCTTATGATTACCTCATTTTCCACGCGGTTGACTTAGACACATGTGGAGCGCACATTTAGGATCATCAGATATGCCACCTCAATTAATGAGGGAGATCTGATGGTCCACGTAATTTACATTTTCTGATATTTTATTTTAATTTCATTTTCTTCAATAATTCATATTAAATTCAATATTGATCCAAAAAATATGGGACTTTCACCAAAAAATTTCAAATATTTTTCTCTTTCATATTCTGAATTAAAATTATTTTTTGGATCATTATTAATATTTTTCATGAATTAATTGATTTTGCATTTGTTTATAATTGTTTAAAAATATTTTTAAATGTCCAAAAATTATGAATTTTTTCTCCGAGGTCCTTTGACCTTGTTTGACCTATGATAAATCTCATGGCCATTTCTTTGGTGTTTTGATGAGATTCTAGGAATTGGACAAAACATAGTTGAATTAAATGCACTATTTTATTATTTTTAATTGAATAAATGCCACTTAAATTTTGTTGACCATTTGTATTGACTTAATTGAGTTTGCTTGTTTGTTGTTGGGCGTTGGTGAAGGTTGATTTGACTTTGTCAAGTTAATATCATTGGATTTAGGGGATTGATGGAATGTACATTCCATCTCCCAAAATGAATGATATTAATTTGGTAAAAATCCTCCTTTGACCAATTTGTGATCTCATTCATCCCCTTCCCACTTCATCTCATTCCTCTTCTTCATTCATTTTTTTTGGCCTATGACATCTCAAAGTCCTAATGCTAGTTGATTGAAAGATTAACATGAGTATGGATGAGATTAGGCCACACCTTTTGCATATTTTGTGTTTGTGGTATGTTTAATGAGAATAGTTCATAATACTATGTCTCCAACATACATTAACACCAAAAGCCTATTGCCCGACCTCAAATAGTTGTGACTTCTACATAAGTCCAATTACGATTGCTTAACATAGCGCTAAATTTGTGACATAAAAGGCATAAGCATTCTAGTTAGTGAGATTGTAAGTCTGCCCTCTTTCATGGTATTGTGTGGAAACTTGGCCTTCTTTCCTTCCTTTGGAAGATGTTTTGGTTCAAGTATCCATGCTTGTGATAAGTGGGTTGAGTGTTCTCCAAAGAATGTCTTGAAATCAAAAGCAAAACAAAACTAACTTCTAACCTACTAACTACTAACTTTTAACTTTAAGACTTTACTTTAATGCAATTTACTTTTAGCACTTTATATCATTTGCCATTATACATATCATTCTAATTGTTTATGTTAATGTAATTTTCACTTTGTCCATTTGGACCATATTGTGTGATATATTTTGTTTGTGTATACTTTGTTTGTTTGTGTGGTCTTTGACCATTAATGCACATAATAATAACAAAAACCCTAAAAGACTTTTGAGTGGACTGTTGGTTTGATCTTGCCCGAATGGACTTAGAACTTAGGTAACATTCCTTTGCTAATGGACTTGGCCAATGCCAACTTGGTGAAGAATTAAGTGCTTGCAAATTTGAAATTCATCTGATACATCTTTGAAGATCTCTCTAAGATTCATCTGCACCATTGATCATTGTTAAGCTGTTATTTTGAACCTGTGCGTTGTGGAATTCATCTGTTGCATGGGCCATTTTGAAGAAGATCATGAAGTTGATAAGCTTGGATGAGGCCATCTTTATTTGATGCCTTGCTCTTCAAGATAATATAATTGTGCATTTGTGTGTTGTTTGATTCTAAAAGTCCAAGGGAATTCTGGGTTTCTATTGACATACTTGTCTATTGGATTGCTACCCATTTGTTCAGATCTTTTCAACTTTAAACTTTTAATTTTTGTGCATAAGATAGTCTCTTCATCTTCTCCCCATTTCTTTAATTTCAAAATCTCTCCCTCCATTTTTAAAATCTTCTTTGTGTGAACTACTTTTGTTCTAAACTTTGACCACTTTTGCAAAAAGATAGAAAATTTGGCTTTATGCCATTGCATTTTCAAACTTCTTTTCTTAAATCAAACATGTAAATAAACTTAATCATGCTTGACTTAAACTTTCAAAAATCCAAAAAGAACTAACTTATTCAAATCATTTTCAGGCCTTTGTGCCTTTCAAACCTAATTTTGTTAAAACCAACACACCCACTTTGAAATTTATAGCACGAACTACAAGGTTTTGATCCCTCATTTTTATTTTGATACGTAGATTCTATTTGTTTGTAAACATCACTTTGTACAAAATACATATGCACACAAAAAGGGCTTCCTAGGAGTACCTAGGACACTTTGGGTGCTAATACCTTCCCTCTGTGTAACCAACCCCCTTACCTGTTATCTCTAACTTTTATTAGTTTTTATTTGAAAACTTCTTACTATTTGGGTTTTGTTCGTACTTTTTCCCTTTTCCCTTGGAAACAATAAAAGCGCGGTGGTGACTCTTGTTAATTGATCTCTAGCTTGTCAATAGCTTGATGATCATGAATTTCCCGCTACAGAAATTAAGTGGCGACTCTGGTGAGGAGTAGTCTCCAGTGGGTTTAGCCTACTTTTTGTGTGAATATATTTGTATATATGTGATGTTTGCATATATGCATGTGTGATATAATCTGCTTGTTGTGCTTGGTGATCTCTGAGTAGTGAGATAAGTTCTAACCCGAACTTGAGTGCAATTAAGATAGGAGGATGGTATAGTCATGTTCGACTTGTGTGGAGTAGTCCTTAACAAGTTGGCTTGAGATCTATCTGCTCAGTGGAGACTCCTTTGGATTTGGAAATTTCACACAAGTATTTGTGGTTAGGCATTACTATTTCTAATTGAGTCTGAGAAGCTGAGGACCTTAGAACACCTAACCCATCTTGTCCTATTTAGGACGTAGTGCGGAAACTGTTCAAGTGTAAACTTGATAACAGTTGTTACGCGATACTACACTCAGACGAGTTTCTCTTGAGAATATTATGGGTGATGAGTCAGTCATCTTAACCTGTAATATCCGATAGATGGAATTAAGACTCTGGGAACTTTTTAGAACATGATCTACAGGTTTTTATCCTTAGTTCATTCCTTTGGGATGGTTCTTACCCATACTCCATGCTCGTGACTTGCAACAAACCCTTGATTCTTGGTTGATCCAATCAAGTCTTGCCAATATCAATGGAACTTGGGTGTTAATAAGGTGTAAACCATAATCCACCAAAATGGATGATTGATCTTGACAATGACTTGATTCATCCCTTTACCTTTGTTTGCCTTGGCATTCATGCATTCATGCGCATCACAACATTCATCACATGAAAATTTCAAGGAACTAAGGTATCATTTGCAAATATTTTTAGACCATGGATTGTGGACGAAGGAACACTAAGAAGTACAGTTTCAGATATCCAGAATTGAAAGAGTTAAGGAAGCTAGCATCTTTTGTATTAGATCCCTTGGACTTCAAACAACGTCATGGGAAGGTTTTGTCCATCTTGTCTGCTGATGTAGTGGAAGGACTCTTGAGTGTGCTAGTGCAGTTCTATGATCCTCTCTACCATTGTTTCACTTTCCCAAATTTTCAGCTTGTGCCTACCTTGGAGGAGTATTCTCATATTTTGGGGATACCTGTTTCTAGTAGAGTACCTTTTAGTGGATTGGAGGAGATTCCCCGATCTAGTATTATTGTTGAAGCTCTTCACTTGAAGAAGTCTGAGATATAGGCTCATTGGGTGAAGAAAGGAGGGTTATTTGGGTTGCCATCCATTTTCCTCATTAAGGAAGCTACCACTTTTGCTCAAGCTGGTAGTATGGACGCTTTTGAAGCTATCTTTGTGTTGCTCATCTATGGATTAACTTTGTTCACTAACATTGACGGTTTTGTTGATGTTAACGCCATTAGACTTTTCTTGATTGGGAATCCTGTGCCTACTTTGTTGGGTGATATGTATTTCTCTTTGCATCTAAGGAATTCTAAAGGTGGTGTAACTATTTTCTGTTGCATTCCTCTTCTGTACAAGTGGTTTATTTCGCACTTGCCTCATACACCTGCTTTTGTGTAGAATAAATGATGTCTACGGTGGTCTCAGAGACTTATGTATCTAACTAATGATGATATAGTTTGGTATGACCCATCTTTAAGCAGTTTGGAGATTATTGATAGTTGTGGTGAATTCTCTAATATGTCTCTCATTGGTACACAAGGAGGAATTAACTACAACCCTGCTTTGGCTCGTCGTCAACTTGGGTTCCCCTTGAGAGACAAACCTAATAACATGTTGTTAGAAGGTCTTTTCTATCAAGAGGGTAAAGATCCCCAATATTTGAAGCAGAAGATTGTGCATGCTTGACATAATGTGCATAGGAAAGGAAGATCCGAGCTTGGTCCGTGCAATTGTGTAGCTTTGGAAGCTTACACTCTTTGGGTGAAGAAGAGATATTTGGAGTTGAAGATGCCTTATCCTTGTGAAAGACCTATGTCTATGGTTGTGGTTGAGCCATTAACTCTCCCTAACCAAGATGTAGAGGAGTTGGAAGACGCGCTTGCCAAGATGAAGCAAGAGAAGGATATGTGGAAAGAGCATTTCCATGCTTTGAGCAAGAAGCATGAAGAGTTGCAGTTGGAGTTTAAGGACAAAGATGCATTGATTGAGTGACGAAGAGACAGAGAGAGCCAGAGGTTTCATCTTCTAGCATGCCTCAGTCTTCCGTTGCTTGGAAGAAGATTGTTGACCAGCTTGTCCTCGAGAATACTCAGATGAAGGCTTCTTTTGAGACCGAGATTCGTCGCATTCGAAGGAAGTACGCCCCTTTAGTTAGATCTTCTGACATTGTTGTTAGGGATCCTTAGGATGACTAGTCTCATTTTCTCTTGTATCTTTTTATTTTGGTTTCTGAAATTGTACTCAGTGTAATCCTTCCAATTTATATAAATAAAAAGAGATTTTTTTGTCATATCAAATTGTTGCAATTACCATTTAAATATTATATATTTGAAAACGATATAGTAAGTTCCTTGGAAATAAAAATAATCAAGCATTGCATTTCATGCATCATTTGCATAAGCAGGTTTTTGCCAGGTGTCTGATTGGCGGTCTTATGTGCTTTAGCCAAGCTGACTCACCGGTACAACACCAGAGCCAATCATCAGAAAATTATGGAGCATCTTGAGCAAGAGAACAAAGAGCTGAAGGACGAGATCGCCCGACTGACTACCATGATGGAGTCAGTTCTTGCTGCCCAAAGTCAAGCTTCTCCAACACCTTCAACTCCTCCCGCGAGGACTGTTACTTCAGAGGTGACTACCTCTACCATGCATGCTGCTACCACTCACTTCGCGCCGAATATGCCTTCCAGATTCCCGTGGGGATTGCCGCCCAACTTTGTGCCCGGAGGCTTTGCGCCTACATTTGCTTCCATGTCGGCGTCTAGCCCGGTCATGTCCGTGCCACCTCCCGTTATGCACATTTTGCCTCGTGTAGAGGATACCATCTATCATTTTGAGTCGTCTGAGGGTCCGGATGTGTTTGAGAAGATGGACGAGATGAAGGACCAATTTCTTGAGCTGCGCAAGGAATTGAAAACACTGAGAGGTAAAGATCTATTTGGGAAGAGTGCTGCTGAATTGTGCTTGGTACCCAATGTTAAAATCCCAGTGAAGTTCAAAGTGCCTAACTTTGAAAAATATAAGGGGAACTCTTGTCTGCTCAGTTATCTTGTGATGTATGCCCACAAGATGTCAACTCAGACAGATAATGATCAATTGCTGATTCACTACTTCCAGGATAGCTTGACAAGTGCTGCACTCTGTTGGTATATGGGGTTGGATAGTGCAAGCATCCGCACTTTCAATGACTTGGGAGAGGCTTTTGTAAAGTAATACAAGTACAACGTGGATATGGCGGCGGATAGAGACCAGCTGAGGTCTATGTCTCAGAAATATAAAGAGACATTCAAGGAGTATGCGCAACGATGGAGGGAGTTGGCTGCCCAGATCACTCCTCCTTTGGAGGAGAAAGAGATGACAAAAATCTTTCTGAAAACCCTGAGTTCATTTTATTATGAACGCATGATCCCCAGTGCCCCCAGTGATTTTACCGAAATGGTAAATATGGGGATGAGACTCGAAGAAGAGGTCCGTGAAGGATGATTGTCAAAGATGAAGCGTCAACAAGTAAGAAGTATGGAAGTAGTTTCAACAAGAGGAGGGATGGTGAAACAAATGCAATTTCCAGTGGGAGGCAGAGGAGGCCTCAAATCAGAATAAATCCACCACCCCGTCAACATCATCATCATCATCAAGTATCTTCCATTATTCCAGTATCTTCTAATCAGCAAACAACACCAATTCAACAACAACAACAACATCAACGTCAACAACAACAACCGCAACAAAGAACATACACCTACAACAACAACAATACCAACAACAATCATCATCACCAATAGAATTTCGAGAGGAAAAAGGTCTCTTTCGACCCGATTCCTATGTCATATGTAGAACTGTATCCGTCTCTGGTCCTCAAAAACTTGATTCAACCGAGGAACCCACCGTAAATCCCAGAACCACTTCCTTCGTGGTATAAACCTGAGCTTCGTTGTGCTTTTCATCAGGGTGCACCTGGGCATGATATTGAAAACTGTTATCTGTTGAAATATGAGGTGCAAAAGCTTATGAAGAGTGGTATGGTGCCCTTTGAGGACCGCGCATAATGTGAAAGCTAACCCTTTGCCCGCTCATGGGAACTCTTTAGTGAATATGGTGGACGATTGTCCTAGTGAGTACAAAGTTTTTGATGTCCGGTTAATCTGTGGATCCTTGGTGTAGATACACAAGGACATCTGTATGGTGAGTGACTGTAAACATGACCATGATGGTTGTGTTGTCTGTAGCATGAACCCAAGAGGGTGTGTTGTGGTGAAAAGGGACATCCAACGTCTGATTGATGAAGGCGTGATCCAAATTTGTCAATCCCGTCATGTAGATGACGATGTCAATGTCATAGTGCCCATTTTCAAGCAACCAGAGCGGTTAGTAATTCAGTATGATAACAACAACAACAACAAGAACGTCAACAATAAATCAGTATCGCCGTTGGTAATACGGTTAGCGGGCCCAGTCCCGTATGCATCTAATAAGACTGTACCGTACCGGTACAATGCTACGATGATAGAGAATGGTCAAGAGGTCCCGTTGCCTACGACCAGTTCAGTGGTGAGCATTGCCGATGTAACAAAGGTGACCCGCAGTGGCCGAGTATTTGGACCAGTCGTCCCAGAAAATAAAGAAGAAGCAAGTGTTGGTGAGAAGGCGGAGTTGCCCAATGTAGATCCAGTTGGTTCTTCAAAAGATAAGTCTGGTGAATCCAGTAACTTGAAAGCCAACGATGATGATGAGGTACTCTGATTGATTAAAAGGAGTGAATTTAATGTGGTTGAGCAGCTGCTCCAGACTCCCTCAAAGATTTCCGTGTTGTCTTTGCTTTTGAATTCTGAAGCGCACAGAGAAGCACTATAAAGAGTTCTTGAACAAGCATATGTGGAGCAGGATGTTACTGCGGATCAATTTGATCACATTGTGGCTAACATCACTTCATGTAATAATTTGAGCTTTTGCGATGAAGAACTGCCTAAGGAGGGAAGAAATCACAATTTGGCTTTGCATATTTCGATGAACTGCAGGGAAGATGCTTTGTCAAATTTGCTTGTTGACACCGGTTCGTCACTCAATGTGCTTCCGAAGTCAACTTTGTCAAAGTTATCTTACCAAGGAGCGCTCATGAGGTATAGTGGGGTGATTGTCAAAGCCTTTGATGGCTCGCGCAAGACAGTTATTGATGAAGTGGACCTCCCAGTCAAGATAGGACCGAGTGATTTTCAGATTACTTTCCAAGTAATGGATATCCACCCGGCCTACAGCTGTTTATTGGGAAGGCAATGGATTCATGAGGAAGGGGTTGTTACCTCCACTTTGCACCAGAAGCTCAAATTTGTCAAGAATGGCAAGCTAGTGATTGTGGGAGGAGAGAAAGCGCTGTTGGTTAGCCATCTGTCATCTTTCTCGTATGTGGAAGCTGAGGATGAGGTTGGAACTCAATTCCAAGCCTTATCTATTGCTGCTGAGAAGAGAGTCAGGGCACTTATGTCCTCGTTGAGAGATGCTCAGAAGATTGTTGAAGAGGGTGCTGCTGATCAATTGAGGCGCATGGTAGAGGTCCCCGACAACAAAGGAAGAACTGGTTTGGAGTTCCAGAAGGGCTCGTCGATAGCAAGATCTGAAGAGATGCAACTCAGCTTCCGTAGCGGAGGGTTCATTCATGGGAATGAACAACACTTAGTTGCTGTGCTAGAGGATAGCGAAGAGGAAGACTGCACCAACTTTGTGATGCATTGAAAGACATGCAACAATTGGACTGTTGTTGATATTCCTGTTATTTTGCATCGATCTAAGTAATTGCTTTTATATTTTAAAATCCTTCTCCTATGCCTAAGGGAGAGGTGAACATTGTTTGGGCATTTTAAATTGATCATCAATAAAATTAATTCTATTCATCGACATCTTTGATGTTTAGTTTTTTACTTTTTGCTTTATTCTGAAAATGGTAATCACAAAAAACATAAATAAACAATATAATTGTCCATCTGCATAATATTTGGTCACAAATTCACTTCTCTAAAAAATCATTATGCAGGTTGGTTCCTAACCCCATTGAATACAATGATCTTTCTCCTTCTCCAAATTTTGAATTCCTTGTGTTTGAGGCCGAGAAGGAAAGTGGTGTAGAAGTGAGTGATGAATTGTCTCGTCTTCTTGAGCAAGATGAAAAGATTATTCAGCCGTTTGAAGAGCAGATTGAGCTAGTCAACTTGGGTTCCGAAGATGATGTGAAGGAAGTCAAGATTGGGTCTCGACTGTGTCCAGATGCTAAGAAGAGGTTGATTGATCTTCTTCGAGAGTATTCAGATGTGTTTGCTTGGTCCTATCAAGACATTCCTGGGTTGGATTCTAAGATTGTGGAGCATAGATAGCCATTGAAGCCAGAATGTCCGCAAGTCAAGTAAAAGTTGAGAAGAACGCATCCTGATATGGTTGTGAAGATCAAAGAGGAAGTTCAGAAGAAGATTGATGTCGGTTTTCTTGTAACTGCTGAGTATTCGCAATGGGTGGCCAATATTGTGCCTGTGTCGAAGAAAGATTGAAAAGTACGCATGTGTGTTGACTATAGAGATTTGAATAAAGCCAGTCCGAAAGATTATTTCCCTCTGCCACACATTGATATGTTGGTAGACAATACTGCTAAATTCAAAGTCTTTTCGTTTATGGATGGATTTTCCGGATATAATAAAATTAAGATGGCACCCGAGGATATGGAGAAGACCACATTCATTACACCCTGGGGAACATTCTGTTATAGAATGATGCCTTTCGGTCTAAAGAATGCTGGTGCAACTTACCAAAGAGCAATGACTACTCTTTTTCATGATATGATGCATAAAGAGATTGAAGTTTATGTCTATGACATGATTTCTAAATCAATTGATGAAGAGAAACATCTTGAGCATTTGTTGAAGCTATTCCAGCGTTTGAGGAAGTATAAACTCCGCTTGAATCCCAATAAGTGTACTTTTGGTGTTCGTTCTGGTAAATTGTTGGGCTTTATTGTCAGTGAGAAGGGTATTGAAGTTGATCCTGCCAAGGTCAAAGCAATACAAGAGATGCTTGCACCCAAAACTGAGAAGCAAGTCAGAGGTTTTCTCGGCCGCTTGAATTATATTTCCAGATTCATTTCCCACATGACTGCCACATGTGCGCCTATATTCAAGCTTCTTCAGAAAGATCAGTCTTGTGATTGGACCGAAGACTGCCAGAAAGCATTTGATAGTATCAAAGAATATTTGCTTGAGCCTCCGATTTTGTCGCCACATGTTGAAGGAAGACCGTTGATCATGTATTTGACTGTGCTAGAAGATAGTATGGGTTGTGTTCTTGGTCAGCAAGATGAGACTGGGAAGAAAGAATTTGCAATTTACTACCTCAGTAAGAAGTTCACCGACTGCGAGACTCGGTATTCAATGCTTGAGAAGACTTGTTGCGCATTGGCTTGGGCTGCTAAGCGTCTGCGTCAGTATATGTTGAATCATACCACTTGGTTGATATCCAAAATGGATCTAATCAAGTATATATTTGAGAAGCCTGCTTTAACTGGGAGGATTGCCCGTTTCCAGATGTTGCTATCAGAGTATGATATCGAATACTGATCTCAGAAAGCGAACAAAGGTACTATCTTGGTTGACCATTTAGCTCACCAACCAATTGAAGATTATTAGTCAATACAATATGATTTTCCCGATGAAGAGATTTTGTACTTGAAAATGAAAGATTGTGATGAACCATTGCTTGAAGAAGGGCCAAAACCTGGTTCCCGTTGGGGCATGGTATTTGATGGAGCTGTTAATCAATATGGAAATGGCATTGGGGCAGTGATTATTACTCCTCAAGGCACGCATCTACCATTTACAGCTAGATTGACTTTCAAGTGTACAAACAACATGGCAGAATATGAAGCTTGCATTATGGGGCTTGAAGAGGCCATGAATCTCAGAATCAAGTATTTGGATGTCTTCGGTGATTCGGCTTTGGTTGTGAATCAGATCAAAGGCGAATGGGATACAAATCAACCCGGTTTAATACCATATAGAGATTATGCGAGGAGGATTTCGACTTTCTTCACAAAGGTTGAGTTTTATCATATCCCACGAGATGAAAAACGGATGGCAGATGCTCTTGCAACGTTGGCGTCAATGATTCTAGTGAAGTATTGGAATGAAGTTCCCAATTTATCTATGATGCATCTTGATAGGCCAGCTTATGTGTTTGCTGTTGAAGAGATCAAAGACGAGAAGCCGTGGTACTATGACATCAAATGTTTCGTCTAAAATCAGATTTACCCGCCTGGGGCATCTTTGAAAGATAAGAAGACTTTGAGAAGATTAAACGATAATTTCTACTTGAATGGTGATATACTGTACAAGAGAAACTTCGACATGGTTTTACTCAGATGCGTGGATAGACACGAAGCAGACTTGTTGATGACCGAAGTGCACGAAGGTTCCTTTGGTACTCATTCCAATGGACATGCAATGGCGAAGAAGATGTTGCGAGCAGGTTACTATTGGATGACAATGGATCAGATTTGAATAACGATATGGTGGAAGCTCTTTGCAAAGACTTCAAGATTGCACATCATAATTCTTCTCCCTACAGGCCCAAGATGAATAGGGTTGTTGAAGCTGCAAACAAGAACATCAAGAAGATTATCCAGAAGATGGATGTCACATATAATGATTGGCATGAGATGTTCCCATTTGCTTTACATGGGTATCGTACATCCGTCCTCACTTCAACAGGGGAAACCCCTTTCTCTCTTGTTTATGGTATGGAAGCAGTACTCCCTGTAGAGGTTGAGATTCCGTCATTGCGTGTACTCATGGAAGCCAAGTTGATTGAAGCTGAATGGTGTCAGACCAGGTTTGATCAACTGAATTTGATTGAAGAGAAGAGATTGACTTCCATGTGTCATGGTCAGTTATGAAGGCAGTACTCCCTGTAGAGGTTGATAAGAAGGTCAAACCTCGAGTGTTCAGAGAAGGTGATCTTGTGCTCAAGAAGATTTTATCGTCCAAACCAGATTCCAGAGGAAAATGGACTCCCAATTATGAAGGCCCATATGTCGTTAAGAGAGCCTTTTCAGGCGGTGCATTGATTCTTACAACTATGGATGGTGAGGAGTTCACTCGTCCCGTGAACGCAGATGCGGTCAAGAAATACTTCGCCTAAAAAAAGAAAAGAACAACTCGCTAAGTTGAAAACCCGAAAGGGCGGCTTAGGCAAACATGAGCGTCTCGGTGGATTGAAAACCCGAAAGGGCGACCCAGGCAAAAATTAGAGACATAAAACATAAAAATTTCCCGATAAGTTGAATACCCCACCTTGGGGCAACTTATGCAAAAATTAGGGATTATGGCAAGTAACTGCATTCTGCTGATCTTCAGTGATTTTGAAGACCTGTTTGTGCATAAGGGTTGACATCAGTTCATCATCCCCGCAGCGGTCAAGAGCATAGTGGATATCAAGATTTGTTAGAAGGATTAAGGATCATTTCTATTCAATGTAACCTTTTCCATGTAACCTTTTCAACTTTGTAAAATCTATGGAGTCTTGTCATTTACAGACTACCATTCTATTAAATAAAGTTGAGCTTTTATCAAATTGTTTCCACTCTTATTTACTTCAGCTAATAGTTTTAAATTTTATTATGATCATTTTAAAATTAACTTTTAAATCAAAATCAAGTTTTCTTTAATATGTAAAAGCAAGAATTTTGTTTCCAAAACAAGTAAAAAGAATATCAACAACATCTCAATAAATAGCAAATCCTTAAGTACGAAGCATCAGAGGTTCCCCAAGCAGTTAACCCTTCGGGTATCCCTAGACATCAGTGTTGATTCAGTTCCTCGGTAGAATGATTGATCCCCAGTGGAGCTTCTTTCTCTATCCCCAGCTGATTTGGTTGATTTAGATGCCCTGCAGCGTGTTCTTTTCCCCCGACAGAGTTTTGGCCTTCCCCAGAGGAGTTCGTATTTCCTTAGCAGGTGGATTTTCATCAGGAATGTTTGATCTTTCCCCGGTAGATCGCATTGGTGTCCCCACCAATCGCCATGTATCTTTGCTACTAGTAAGAGTTTCCTCCTAGTTTCTAAAATTCCCCACAGAGTTGATATTGTTATCCTCAGTAGATCTCCTCTTTCCTCAGCTAGAGTGAAGTCTCTTGGGTGTTGATCTCTCTGTTCTCCAGCAGTAGTCTCCATATTCCATGGATTGACCGAGGATTGTACCCGTGGTTCAATTTCTTTGCGACACCTCTGTATCCTTTGCGATTGTTTTATCAGCAAAATCATCATATATACATATACATATACATTAATATAATTTCATAATTTGCATATCCTGCATCTTCATATTTGATTAGTTTGAGATTTTCATTCTCTGTTATGGCGGTACTTTATCCCCATACCAAATCTGGTGTCTGTCCTCCTTCAATTGTAGAGTGTTAGCCCCTTAGGCAGAAATAGTTTAACCTTTCTCTGTTTCCCCAATGAGTTTGTCTCCTCGTGGATGATTGTTATTTCAGTTTCCTCTCCAGCAAATTTTATGGATGGAATTACTCCCCTTGAGTTATATCTTCATTAGGTTGAGTCTTGATTGACCGTTTTCTTTCTAGATCTGACCTAGATAGATATTTTGGTCCCCTAAGAGTCTATTATCCAGTAACTGGTAATATTCTTCTTAGTTTGCAGTTTGTCACTTCTTGCCCAATACCCAGCAAAAGTACCCTTTTTCTCAGCAGGATCCTTAGTGGATCTATTCCCTGCAGGAGTCTATCCTTGATATGTTCACTTTAACCAGTGAAGGATATTCGCACTTTTGTTATTCTACCCAGTAAAAAGGTAGTTGTAATCCCTATTTTGTTCCTCAAAGAGTTAATCCTTGATATGTTCATCTTAACCGATGACGGGTTTTCTTCTCCTTGTTGGTTTTCTACCCAGTGACCGGTAGTTGTAAATCCTACTTTTTCCCCTGTGAAAAGTCTATCCTTGATATGTTCACTTTAACCAATGGCAGATTTTTTCTCCTTTGGTATTCTATCCAGTAACTGATAGATGTAATCCCTATTTTTATTCCCCTTTTCGGAGTCTATCCTTGATACATTCACTTTAACCGGTGACGGATTTTCTCTTTGATTGGTCTTCTACCCAGTAACCGGTAGTTGTAAATCCTACTTTGTCCCCTCGTAGAGTTAATCCTTGATATGTTCATCCTAACCGGTGATGGATATTTCTCTCCGACGGTTTTCTATCCAGTTTTCGATAGATGTAATTCCTCCCTTTTTGTTTAGTTGGTATATCCTTGATATGTTCATCATAACCGATGACGGGTATCCTCCTTAACATTCCCAGGTAAGTCTATCCTTGATATGTTCATCCTAACCGATGACGAATTTTCTTCCCTGTTGAGTTTATCCTTGATATGTTCATCCTAACCGATGACGGATACTCTCACCCGTGGTCTTCTGCCCAGTAACTGGTAGTTGTAAATCCTATTTTCTGCAGTTTTCCCTAGCAAGGCTATTCTTACTCAGTAACCGGTAATGAATACTCCCTCCTGGTTTTTCCTCGACGAGTCATCCTTGATATGTTCATCTTAACCGATGACGGATGTTCTCTCTGTCAGATTTTTATTGTCTCGTCACCCAGTAACAGGTAGTAGATAATAGATTTCTGCTCCTCTTGTGTTAAAATTTTATTTTCTCCCCAGTTGAGTTGAGTGCGCATTTCCTTAGTGAAATCGTTGTTTCCCCTGCACGGTTCGAGTATTTCAGTGTTATCCTGACTTATTCGTCTCCCCTGCAGATGTTTGTTTCCCGGACTGAGTCTTTCCATTGTTATATGGATTTCCTCGAGTCCCCCAGTAGTTTTAAGTCGTAGCCTGGGCTACGCATATATCCTTTTATCCCCTCAGAGTCTCTGTCTCCCCATCGAGTTTTTCTTATAGAATGCATTATGCTCCTGTGGACTTTTGGTCTCTCTGATTTATTTTCCTTTGTGGCAATATTTCACCACAGAGCATTAACTTTTGCATTCATATCATTTGCATCATGAGGTCTCTTAGGGACCAAAATTTGTTTCTCTATGTTGTTATTTAAGCCCATTCTACTGAGTTGACATGAAGATTTTAACCTTCGCCTCCTCAGTTAGAATGCCCTCAAATAGGGGCAGCTGTAAGACCCCATTTTTGACCATAAGATCCCTCATGCAATTCCATCATAAGCATAAGCATTGGGATCATACCTTGGCATCCTCCTTACCCCTCTTTCATTGGGTTTGTTTTGGGAGAGATCACCAAGAACCATGTGATTATATCATACTTGTATTTTATCATTTCACTAACCAAAAAACCAAAAATATGTCTTTGTATTTGTCTAACTCTTTTGTAGGCAGGGCATGATCTCATTGATTCATCAAGATCACATCTAGGGTTTGAGACCCTCATGAACAAAGAGCACAACCAAGGATTGATTCAAGAATGGTTATGAACATCATATATTAGTCCCAATGATCTATACATGTTATATTGATCAAGTTTGCTTCAAGAGTTTGAGGGTGATTTGCCTTGGAAACCCTAGTTTGACTAGGTATCTTGAGTAACTTCTCCAACAATCTATCTCACCAATTGATCAAATTTCTCAAGGGTCACTCCAAATTTCATCATCTTATGCATATATGATCTACCATGATCCAAGAAAATCAAGAGAACTCAAGATTATCAAGTTGGTTGATGGTGGTTGGCCAGATGAATTCATCTGATCAAAACTGGGCCTCCGTAGACCCTATCTCCTACAATTTTCACCATATGAAAATGATTCCAAAAGCAAACTTACTTTAAATGACATTCTAAACCACTTTCATTTTGAGACCTAGATCTAGTTTTTCTTGGAAAATCATTTTCTATGTTGAAACATTATAGGTCATTTTGTCTAAACCCTAATTTGAAAGTTAACTTCCCAAGGCCATAACTTGCTCAATTTTTATGAGATGGAATATTTCCAAGTTGAACAATCAAATTAAATGTGTCTACTTCAACTTTAATGTTTGGAGTGAGAGCTAAATCAACTTTCTTGAGAATTTTATATGAGGCTACATTATAGGTCACTTTTGACCTATACCATTGATCAAGTGATTCTTCCAAACTTCAAAAATGCATAACTCTATCATTTAAAATCCAAATGACATGAAATTCGTTACCATTTTGAAGGTCTTTGAGAGAGTTACAACTTTGATGAATACACATTTCTCATTTGAATCTCCCATAAAAAGTTAAGCAAGGTGGAATATTGAGACATATGGCTTGACACTTAGAAAATTTTTGATATGTCAATTTTTTCCAAACTTCCACCTCAAATTTCTCCAAGTTCCAAGCTCCAACTGAAAAAGTTTTCAACATCGAACTTGTTCCTCTTGATCTTGCCTATCCAAAGAGCTTAAATTCACTCATTTTGGATGAGAAATGCATAGGCTGCACATGGCTTAAACAGGCTGATATCATTTGGCATGGATCCAACTTCAAGCAACAATACACAAGTGCCTTGCAATCTAAGCTAACTTCAAAGCACCTGAACTTCAAATTTGGACCTTCAGCTATCATTTCATGGGCCTATGCGCGCTCATGCAACATTGCATCATCATTTGCCAATTTTGGAAAGTGGAAGTGAGTGTGCAAATATCACATGATTCAGCTATAAATAGAAGCCCTTATGCTCAGAATTTCACACACATTTGCGCCAGCTTTGATCCCCTATTGAAAACCCTTCACTCTCATAGGATAAACCTGATGAATTCATTTGAATCTGAGCTTGAATCTCCACTGTTTTGGAATTCAATTCTCCAGGAATCCATTGCTTCTAAACCTTTCCATTCCCTTCCTACAAGTAATTGAAGTGAGTCCAAGCATAAGCCAGATCAAGATCCATCGTGTTCAGACCTCCATTGAAGGTAATTTGCAGAAATTTTAAACTCTTCGATTATCTCGAATTCTTGCTCAATTCCATTGATTCTTTGGTTGTCTGAAGTCCTACCAATGTAGGCAAGAAGATTGAGTTGCTTTGAGGTCAAATCGAAGCAACTCAATTCATGTACCTCAGATTTCAATTCCACACATCTCTTAATATATTTGGAATTGGAGTAATTGGAGGTCATATTCGAGCTCATTGCCATTTTCTCTTTAAGATCGTGTCCTTGTTTCTTTTTTTGGTGATGGTTCATGTTGACCAGTCTGGCGAGTGCCACCGGAGAAGATGACCGGAGCTTTGGCTCCGACGATGACTTGGCCAACCTCTGAACCATAAGATCCATGTCTCATGTTCTAATCTTGATCGTCCCTTATGATTACCTCATTTGCCACGCGGTTGACTAAGACACATGTGGAGCGCGCATTTTGGATCATCAGATTTGCCACCTCAATTAATGAGGGAGATCTGATGGTCCACGTAATTTACATTTTCTGATATTTTATTTTAATTGCATTTTTTTCAATAGTTCATATTAAATTCAATATTGATCCAAAAAAAATGGGACTTTCACCAAAAATTTTCAAATATTTTTCTCTTTCATATTTTGAATTAAAATTAATTTTTGGATCATTATTAATATTTTTCATGACTTAATTGATTTTGCATTTCTTTTAATTGTTTAAAAATATTTTAAAATGTCCAAAAATTATGAAATTTTTTCTCCAAGGTCCTTTGACCTTGTTTGACCTATGATAAATCTCATGGCCATTTCTTTGACATTTCGATGAGATTTTAGGAATTGGACAAAACATATTTGAATTAAATGCATTATTTTATTATTTTTAATTGAATAAATGCCACTTAAATTTTGTTGACCATTTGTATTGACTTAATTGAGTTTGCTTGTTTGTTGTTGGGCCTTGGTCAAGGTTGATTTGACTTTGTCAAGTTAATATCATTGTAGTTAGGGGATTGATGGAATGTACATTCCATCTCCCAAAATGAATGAATGATATTAATTTGGTAAAAGTCCTCCTTTGACCAATTTGTGATCTCATTCATTCTCTTCCCACTTCATCTCATTCCTCTTCTTCATTCATTTTTTTTCTCCTATGACATCTCAAAGTCCTAATGCTAGTTGATTGAAAGATTAACATGAGTATGGATGAGATTAGGCCACACCTTTTGCATATTTTTTGTGTGTGGTATGTTTAATGAGCATAGTTCATAATATTATGTCTCCAACATGCATTAACACCAAAAGTCTATTGCCCGACCTCAAATAGTTGTGACTTCTACATAAGTCCAATTACGATTGCTTAACATAGCGCTAAATTTGTGACATAAAAGGCATAAGCATTCTAGTTAGTGAGATTGTAAGTCTCCCCTCTTTCATTGTATTGTATGGAAACTTGGCCTTCTTTCCTTCCTTTGGAAGATGTTTTGGTTCAAGGATCCATGCTTGTGATAAGTGGGTTAAGTGTTCTCCAAAGAATGTCTTGAAATCAGAAGCAAAACAAAACTAACTTCTAACCTACTAACTACTAACTTTTAACTTTAAGTCTTTACTTTAATGCAATTTACTTTTAGCACTTTATATCATTTGTCATTATACATATCATTCTAATTGTTTATGTTAATGTAATTTTCACTTTTTCCATTTGGACCATATTGTGTGATATATTTTGTTTGTGTATACTTTGTTTGTTTGTGTGGTCTTTGACCATTAATGCACATAATAATAACAAAAACCCTAAAAGACTTTTGAGTGGACTGTTGATTTGATCTTTCCCAAATGGACTTAGAACTTAGGCAACATTCCTTTGCTAATGGACTTGGCCAATGCCATCTTGGTGAAGAATCAAGTGCTTGTAAATTTGAAATTCATCTGATAAATCTTTGAAGATCTCTCTAACATTCATCTGCACCATTGATCATTGTTAAGCTATTATTTTGAACCTGTGACTTGTGGAATTCATCTGTTGCATGGGCCATTTTGAAGAAGATCATGAAGTGGATAAGCTTGGGTGATGCCATCTTTATTTGATGCCTTTCTGTTCAAGATAATATAATTGTGCATTTGTGTGTTGTTTGATTCTAAAAGTCCAAGGGAATTCTGGGTTTCTATTGACATACTTGTCTATTGGATTGCTACCCATTTGGTCAGATCTTTCCAACTCTAAACTTTTAATTTTTGTGCATAGGATAGTCTCTTCATTTTATCCCCATTTCTTTAATTTCAAAATCTCTCCCTCCATTTTTAAAATCTTCTTTGTGTGAACTACTTTTGTTCTAAACTTTGACCACTTTTGCAAAAAGATAGAAACTTTGGCTTTATGCCATTGCATTTCCAACTTCTTTTCTTAAATCAAACATGTAAATAAACTTAATTATGCTTGACTTAAAATTTCAAAAAGCCAAAAAGAACTAACTCATTCAAATCATTTTCAGGCCTTTGTGCCTTTCAAACTTAATTTTGTTAAAACCAACACACCCACTTTGAAATTTATAGCACGAACTATAAGATTTTGATCCCTCATTTTTATGTTGGTACGTAGGCACAAGACCGAAGGTCTTGTCAAACACAAAAATATAATTAATGAATTCTTTTCTCATCCCTCCATTCTATTTGTTTGTAAACATCACTTTGTACAAAATACATATGCACACAAAAAGGGCTCCCTAGGAGTACGTAGGACACTTTGGGTGCTAATACCTTCCCTCTGTGTAACCAACCCCCTTACCTGTGATCTCTGACTTTTATTAGTTTTTATTTGAAAACTTCTTACTATTTGAGTTTTGTTCGTACTTTTTCCCTTTTCCCTTGGAAACAATAAAAGCGCGGTGGCGACTCTTGTTAATTGATCTCTAGCTTGTCAATAGCTTGATGATCATGAATTTCCCGCTACAACAGGCATCTCTTGTATTGCTTTGACCTTGGCAGGATCAACTTCAATACCCTTTTCATGACAATAAAGCCCAACAACTTATCAGAATGAACACCCAATGTACACTTATTGGGATTCAAGCGGAGTTTGTATTTCCTCAAATGCTGGAATAGCTCCAACAAATGCTCGACATGTTCTTCTTCGTCACTGGATTTAGCAATCATATCATCAACGTAGACTTCGATCTCTTTATGCATCATATCATGAAAAAGAGTAGCCATTGCTCTCTGGTAAGTTGCACCAGCATTCTTTAAACTGAAAGGCGTCACTCTATAACAGAATGTTCCCCAGGGTGTAATGAATGTGGTCTTCTCCATATCCTCAGGTGCCATTTTGATATGATTATAACCGAAAAATGCGTCCATAAACGAAAAGACTTTGAATTTAGCTGTATTTTCTACCAACATATCAATGTGTGGTAGAGGGAAATCATCTTTTGGACTGACTTTATTCAAATCTCTATAATCAACACACATATGGACTTTTCCATCCTTCTTTGGAACAGGCACAATATTGGCCACCCACTGCGGATACTCAGCAGTAACAAGGAAACTGACATCAATCTGATTTTTCACTTCTTCTTTGATCTTCACTGCCATGTCAGGATGAGTTCTTCTCAATTTCTACTTGACCGACGGGCATTCTGGCTTCAACGACAATCTATGCTCCACAATCTCAGAATCCAAACCAAGCATGTCTTGATAGGACTAGGAAAATACATCTGAATATTCTCGAAGAAGATCAATCAACCCCTTCTTAACCTCTAGACACAGTCGAGACCCATTCTTGACTTCCTTCACATCATCTTTGGAACCTAAGTTGACTAACTCAATGTGCTCTTCGAATGGCTGAATGGCTTTTTCCTCGTGCTCAAGTAGACGAGACAATTCATCAGACACTTCCTCATCACTTTCTTCCTCGGCCTCAAACACAGGGAATTCAAAGTTTGGAGAAGGAGTAGGATCATTGTATTCAATGGGTTTAGAAACCAACCTGCATAATGATTTGATATTTTGATTTTAGATAAGTGATTTGTGACCAAATATTATGCAAGTGGACAATTGTATTTATTTATTTATGTTTTTTGTGATTACCATTTTCAGAAAAGCAAAAAGTAAAAATAAAACATCATAGATGTGGACGAATAGAATTGCATTTTATTAATGATCAAATTGAAAGATGCCAAATAATGTTCACTTCTCCCTTAGGCATAGGAGAGGGATTTTTAAAAACAATAAAAGAAATTACTTAGAGCGATGCATAATAACAGGAACATCGACAGTGGTCCAATTGTTGCAAGTTTTTCTATGCGTCACAAAATTGGTGCAGTCTTCATCTTCATCACCCTCGATCACTGAAGCTGAGTGTTGTTCATTACCATGAATGAACCCTCCGCTACGGAAACTGGGTTGCACATCTTCATCCTTAATCACATACGATCCTCGTTGGAAACCCAAACCAGCTCGATTCTTGTTCTCGGCGACCTCTACCATCTGGCCCCATTGATCAGAATTACCGTCTTCAACGATCTTCTGTGTGTCTTTAAAGGAGGACATAGGTGCCCCAACTCTCTTTTCTTCTGCAATTGATAGAGTTTGGAACAAAGTTCCAATCTAATCCTCAACTTCTACATTAGAGAAAGATGACATATGGATCACCAAGAGAGCCTTCTCTCCACCGACGATAACAAGCTTACCATTCTTCATGAATTTCAACTTCTGATGCAAAGTTGAAGTAACAGCTCATGCCTCATGTATCCATGGCCTTCCCAACAAGAAACTATAGGCCGGGTGGATATCCATTACTTGGAAAGTAATTTGAAAATCACTTGGACCTATCTTCATAGGAAGGTCTACCTCACCAATTAAATTCTTGCGAGAACCATCAAATGCTTTAACGATCACGCCACTGTACCTCATTGGAGCTCCTTGATACGACAATCTGGAAAAAGTTGATTTGGGGAGTACATTCAAAGAAGAACCGGTGTCAACCAACACATTTGACAGCGCATCCTCCTTGCAACTCATTGATATGTGCAACGCTAAGTTGTGATTTCTGCCTTCCTCAGGAAGTTTTTCATCACAGAAGCTCAAGTTGTTGCATGAAGTGATGTTAGCCACAATATGATCAAACTGATCCACTATCCCATCATGTTCTACATAAGCTTGCTCCAACACTTTTTGCAATGCTTCTCTATGCGCTTCAGAGTTCATGAACAGAGACAACACTGGAATTTTGGAAGGAGTTTGGAGTAACCGCTCCACCACATTAAACTCGCTCTTCTTGATTAAACGGAGTACCTCATCATCATCATTAGGCTTCAAACTACCGGATTCACCATACTGACTTTTGGAGCGCTAACCGGATCTACTGCAGGCACTTCAACCTTCTTACTGACAGATACATCTTCTACACTCTTCGGGAACACAGGCCCAAAAACACGACCGCTACGGGTCACTTTCATCACATCAGCAATACTCACAACAGAACTGGTCGTAGGCAACTGAACCTCTTGACCATTCTCTAACATAGTAGAATTATACTGATATGGAACAGCTCTATCGGATGCGTACGGGACTGGACCCGCCAACTGTATTACCAACGGCGATACCGATCGATTGCTGACACTGTTACTGTTGTTGCTGTTAAATTGGATTGTCACCCTCTCGGGTTTCTTGAACATAAGAACTATTACATTGACATCGTCACCTAAGTGACGGGACTAAAAAATATGGATCATACCTTCATCCATCAACCTCTGGATGTCTCTCTTCACGACCACACAACCTCGAGGGTTAATACTGCAAATTACACAACCATCATGGTCATGCTCACAATCAATCACCATACAAATATCTTTGTGCATCGTCACCGAGGACCTTCTAATGAAACAGACGTCATATACCTTGAACTCTCCAAGACAGCCATCCACCAAATTGACAGAAGGATTACCATGAGCAGGTAATGGGTTAGATTTGACATTAGGCGCACGGTGTAACACCCCGATGAAATTAAGATAATTGTTTAAATTAAGTTAATATTTATTTATTAATCTAATTAAATAATTAGAAATTATTGGATTATTAATATTATTGTTGGGATAATATTATAGGGTTTTATTATTGGAGTATATAAGTTGGAATTTAGAAAAATCCCATTTTTGGTAAAAAGATTATTTTCACGTGAAAAGGGAAAAGAGGCAGAAAAGGGAAAAGAGGCAGAAAAGGAAAAAGGGCAAAAAGCCAGAGAACGAAGGTTGAAGGAAAGGAAAGCTTGGAGCTCAGAGACTGCCGGATTAACTCAGGTAAGGGGGGTTTATCATCGTTTGATGGGTCTTATGGGATAGCATGTAATGGGTAGTGATGAACCTCTGAATTTGACTCTGATTGAAATGATATGTGATGAATTTGTGAAATATATTGATGAACGAAAATTGGATGATAATTGATGAAATTGTAGGAATTAGATGTAGTAAGGTTAGCGATTTGAGAAGTTGAATGTATCTGAGTTGTAATTGATAAAACGAACGAACGTGTATGAAAATTGGACTGTGAGAGGTTGGATCTGAAGGATCTCGTAGCAGAGAAAACCCATAGCAGATATGGAAAACTGGATTCTGGTCATACGCGTATGGCACTAGGCAATACGCGTATGGGATGGCTTGAAAATGGGGGTTTTGGCGCTGGTACGCGCCATACGCGTGTGATACGCGTATCCCTGGAGTGGTACGCGTATGGTGTATGCTATACGCGTATGAGTGAAAGAGATGATGTTTTGAGCGTGAAAGCGTCTCTGTTGGTACGCGTATGAGGATGTGGTACACGTAGCATACGCGTATGGGTTTGGGCATTACGCGTATGGACTTGGTCAGGTTTGGGCAATACGCGTATGGGCATAGGCAATACGCGTATGGGCAGATTTGTGATTTTCCTGAACAGTGGTCGTGCAGTTTTTGGTTGTTTAGGCTGAGTAATGTACTTAGCTGAGGTATGATGTTGTAGGGATCATTTCCCGTTGTTCTGAATAGTATAGGTATTAGTAAGAGTGTGCTAATACTATGATTGATTATGTGGCATGATATGATATGCTTTTGTTGATGATATGTGATGGTATACATGATGATGTGAATGTAGGCATTTGTGAATAGACTGTTTTATGGCTTAGAGTGTGAGCATATGTCTATTCTTGAGTTGTTGTTGTTGTTGCATTGCTAGGTGATTAGCATGCATATTGTGGCCCATTGGGGGTGGTAGCTAATTCCCATGGTGAGGAATTAGTGAGTAAATCATTTTGATTGTTGTTGATGTTTGCATGCTAGGTGATTAGCGTGCATAGCATGGCCCATTTGGGGTGGTAGCTAATTCCCATGGTGAGGGATTAGTGAGTGAGTCACTATGTCTCAAATGAGTGGGACTAGTGAGCTTGGTAGCCGTGCCTGGATTTGGACGGTGAGGTTGAACTATATGTTCACAAAATAGTCGGTACCGCATGCATGGAGTCTCATTGCATAATATATGTATGGCGTGTAATATGAATGGATGTATTCCAATATTACACGTGTAATTGTGTTGGTATTGTTGTGTTGTTATTGAGTATGATGTTGAATTAATATGCTGTTCCTGAATGTGTGTTTTGATTAGGGTGATGAAGTGTGTTGAATCACTTAACATAACATGATATTTTATAATACTCATTATATTGATTGAGGAACTCACCCTTACAACTATTTTTCAGGTAACGAGAAATGAGTTGAGTAGAAGCTAATTATTGGAGTCTAGTGTAGTCTCCGTAGTGGGTCGTGCTCTGATAGATGTAACATCGGGATGGGTTGTCTTAACTTGTTTTGAATGTTTTATTGTTGGTTGAGAACCATTTTCCATGTAATGTTTTACATGATTGATGAAATTATATCCGCTGTGTTTTATGCAATTGTTTAAGTTTTAAATTAATGAAAGAGCATGACCTCTATATTGTTGGATGGTGTGGAAGATTGTGTGACACCCTTAAAGGGCATAATTACTCTGATGTTATATTTTGATATTTAATTAAATTATTGGGGTATTTTAGAAGGGTGTTACATTAGTGGTATCAGAGCATCGTCGGTCGAGTCGAGTCGTAATTATTCTGTTTCCCCTGTACGGTATAGGTGTTGTGTAACCTATCAGTACTCATTGTTTTAGTTTGTTTGGGTTTTCAGAATAGAGATGGCTGGAAGAGGTAGAGATGATGCTGCGATTGCTGAGGCTCTGGGTATGCTAGCTGGAGTACTTGGAGGAAATCCGAATGTTGTGGGAATGGGAGCTGCTCGTCAACTGAGTGAGTTCCAGAAGAACAATCCTCCAATGTTCAAGGGAGCATACGATCCAGATGGTGCTCAGAAGTGGTTGAAGGAGATTGAGAGGATCTTCCGAGTGACTGAGTGTGCCGATAACCAGAAGGTCAGGTTCGGTACGCATATGCTGTCAGAGGAAGCAGATGATTGGTGGGTTGCTACCCGCACTGAGTTGGAATCTGCTGGGAATGCTGAGATCACTTGGGCTGTGTTCAGAGAGAGATTCCTGAGGAAGTATTTTCCAGAGGATGTTAGAGGAAAGAAAGAGATAGAATTCTTGGAATTGAAGCAGGGTAACAAGTCTGTTACTGAATATGCTGCTAAGTTCTCAGAGCTGTCAAAGTATTATACTCCCTATAGTGAGGCTGCTGGAGAATTTTTGAAATGTGTGAAGTTTGAGAACGGGTTGCGTCCCGAGATCAAACAGGCTATTGGATATCAGCGAATCAGAGTGTTTTCTGACTTGGTTGACTGTTGCAGGATTTTTGAACAGGATTCCAAGGCTAGAGCAGAGAGCTATCAGCAAAGGGTTGATAGGAAAGGCAAGAATCAGAATGATCGTGGAAAACTGTATGCAGCTGGCAAAGGTTTTCAGAGACATAGTGGGATGAAGAGGCCTAGTGGGGGAGACTCTAGTGCTCCTGCTAAGTGTTACAGATGTGGTCAGGCTGGACATCGTATCCATGAGTGTACCAGTAATGAGAAGAAATGTTTCAAGTGTGGAAAAGGTGGTCACTTGGCTGCAGACTGCCGGTTGAAGACTGTGACTTGTTTCAACTGTGGAGAGTTGGGTCATATCAGTCCACAGTGTCCTAAGCCGAAGAAAGAGAATCAGTCAGGAGGCAAGGTCTTTGCTTTATCGGGTTCTGAGACTTCTGCAGATGATCGTTTGATCCGAGGTACGTGTTATATTAATGGCTTTCCTCTTGTAGCTATTATTGACACCGGTGCTACTCATTCCTTTATATCTTTGGATTGTGCTGTGAAACTTAAGTTAGAGATATCTGAGATGCGTGGTAGTATGGTGATTGATACTCCTGCAAAGGGTTCAGTGACTACTACTTCGGTTTGTTTGAATTGTCCTTTGAGTATTTTTGGTAGAGACTTTGGAATGGATCTTGTGTGTCTTCCACTAGTACAGGTTGATGTTATCCTGGGTATGAACTGGTTAGTGTTTAACCGAGTCTATATCAACTGTTTTGATAAGACTGTGATTTTTCCTGAAATTGAGGAAGGAAAGAGTTTGTTTCTATCTGCAAGGCAGGTGAATGAGGAAGTAGCAGACGGGGCAGAGTTGTTTATGCTATTAGCGACTTTGGAGGCTAAAGATAAACTGGTGATTGGCGATCTAGCAGTGGTGTGTGATTTTCCTGAGGTGTTTCCTGAAGAAGTGAATGAATTGCCACCAGAGCGTGAAGTTGAGTTCTCGATTGATTTGGTACCTGGTACTAGACCGATATCGATGGCTCCGTACCGTATGTCTGCTGTTGAGTTAGCTGAATTGAAGAGTCAGTTGGAAGATCTGTTGGATAAGAAATTTATTCGTCCGAGTGTGTCACCGTGGGGTGCACCAGTGTTGTTGGTTAAGAAGAAAGAAGGTACTATGAGGTTGTGTGTGGACTACAGGCAACTGAATAAAGTGACGATCAAGAATCGGTATCCTTTGCCGAGGATTGATGATTTGATGGATCAGTTGGTTGGTGCGAGTGTGTTCAGTAAAATAGATTTGAGATCTGGGTATCATCAGATACGTGTGAAAACTGAGGATATTCAGAAGACTGCTTTCAGAACAAGGTATGGACATTATGAGTATTTTGTGATGCCTTTTGGTGTGACTAATGCGCCTGGAGTATTTATGGAGTATATGAATAGGATTTTCCATCCATATCTAGATCAGTTTGTTGTGGTGTTTATTGATGACATATTGGTGTATTCGAAGTCTGAAGAAGAACATGCTGAGCATTTGAGAGTGGTTTTAGAAGTTCTACGAGAAAAGAGGTTATTTGCTAAACTGTCTAAGTGTGAATTTTGGTTAGAGGAGGTTAGTTTTCTTGGTCATGTGATTTCAAGAGGTGGTGTTGCTGTTGATCCTTCTAAGATAGAAGCGGTATCTAAGTGGGAAGCTCCGAAGTCTGTTGCTGAGATTCGAAGTTTTCTTGGTTTGGCTGGTTATTATAGGAAGTTCATTGAAGGATTTTCTAAGTTGGCGTTACCGTTGACGATGTTGACTAGAAAAGGGCAAGTGTTTGTTTGGGACTCAAGATGTGAAGAAGGTTTCCAAGAGTTAAAGAGAAGGTTAACTACTGCTCCTATTTTGATATTACCGAGTCCGTCAGAACTATTTGAGGTTTACTGTGATGCTTCATTGTTGGGTTTGGGTGGTGTGTTGATGCAGAATAAGCAAGTTATAGCTTATGCTTCGAGACAGCTGAGGGTTCATGAGAGGAACTATCCGACACACGATTTAGAGTTGGCAGCTGTGGTATTTGTTCTGAAGTTGTGGAGGCATTATTTGTACGGATCAAGATTTGAGGTTTTCAGTGATCATAAAAGTTTGAAGTATTTGTTTGATCAGAAAGAGCTGAATATGAGACAGAGGAGATGGTTAGAATTTCTGAAGGATTATGACTTTGGTTTGAATTACCATCCGGGTAAAGCAAATGTAGTGGCGGATGCGCTGAGTCGGAAATCATTACATATGTCTATGTTAATGGTTAAGGAATTGGATTTGATTGAGCAGTTTAGAGACTTGAGTTTGGTGTGTGAGAGTACTCACAATAGTGTTAAATTGGGAATGCTGAAGTTAACGAGTAATATTTTGGATGAGATTAGAGAGGGTCAGAAATCCAATATGTTTTTGGTTGATAAGTTGACTTTAGTGAATCAAGGTCAAGGTGGTGAATTCCGAGTTGATAAGAATGGTATTTTGAAATTTGGAAGTCGGGTGTGTATTCCGGATGTTACTGAGCTTAAGAAGAGTATTCTTGAAGAAGGACACCGTAGTGGCTTGAGTATTCATCCTGGAGCTACAAAGATGTATCATGATTTGACAAAGCTATTTTGGTGGCCGGGAATGAAAAGAGAAATTGCGAGTTTTGTTTATTCCTGTTTGACTTGTCAGAAGTCAAAGATTGAGCATCAGAAGCCGTCTGGGCTAATGCAACCGTTGGCTATTCCAGAGTGGAAGTGGGATAGTATCAGTATGGATTTTGTTTCTGGGTTACCGAGGACAAGTAGGAATTTTGAGGCTATTTGGGTGATTGTTGATAGATTGACGAAGTCGGCTCATTTCATTCTGATCAGAATGGATTATCCGTTAGAAAGATTAGCCGAGTTGTATATTGAGAAGGTTGTAAGTTTGCATGGTATTCCGTCTAGTATTGTTTCGGACAGAGATCCTAGATTTACATCGAAGTTCTGGGAAGGTTTGCAGAAGGCTTTGGGAACTAAGCTGAGATTGAGTTCTGCATATCATCCGCAGACTGATGGTCAGACTGAGAGGACGATTCAGTCACTGGAGGATCTTTTGAGGGCTTGTGTTTTGGAAAAGGGAGGTGCTTGGGATGGTTATTTGCCTTTGATTGAGTTTACCTACAACAATAGTTTTCATTCGAGCATTGGTATGGCACCGTTTGAAGCTTTGTATGGTAGGAGATGTCGGACACCGTTATGTTGGTATGAGTCCGGTGAGAGTGCTGTGGTTGGACCGGAGATTGTTCAACAGACTACAGAAAAGATTAAGATGATTCAGGAGAAGATGAGAATTGCTCAGAGTCGTCAGAAGAGTTATCATGATAAGAGGAGGAAGTCACTTGAGTTCCAAGAGGGAGATCATGTGTTTCTTCGTGTTACTCCGATAACTGGGGTTGGTCGAGCTTTGAAGTCGAAGAAGTTGACACCTCGATTTATTGGTCCTTATCAGATTTTGGAGAGGATAGGGGAGGTAGCCTATCGTGTCGCTTTACCGCCGTCGCTTGCGAATTTGCATGAGGTTTTTCATGTGTCTCAGTTGATGAGGTACATTCACGATCCGTCGCATGTAGTCCAAGTAGATGATGTACAGGTGAGAGATAACCTGACTGTTGAAACATCACCTATGAGGATCGAGGATCGAGAGTTGAAGCAGTTGCGGGGTAAAGAGATCGCCTTGGTGAAGGTAGCTTGGGGAGGACCAGCAGGTGGCAATGTGACTTGGGAACTTGAGAGTCAGATGAAGGAGTCTTATCCTGAGTTGTTCGCTTGAGCTATGTTTTCGAGGACGAAAACTCTTTTAGTGGGGGAGAGTTGTAACACCCCGATGAAATTAAGATAATTGTTTAAATTAAGTTAATATTTATTTATTAATCTAATTAAATAATTAGAAATTATTGGATTATTAATATTATTGTTGGGATAATATTATAGGGTTTTATTATTGGAGTATATAAGTTGGAATTTAGAAAAATCCCATTTTTGGTAAAAAGATTATTTTCACGTGAAAAGGGAAAAGAGGCAGAAAAGGGAAAAGAGGCAGAAAAGGAAAAAGGGCAAAAAGCCAGAGAACGAAGGTTGAAGGAAAGGAAAGCTTGGAGCTCAGAGACTGCCGGATTAACTCAGGTAAGGGGGGTTTATCATCGTTTGATGGGTCTTATGGGATAGCATGTAATGGGTAGTGATGAACCTCTGAATTTGACTCTGATTGAAATGATATGTGATGAATTTGTGAAATATATTGATGAACGAAAATTGGATGATAATTGATGAAATTGTAGGAATTAGATGTAGTAAGGTTAGCGATTTGAGAAGTTGAATGTATCTGAGTTGTAATTGATAAAACGAACGAACGTGTATGAAAATTGGACTGTGAGAGGTTGGATCTGAAGGATCTCGTAGCAGAGAAAACCCATAGCAGATCTGGAAAACTGGATTCTGGTCATACGCGTATGGCACTAGGCAATACGCGTATGGGATGGCTTGAAAATGGGGGTTTTGGCGCTGGTACGCGCCATACGCGTGTGATACGCGTATCCCTGGAGTGGTACGCGTATGGTGTATGCTATACGCGTATGAGTGAAAGAGATGATGTTTTGAGCGTGAAAGCGTCTCTGTTGGTACGCGTATGAGGATGTGGTACGCGTAGCATACGCGTATGGGTTTGGGCATTACGCGTATGGACTTGGTCAGGTTTGGGCAATACGCGTATGGGCATAGGCAATACGCGTATGGGCAGATTTGTGATTTTCCTGAACAGTGGTCGTGCAGTTTTTGGTTGTTTAGGCTGAGTAATGTACTTAGCTGAGGTATGATGTTGTAGGGATCATTTCCCGTTGTTCTGAATAGTATAGGTATTAGTAAGAGTGTGCTAATACTATGATTGATTATGTGGCATGATATGATATGCTTTTGTTGATGATATGTGATGGTATACATGATGATGTGAATGTAGGCATTTGTGAATAGACTGTTTTATGGCTTAGAGTGTGAGCATACGTCTATTCTTGAGTTGTTGTTGTTGTTGCATTGCTAGGTGATTAGCATGCATATTGTGGCCCATTGGGGGTGGTAGCTAATTCCCATGGTGAGGAATTAGTGAGTAAATCATTTTGATTGTTGTTGATGTTTGCATGCTAGGTGATTAGCGTGCATAGCATGGCCCATTTGGGGTGGTAGCTAATTCCCATGGTGAGGGATTAGTGAGTGAGTCACTATGTCTCAAATGAGTGGGACTAGTGAGCTTGGTAGCCGTGCCTGGATTTGGACGGTGAGGTTGAACTATATGTTCACAAAATAGTCGGTACCGCATGCATGGAGTCTCATTGCATAATATATGTATGGCGTGTAATATGAATGGATGTATTCCAATATTACACGTGTAATTGTGTTGGTATTGTTGTGTTGTTATTGAGTATGATGTTGAATTAATATGCTGTTCCTGAATGTGTGTTTTGATTAGGGTGATGAAGTGTGTTGAATCACTTAACATAACATGATATTTTATAATACTCATTATATTGATTGAGGAACTCACCCTTACAACTATTTTTCAGGTAACGAGAAATGAGTTGAGTAGAAGCTAATTATTGGAGTCTAGTGTAGTCTCCGTAGTGGGTCGTGCTCTGATAGATGTAACATCGGGATGGGTTGTCTTAACTTGTTTTGAATGTTTTATTGTTGGTTGAGAACCATTTTCCATGTAATGTTTTACATGATTGATGAAATTATATCCGCTGTGTTTTATGCAATTGTTTAAGTTTTAAATTAATGAAAGAGCATGACCTCTATATTGTTGGATGGTGTGGAAGATTGTGTGACACCCTTAAAGGGCATAATTACTCTGATGTTATATTTTGATATTTAATTAAATTATTGGGGTATTTTAGAAGGGTGTTACACACGGTCCTCAAAGGACAACATCCCACTCTTGACCAACTTCTGGACTTCATATTTCAAGGGGTAACAGTTCTCGATATCATGGCCAGGAGCCCCTTGGTGAAAGGCATAGTGAATCTCTGGCTTGTACCACCATGGATGTGGTTCTAGAATCTGTGGCAGATTTCTTGGTTGTAGAAGGTTCTTGAGAACCAGAGATGGATACAATTCAGCATAAGACATAAAACTCGGGTCGAAAGAGACCTTCTTTCTCTCAAAAATACTAGAATCTGTGGCGGATTTCTTGTTGTTATAGTTGTTTATTCTTTGTTGTGCCTGTTGTTGACGTTGTTATTGAACTGGCATAGATTGATTGTTGGAAAATACTGGAATAACAGATGATACTTGATGATGGTGTTGACGGGGTTTCAGACTTCTTTTGACATGAGGCCTCCTCTGCCTCCCAACGGATACTGCATTGGTTTCAGCTTCCTTCTTCTTAGTGAAACTGTTACCATACCTCTTGCTTGATGATGCCTCTTCTTTATACAACCGTCCCTTACGGACACCTTCTTCTAATCTCATCGCCATATTTACCATTTCGGTAAAATCACTGGGGGCACTAGCAATCATTCGTTTATAGTAAAATGAGCTTAGGTTCTTGAGAAAAATCTTGGTCATCTCCTTTTCTTCCAAAGGAGGGGTAATCTGAGCGACTAGCTCTCTCCATCTCCGGGCATACTCTTTGAACGTCTCCTTATCCTTTTGAGACATCGACCTCAACTGGTCCCTATCCGGCGCCATATCCATATTATACTTGTACTGCTTCACAAAGGCCTCACACAAATCATTAAATATGCGGACAATCGCATTATCCAAACCCATGTACCACCTCAAAGCGGCACCAGTCAGTTTGCATCGATATCTTTCTAGGATACATGACGAGATGACTGAGCGGACAGGTATTCCCTTTATACTTTTCAAAGTCAGTGACTTTGATCTTCATCGGGATCTGAACATTGGGAACCAAGCAAAGTTCCACAACACTCTTACCAAACAAGTCCATTCCCCTCAAGGTCTTCAACTCCTTTCGCAGCTCAAGGAATTGGCTTTCATTTCATCCATCTTCTCATAGACATCCGGACCCTCAGACGACTCGGAATGGTAGATGGTATCCTCAACACGAGGCAAGGTATGAACAATTGGAGGAGTGTCATACCCTGATTTTGACCCTGAAATTTTTTCCCATCAATCATTCCTTTACATTTCTCCTCATGACCATTTCATCTGGTCATGAAGCTATCCACTATTTTGTTTTGACCCATCACCACCTGCTATTCCCGAAACCTTTGGTGTTGATAACCGATCAAGTTTCATTGAAGAGTTTACACCCAGAAGCATGTGATGGATCGAGTTGTGTAAAAGGAGGTGTGGCAATGTATTTTACACATCTTTAGGTTTATTTGCTTTGGGTAAGAATGGAGTAAGAGGCTCCATGACTGCATTTGGGAGATGATTAATTTAATGAAAAGGAACCTAATGGAGTAAAATCATTTGCGACTTTTGTTCAATTGGCTTTTACTTAGTTCAACTGTAGGTTCAGTGTGGGTGTTACCGGCGTTTTTGGTTTGGCATGCAAAAGCTTGGCATTGGGGATTCCTCATCGTAACTTTGTTTTCTTCCATTGGTTTTGTTGCATGTGCTCTTGGTAAACCGTTTTACCATATCGAAATGCCCAACAAAAAACCCATTATGATGGATTGGAGACAAGTTGGTTTGATTATCTCTGCTTTGAATCTATTGACTTTGGTGTGTTTTTGTGCAACTTTTGTCCCAGCTGATAATTACCTTATAGATTGTGGATCAACTTCAACTACTTCAGTGGGTAACCTCAATTTCACTTCAGATACTTTATCTAAGAAGTCACTTACAACTCAACAAGAAATTCTTGCTACTACTTCTGCAAATTCAGTTTCTTCTAAAGATGATGAATCACCATTTTATAGAACTGCAAGAGTTTTCACTGGATCTTCAAAGTACACTTTTCCAATTAACCAACAGAAGAATCCTTTTATGAAGGAATATTCTATCAATGTTACCACAGATACCCTTGAGATTACCTTCCATCCTTTGGATAGTTCGGTTGCATTTGTGAATGAAATTGAGGTTGTTTCTGCCCCTGATGATCTCATTACTGATGATGCTTTTAACTTGAATCCGTTGACGTCGTATTCGGGTTTGGGGGCTCAGGCTTTGGAGACTGTTTAGAGGGTTAACATGGATAGTTCAGTTGTTACATTTGGAGAGGATCCTCTTTAGAGAACTTGGGTTTTCATATCAAAAGTTTTTTCTAACATCGAACCTTGCCAATGATGTTTCGAATATTCTTGGTGTTAAGTATGCTGATGGAGGAGCAACACAAAACACTGCTTCGCCTAGTGTTTATGGTACTGCCGCGAAGATGAACACGGACACGTCCACCGATGATACTAATCTTAATTTCAATGTGACATGGCAATTTGATGTGGAGCCTGGATTTCAATACCTTGTTCGAGCTCACTTTTGTGATATAGTCAGTAAAGCTCTCAATTTACTTTACTTCAATGTTTATATTGACTCAATGGAAGCTGCTAAGGATCTTGATCTTAGTTCTAAAGGTAATAATGTTTTGGGTGTTCCATATTCTATGGATTTGATTACGCCACTAGCTGACAATAATAAACTAAATGTAAGTATTGGCGCTTCCACTTCGAATAAGGACAACCCCTATGCTATTTTGACTGGGCTGGAGATCATGAAAATGAACAATTCTATTAGCAGTCTCAGTGCAAATGCGGCGTCTGGTGCTGGTGGTGATACCTCTGGTTCGAGTTCTAGTCATGTTGGCCTGATAGCTGGTGTGAGTGTTGAGGTAGTGAGTGCAGTGGTCTTGGCCGGAGTTTGCTGCATACTATGTAGAAAAAGAAGGAGGTTGGCACAACAAAGGTAGTCAAATACATGGATTCCTTTATCCGTCAACGATACACATTTCATAGATATGGCATTTCATAACGAAACCAAAAAGATTGATATTGATCTTTGATATTTGGATTAAAATCCTTTCTTACACTACAAACATACACATAAGAACATAAGCATATTACATCATGAGCAAATCCTAAATCACTACCTAGAATTACAACGTGTTCATCGGATTTTGAGTCAAAATTGAAATGAATTTGGAGTTCTCTAGCCAAGATCTGCTGGTTCGTGCCCATGAACTGTGGGGTTTGCTTCCTAGCTTTTGTCGCCATGCAACTAATACTCACCAAAGTTTTGCTCGTCTATGTGATGCCCATTATACTTTTCTTAAAAAAGGACGTCTCCATGCATGAAAATGTTTCAACGGAATTATAGATGCTTGTGAATAAGATATATGCTGCACCAAACCACACAACAGTCAAGACCCAAGATGCAAGCAGGCCATTATTGAATCAGAGCAAGGGACTAGGAAGCTCACCATTTGGTTATGCCGTGAGATTCCCCAAACCAATTTGCAAGTGAGGATTGCAACCGGCACCATTTCTGCAGCAATTCTTGCCTCCAAACGAATCATACCAAAGCCATGTGAAAACCATGCCAAATCATCATATAATTTCCAAGCAGAACCCTGCAACAAGCTCCATTAGAATCAAAATCATGAAACCGTACAAAATTGCATAAGTAATTATAAAACAATGTTAAACTTCTACATAATCTCACACCAGAAGCACAACATGACATCCAAAATGCTATGAACAGCCAGGTTGCAGTAGCTGCTCATTAAGTTGGTACCGATTCAAGAAATTGACTTGATAAGTTGCCTGGGAATTAAGAAATTGACACAGTGGGGCCTATCCATCAAGATGCACCACTCGGTCCAGAAATATTGAGGTGGGAGGAGGCAGTTACAAAAGTACAGGCTGCTTTCAGGAGTTATTTGGCTCGGAGAGCATTTAGAGCCTTAAAGGCATAATAAGGTTACAAGCACTTATTTGTGGGATTTTGGTTAGAAGACAAGATGTTGTTACATTATGTTATATGTATGGAATTGTCAAATTACAAGGACCTGCTCGTGGACAAAGAGTTAGACAGTCTGATGTTGGTTTTAAAATTCATGAGAAGTGCAATCCATTAAGACTTCAAGATGACGAACCTGTCAATCCAGTTGCTATATCTGATAAAATTATGAAGCTGTCAGCAAATAATTTCATCCGAAAGCTTATTGCTTCTTCTACTACAATGATGGCCATGCGTTTGCAATATGTTTGTGGCAATCCAAACTCAGTCTTAAGTTGGTTGGAGTGCTGGTCAGCATCTCATTTTTGGAGGCCATTGAAAATCCGGGATACTAAGTTTCGGAAAAAAAGCAAGGTAATATTGCAACTGGAGATGCTCACACAAGCAAGTCAAAACAGACCCACAAGAAGCTTTCTACTACGAATTTCGACCAAGCCCCAGCACAAGCTAATCCTGAATTTGAAGAAACAAAATGAAATGTAAGGAAATTTCCAAACCAACCCTTATGCTCACAAACTCGACGTGTCCTCCTGCAAACATCAAACAACACAGTTACATTCCAATAACTCCAAGAAAACACATATTATATTCAAGTGAATTCGCAGCAGTGAATAACCGTTTACCGGCGGTAAAAGTCCACAAGCAACAAAAGGGAATCGAAACATTTTCAGAAGAAGGTACAAGGTACAGGTTACCTTTTTTCAGAATAAACATCAAAGTGGGGTAGAAAACTGGCAATACCGCAAGCGCTTCCAAGTCCGATACCCCTTTGATCTCAGTGGCCAATTCAAAAACCCTAGCAATGTGACTATAAAAGGAGTCACCACTGTTCAAGGAGAGGGAGGACGAACCCTAAGAGAGACGGAACGAAATCGATCAGGGTGATTCTTGAGAGCCCAAGCAAAGTAGTAAAAGCATTGATTACAAAGGAGAAAGCAGATAGGGAATCACATACCTGTTTACTCGCTTCCGAGGCATCCCGACGGTAGATTTCTCCCCTTTTCGTCGTTTCACTTTCAGATTCATAAACATGTGTATAGTTCCTCTTTTCTTTGATTTATTTATTCCGCTGCAAGACGATCGTCTTTGTTTCGTTTGATATTGGAAGTTAACTTCGGTGATTAGGGTTCAGGATTTGGTGAGTGTCCTTTGCATTTGTCTTTTCTTTTTCTTTTAAGACTGAGGCTCGGTTCGTGTGAGGAGAAATAGATTTTTGATGGAGAGGTACATTGTGTGAGTGTTTTAAGTTGAGAGGAGAGAGGTTGAGGCGGAGGGGATACCTCGTGTTCATCTTCGTTTTGCATTAAGTGAGTTAAGGCCAGAGAAAAGCAGCGCCTTTCCCACTGCCCGAGGCTGTCTACCACCTCGTTTTCTCCCTCTGCATTAATGGTTTTTCGGTCCCCATGTGACCGTTAGCTGTGGATTTCCCTTTTCCCCACGTTCTCATGTGGATCCGGTTTAGGGTTTGGTTGACCTGCCTGGATTTTGCCCTAATGGGCCTCATGGGTCTTCAGGTCCCACCCGTTTGTGAAGCTTCCCTTTTTTTTATGTTGGCCTATTTGGTTTGCTTTCTTTTCTTTTTTTTTTTGAAAAAAATCCAAATTTTGTTTGATTTAGCTGCAGTCCTGTTTGCCAATTAAGTTTTATTATTATTATTATTATTATTATTATTATTATTATTATTAATAATAATAATAATAATAATAATAATAATTATAATAATAATAATAACTCACATTTAATTATATAGTCTTACTATTTAACTAACATGTTTCTATTATTTTTTCATTTTTATTTTTTTAATATAACTTAGGCAATTATTCTTTCTTTGGGATTTATGTGAATTATTATACTTGTGCTTGTTACTTCATTTGTACAAATTATTTATTTTACGTGTGAGGTATGTTACAATCATGATAAATCATTTCAGTTTCATTGATAAAAAGAAAAACCATTCAAAAAATAATAAATAGATCACTTAATTCTCGATTCGACGTCGAGTCCTCATTACCACACCCTTGTAAGTCGATCGCTTTTAAGCAATCGCCACCAACCTCACATAGCTTACTCTTGGGCTTCCTTACAATGAGACCATTCCCTTGCACCTACACTCATGCATTGTTTATTCGTTGATTGGGCCTGATCTAATTATTTCAATATCTTGAATCCCCATTCGACAAAATGTACCCCCACTCCCATAGCATATAATAATTTTAATGCTTTATTTCTTTATTTGCTTGACTGTTTAGCTAGTTACTAACACAAGAATAAAATCAACTTCTTTTCAAAATTATCAAAAATAATGACTCAATCCAACGTTGAATAATTTCTCAATAAACAAATCCATTCATTTATATCTATTCCCTTTCTTTCAAACCTACATTCAAATCTTTCTCAATCACTCATCAAATGCTTGATCCAACGTCAAGCCATTTTCACAATAAAAACTCAAAAAACTTAATTCATATTTAAGCCTTTTCAATAAAGATGGAAATGGAACGTGGTGGATACCATGCACTTCTGAGACTAGGGTTCGAGATGGATGTTTCGCCTATCTTAGCTCTCGCCATCATCCAAATCCATCTATTCTGTTTCTCTCAAACATTCATTCAAATTTCTTTTAAACGTCCATCAATGCTTGATCCAACGTCAAGCCATTTTCATAATAAAACTCAAAATACTTAATTCCTATTTAACACTTTTCAACAAGGATGGAAATGGAACATGGTGGATACCATGCACTCCTGGGATTAAGATTCGAGGTGGATGCCTCGCCTATCTTAGCTCTCGCCATCATTTAAAATTGTCAATGCGGTTTCTTCAAACCCTTTCCCAATCAAATTCAAAACACTTAATCCTAATTAAACACTTTTGCAAGTAAGATGGAAATGGAACGTGGTGGATACCACACACTCCTGAGACTAGGATTCAAGATGGATATCTCGCCCATCCAAGTTCTCGCCATTACTCAAAACACATCAAACCAATCAATTTCTTTTCTCGCCACCGTACGATTGACTCTTAAATATTTTCTCAAACGAAAGTTACTTTGTTTCAAAACAATGCAAGACAATGTTTCTCCACTTGTTTTGGGTAGTCCAACAATGTTTTCGTCGATTTGACACAAAGTAGCTTTCGCTAAAATCGACCAACAAACAAACATTTTCTACCCAGAACTACGTAAGCCTTGATTTCTCTATCTGAGATACGTAGGAGCAGGATTTGTAAATCTTGTCAGGCCCACTAATAAAAAACTTAGGTTTAGTCCTTCCTCGAAAATCCAAAAACATTCTCCTATCTTCTATTCTTTCTTTCCCACCTAATAACTTGAAGCCCAACATTTCAAACTAACACTAATGCGCATAATTAACCCAACGGTTCCCATTGAGTACAACGAACGTGAGGGGTGCTAATACCTTCCCCTTGCGTAATCGACTCCCGAACCCTGATTTGGTTGCGATGAACAATATCATTGTCGTACTTTCTTGGGTTTTTTCGATATTTCCCCTTTCCTTTTTAGGAATAAATAAAGTTCGGTGGAGACTCTGTTCAGTCCATCATTGCAAGTGTGCGGTTGCGCTTCGCTAGGTCGTTCTCTCATTTCTTTTCTGAGGTACGACAGATGGCGACTCTGCCGGGGATATCTATTCCCTAAGTGAGTCAAGCCTAGTTAGGACGTTTGTGTGCTTTTGTTTGTTTAATTGTGTGGATTTTCCTTATTTATTGCTTTTACTATCTTTATTATTATATTGATATATTTTTTGTATATTGGTGTAGCGGGGTATTCATTACCTTTTGATTTATTGACTAAATCAAAAGTAAGCATACAATTCGAGTCACCACCGCACTTTTATTCATCCAAAGGAAAGGTTAGAAAGCGAACAAAAACCAAGTAAGAAGTTTTATCAAATAATAAACTAATAAAAATGTCAGAGATCTAGGAAAGGGGGTTGGTTATGAAATGGGAAGGTTTTAAGCACCCAAAACATCCTTAGTACTCTAAGGGAGCCCTTTTTGCAAATGTGTGTTGCAGGTTGGTATTTGTGAAAATATTTGTGCAAATAAGATTGGAGAGATGAGAGGAGAATATACATTATATTTACAATTTTGTTGTTTGAATGGATAAACCCATTGCCTACGTACCATCACAAAAGGTAGGATCAAAACCTCGTAGTTCGGGGTAGAAATCTCAAAAAAGATTGGTGAATTGATTTGATCAAAGACCTTAAGGTCTTTTGTTATCAAAGGGAGAAAACTCAACCTAAACCAACAATCCACCATGTGAGGAGAGCTTCAACATACTAGTGAGGGATCCACCCTATAATAAGTATGGAAGACTTATAGTCCAATCACTAAGGATAAGGTGAGGTTTACATCAACCACTATGATAACTCAAACCTATGGCTAATGTTTATGAAAAACGTTTTTAACAAAGGTGGCCATTGGAACCACAAAAATAACTTGAAGTGAGTTGTATTTACAAGTTAGAAGTATTTACAAAATGAGGTCAAAGTTGACTTAAGATTCATTCACAATAAGTATTAATGAAAAGAGTTTGAAAAATCAAAGGCATAAGGCCTAGGTTTCTAGTTTGAAAACAATGTCAAAGTTTGCACAAAATGAGTTTGGCTTGGGTTAGAGTGAGGAGAAGGAGAGAAGGGCTAGTCCTAAACATGCAAATATGAGAGAAGAGATAAAACCCTTGGAGTTCCTTTTCTAAGTCCTTTCTCCTTTTTGTATTGGGTTCACACAAACAAAGACAACACAAATACAAAGCAACAATATATTTATTCACAATAATATGCTCAAATGAGCAAAAGGAAAATGGCATAAACATAAAATATGAGCTCAAGTGAGCAAAGGGAAAAAAGCAATATAAATAAATGAGTAAGAATAAAGTGCATTAAAGTAAATTGCAAGAAATTAAATGCTTGAATTATAGTTAGTAGTTAATGGTTATGTTAGTGTGTCGTAAGACAATTTAGCGCTATGTTAAGCAATCGTAAGTGGACTAATGTAGTAGTCACACCTATCTGAGGCCGGTCAATAAAACTATAGGCAAATAAACACAAGTTAGAGGTCATGACTAGTAAGCCAAGCTCCTACAACTTGCCATGCCAAAAGAAAAGAAAGAAAGCCTTGTATTTTAAGTTTTTTGCTTGACCAAGAAGCAACCTATCTTGGACACAAAGCAACTCACTTGATCTTTGATCAAGTTGAGTTTGATTTGGATCAAAGAAGGTTAAGCCTCTCATATGTTAAGACTAACCACAAACCATCAACTCATTGGCCAAAAGAAAAATAAGAAATAAGATGAAGATGAAATGAAATGGAAAGAACAAAAGGAGAATTCAAATGACATAATCAAAACACAATGATCAAATGTGAATCAAATCATCATCAATCAATGTAAAACAGAAGAGAAATGAAGATTAGAGGTCAACAAAGTCAAACATATTTTTTTTTGGTATTTTTGAAATTAAAAAAAAATGCAAAATTAAAATGGAAAAAATATGGTCAAACCTCAAATTCAATTCAAATCAACTTCAACAAGTCCAATTGAATCATCATAGGTCTAACATGGTCAAACAAGGTTTGACAAAAAATTTCAACATTTTTTTGAAAACAGAAACTATTTTAAAACAATTAAAAACAAAGCAAAATAACACAAATGAATTAAAATCTCAAATCAATTAAGAAATTGATGAGACTATTTTTCATAGACTTATCATGATCCATATGTGTTAATAAAATATTTTTGGAATTTTCAGATATCAAAAAGTATTTCAAATGAATTAATAACTATTAAAAACAAAAAAATTCACAAAAAATATTAAATGAAGTCACAAAAATAATTAAAAATCATATTATGAAACTAGATTTTTCAAGATTTTTTTTTCCATTGGTCTCATATTTTTGTGACCTCAAATAAAAGAGTTATGAATTTTTGAAATAAAAGAAATTAAAAGAAATTAAAACAGAAAATAGAAAATGAGAAAAATCAGCAGCGCTTGGATGGCTTTCATTAAATGATGTGGACTCATCAAGCGACTCAGAAGGGCGTTCTCACCATAGTCCACAGTCAAGCGCACAACACACTCAATTAAAATAAGTAAACATAACGCATGGCCGAGATTAGAACGTTGGAGAGAGATCTGAAGGTCATGATGCATCCATGTGGGGACGGTGGTGGAAACCACCATCTTCTCCGGTGGACCAACCAATTCCAGCCACCAGTTGCAGGTTTTTGAACCTTAACTAAAATGCACGATCCAGGTACCAAAATGAAGCTGGGGTGATGTACATCACCCCTGTAGTCTTGGATTGTCCTCAAGATTTCTATCAAGTGAGAAATCTGAGCTTGAAATTCAAGGTGTGCAAACTAAAATGCTTCAAATTTTGAAATCAAGACCACCACTGGCCTGTCTCTTGCTCGAGGTCTTCAGAAAACAGTTTGAACACAAGCAATTCACATTGTATGATGAGATTCAAGTCAAAACAGTTTGATGAGATACCTTTGAAGAGCAGCTTTGTGCAGCACGATCTACTCAAACTTTTGCTTCCAATTTGATCTTGAGATGTGATATGAATGCAAGGTTAAGGAATAAGACTTGAAGATCAACTGATTGTGTTCAAATTCAAGCTTGAATTTGAGAAACAAAAATTAGAATTCCTTTGAGTATGGTTAGGGTTTGATTTCAGCAGAGCTTCAGATCACTATAAGGTTGAAGTTTGAATGAGGGAGAGCGTGTATTTATAGCTGAACTGCAAGCAAAGTGAGGAAATACTCGTATGCATGATCATTGGGTCCTCCATGCATGGGCCTGTACAGGCGCATATGAGAGCCAAACTCAAGTGTAATTGCAAGCTGAGCTCATTCTGAATTGAATTGGACGTGCAATTGGCCTTGTGTTTGCTTGTGCATGAAGATTCCAAGTGAATTGAATAATTGATCATAAATGTTCACCTCTTCGAAAGTCACACATAGAAAATCCAAACGTATGCATGTGTGTAATGGTTGGAAAGGTCTTGACATAAGGAACAAAATCTATGTTGGGCAAAAATCCATTTGGAGTTTGGAAAATTGTGAAAACTGGCCTTGAAGTTTGAGGTACAAAACATGTCTTTAGAAAATTTGCCTAAAATTATAAACTTCAAGGGAATGATACCTTAATTGAATCTATTCCTCATTTTTTATGATTTTGAGGTAAGGTACAAAACATTTCTTTTGCATCATTTGGATTTTTAATGAGAAAGTTATGGGCACTTGAAGTTGGACATTTTTCAAATTCAATGGTTTTGGTCCAAAGTGACCTATAATGTTTTGTATTATCACATGTGTTTATTTTAGGATTATGAAATCTTGTCCAACATAACATTTGAATTAGACATCTTAAGCTTTCCAATGCAATTGGTCTCACTTCGAAATCATAAAAAATGAGCAAGTTAGGTCCTTGGGAAGTTGACCCAAACTTAGGGTTTCAGTCAAAATGACCTATAATGTTTTGAAATGAATGATGACCTTACAAGTTTCAAATGGATTTGTGATGAACATGAAAGTTGTTCATAGGGTTCTTAAGAACAAGTTTTCTCTTGGGGTCATCTTCATTTAACAAACACATAAAAAGTTAGGTCTTAGTGATCCTCAGTTTGGTCAGATACCTTGACTGGTCAACTTCTCAAGGCCAAACTTCAAATCTTGATGAATAAATGATTGAGGATACCCACATAAGCTCATATATGCATAAAATGATGAATGAAAGAACTTACCTTGATTTAATTTTATCATAGGTTGAGGTTGCTTCATGAGAAAGGCACAATCAATGCACAATTGAATTAGGGTTTCCTTAGGAAACAAGCCTCAAGATCTTTGGTTTATCTTGATCAAATTGGCAAATTGAGATACTTGGGAGACATATATGATGATTAGGAACTTTTTGAACCATTGTCATGCTTGTTTTCATCTTCATCTAGCCACTTCATTGAGTATAGGAGCCTCCTAGGTGCAGGGGATCACCTGATCACTTGAGCTTCAAAACAAAAAGAGTTAGTGATATATTTTTGTGATTTTGGTTAGTAAACAAGATAATAAAATCAATAATATACAATACAAGCATGATTGGTGGTATCAAACCAACTCACATAAGTCCCAACCCTAGAGTTAAGGAGCCACACATGCTATGATCCTTGAGGCAATGCAATGAGCAATGATATGATGCAATGAGGGATCTTAGGGTCAAAATTAGGGTCTTACAAATTCCCCTATTTAAGGTCATTCTAGCCAGAGATATGAAGGTTAAAATCTTCGTCTCGACGAGGTAGAATGGACTTAAATAATAACAAAGAGACGAATTTTGGTCCCTAAGAGACCTCATGATGCAAATGTATGCATGCAAAAGTTAATACTCTGCGGGGAAATATGTCCACAAAGGAAAAAGAAATCAGAGAGAGACTGAAAGTCCATAGGAGTAGCACACTCACTAGAGAGACAAAGACTCTGGGGAGAAATAAGGGTAAAAATGCGTGAGCAGGTCACGACTTGAAAACTTGCTGTGAGACACGAAGCGATTCCATGAAAATAAATCGATGGAAAGACTCGAGCTGACGCAAAGATGCATGTATTGGGGAATATGTTGGTGTAAGCCCTAGAGGCCAATACTTTTGGTACTTGTATTGAATTATTTATTAATAATAAAAGGTTTTTTCTTTATTATGTTTTTTTAATAAAGTCCCTAGAATAGCTAGTCCGTTTAATGTATCAAGTATGACTTAATCATGAGATCACATTAAACATAATGACATTATTCTTAAAGTATCTGTAGTCAAGCTTTATTGTGAAGTGGGATAACATTAAAGCATGAAGACTATTATGTTTATAGACTGATGATCACATCTCATGGATCATGGATAAAGAGTTATCAAGTCTTAAACATAGGTATGAATATTAAGAGTAATATTTATACTGGATTGACCCGCTATGAGAATACTATATAGAATGTTATGCAAAGTGTCATAAGTTATTCTCATGGTGATAATGGTGTATACCACCCTTCGACCTGAAACCACTATGGACCCTAGTAAAGGTGAGAAAAATAAGAAAGGGGGTTTGAATTGTTTTAGAATTTAAAAGCTTTTTCAAAAGTAAGAACACACAAAATTTTATACTGGTTTGCTTATAAAACAAAGCTACCCCAGTCCACCCGGCCAAGGTGATTTCGCCTTCAAAAAGGACTTAATCCACTAATCTTGAAAGATTAATACAACCAAACATCTAAGAGAATGATATCTTAGTCCTCTCAAGTATACAGACTACGCAGAGTCACTTGAGGAACAAAAGCAATTTAGCAAAATAAATTTGTAATAGAAGGTGCTTCTAAGAGTAAGCAAGTATTACAGCAAAAAGTTTAAGCAAGAGTTTTCACATATGAGCAGCAGCTCGTGAAAATTTGAGAGAGAATATGAATGACTTTTTCTGTGCGTTGTTGTGTGTCTCTCAATGAGGTAGGTTGTCCTTTATATAGTAGTGAGAAGGACCGTTGGAGTGATGACAGGATATTGGTCTTTGATGAGCATTCAATGTCATTACTTCTGTGTTTCTTGCCATAACCAATTTGTCTCCCTGAATAACTTCTTTCTTAAAATACTTCATTTCCATATTGAGAATTTCTTTCTGTTACTCTTTCTGGATTTGGTGAATCTTCATCAGAGTCTTTGTTGTCTCGGAGTCATACGTCAGAAGGAGATTATGTTGAAGTTACATCAGAGCTTCTCAGAGTACTAGTCTTCTAGATCATCAGAACTAAGACTAGTGGATGTTTAGAGCTTCTGGTTCTTTTTACTGTCTTGCTTTGCTCAGATTCAGAACTTCTTGGGTGCACTTCTTCCTCAGATGCGTCTGATCTTCTAGTACTTTGTATCTGATCAAAGTTTGTATCTGATAAAATGATCAGAGTCCTTTGTTGCTGTTCAGAGTCTTGCACACTTAGAAAAATTTCGTTAGGCTGCCATTTTGGTTTCATCCTTTGTTATCATCAAAATCCTGGAATTCTATTGTAGAACTAATTTTGTTCTTACACTTAGATGTAGAGTCGAGTGCCTTATTGCTGATCAAACATTGTCCGTAATTGGATGACCATAAAGATAGTTGATGGGTACTACACGAAGCATGCTAAGGACATGAGTGACCTAGATGGAATTTTCCCATCCTGCGTAACAGGATAAATGTCTATGGGTCCAATATTGAATTGGACAAGGATGACACGGTCTATGCCTTGTGTTCAATATAGACATAAGGGAAAAAGGGTAATTATACACATAATTATTATCACAAAAGGATTTGTCCGATCACATGACATTTTCGTGTCTTGGGTAGCAGTGATGTGTTGCTAGATACCGCTCACTGTTTATTATGTTAAATACGTGATTTAATATAATTGCCAATGTCGCGAAAACCTATAGGATCACACGCAAAGGACGTATTGATGAGAGATAGAGTAATTAAGGAATACCGTAATGTACGGTGCCCTTAAGTGAATTAAAGAACATCGTAAGGTACGGTGTACTTAAGTAGAATACGATATATGGTAAGGTACCATGCGCTTAAGTGATTTTGGCATATTATAAGATATGGTCCATATACACTTGAGTGGGCTTTTTAGCTTACATCCCACACAAGTGGTTCTATAAATAGAACCCTTGTGTAGAAGCATTGTAAAAGTTGCAATTTCGTTTCTCTCTCTCTCTCTCTCACACACACAAAGCCTTCATTCGTAGCAGCTAGCACTGAGATTGAAGGAATCCGTTCGTGTGGACTGAGTAGAGGCGTTGTCATTGTTCAACGTTCGTGATCGCTCCGTAGAACTACATCAAAGGCTATAATCGCCACAAGAGGTAACAATTCTATCACTGATCATGCCCATTCGTAAGGATCATTAAAGGAGAAATTTTAAATTTCGCTGCGTTTTGGATCGCCCTTCTCCTTCAATGGTATCAGAGCCACTTACGAAACCATGCATCTGATAGCTGTTTATTTTCTGTATTTTCTATATTAATATGATTAAAAGACAAAATGAATCAAAGAATAAACAAGTAATTAAATTGAGATCAATCAAGTTATATATATGATATAAGTAATCCTGATGCAAAATACGGTATATATGATATATTGTTTCTGTTTCATTCATTCAAACACTTAATGGTTGTTTTCCTTTGAGCGATCAATGGTTATTTGCTTCTTGATCCGACATTAGTATGGTGAAGCAATGACGTGTTGATCAATCATACTGAATCAACAATCCAGATGTGTTTGACGGACTGAAATTGGTGCATTAGGGTTAATGACGGCACAAGGGTTGTGTTGTCAAAGAGTTATGTATTAGGGTTAATAACGGCACAAGGGTTGTGTTGTCAAAGAGTTATGCAATTAGGGTTGTGACTGCGTAAGAGTTGTGCTTTAAAGTATCAAGTGTTGATGCGAAAAACGACGTCGATTTCAAATGAATTGTTCATTAAAAAATTTTGCCAGGGGCGCTGCCCCCTTGACCCCCGTCCGCTGAACGGTCAGCGGAACCACCTTCTGCTGACCGGGCAACGGACCCCCGGCTAACTCTGCGTAGTGTGATCGGTCGCCGAAATTTCATTTGGTTTTAATTAATTAAATTAATTAAAATTAATAATAATAATGTGTTTATTATTATTGTCTTGTGGTGATCGGTTATGGCCTTAGTTTTCCTTTATTTTGTTTAGGGTTTTAAAATACGACCTGCGTGTCGTGCCTCTCTTTTAATCTCTTAATGTAACTTCTTTTCTCATCTTACTCCCTCGTATGTAAAACGAGTTTCTTTTATGTAATGTAATGTTATGAAGAAAGAGAAGAATTCAATATCAAAGGAGGACAACCTTGAAGATCTTGCTTGGAGAAGCTTAGATCGTTATTAGGTTAACTTAGGTTCTCTCATTGGCTTGGGAGAACAATTGCGCTAGGGGCCATAACTGTTTCATTATGTATGTATGTTGATGCATGTGAATTTATGTTGATGCATGTGAGAGACGATTTATATGATAAATAAGTCGGTGAGATCAGAATAATTGCAAATTCCCTCAAATTAAATATTAAGTTTATGCTTTCCAAGTTTTAGCACTCATCAAGACTAGTATCGAATAATGCAGGTTTCGCCTACGCGAGGTGCATATTCTATATTAGTAAGGTGCGATGGGATAATTGTAATATCCAATTGTTATAACAATGGGTCAAACTTAACTAAACAAATTATAATAAGATTATATATGTTTAGAAGCAAGAGTTGGAAATGATCCATGTGATGGATTGGAATAAGGAGTTATTCACCCAACTAAAATATTCGAGAGTTGTATTAGATACAATTGGAAGGAGTTCCTACCTAAGTAACCTAGTTTTGTGTAATCCGCCTACGCGGACTTAAAACAAAGTGAAATATGGATCTCGACCCACTAGAAAATCTTCCAACGAGATTTTCCGAATCAAATGGTGAGGGTAGTTTGTTTTGAGTAAAATAGTGGGAGCATATTTAATTAAAGGCCTAATTAAATATGTTATTGATACTTATATTTTCATTATTTTCATGTAGATTACCATGACAACAAACACCTCTAACATCATTTTGCGATCAATCCTTGACAAGGAAAAATTGTATGCGACAAATTTTCTGGATTGGCACCGAAATCTGAGGATTGTCCTCAAACATGATAGAAAGTTGTACGTCTTGGAGAAACCTGTTCCTGAAGAGGAACCTCCTAGTTCTGCACCTAAGGCAGAAAGAGATGCTTATAAGAAGCATGTCGATGATGCCAATGAAACTGCTTGTCTCATGCTAGCTACCATGAACTCAGATTTGCAAAAGCAACATGAGAACATGGCAGCATTCGATATGATCGAACACCTGAAGATTCTCTATCAAGAGCAAGCAAGGCATGAAAGGTTTCAAGTTTCAAAAGCCCTTTTTCAAGGAAAGTTAGCTGAGGGAGCCCCTGTAGGTCCCCATGTGCTCAAGATGATTGGGTATGTGGAAAACCTTGAGAGGTTGGGTTTTCCCCTCGGAAAGGAACTTGCGACTGATTTGATCTTGCAATCGTTGCCAGATAGATTTAGTCAATTTGTCCTAAATTTCAATATGAATGATATGGACAAATCTCTTCCTGAACTGCTAGCCATGCTAAGAACTGCTGAGCAGAATCTGAAGTCAAAAGGAAAGTCCATTCTGATGATCGGAAATGGAAAGAGACAGAACAAAAGGCCCACCAAGCAGGGTGATAAAGGGAAAGGCAAGGAAGTTGCCAAACCCAAACCCACTGTTGCTGCTTTGAAGCCTAGTGGAGGCATAACAAAAGAAGGCACCTGTTTGCATTGCGGTAAGACCAGACACTGGAAGAGAAACTGCCCAAAGTACCTGGAAGATAAGAAGAATGGAGTAGAGACTTCAACTTCAGGTATTTTTGTTATTGAAATTAATTTATCTACTTCTGCATCATGGGTATTAGATACTGGATGCGGTTCTCACATTTGTATCAATGTGCAGGGACTAAAAAGGAGTAAAGATTCGGCAAAAGGTGAAGTCGACCTACGAGTTGGCAATGGAGCAAAGGTTGCTGCTTTAGCCGTAGGAACTTATGTATTGACTTTATCTAGTGGTTTAATAATTCAGTTAGAGAACTGTTATTATGTTCCTACAATTAGCAGGAATATTATTTCCGTTTCTTGTTTGGACAAGTTTGGTTTATAATAAAGAACAATTGTTGCTCAATTTATTTGAATGATATATTCTATGCTACTGCACAAATGAACAATGGACTATATGTCCTTGATCTTGAAATGCCTATTTATAACATTAATCAAAAGGATGAAATCTAATGAGTTAAATCCAACTTACCTTTGGCATTGTCGATTAGGCCACATAAATGAGAAATGCATTTCCAAACTCCATAAAGATGGACTCTTAGACTCTTTTGATTATGAATCATATGAGACATGCAAATCTTGTTTAATTGGAAAGATGACAAAGTCTCCATTCATAGGAAAGGTGAAAGAGCTAATGATCTTTTGGCCCTCATACATATTGATGTATGTGGACCACTGAACATACCAGCCAGAGGAGGTTTTCAGTACTTCATCACATTTACTGATGATTTCAGTAGACATGGTTATGTGTATTTAATGAAACACAAATCAGAGTCCTTTGAAAAGTTCAAGGAATTCAAGAATGAAGTACAAAACCAACTAGGTAAGAATATTAAAACTCTTCGATCAGATCGAGGTGGTGAGTATTTAAGCCTAGAGTTTGATGACCATCTAAAAGAGTGTGGGATCCTATCCCAACTTACTCCTCCTGGAACACCCCAATGGAATGGTGTATCTGAGAGAAGAAATCGAACCCTGTTAGACATGGTCTGATCCATGATGAGTCACGCTGATCATCCAAACTCCTTTTGGGAACATGCATTATTGACAGCAGCTTACGCACTTAAATGTGTTCCATCCAAAAAGGTTGAGAAGACACCATATGAGATATGGAGTGGTAAGAAACCACATAAGTCTTACATGAAGATTTGGGGTTGCGAAGTTTATGTGAAACGACAAATTTCAACTAAGCTTGAGCCCAAATCTGACAAATGCTTATTTATGGGGTATCCTAAAGAAACAAGAGGGTATTACTTCTACAATCCTTCTGAGGGCAAAGTGTTTGTCGCTCGAACTGGAGTTTTCCTAGAAAAGGATTTTATTTACAAAGGAATCAGTGGGAGGAAAGTAGAGCTTAAAGAAATTCAAGAATCACAAGGCATCGATACACCTATGGAGGAATTAGAGCAGGAAACACAAGTAGAACAAGACCAACGTAGGTCAAGCAGGATACGTCACCAACCTGAGAGATATGGATATCTCATAACTGATCAAGGTGATGTATTACTCATGGATCAAGATGAGCTTGTGACCTACCAAGAGGCCATAACGGGTCCCAAGTCTGAGAAGTGGCTAGAAGCCATGAAATCTGAAATGGATTCCATGTACATAAACCAAGTTTGGACCTTGGTAGAGCCTCCTGTAGGAGTTAACCCTATAGGATGCAAGTGGGTCTTCAAAAAGAAGACTGACATGGATGGTAAGGTACATACCTATAAGGCAAGACTGGTTGCAAAAGGATATAAACAAATTCATGGGGTTGACTATGATGAAACCTTTTCATCATTTGCAATGCTTAAATCTGTTCGGACTTTACTTGCTATCGCTGCATATTATGATTATGAAATATGGCAGATGGATGTCAAAACTGCTTTCCTTAATGGGAATCTTCTTGAGGATGTGTACATGACACAGCCTGAAGGATTTGACATACCAGAAGAAGCCCAAAAGATATGTAAGTTACAAAGATCAATCTATGGATTGAAGCAAGCTTCCAGAAGCTGGAATCTTCGTTTTAATGAAACAGTAAAATAATATGGATTCATCAAGAACGAAGATGAGCCTTGTGTCCACAAGAAGGTTAGTGGGAGCATGATCGTTTTCCTGGTATTATATATAAATGACATATTACTGATTGGAAACGATGTCCCTACCCTGCAACAAGTAAAGTCTTGGTTGGGGAAATGCTTTTCTATGAAGGACCTAGGTGAAGCAACCTATATATTAGGAATCAGAATCTATAGAGATAGATCACAAAAACTGCTTGGCCTAAGTCAGAGTACGTACATAGACAAAGTGCTGAGACGCTTTAATATGCATGATTCCAAGAAAGGATTCATACCTATGCAACATGGCCTGTGTCTATAAAAAACACAATCCCTTTCAACTAAGGAAGAAAGGGATCGCATGAATAAGATTCCATATGCATCTGCAATAGGATCTATCATGTATGCCATGTTATGTACTCGACCAGATGTCTCCTATGCTTTAAGTGCAATGAGTAGGTACAAATCTGATCCTGGTGATGCCTATTGGGTAGCTGTCAAGAATATCCTTAAGTATTTGAGAAGGACTAAGGACTCATTCTTGATATATGGAGGTCAGGAAGAGTTGACTGTAATTGGATACACCGATGCTAGCTTCCATACAGATAAGGATGACTTTAGATCGCAATCTGGTTATGTGTTTTTCTTAAACGGTGGCGCTGTGAGCTGGAAAAGTTCAAAGCAAGATACAGTTGCTGATTCTACAACCGAGGCCAAGTATATTGCTGCCTCAAGTGCAACAAAGGAAGCTGTTTGGATCAAAAAGTTCATTAGTGAACTTGGCATAGTTCCTAGCATTGTGGATCCCATTGGTCTCTATTGTGATAACAATGGTGCTATCGCACAAGCTAAGGATCCTAGATCTCACCAACGATCCAAACATATACTTAGGCGTTATCACCTCATTCGAGAGATAATACATAGAGGAGATGTGAAAATGTGAAGAGTACCTACACTTGACAATATTGGTGACCCACTGACAAAGCCTCTTGCGCAGCAGAAGCATGATAGCCATACTAGATCTATGGGCATTAGGGGTATGCCTGATTGGCTCTAGTGCTAGTGGGAGATTGTTGGTGTAAGCCCTAGAGGCCAATACTTTTGGTACTTGTATCGAATTATTTATTAATAATAAAAGGCTTTTTCTTTATTATGTTTGTTTAATAAAGTCCCTAGAATAGCTAGTCTGTTTAATGTATCAAGTATGACTTAATCATGAGATCACATTAAACATAATGGCACTATTCTTAAAGTATCCATAGTCAAGCTTTATTGTGAAGTGGGATAACATTAAAGCATGAAGACTATTATATTTATAGACTTATGATCACATCTCATGGATCATGGATAAAGAGTTATCAAGTCTTAAACATATGTATGAATATTAAGAGTAATATTTATACTGGATTGACCTGCTATGAGAATACTATATAGAATGTTATGCAAAGTGTCATAAGTTATTCTCATGGTGATAATGGTGTATACCACACATCGACCTGAAACTAATATGGACCTTAGAAGTAGAGTCGAGTGCCTTATTGCTGATCAAACGTTGTCCATAATTGGATGACCATAAAGACAATTGATGGGTACTCCACGAAGCATGCTAAGGGACATGAGTGACCTAGATGTTGCCCATCCTGCGTAACAGGATAAATGTCTATGAGCCCAATATTGAACTCGACAAGGATGACACGGTCTATGCCTTGTGTTCAATATAGAGATAAGGGCAAAAGGGTAATTATGCACATAATTATTATCACAGAAGGATTTGTCAGATCACATGACATTTTCGTGTCTTGGGTAGCAGTGATGTGTTGCTAGATACCTCTCACTGTTTATTATGTTAAATACGTGATTTAATATAATTGCCAATGCCGTGAAAACCTATAGGGTCACACACAAAGGACGGATTGATGAGAGATAGAGTAATTAAGGAATACCGTAATGTACGGTGCCCTTAAGTGAATTATAGAACATCGTAAGGTACGGTGTACTTAAGTAGAATACGAAATATGGTAAGGTACCACGTGCTTAAGTGATTTTGGCATATTATAAGATATGGGCCATATACACTTGAGTGGGCTTTTTAGCTTGCAGCCCACAAAAGTGGTTCTATAAATAGAACCCTTGTGTAGAAGCATTGTAAAAGTTGCAATTTCGTTTCTCTCTCTCTCTCTCACACACACATACACACACTCAAAGCCTTCATTCGTAGCAGCTAGCACTGAGATTGAAGGAATCCGTTCGTGTGGACTGAGTAGAGGCGTTGTCATTGTTCAACGTTCGTGATCGCTCCGTAGATCTGCATCAAAGATTATAATCGCCACAAGAGGTAACGATTCTATCACTGATCATGCCCATTCGTAAGGATCATTAAAGGAGAAATTTTAAATTCCACTGCATTTTGGATCGCCGTTCTCCTTCAGAATATGCCAATACAGCAAAACTATCCGCGAAGGATACTTCGGATAAAAATCCGGACTCAGATGAGGAAATCCATAAAGGATTCATCTGAGGGAAAAAATAACGAGGTATTACTGGCTACAGGGTAATAAACTTAACAGGGAGACATGTTATCAAAACACCGGTTACTGGGTGAGAGAACAACATGCTCAGAGGGAAAGAATATCTAAGACCGGTATAAGGGTGAAAGATATCAATCATCCAAAACATCTGAGGAGAACCTAAAAGGCGTATCTCAACTCAGGAAAATCTGACTCCACAGGGGACAAAAAGTCATAATAGGGAGCAGAAGGAAGGAACACCAGGGATACCGGTTACTGGGTATATAATAGGTGACCAACCAGACGTGAATTGGGAACATATCCAAGACACTCATCATCCGAAAGGAGGGATGAAAAAGCAAACTCGACTTACAAGATGGGCATGAGATATATTATCTATTACCTTCAGAACGTAGATAACATACTCGCATGGAAGATTATCCACAACCGGTTACTGGGTTAATAAGGGATAATCGACCGAAAAAAAGGACATCGGGATACCGGTTACTGGGTATAAAATGATGACCAAACCAAAGGAGAAACAATCATTACCAAACAAAAGGGTAAACGAAAGATAACTCGCGGGGGATAAATTGCTCGACAAAAGCAATTATCCAAGAGATATATCACCGGTTACTGGGTGGTATTCTCAAAACGAAGGAATATCCATACCGAATATTGGATAAGGATAACCAACAAAGAGGGGATTACATCTACCGGTTACTGGGTTGAAAACCACAACAATAGGACTTACAACTACCAGTTATTGGGTAGAAGGCCACAAATATCCACTGGGGAAAGATGGACAATTACTGGTTACTGAGAAATTGAACAACTAAACCACAGGGAACTGCAGGGGAATAACAAGAAAGGAGTCAATCTAGGAACAAACTAGAAGGACACATTCAAACGAAACTCAACCCAATGAGGATATAACTCAGGGGAGAAATTCCATCCAGATACACAACTGGGGAGGAAACTGAAACAAAAAATCATCCATGAGGACATAACTCAATGGGGAATAGAGAAGGAAAGATAGACACTTTCTGCCTATAGGGGCTGACTCTATATGGAGAGATCAAACACAAACATCTACTTGGGGAAGAATATTCCACCGCTCAGCAGGAGATAACAAGCAAAGATATATGGCAAAGAATGCAACATGAATATCTGAATGTTATAATTATGCATGTATATATGTGGTTTATGTATGATTAATGCTGTCAGACAGACATATCTAACACAAACAAGTCCGAGAATCAATGGACGGACGTCCGGTATAACATCTCAAAAGAGAAAGGCCAGACCCACAAGAGAAATCAATTATGGTGGGGAGCATCAAATACCAAGAGACACCAATCACCGTTGGGGACAAAGGCCACAACTATCAACTGCTGGGGATAGGCAAAGTCTCAGTTGGGGAACATGCAGAGATATCAATACAATCTGCTGTTGAACAGATAAAAGATCCATCGTAGAGGAAACTCTACTGAGGAGATCAAAACGGATAAGATCTGTTGTAGAAGAAGCTCTACTAGGGAACTTATCAGGGGATGATACGAAACTCCGTGGGGAACAACCACCAAACAGAAACACACCAATCAAGCACTCTTTCTCATCGGCTAGAGAGACATCTCTGCTAAGGGGAGAGAGAGCCAATGCTCCGTTGGGGAAGGACACAACATCTTCACCACCAGCTCAACTTAGAGGAAAACTTTTCAATAAGGAGGGGAAAACAAATTAACAGGCTCTGATCAGGCAACTCCACTAAGGATAAACTGTAGGCGACCATACTGGGGATAGTCTGCTGTGAGCAACCCTACTGGCGATGGGTTGTAGGCAAACTGCCGGGGAGAAACTACAAGTAACTCCGGAGGAACTGTCCTGGCTGAGGGAATCAGAAATGAATCCTTCGTCAATATGTGTTATGCTAGGGATGGAAAGGGAACAAACCTTTCATCAACTGCTCTAGGCAACTACTATTGAGGAAATATCTGAAAAATAGCTTTGCAGGGAACACATGCTCAATCTGCTGGAGATTTCTATTCATGTTGGGAATTTCTACTCACTCTGCTGGAGATTCCTATTTATGCCGGGGAAAGACCAACTTCCTCGTGAATGGGTAGCATATCAACTTTTATCAATTTATACGGGATTTTAGATCAGTCCATACATGGGATGACAACCATATATTTGATCAAACACAAATGCTAATGCCTGATATAGATGTATACACATCTCTAAAAGATCGAGGTCAGAGCTCCAGGATCTATGGGGATATGATAATGTATTATTCTGCTCTTTCTGCGCTCGTCGAGGAGACATCCTGAAAGATGATGAAGAGGATACAAACATGTCAGAACATGAACAAATGTCTTACCCTTCAGGATATCATACTATACTTGGGAGAGCACCGAAGACATTCCATTTACCCCTTCAGTCTTTGTGAATGTTCACTTTGTTTAAAAAAAGTTTATAAAAACTTTATTCGTTTAAAACAATGATATTTATCAATTAAAACATGCAAACATTTGTTAAACAGAAATAAATAAGAGTGCAAAGAATTGGGTAAAGGCTCAAATTTATTTGATAGAATGGTAGTGCGCAAATGGAGAGACTCCATGGATCTTTACAAATTTGAAATGGGTGATATATATTGGAAAAAGGGCTACATTGAACATAATGAACATTTCTCCACCAACTCTGAGTCCAATGTATTTGAAGCTTCAGTTGACGATGACTGAGCGAGAATCTTTGACAGAAGACACTTGTAGAACGAAGTCTTGTCAGGATGCAGTTACTTGCCGAATCCCTAATTTTTGCCTAGATTTCCCCAAGGTGAGGTACTCAATCTAGCGGGATATATATTTTTTTTTATGTCTCTAAATTTTGCCTGGACCGCCCTTTCGGGTTTTCAATCCACCGAGACGCTAATTTTTACCTAAGTTGCCCTTTCGGGTCTTCAACTTAGCGAGCTATTTTGTTTTTATTTAGGCGAAGTATTTCTTGATTGCATCTGAACTCACAGGACGAGTGAAATCCTCCCCATCCATAGTTGTAAGCAACAAAGCACCGCCTGAAAAGGCTCTCTTAACAACATATGGACCTTCATAGTTTGGAGTCCACTTGCCCCTGGAATCGGGCGCGAAAGATAAAACTTTCTTGAGCACGAGGTCACCTTCTCGGAACACACGAGGCTTGACCTTTTTATCAAAAGCTTTCTTCATCCTTTGCTGATATAAATGACCATGGCACATGGCAATTAATCTCTTCTCTTCAATCAAACTCAGTTGGTCATAATGACTCTGAATCCATTCAGCCTCAGTCAACTTGGCTTCCATCAAGACTCTCATTGATGGGATCTCAACCTCCATGGGGAGCACAACCTCCATGCTATATACAAGGGAGAAAAGGGTTGCCCCTATTGAAGTGCGGACAGATGTACGATAACCATACAAAGCAAATGGCAGCATCTCATGCCAATCTTTGTACGTAACAACCATCTTCTGGATTATCTTCTTGATGTTCTTGTTAGCAGCTTCAACATCCCCATTCATCTTGGGTCTATAAGGAGAAGAATTATGATGCGTAATCTTGAACTCGCTACACAACTCTTTCATCATCTTGTTGTTCAAGTTAGATCCATTATCAGTAATGATCTTGTCTGGCACACCATAACGGCATATGAGTTGATTCTTGATAAACTTCACAACCACCTGCCTGGTCACGTTCTCATATGATGCCACTTCAACCCACTTGGTGAAGTAATCAATAGCTACGAGAATAAAACGGTGATCGCTCGACGCCTTAGGCTCTATCATGCCAATCATGTCAATTCCCAAACATGGAGAAAGTCCATGGTGAGGAAATAACATTCAGAAGTGTAGAGGGAATATGAATCTTATCCGCATAAATCTGACACTTGTGGCATTTCTTCACATATTCGCAGCAGTCATACTCCATTGTCAACCAATAGTAGTCTGCTCTCAACATCTTGTTTGCCATGGCATGTCCATTGGAATGAGTACCAAATGAACCCTCATGGACTTCAGTCATCAACAGGTATGCTTTGCGTCTATCCATGCATCTGAGCAAAACCATATCAAAATTTCTCTTATAAAGCACATCACCATTAAGGTAGAAACTGCCAGATAATCTCCTCAAAGTCTTCTTATCTTTAACAGATGCCCCAGGCGGGTAAATCTGACTTTGGAGAAAGAATTTGATATCAAAATACCATGGCTTATCATCTTTCACTTCTTCAACTGCAAATACATTAGCTGGTCTATCTAAGCGCATCACGATAATATTGGGGGCTTCATTCCAATATTTCACCATAATCATCGAAGCAAGTGTAGCAAGAGCATCTGCCATCTGATTTTCATCTCGAGGAATATGATGGAAGTCAACCTCAGTAAAGAAAGTTGAAATCCTCCTCGCATAATCTCTGTATGGGATGAGGCCAGGCTGATTCGTTTCCCATTCACCCTTAATCTGATTAACAACAAGGGCCGAATCACCATAAACATCAAGATGTTTGATCCTAAGATCAATACACTCTTCCAATCCCATAATACATGCCTCATACTCCGCCATATTATTCGTGCATTTGAAAGTTAGCCTTGCTGTAAAAGGAAAATGTGTGCCCTGGGGAGTAATAATCACTGCCCCAATACCATTTCCATATTGATTAACAACATCATCAAACACCATACCCCATCGGGAACCAGGCTCTGGCCCTTCATCGAGCGTAGGCTCATCGCAATCTTTCATCTTCAAATATATAATTTTCTCATTCTGGAAGTCGTACTGAACAGACTGATAATCCTCAATTGGTTGATGTGCCAAGTGATCAGCAAAGATACTACCTTTAACGGATTTTTGAGTTTGATACTCAATATCATACTCAGACAACATCATCTGCCAATGGGCAATCCTCCCAGTTAAAGCAGGCTTGTCAAAGATATACTTGATTGGATCCATTTTGGATATCAACCAAGTTGTATGATTTAACATATACTGGCGTAAACGTTTAGCGGCCCAAGCCAAAGCACAACATGTCTTCTTAAGCGTTGAGTATCGAGACTCACAATCAGTGAACTTCTTACTCAAGTAGTATATAACATATTCTTTCTTTCCTGATTCATCTTGCTGACGCAATACACAACCCATGGAGTCATCAAGCACAGTCAAGTACATAATCAACGGTCTCCCTTCAACAGGCGGAGACAAAATCGGAGGCTCAGACATATACTCTTTGATACTGTCAAAGGCCTTCTGGCAATCCTCGGTCCAATCATGACGTTGATCTTTCCAGAGGAGCTTGAATATAGGCGCACATGTGGTAGTCATGTGGGATATAAATCTCGAAATATAATTCAAGCGGCCAAGAAAACCTCAGACTTGCTTCTCAATTTTGGGCGCAAGCATCTCTTGTATTTCTTTGACCTTGGCAGGATCAACTTCAATACCTCTTTCACTAACAATAAAGCCCAATAACTTTCCGGAACGGACTCCAAATGTACACTTGTTCGGATTCAAGCGGAGCTTGTACTTCCTCAAAAAACGCTGAAAAAGCTTCAACAAGTGTTCTACATGTTCAACTTCCATTTTCGACTTCGCAATCATATCATCAACATATACCTCGATCTCCTTGTGCATCATATCATGAAACAAGGTAGTCATAGCTCGTTGATACGTGGCTCCGGTGTTCTTCAAACCGAAGGGCATCACTCGATAATAGAATGTTCCCCAAGGTGTGATGAATGTTGTCTTCTCCATATCCTCGGGTGCCATTTTAATCTGATTATAACCGGAAAATCCGTCCATAAATGAGAAGACATTGAATTTAGTTGTATTGTCTACCAACATGTCAATGTGTTGTAGAGGAAAATCATCTTTCGTACTAGCTTTATTCAAGTCACGATAATCCATACACATTCGAACTTTTCCATCTTTCTTAGGCACGGGCACAATATTGGCCACCCATTGAGGATATGTAGAAGTCACCAGAAACCCCACATCAATTTGCTTCTGAACTTCTTCTTTAATCTTCACTGCCATATTAGGATGAGTTCTTCTGAGCTTCTGCTTCACAGGCACACACTCAGGCTTCAATGGCAAGAAATGTTGCACGATATCAGTATCTAGACCAGGCATGTCTTCATACGACCAGGAAAAGACGTCGACATATTCTCGTAGCAACTCAATCAACCCCTTCTTGATAGACTCTTCCAGGAGTGCCCCAATCTTCACTTCACGAACACAATCTTCAGACCCCAAGTTGATTGTTTCCAGATTCTCAAGATGTGGCTGAATGATCTTCTCCTTGTGCTCAAGCAGACGGGTAATCTCATCAGGAATCTCTTCAACATCATCTTCTTCTGGCTCAAATACAGGGAACTCAAAGTTGGGAGATGGTGTTGGATCATTATGTTCAATGGGTTTGATCAACCTACATAATGATTTTGAATATAAAAGAGATTTCTGAATTCAAGCAAGGCAAATCATTATGCAGATGAAAAGATTAATTTTATTCTCTTTTTTTAGGGTTTTATGGTGATCACCAATTTCATGCAAAAAGAAAAAAGGGAAAATAATTTGGAAAATTAGCATCGCAAAAGCTCAAATTGTTACAAGCAGTTATGTTTGCAACAATGCTATCAAACTGTTCAATTGTGACATCGTGATCCACGTATGCCACGTCCAACACCCTCTGCAAAGCTTCGTGGTGCGGCTCAGAATTCATCAGCAAAGACAAGACAAATATCTTTGATGGAGTTTGTAGCAGCTGATCAACAACGTTGTATTCACTCCTTTTGATGAGCCTCGACATCTCATCACAGTCCTCTGTCAAAATGCCATGCTGGACAACCAGGATAGGAGCTTTAACAGTTTTATCAACAACAGGGTCAACACCCTTCACAACAAGTTCCGGATTAGAAGAAGTCCCCACAGGACCAGCAGGATTAACAATAACAGTTCTTCTCACGACATCTTCGTGGGGTTTCGGTGGCGCTGAGAAATACGACCACTATGGGTCACACCATTAACATCTGAGATACTTACAACAGAGGTGGATGGCAATGATACCTCCTTTCCATCTTCTACCATAACTGCATCATACCTGTAAGAAACAACTTTATCTGAAGAATACGGGACAGGACCCGCTGGCTTGATTACAAGAGATGGAGAAACCTTCTTCCTACAGCCATCATATTTGACAATAATAGGCTCTGGTATTATGAAAACAGGGGAAATAACATCCACTTCATCCTCATTGCGATTCTGAAGTATCTCGATCATTCCCTGATCCAACATCTCTTGGATGTCCTTCCTTACTTGTCGGCATCCTCTTTCGTTGACAGTGCACACCTGGCACCTGTCATGGTCATGCTCATAATGACTGTATCCATACAAGAGTCTGTGCATCTCGACCAAAGATCGCCTGATATCATTGACATACATGACTTTATATTTGCCAGGACAACCCTGGACCATATTCACAGCAGCTTTCCCATGCTCGGGCAATGGGTTCTTCTTCACATTAGGACCTACGTCCTCGAAAAACAAAATCCCACTTCTCACAAGGTTTTGCACCTTGGTCTTCAAGGGATAGCAATTCTCCACACCATGTCCGGGAGCACCGGAATGATATACACAGTGTAATTCAGGCTTATACCACCACTGAGGGTTGGTCAGTACAGCCGAAGGGTCTCTTGGAGTAATTAAGTTTCTATCTATCAGAGATGGATAGAGTTCAGCATATGACATCGGAATCGGATCAAAAGTGACCCTCTTCCTCTCGTAGCTGGTGCTGGTGTTATTGTTGTTTCGAGGCTGGTAGGCATGCTGTTGCTGACGATGATGTTGTTGATATTGTTGATGTTGTTGTTGTTGTTGATGATGAGCTTCTCTGAAGGCAGGTGCTATGTGAGCCACCTGGTGTTGGCTAATGGCAGGACGCACATTCTTCCTCTTCACAGAGGGTCTTTGTTTAATATGGGAAGACACAACATGTGCCTCTCCCTCTTTCTTCTTTGCAAAGCACCCATATCTCTTTGCCGAAGAGTTGTCCTCCCTAGACAAACGTCCTTCACGGACTCCTTCCTCTAGCCTCATTCCTCTAGCCTCATTCCCATATTCACTATTTCGGTGAAGTCCGAGGGAGCACTAGCAATCATCCTCTCATAATAGAAATAACTCAAAGTATTTAGAAAGATCTTTGTCATTTCTTTCTCTTCAAGGGGTGGCACAATCTGTGCTTCCAATTCACCCCACCTCTGGGCGTACTCTTTGAAAGTCTCCTTCTTTTTCTGGGACATCGCCCTCAATTGGTCCCTATCGGGAGCCATATCCACATTATACTTATACTGCTTGACGAAGGCTTCGCCAAGATCGTTGAAGGAGCGGATGTTCGCGCTGTCCAGACCCATGTACCACCGGAGTGTGGCACCGGACAGGCTATTCTGGAAGTAGTGGATTAGAAGTTAATCATTCTCTGTTTGCGTTGACATCTTACGAGCATACATCACAAGATGGTTGAGAGGGCAAGTGTTTCCCTTGTATTTCTCAAAGTCAGACACTTTGAATTTAACAGGGATCTTAACATTGGTCACAAGGCACAACTCAACAACACTCTTACCAAAGAGGTCTTTACCCCTCAGAGTCTTCAGTTCCTTGCGCAGCTTAAGGAATTGGTCGTTCATCACGTCCATCTTCTCATAAACATATGGGCCCTCAGATGGCTCAGAATGATAGATGGTGTCTTCTACTCTTGGTAAAGTGTGCACAACGGAAGGTGGCACAGAAAGGACCGGGCTAGATGCCGGCAGAGAAGGAGAGTTTGAGCAAAACCCTCGGGCATAAAATTAGCGGGCATCCCCCAGGGGAACCCGGCTGGCATAGTTGGCGCAAAGTGGGCTGTTGCAGCAGGCACTGTAGAAGAAGCAACCTCAGAAATAACCATCCTCGCGGGAGGAGTTGCAGGAGTTGGAGATGATTGGCTCTGAGCAGCCATCACTGACTCCATCATGGCAGTCAGCCTAGCTGTCTCGTCCTTCAGCTCTCTGTTCTCTTACTCTACATGCTCCATCAGTCTTGGAAGATTTGCTCTGGTGTTATACCGGTGCATCAACTTGTCTTCAAAATAAATGAAGAACAAAGAGTTAGACCACTAATCAGAGCTGAACAAAACCTACTTATGCATATGATGCATGCAATGTTTGTGCATATGATTTGTTTTTTATTCGAGGAACTTTATAGAGATCTTTTTGCAAATATTTGAAAATATTAATCCTTTAAGACATATATGGAATACTCATAGCAATAATATTTGGAGAAATTTTTCACCAAAGAAGTAGTACAGTTTTGGTAACCAAATACAATACAAGAGGAAAGGAGAATAAACATCCTATGGAGCCCTAGAAACAATCGTCCAAAGCTCTCGAGATCTGAAGATAAGCTGCACGAAGCCTCTTCACCTCTCTCTCATAAGCTGCTTCCATATCTGCCTTCTCCTTGGTGAGTCCATCATACTTCCTCTTCCCAAACTTGGATGACTGAGGAAGAAGAGAAGTAACCACATCATCAGGCTCATCAATAACCTGATGCTCCAGAAATTCTATCACAGCATCCTTATCTCTGAGTTGCTGAAGTAGTTCCTCTCGCTCACGAACCCAAGCAAGCGAACGGTCTTCATCTCTCAACTCCTCTACTCCTTGGTTAGGGAGGGTTGAAGGCCCAACCATAACCATAGGGGTAGGTCTCGGATAATCGTAGGGCATGCGGTACTCAAGCGCTCTCTTCCTCACCCAAGTGGTGTAGGGTTCCAAATCAATACAATTCTTCGGACCAAGCTATTTCCTTCCCTTCCTATGAACCTTGCGCCAGGCGCGGACCATCATGCCCTTCAAGTTTTGGGGATCTTTACCCTCTTGAAAGAACACGCCTTCCAACAGAATGTTGTTAGGTTTATCCTTTAAGGGGAACCCAAGCTGACGGCGAGCCAAAATAGGGTTGTAGTTAATTCCACCACATGTACCAAGAAGAGGCACATTGGAGAATTCACCACAAGAATCAATAATCTGCACACCATCATACACACGGTTGTACCAAGAGATATCATCATTAGTGAGAGACATAAGTCTCGTAGACCACCGTAGACATCCATTGTTCTCCTTGAAGGCGAGCGTCTGAGGCAAGTGCAAAATAAACCACTTGTACAACAGAGGCAAACAGCACACAATGGTACCACCACCCTTTGCATTCCTCATATGCAAAGAGAAATAAGTGTTACCCAACAGAGTCGGAACGGGATTAAGAGTAGAGAAAATCCTAATAGCGTTCACATCCACAAAATTGTCGATGTTGGGGAATAACACTAGCCCATAGATGAGAAGTACAAATATGGCCTCAAAGGCGTCCTCACTCATGGACTTCCCAAACAAAGTAGCTTGGGCAATGAGAAAATCAGACGGGAGACCTTGAATTCCACCTTTGGTAGTCATATGAGCACCAATGTCAGATACATCTATGTGTAGCAGATCAGCAATCTCTTGGGAAGAAGGAACCCTTTCCAAGCCACTGAACGACAACTGATCTAAGATAGGTATACCCACAAGATAGGCATACTCCTCAAGTGTAGGCAAAAGCTGGAAATCCAGGAAAGTGAAGCAACGGTACAGAGGATCATAGAACTGCACCAACACACTCATCAGACCTTCATCCACCTGAGTAGCAAGAATAGACAGAAGCTTCCCATGACGAGCTTTGAACTCCAAGGGATCTAATACATAAGATGTCAAACTCCTTAACTCTTTCAAGTCGGGTTGTCTAAAACTGTACTTCTTCGTATTCCTTCTTTGCTCATCCATGTCTGAAAATTTGCAAATAGACCTCTTAAGTTCCTTGAAAATTTTCTCATTGTTGATGATATGAATGCAAATGAATGCATGAATGCATGGATGCAACAATCACACTCAAGGATCAAGCAAGTCACGCCACACAAAGGTCACGGGATGGATCAAGTCATCCTCAATATCAATCATCCATTTTGGTGGATTATGGTTTACACCTTATTATAGCGGGGTATTCGTTACCATTAGAGATATTGACTAAATCCAAGGTAAATCATACAAGTCGAGTCGCCACCGCACTTCTATTTATCCAAAGGAATGGTTAGAAAGCGAACAAAAACCTAAAAGTTTTATGATAATCAAAAACTAGTAAAAATGTCAGAGATCTGGGTAAGGGGGTTGGTTATGCAATGGGAAGGTGTTAGGCACCCAAAGCATCCTAGGTACTCCTAGGGAGCCCTTTTCACATTTGTTGTAAGGTTGGTATTTTTTTTGTGAAAAGTTATTTGTGCAAACATGATTGAAGGGATGAGAAAAGCGTGTATGTTTATCTAATGTACTACTTACTAAAAGAAGGGTCAAAATAAAATGACTCGCACGGACGTCGCATCCACTGCATACGTATCTCATCTGAATCTGAGAATCAGAGTCTTCGTAGCTCGGCTATCTATGGGTTAAAGAGGAGTGTGCTCGCTAAGACATCGTGTCTTATGCCTACGTATCTCATCTGGGATGAAAATCAGAGCAAAATGTAGTTCGACCACCTATGGGGTAAGGGTTGTGTTTTGGGGTGAACGACGTTACTACGCAATCTACCGCATGCTCGACCTTTGGAGACTTACTCGCCTGTAGTAGAAGGAGATAACGTGTTCTTAGGAGAAGAAAAATCAATGAGTTTGGGGAGTTTAGGGATGCTCATGCAAAAAGGCAGTCCTAGATGAAGGAACCGCGCTACCTTAACTGACATGCCACGAGAGGCTATACGAAACCTAAGAAATCGGTAACATACGAGAAAAGTAAAGGGATCGAGAGATCTACCGTACAGATAAAGATCCGAAGTAACAGCAATTAAAGAGATAAGAAACCCAGAGATCTCTCAAGCTAGAACCATCAAAGAAAGTGAGTCAGTACAGGTAATCGGAATAAACCTCCAGGTGGTATCCCACAAATAAAGTGGAACACCAAGCAAGCTATCCCTGCAAGAGTATGTGAGCCCTCACAAAAACTCAATAAACAGGTTAGAGTAATATGACGGAATTAGGAGAAAACAATGCCATAACAAACACAAAACAGGTTAGAGCAAACAGGATAGGGTAATCAAGATTTGCCCCCAAATCAAAATGTAACCACATGAATCATGCCATCAAATTCGCAAAAAGCTCACAAAAAGCAACCAAGGGTAGGAGGCTTAAACCTCTTGTCATACACATGCATCAAAAGAGTATCAAATTCACCCATAATACCTCATACATTCAGAGCATTCAAATTAAAAGCACAAAGTAATGGGAATAAGGCAAACCTGACTGGAGAGATCGAATGAAATTGAATTGCCCGGTTGGGTTTGCAAAGCAATCTGAGGGTTTATATGAGAGGGAATTGGTTCTTTGCCGATGAGTTCCCTTCAGTCTCTGGAGGTTGCTCTGAACTCTGTTAGCTCTTCTGTCACTATCTTTTTCCCTGCCAGGATAATAGGAATAGAATTTCCTTTTGTTTCACTGAAACTCTGAATTTATAACCTGATTTTTGTGGACCTGTGGGGTCAAATGAGAGAGGCCCAAGTCCAAAAATTTTCTGTTATATTTTATTTTATTTTATTTTTTCGTTTTTCGTCTTTTTTTTTAAACAAGTGGGCTTCGCCTAGCGAGCATGACAGTTCAAGAAATTCCTCTGAGGGTAGGTGATTCTGGTGGCTTTTCTTGGGACTCGTTGGGCGATCCATTCTGCTCGCCTAGCGAGCATGACAACTCATGAACAAACTTTTACTCCTTCAAGATTAACGTTTTGACTGACGAATAAACCCCATTTGAACCTGTTGGAAGTATCTCAAGCCATTCCCTTGTGTTGACTGATCATCTAAATATAACCCACAAAGTGTCTTGGATGATACTCAAGCTTCAAACAAAAGATGTTAGTGACACATTTTTGTGCTTTTGGTTAGTAAACAAAAGTAAGAGAAACAATGATGTATAATTCAAGCATGCTTGGTGATCTCAAACCAATCACAAGGAGTCCCACCCAAAGGCAAAGGGAACCAAGATGCTAAAGATCCTTGAGGCAATGCAAATGCAATATTATGATGCCATGAGGGAACTTAGGGTTAAAATTGGGGTCTTACAGATGCCCCTATTTAAGGTCATTCTAGCCGGAGAAGTGAAGGTTAAAATCTTCGTCTCGACGGGGTAGAATGGGCTTAAATAATAACAAAGAGACGAATTTTGGTCCCTAAGAGACCTCATGATGCAAATGTAGGTATGAAAAATGATAGCACTCTGTGGAGATATGTGTCCACAAAAGCAAAGAAATCAGAAGCCACTGATAATCCATATGAGCAATTCACTCCATGGGACCAAGACCCTGGGGACTCTCCTGGGGATAGAAAAGGGATAAAAATGCGCGAGCAGGTCACGACTCAAAGCGTGGGGAACATAATTCCAAAGGGAAAAGATCCATTGGAAAGACTCGAGCTGACTCGAAGATGCATGTATTGGGGAATATGCCAATACAGCAAAAACTATCCACAACGGATACTTCGGATAAAATCCGGATGAAAACAATCCACTAAGGGACTTCGCTGGGGATGTCCATAAGGACACTTCTGGGGAAGCAGCGGGACGAGGTATTACCGGTTACTGGGTAATAAGCTCAAGGAGACATGTGATCTGAACGCCAGGTATGAGGGTGAGAGATACAACATGCTCAGGAAGAGATGAATATCCAAGACCGGCATAAGGGTGAGAGATATCAAAACTTCAAAACGTCTGAGGAAAACCTAAAAGGTATACTTCAGCTCAGGGATTCTGACTCCACAGGGGACAAAAAGTCATAATAGGGAGCAGAGAGGAAGGAACACTAGGGATACCGGTTACTGGGCATATAATAGGTGACCAACCAAGGCGTGAATTGGGGAATATTCCCAAAACACTCATCATCCAAAAGAGGGCTAAAAGCAAACTCGGTTACAGGATGGATATTCGACTCCACAAAGGGGATACGAATCTTACTCAACTGGGGAAGAACAAAAGGCTTCAGACCCGAGAGTGCATGAGATATACTATATATTACCGTCAGAACGTAGATAATATACTCGCATGGGCGATTATCCACAACCGGTTACTGGGTTAATAAAGGATAAATCGACCGAAAAGAAAAGGCATCGGGATACCGAAACTAGGTATATAATGATGACCAATTCAGGGGAGAAACAATCATTACCAACAACAACAAGGTAGACGAGAGATGACCCGCTGGGGATAAATTGCGTAATCAGGGCAATTATCCAAGCAGATGAGGGGATATCATCATCGAATATTGGATGAAGATAACTGTCACCAATTAAAGATGAGCAAAAATAGTTACTCTGCAAGAAGGGAAGAAATAGGGTTTACAACTACCGGTATGAGGGTAGAGAAACACAGACTCCGCCGGGGATAATAATTACTAATTATTGAGCAATTATTCATTTACCACGGGGAAACAGGAAAAGAGTCTCAAGAGACCGATCTAGGATCAAACTAGATAGGCACACCAAATCAAGACTTGTCCCAGTGAGGATATAACTCAATGGGGAAAACCATCCCAATATGTGTGTTGGGAAGGAACAAAAACAATCAACATCCACGAGGATATAACCCGGTGGGGAATATGGAAGAAAGGATAGACGCTTTCTGCTTATGGAGCTGACTCTATATGGAGAGATCAGACACACACATCTGCTTGGGGAAATATATCACCAAATAGCAGGAGACAATAAACAATGATATATGGCAAAGAATGCAACATGAATATCTGAATGTTATAATTATGCATGTATATGCGTGGTTTATGTATGATGTATGCTGACAGACAGACATATCTAACACAACCAGGTCCATGATTCAACCACCCGGTACTACATCTCAAGAGAGAAAACCAAGTTCACCGGGGAGTATCCAATCTGCTGGGGATCAGAGATACTAGGAAGCAATGAACTCTGCAGGGGATGAATCATCAATCATTCCAGCTGGGGACGAGAGTTATCACAGACAAGGTCCACCACACCAACAACTCTATTGGGGAATCTATCCGAGGAGATAAAGGATTTATCGGGATCAACCACCCAATACCGCTCTTGCCCAAAGAGATCCAAGCTGCTGAGGAAGAAAGATTGCTACTCTGCTGAAGGGAAGAGAGGTGACTCTCAACAAGCAATCCACTTGGTAGGATAAACCACAAGGGGTTCCGAATGGAGGAGATACTATCATGCCAGGAATATGGACAAAAATCTTACCCTGTTGGGGATCGTACCACCCTTGGGAGAGCACTGAGGATCTCCTAAGTATCCTTTCGTCATTGTGAATGTTCACTTTGTTTAAAAACAAATTATAAAAAATTTGATCGTTTAAAACAATGATATTTTCTTAATCAAAACATGCAAAACATTTGTTGAATAGAAACAGATAAGAGTGCCAATAATTGGATAAAAGGCTCAAATTTATTTGATAGAATGGTAGTCTACGAATGGAAAGACTCCATAGATCTTTACAAATTTGAAATTGGTGATATATATTGGAAAAGGGCTACACTGAACATAATGACCATTTCTCCACCAATTCTGAATCCGATGTATTTGAAGCTTTGGCTGATAATGAGCAAGGATCTCTGACGGACGACAGTTGTAGAACAAAGTCTTGTCAGGATGCAGTTACTTGCCAAATCCCTAATTTTTGCCTAGATTGCCCCAGGATGAGGTACTCAATCTAGCGGGATACCTATATTCATTTTTCATGTCTCTAACTTTTGCCTGGACCGCCCTTTCGGGTTTTCAATCCACCGAGACGCTCATTTTTGCCTAAGTTGCCCTTTCGAGTTTTCAACTTAGCGAGCTATTCAGTTTTTTTATTTTTTAGGCGAAGTATTTCTTGACTGCATCTGAATTCACAAGACGAGTGAAATCCTCTCCATCCATAGTTGTAATTATCAACGCACCACCTGAAAAGGCTTTCTTAACAACATACGGACCCTCATAGTTTGGAGTCCACTTGCCCCTGGAATCGGGCGCGAAAGACAAGACTTTCTTGAGCACAAGGTCACCTTCTCGGAACACACGAGGCTTGACCTTCTTATCAAAAGCTTTATTCATCCTTTTCTAATATAACTGACCGTGGCACATGGCAGTCAATCTTTTCTCTTCAATCAAATTCAGCTGGCCATAACGACTCTGAACCCATTCAACATCAGTCAACTTGGCTTCCATCAAGACTCTCATTGATGGGATCTCCACCTCTACAGGGAGTATAGCCTCCGATCTTGACTTAACGATCATATCGTCACCGTACACCTCAATCTCCGTATGCATCATGTCATGGAACAAGGTAGTCATAGCTCGTTGATACGTGGCTCCGGCGTTCTTCAAACCGAAGGGCATCACTCGATAACAGAATATTCCCCAAGGTGTGATGAATGTTGTCTTCTCCATATCCTCTGGTGCCATTTTAATTTGATTATATCCGGAAAATCCATCCATAAACGAGAAGACTTTGAATTTAGCTGTATTATCTATCAATATGTGGTAGAGGGAAGTCATCTAGCTTTATTCAAGTCTCTATAGTCCACACACATCCAGAATTTTCCATCTTTCTTAGGCACGGCCACAATATTGGCCACCCATTGAGGATATATAGAAGTCACCAGGAACCCCGCATCAATTTGCTTCTGAACTTCCTCTTTGATCTTCACTGCCATATCAGGATGAGTTCTTCTGAGCTTCTGCTTTACAGGCATGCACTCAGGCTTTAAAGGTAGGAAATGTTGCACAATATCAGTATCTAGACCAGGCATGTCTTCATATGACCAGGAAAAGACGTCAACATATTCTCGTAGCAACTTAATCAACCCCTTCTTAACAAATTCTTCCAGAAGTGCCCCAATCTTTACTTCTCACACACAATCTTCAGACCCCAAGTTGACTGTTTCCAGATTCTCAAGATGCGGCTGAATGATCTTCTCTTCATGCTCAAGTAGACGGGTAATCTCGTCAGGAATCTCTTCAACATCATCTTCCTCTGCCTCAAATACAGGGAATTCAAAATTGGGAGATGGTGTTGGGTCATTATGTTCAATGGGTTTAGAAATCAACCTGCATAATGATTTTTGGATATGAAAAGCTTTTTAGAAATCAAACAAGGCAAATCATTATGCATATGAAAAAGATCGATTTTATTCTATTTTTTAGGGTTTTATGTGATCACCAATTTCATGCAAAAGCGAAAAGGGAAAATAAATGGAAAAACAAACATTTAACATGAATTTATTAAATGAAAATATCATTGTATTTATGCGCCATCAATGTCATCACTCCTCCTTTTGGCATGGGAGAAGGGTTTTTAAACAAAGTGATTATTACGTTGACTTATGGACAACTGTTGGAATATCCACAGCGCCCCAATTGTTGCAGACCCCTCCAGGAATGATGAAATTGCCAGAATCCTTTGTTTCTTCTTCTAAAACGGCAGCAGCCTCCTCATCTAGACCAGTATGGATGAACCCTCCACCCTTGAATAACCCTTGCTTGTTGAAAGTACCAGAAGAAAAACCTATGCCAACCCGGGACTCGTTGTCTTCTAACTCAATCATTTTTTCTAAACCAGTGGTTGCACCACACTCAATGGCCAGCTTTGCATCTTTGTAGGAAGCAAATGAAGGAGCTCTTTTCTCAATAGGCTCAGCTATAGATAAAGCTTGGAAAGGAGTTCCAATTTCAACCTCAGCATCTATATAAGAGAAGGAAGACAAATGGCTAACCAGGAGAGCCCTTTCTCCCCCTACCACCACCAGCTTCTTGTTTTTCACGAATTTCAATTTCTGGTGAAGGGTGGATGTCACGGCGCCTGCCTCGTGAATCCATGGTCTAAGTGATCCATCAGTCTTGAAATATTGGCTCTAGTGTAGTACCAGTGAGTCAGCTTGTCTTCAAAATAAATGAAGGATACAGAGTTAGACCACAGGGCAAGGGACCGGAAACAAAACCTGCTTATGCATATGATGCATGCAATGTTTGTGCATATGATTTATTTTTTATTTCAAAGGATCTTTAGAGTTTTATTTGCAAATTCTGGAAATATTAAGCATTTTATCACATATGGAAATATCTCATCAAATAATATCAGGGAAAAGAAATGTAGCATCGTCAATCATATACAAGAGAAAAGGGAAATAATCGTCCTATGGATCCCTAGTAACAATCATCTAAAGCTCGGGACACAGGAAGATAAGATGCGCGAAGCCTCTTCACCTCCCTCTCGTAGGCTGCCTCCATATCGGCCTTCTCTTTGGCGAGTCGATCATACTTCCTCTTCCAGAACTTAGAAGACTGAGGAAGTAGAGAAGTCCATACATCATCAGGATCATCAATAACCTGATGCTCAAGAAACTCAATCAACGCATCCTTCTCCTTAATCTGCTGAAGCAACTCTTCACGTTCACGGATCCAGGCACGTGAACGGTATTCGTCTCTCAACTCCTCTACTCCTTGATTAGGGAGGGTTGAAGGCCTAGCCATAATCATAGGTGTAGGTCTCGGATACTCGTAAGGCATGGGATACGCAGACGCCCTCTTCCTAACCCAAACAGTGTAAGGCTCCAAAGCGATCCAGTTCTTAGGACCCAACTCTTTCCTTCCTTTCCTATGAATCTTGCGCCAAGCGCGGACCATCCTAGCATTCAAGCCTTGGGGATCTTTACCATCCTGAAATAATACACCCTCTAACAGAATGTTATTGGGTTTATCCTTTAGGGGGAACCCAAGCTGTCGACGTGCCAAAACAGGATTGTAGTTAATCCCACCACATGTACCAAGAAGAGGTACATTGGAGAATTCGCCACAAGAGTCAATAATCCGCACACCATCATACACATGGTTATACCAAGAGATATCATCATTAGTGAGAGACATAAGTCTCGTGGACCACCGTAGACATTCCTTGTTCTCCTTGAAAGCGACAGTCTAAGGTAAGTGAAAAATAAACCACTTATACAACAGAGGCAAATAACACACAATGGCGCCACCACCCTTTGCATTCCTCATATGCAAAGAGAAGTAGGTATCTCCCAACAGAGTCGGAACGGGATTAAGAGTAGAGAAGATCCTAATAGCGTTCACATCCACAAACTTGTCGATGTTGGGGAACAATACCAATCCATAGTAAAGAAGTACAAATATGGCTTCAAAGGCATCCTCACTCATGCCTTCCCATATATAGTAGCTTGAGCAATGAGGAACTCAGAAGGGAGACCTTGAATTCCACCTTTGGTAGTCATATGAGCACCAACCAGAGATTCATCTATGTGTAACATGTCAGCTATCTTTTGAGAAGTAGGAATACTCTCCAAGCCACTGAACGGAAACTGGTCTAGAACAGGTATACCCACAAGATAAGCATACTCCTCAAGTGTAGGCAAAAGCTGAAAATCCGGAAACGTGAAGCAACGGTACAAAGGATCGTGAAATTGCACCAATACACTCATCAATCCTTCATCCACCTGAGTAGTCAGAAGAGGAAGAAGCTTCCCGAAACGAGCCTTGAAACCCAAGAGATCTAATACATAAGATGTCAAATTCCTTAACTCTTTCAAATCTGGTTGCCTGAAGCTGTACTTCTTTGTATTCCTTCTTTGTCTTTCCATGTCTGAAAATTTTGCAAATAGACCTCTTATGTTCTTTGAAAATTTTCTTATTATTTTGATGATATGAATGCAACAATCACACTCAAGGATCAAGCAAAGCACACCAAACAAAGGTCATGGGATGGATCATGTTATCCTTAATATCAACCATCCATTTTGGTGGATTATGGTTTACACCTTATCAACACCCAAGTTCCATTGATATTAAGGATACCTGAACGGATCAACCATGAATCAAGGGTTTGTTGCAAGTCACGAGCATGGAGTTTAGGTTAAGAACCACCCCAAAGGGAATGTACTATGGTTTAGACCTGCCAAACATGTTCTACAAGAGGTTCCCATAGTCATCATCCCATCTTTCGGATATTATCGGAGAAACGACTACTCGTATTCCAACAATATTCTCAAGAGAGACTCTTATGAGTGTAGTATCGCGTAACAATCGTATCAAATCTTACACTTGAACGACTTTCGCACTACATCCTAAGCATAGGCCAAGATGGGTTTGGTAAACTAAGGTCCTTGGCTTCTTAGGTCTATATTGGAAAAAGTAATGTCTAACCACAACTACTTGTGTGACATTATTGATCCCAACATGACCTCCACCAAGTGAATGGGCTTGCAAGTCAACTTGCTAAGGAATAACTCCACACAAGTCGACAAGACTATGCCATTCTCCTATCCTAAGTGCACTCGAGTTCGGGTATAGAACTCATCTCACAAAGATCACCAAGCATACAAGGAATTAATATTCAAACAATTCAATCATTATATACAATACAGTAATCCCAAATTGCACAAAAATATGTCACACAAAAAAAATATACAATACAATACAACAAATATGAAAAGTAGGCAAAACCGGATAGGATCGTCCCCAGCAGAGTCGCCACTTTTCTGTAGCGGGGTATTCGTTACCATTAGAGATATTGACTAAATCCAAGGTAAATCATACAAGTCGAGTCGCCACCGCACTTCTATTTATCCAAAGGAATTGTTAGAAAGCGAACAAAAACCTAAAAGTTTTATCGAATCAAAAACTAGTAAAAATGTCAGAGATCTGGGTAAGGGGATTGGTTATGCAATGGGAAGGTGTTAGGCACCCAAAGCATCCTAGGTACTCCTAGGGAGCCCTTTTCACATTTGTTGTAAGGTTGGTATTTTTTTTGTGAAAATTTATTTGTGCAAACATGATTGAAGGGATGAGAAAAGCGTGTATGTTTATCTAATGTACTACTTACTAAAAGAAGGGTCAAAAGAAAATGACTCGCACGGACGTCGCATCCACTGCATACATATCTCATCTGAATTTGAGAATCAGAGTCTTCGTAGCTCGGCTACCTATGGGTTAAAGAGGAGTGTGCTCGCTAAGACATCGCGTCTTATGCCTACATATCTCATCTGGGATGAAAATCAGAGCAAAATGTAGTTCGACCACCTATGGGGTAAGGGTTGTGTTTTGGGCTGAACGACGTTACTATGCAATCTACCGGATGCTCGACCTTTGGAGACTTACTCGCCTGTAGTAGAAGGAGATAACGTGTTCTTAGGAGAAGAAAAATCAATGAGTTTGGGGTGTTTAGGGATGCTCATGCAAAAAGGCAGTCCTAGATGAAGGAACCGCGCTACCTTAACTGACATGCCACGAGAGGCTATACGAAACCTAAGAAATCGGTAACATACGGGAAAAGTAAAGGGATCGAGAGATCTACCGTACGGATAAAGATCCGAAGTAACACCAATTAAAGAGATAAGAAACCCAGAGATCTCTCAAGCTAGCACCATCAAAGAAAGTGAGTCAGTACAGGTGTAACACGGTGGGAGAATTGACTTTAGTTAAATGTTGCGGATAGCAAGAGTCGCCACCGACTTTTATTTTATCCAAAAGGAAAGGACATAAAAGAACAGGAAAGACCTTAAAAAGATTTTGAGTTCGGGGGGTAGGTTATACAAAGGGAAGGTATTAGCACCCTTTATATCCATGGTTATCCATGGGCTCTTAGTTACTTAGCTCACTTTGTTTGTTTGCAAGAGTGTAGTGTGTGATTAGAAAAATTTCTTTAAGTACTTTGTAATGACCCTCGTATGGGTGTATACCAAGCCTAGTTTAGAAATTGTGAGGTGTAAAAGTAATTTTGAAAAGTGTGAGCAAGTAACTATGAGATACCTACCCTAGATTAAGTCTTTCGTGTTCTCGTATATTCTTTCAATGGTAAGACTGTCCCTATTATTAAGGAATAGGTAGTCATTACCTTGGATGTGTTTAAGGGACGGGCGTAGGATCATCGTATGGTCAATGAAGGCAACATAAGGGGTGTCTTTAGCAACTCGTAGGGACTATCATCATATTTACCGAAGGGACAAGATCAATATATCGTAGGCAACCTCGTAGGGACTTGATCTTTTAAGTTTATAGGGACTTGATGATTTTTCTGTTTGAAGGGACTTGATGATTTTTCTGTTTGAAGGGACTTGATGATTTTTCTGTTTGAAGGGACTTTGCTTAAGACACCCCTATTTTCGAGGGACTTGACCATTTAAAGAAGGCAACCAAGAGGAATACCCTAGGAAGTACAGATGGCGATCAAAGATCGACTTACGTGTGTGAGTGTTATTTTTCAGATATTTGTCTTGAATTTAATTTTCTAAGTTCAATTATTTACAGTTAGTTTTTTGCACTCCCTAAATTACTAACCACGCAATAAATATTTACAAAAATAAAAGCAAGAAAAATAAATTCCTAAACTATTACATGGCTATGGGACAGATACATAATAATCAGGCGAGAAAGAATAAATTTACAACCTATACATTTGTTCATAATAAAACAAAATTAAAATAAGGAAAATAATGAAGCAAAAATAGAATAGATAAAAGCAAATAATAATAAAATAATAAATAAACAATGGTAATAAAGCAATAATAAAATAACAATAATAATAAAGTGATAATAAAAAGGTTAGAATTTTAAAAGAAATTATTTTAGGTTAAACAAGTTAGATTTTTTTTAGAAGTTATTAGAAAAATATGAGTTTAAAATAAATTAGTAATAATAAAAGAATTTAAAATACATTAATGTACAAATTATAAAATAAAAGAGTTATATGAAAAATATTAAGTTAGTTATTTACAAAATAAATAAAGATTATAGAAAATATCAAATTATTAGATTAATAGGTTTATTATTATTATTCAATTAGAAAAATGGTCAATTAGATTTTATTTACAAAATATATAAGGATTTATTATTATAAGTAAGTCATAAAAAAAAGTTATTAAAATAGTTAGTATTTATTATTTATTTACAAAAAATATAAAGGTTATAGAAAAATATTAAATAATTAATTTAGTAGGTTTTCACGCCCTACATTACTAAACCACGCAGTTAATATAGGATCAATGGCAGGAATTTAAATGGCAGAAAAATAAATGGCAGAAAAATAAAATGGCAGAAAATAAATGGCAGAAAATAAAACCCTAATTATTACAACGCTTTGGTGCAGTTACATAATAAAGATGGCGAAAAGTAAAACTGAAAATATTACAAGTTAAAACTTAAAAATATTACAAGGGCGAAGCAGTTACAGTGTATGAATAACATAAATATGAGCGAAAATAGGAAATAATAATAAGGTTTGTTAAGGTTTAAGAAAAGGTTTATGGTTTAGAGGAAATAACACGGTTAAAGTTTTAGGTTTGAAATTTAGAGTTTGTGGCGAAATTGTCAGGGTTTAGGAAAAATCAGGGTAGTTAGTTATGAAAAAAAAATGTGCAGATCTAAATATATGTATATAAAAAAAATATGAATTAAAAAAAAACAACGGCGTTGCTAGCGCAAAATTGCGATCATCGCAACTGGATCGGATAACACAAATGTCACGCCTCATACACGTATATGTGAAAACAGCGTATTGACACGATCCGATCCGAAAACATAATCAAATTATAACATAAAATAGAAATAGATATATATTTAACACACTAGTTACATATTATAAATTATATATTATATGATCCATATGCATTTTTATTAACAACAAAATTATTATTATATTATATTATATATTATGAGACATGTAAAACTTATATAAAAACAAAAACATCAAATACATAATACAATGAACCAAATTATTATACATGTTATACTTATGTGCATAAAAAAGCAAAACGGCGATATCCTGATATATTTAACCAAACCGCATGTATCTGGAATACATAACACAGTCACACATATGAACATGTATTTGAAACACAGTAACAAATATATCAACAAAATAGATAAAGTATATATCATATATAAACTATTATCAAACTGTATGTACGATAGTATAGATCAGCCACTCTCAGTTTCTCTTTTTTGTTCTGTCTTTTTTGCCTCCTTCTATCAGTCATGCTAGTAAATATATATAGGAACAAATTAGGTTAATGATAATGGGCCTAAGTTTATTTTGAAACCCAATATTAAATTAAAAACTGAATAAAGTTAAATAATTAAAATACTTAAAATTAAAATAAAAACTAATTAACCTATTTATTTATTCTAGACCCAATATAAAAATAAATAGACTCAAAAAAAAAAAAAGTCGAGCACCAAAATGCTCGAAAAAATAAAATGAACACGTCAAAATAATCAGCGCGAAATAAATGACTCGGAAAAATACAGCGTTTGGTCGGATTTTGAAATAAAAATTATGACCGTTTAAACCGCTCAGACTGATCAACATATGATCAAAAATAGTCGTAAAAATATTTTTAGCATGTCAAATTAAACCACGTGAACCGCAAATTAATGTTACCGACATTTGCAAACTTAAACTTGACATTTCTTCGTTGACTAATTTTAGACACAGTTAAAAAGTTAATTTGACCAGTCTGTTTGTAAATTCCGAGAAATTATTCCGGCTAATATTAAGACAGAAAAAAATGTTATGCTATGAAGATGATGCAAATGAATGTGAAACAAAAAAATTGGTTAGAGTTAAAAATAGAGGGCAAATTTTGGGGTGCAACAGCTGCCCCTGTTCAATTTTCTGAAACCTGAGGAGTTAGATTGGCCTGTGTGCCATTCGTGACTTGGAAGGTTGAAGGGGATTGAACACAAAAGCCCAAAAATTTGCACTCGCCGGTGCGTAAAGTAACACTGATGACTGGTTGTATATGCTTAAGTGGGCTTGAAGATGCCACTTGGAAGAACTGGAGATGGGCTTATAGATGCCATCCATAATATCAGGAGGTGATAATATCTTGATGTTGATACTGTATATCAGTATTAGGTCTTCGTATAGGCCGTCTCTGAATTGTATCTAAGAACATACTTTTAATTTAAGTGTCAGAACCAAATCTTCGTGGCGATTTCTTTCTGAATTAAGTATCAACACTAGACCTTCGTATAGATCGTCTCTGAACTGTTTTGAATTGTTGAATAGACCAGTAGAAATAAATCTTCGTGATGATTATCTCTTCTGGAAATATCCTGGATTAGGGAATAGATCTTCGTATAGACCGTTTGCCTACTATCCAAGGACACCTTGAGTAATGATTAAGTATCAGCACTAAATCTTCGTATAGATCGTTTCTGGCCTGTTTTGAATTGTTGAATAGACCACTAGAAATAAATCTTCGTGATGATTATCTCTTCTGGAAATATCATGGATTAGGGAATAGATCTTCGTATAGACCGTTTGCCTACTATCCAAGAACAAAAGAATATCAGGATTAAATCTTCTAAAAATATCCTGGACTAGGGAATAGATCTTCGTATAGACCGTTTGCCTAATATCCAAGAACAAAAGAGTGTCGGGATGAAATCTCCTGAAAATATCCTGGACTAGGGAATAGATCTTCGTATAGACCGTTTCTGACCTGTTGTGAATTGTTGATAGTATTTTATCTGTATATAACCATCCTGCAAGGAAAAGGTTAGTTTATGCAATATGTATGCATGCATGGCATGGTGCATCTAAGTAAATGTATTATGCACTTATGGATATGCTATGGTATGATGTAAATGATGTATGTATGAATCATGCGGCCTGAAGCGTCCGGATATCTTTGTATAACAACTGCTGGCTAGGGAAAATAAATCCCGATTCGTTGCTGAAGAATATGAGGAACTCGTTCCCGTCTTGTTTGATAGTATAGTATTTGTCACTTCCCGTATTCGTTCGTCGTACTTCTATTGAAGGAATAAGTTCCTGAGTATCCCGACTGAGGATAAAAGAGATGGACATAAATTCAAGGGGAGACGTAATTCGAAGCATCTATAAAGATAGATTTGCTCTACTGGGGATTTGTAGTGGGGATGAACCGGCGAAGCTTCGTTGAACTATTACCCTCGTTCGTCCTTAGTAAATACTATTACTGCATTTTATGCATTTCTGGTAAACATCAATCGTATTCAAAAGCATACATACATTCAAACACAACCAATGGATGTTTTCGCTTATGTAAATAGAGTAAAAGTAAATCTGGATTCAAAGATGAAATTTTACTTATATCACAAAGTGACCTATACATAGGCAAGTTTGTACAAGGAGACAGAAATCCTAGTAAGAGGAATTCGTCGTAAATTTTTTATAAAACAAAGAAAACAGCTATGTGAAAAATGATCCTATTGAGTTTCAATTCTACTATTGCCATTATCTTCAAATATCTCATCTTCTGCTGTTGAGACAGAAACGATTAGATTGATCTTTATCTGTTTGAACTTGATTTAGGTAGCACCATCAGTTGAAGTTACATGAGTGATCCAAACGAGACATAGTCATACGCTTTAATCCCTAACTTTTGCCTGGATTTCCCTTTCAGGTTTTCAATCCACCGGGATACCCTTTTTTGCCCAAGCCGCCTTTTCAGGTTTTCGACTTGCCGGGTGTACATTTTTTTTATATATATCCCTAATTTTTGCCCGAACCCTTTTGGTTTGCCGGGATGCCCTTATTTTTGCCTAGGCCAGTCAACCTAGCGGGTCTCTTTTTATGCGTAGTATTTTTTAACTATGTCTGCGTTTACAGGCTGTGGAAAGTCTTCACCATCCATAGTAGTAAGCATCATGGCACCTCCTGAGAATACTCTTTTGACCACAAATGGTCCTTCATATGTAGGAGTCCACTTGCCCCTAGGATCACCCTGTGGTAGTATGATACGCTTGATTACCAAGTCACCAGCCTGATATACCTTTGGCTTAACCTTCTTATTGAAAGCTTTGATCATCCGTTTCTGGTACATCTGACCATGACAAACAGCTGCCAACCTCTTCTCATCAATCAAATTTATCTGGTCGAGTCGAGTTTGAATCCACTCATCTTCATCCAAGCCTGCATCCTTCATGATTCTTAAGGAAGGGATCTGAACTTCAATGGGCAGAACTGCTTCCATACCATAGACTAAGGAGAATGGGGTTGCCCCTGTTGAAGTACGTATTGTAGTACGATAACTATGAAGAGCAAATGGTAACATCTCGTGCCAATCCTTGTAAGTAACAGTCATCTTCTGTAGAATCTTCTTAATGTTCTTATTAGCAGCTTCTACTGCCCCATTCATCTTCGGACGATACGGAGAAGAGTTGTGATGCTTAATCTTGAACTGCATGCAGAGATCAGTAATCATGGTATTGTTCAGATTAGAGCCATTGTCTGTGATAATCCTTTCAGGGATGCCATACCTACATATGAGATTATTCTTAATGAATCGAGCCACAACATTCTTGGTAACAGATGCGAATGAGGCTGCCTCTACCCACTTTGTAAAGTAATCAATAGCAACTAGGATGAAACGATGCCCATTAGAAGCAGTAGGCTTGATCTCACCAATCATATCAATGCCCCACATGGCAAAAGGCCAAGGAGCAGTCAACACATTTAATGGAGCCGGAGGTATATGCACTTTATCAGCATAGATTTGACACTTGTGACATGTCCTGGAATGTTGATAGCAGTCAGCTTCCATGGTAGACCAATAGTATCCTGCTCTCAATATCTTCTTTGTCATAGTATGACCACTAGAATGAGTGCCAAAAATCCCATCATGCATGTCTTTCATAATCTCTGTTGCTTCCTTCTTATCCACACAACGAAGAAAAGTTGAATCATGATTGCGTTTGTACAAAATTCCATTACTCAAGTAGAACTTAGCAGAAAACCTTCTCAAAAACTTCTTATCTTTGAAAGATGCCCCTTCAGGGAACTCCTGAGTTTCAAGATATCTTTTTACTTCATAGAACCAAGGCTTTTCCTCTCCTCCTTCAGTATCAATCTCATTGCAGTATGCAGGCTTCTCAAATCTATCAATAGTAATCTTGGGAGCTTCATCATCCCAGCTAATCTCAAACATAGATGCCATGGTGGCTAATGCATCTGCCAACTGATTCTCTCCTCGTGGGATGTGTCCAAAGGTAATCTCTTCAAAATGTGGGATCAAAGACAGCACATGCTCTCTGTAGGGAATAAGATTTTCATGCTTGGTATCCCAATCTCCTTTAATCTGACTCACTACCAGGGCTGAATCTCCATATACGTCCAGGAACTGAATTTTCATATCAATGGCAGCCTTGATGCCCAGGATACATGCCTCATACTCAGCCATGTTATTGGTACAATAGAAACAAAGTCTTGCAGTAATCGGGGTATGACAACCTTCAGGGGAAATGATCACAACACCAACACCATTACCAAGTGCATTAGAAGCTCCATCAAAAACCATAGTCCATCGGGATCCTTGTTCAGGTCCGTCATATTGTCCAGGTTCTTTGGTAATAATCATAATGTCTTCATCGGGGAATTCAAAACTCATTGACTAATAATCATCCACTGCCTGATGAGCCAAATGATCAGCTACAACACTTCCTTTAATGGCCTTCTGAGTAGTGTACTGTATATCATATTCTGTTAAGATCATTTGCCATCTCGCTATTCGTCCGGAGAGAGCAGGTTTCTCGAATATGTACTTGATTGGATCCATCTTCGAAATCAATAAGGTAGTATGAGTCAACATATACTGTCTTAGTCGGCGAGCAGCCCATGCCAAAGCGCAGCAAGTTTTCTCGAGCAGTGAGTATCTTGTTTCACAGTCGGTAAACTTTTTGCTAAGGTAGTATATTGCCTGTTCTTTTCGACCAGACTCGTCATGTTGCCCCAACACACACCCCATTGAGTTGTCTAATACTGTTAAGTACATAATCAAGGGTCTTCCATCAACTGGTGGCATCAAAATTGGAGGTTCTAGGAGATATCTCTTGATTTCATCAAAGGATGTCTGGCACTCATCATTCCACTCCATTACCTGATCTTTCTTTAACAACTTGAAGATTGGTTCACAGGTAGCAGTTAATTGGGAAATAAATCTTGCAATGTAATTCAATCGTCCCAAGAAACCTCTAACTTCCTTCTCAGTACGGGGAGCTGGCATCTCTTGTATAGCTTTCGCTTTTGTAGGGTCTACTTCAATACCTTTTCCACTGACAATGAAACCCAGGAGTTTACCAGACCTAACTCCAAAAGTACACTTGTTTGGGTTCAATCTCAATTTGTATTTCTTCAACCTTTCAAACAACTTATGCAGATGATCAAGGTGTTGCTCTTCATTCTGGGACCTGGCTATCATATCATCCACATATACCTCTATCTCATGATGAATCATATCGTGAAACAAAGCCACCATAGCACGCTGATATGTTGCCCCGGCATTCTTCAAACCAAATGGCATCACTTTATAGCAAAAGGTACCCCACTGTGTAACAAATGTAGTCTTCTCCATATCTTCAGGTGCCATCTTGATTTGATTGTAACCAGAGAAACCATCCATGAAAGAGAATACTTTATGCTGAGCAGTGTTGTCTACCAGAACAGCAATATGAGGCAGTGGAAAGTCATCTTTGGGGCTGGCCTTATTCAAATCCCTGTAGTCTACACACATACGTACTTTACCATCTTTCTTAGGTACCGGTACCACATTTTCAACCCATTGAGGATAAGAAGTCACAGCTAAGAACCCTGCATCAAATTGTTTCATTACCTCTGCTTTAATCTTTTCTGACATTTCAGGATGCATGCGACGAACCTTCTGCTTCTTTGGACGACAATCTTCTTTTATCGGTAAACGGTGAACCACAATGTCCGTATCCAACCCTGGCATATCTTCATAGGACCAAGCAAAGATTTCCACATAATCACGTAACATTTGAATTAATCTGCTCTTGACACCATCTTCTAATTCAGCTCCTATCTTGACCTCTTTCCTGTTTTCTTCAGTTCCCAGATTCACAACTTCGATTGGCTCTTCATGTGGCTGTATAGCTTTCTCTTCTTGTTGTAATAACCTAGCAAGCTCTACAGGTACTTCACAATCTTCATCCTTTCCATCTTCAGCTTGATAGATCGGATTCTCGAAATTATAATTGGCAATAGTAGAACTGTTATCAACAGGATCCAGAGTGGATGAGGATCTGCATTTTAGTGATGTGGGTGTGTGTAAGAACACATAGCTGATGAAAATAAAATAAAAGAAAAACAAAGAGCCCAATATTTACGAAAACGAAACGTCCATTGATTTTTATTGAATGAAGTATGCAAATGAAATGACATCCCGAAACAAGCATACCATTGTGCCCCGGGTAAGGCACAAGGCTTAAAAGTTTAATTGTTCAAACTTAAAAATAACAACACAGTAATAGTATTTACTCCTGGCTAAAGGAGATAGGAATAACGTCTTCAGTCTTCCAATTGTTGAGCCCATCACCTACAGTAGGAAAAATCCAGTTATCCAGATTGTAGTCTTCATTATAGTCACCCACATCATTGATTTGATCTTTCATGTTCCCTGGATTGGTGATACGAACAGCACGAGCACGACGAACAGCCTTCTGGGACTCTGCAGTGAAACCCAAACCAAACTTGTCAGACTTGTAAGGAATGTTGGGAAGCTGACCCCAAATAGTGCAACCACCTTCTTCAACCACAGCTCTAGCATCTTTGAGGGAAGCCATTGTAGGAGGTACTCTGGTAACCACAGGAACTCTTTTAACCACAGGAGGAGCTTCAGTAGCGGGAACGACCCAAGGAACTACTTCAAATGTCTGGCAAGGAGTCTCAACATATTCACTTTCCACTTCAACATACTTAAATGTATTCACATGACTGACCATATATTCTTCCTCTCCATAAACAGTTACGATCTTTCCCTTCACTGGATATCTCAACTTCTGATGTAGAGTGGAGGTCACAGCACCTGCCCCGTGGATCCAGGGGCGCCCAAGCAAACAAGAGTACGCAGGACGAATATCCATTACATAGAAGGTAGAATTGAAGACTTGAGAGCCTACTTTGATCGGGAGATCTATTTCTCCATGCACCACTCTTCTTGAACCATCAAAGGCTCTCACCACTATATTACTTGATCTTAACACAGCATCTTCAGGACTGAGCTTGTTCAGAACCTCTTTGGGAAGTACGTTCAATGAAGAGCCATTGTCTATCAACACATGAGACAAGGTAGTGCCCCTACATTCAATGGAGATATGTAAAGCTCTGTTATGGTTTCTTTTGGAAGGAGTCAAGTCAGCATCAGAAAAACCTAACCCATTATCATAAGTCAGATGTGCAACACAATTTTCAAATTGATCCACAGAAATTTCATTTGGTACATGAGCAGTCCTTAAGAATTTGATCAAGGCTTTAGCATGAGCCTCAGAACACAGCAACAAAGACAACATGGAAATTTTGGAGGGAGTATGCCCCAACTGGTCAACAATATCATAATCACTCTTACGAATGACCTTCAGCACTTCTTCCATCTGTTTAGAGAGATTTTCAGCAGTCGGTGCTTCAGCTTGCACAGGTTCAACCACAGGACCTTTGCCTCGAGCATCAGTACTTGGCTCAGAAGTGGAGGTAGTAGTTGGAAGAATTGTATTTTTTGAGGTAGCTGGAGGAGAGAAAATTCTTCCACTTCTGGTGATCTTACTAGATCCAGCAATATTATCAACATCAAGGTTATCATCAGTAACAGGTGTATCAGTCAAAGGTTCCTGCTTAACACCATGGATATAAACATCAGAACCGTAATTCCAGGGTATAGCTTTATCAGAAGTATAAGGAATAGGGCCAGGAGTGGTAATAATCATGGGAGGCACTCTAACTTCAGCAACAGTCTTCACCAGGCCTTCAGCAGTAATTTTGATAGGACCCTTGGAAGTGATCTTGACAGGGCCTTTGGAGGTAATCTTCATTGGCACTTTATCAACCATATCCACATCTTCAAACTTCTTACCTCGAGTTAGGTGTTCACACATACTTTCCACAGAAGGAGTTCTCTCAAACAATATAGTGTAATTGTCTATGAGGCGTTGAATACCATCTTTCAACTTCCAGCAGCTATCAGGTTTGTAGGCACAATAAAAACAGTCTTCGTTGCAACCTGGAAAGAATCCAGCCTGCACCAGCTTCTTCTTGATAATAGATAAGGGAGTAGTCACATCTGCTACTGAGGAAACATATGAAACTTCATCAACAGCATTAACAGTCTTCTCATGATTGGGCATGGGAGCAGTAATCACATTTGGAGTCCCAGGAGGGTCAAATTCAATCTCCCCAGCTTCAATCATATCTTGAATCTTATTTTTCAGCACCCAGCAATTGTTGGTGTCATGTCCCGGACAATTAGAATGATAGGCACATCGTGCATTAGGATTGTACCGAGGAGAGGAAGTATTAGGATTCTGAGGAGGGTCCTTCAAAGTAATGAGTTCCCCTTTCAACATGTGTTGCAAGGCTTGGGCCAGTGACATGTTGATCTTGGTGAATTGTCTTCTAGGCTTCTGTTGATTACTCTGTGGTAGCTCTGGTGTTGCAGGAGTAGGATTAGAAATGTGAACTGCTCCTACGGATTGGTGACTTCTGTTACGGCCAGGTTGACCATACACAGCATTAGACTCCTTCTTTCCACTAGGGGGCTTCTTTGCAGTGCTTGATGAAGAGGCACCCACCTGTATCTTACCACTTCTTATGCCACTTTCCACACGCTCTCCAGTCATTATCAGCTCAGTGAAACCAGATGATGAGCTTCCAATGAGGTGACTATAGAAAGGACTATTCAGCGTACTCATAAACATATCCACTAGCTCCCTGTCAGTCAGAGGAGGTTGAACTCTGCCAGCCAGGTCTCTCCATTTCTAGGCATACTCCTTGAAATTCTCCTTAGCACCCATTGACATGCTTTGTAGCTGCATGCGAGTAGGTGCTAAATCAGCATTGTATTGGTATTTCCTATAGAAGGCCTCAGCAAGATCATTCCAATCACGGATATTGACACTCTCCAATTGATAGTACCATTCCAATTGAGCTCCAGACAAGCTCTCTTGGAAGAAATGAATCCATAACTTCTTATCAGCAGTATGTGGTTGAATCCTCCGGACATAGGATCTTAAATGCAGCTTGGGACATGAGACACCATCATACACCACAAAAGCAGGAACCTTGAAACCAATAGGTATAACCACTCCAGATATTAAACTCAGATCTTCAAAATCCAGCCCAGAAGATTTGTGTACCTCCATAGCATTCATTCTATCCACCAGCATCTTGTACTTATCTTCATTAGGATCATGATAATAATTTGCTTCAGAATCAGAATCTCCCACAGTATCATGGAGACTACCTCCCTCTTTCTCAGAATTTTCAGACTCATAATCATCAACCTGTTCCTTTGTCTTGATAGGGCCTCTGAATCTTCTTCCCAGATTGATAAGGCCTCCTGATCTTCTAGTCTTCTTCTTCTTCTTGGCCAGCAATGTCTTCAACTCATCTTGCCCCTTGGACAAGTTCATAATCAACTCTTGGAATTGTGCATTCTGAGCCTGGAGATCTTTGATAGTCTGTTCAAGAGCCATTTCAATTGTGATAAACAGCGAGAAGATAAGATACCTGTTCATAAGAAACCTGTGATGCAGTAATATGGTATGTAGATGCTTATGCAATGTTTTCAAGGACCGTAGGATTTAAATTTGTTTAAACCACCAAAAAGTAAACTTTTATTAGTAATAAACTTGTTTGCCCCTTGGGCTTACAATAAAAATGAAATGAATACAAAAAATGGGGTTTTAAGTCTCCCATGGACGTTTCCTCTTTGTGTTGAGGTATGAGTTGAGATTCCGCTCCTCGTAAAGTTGTTTTGTTAGCTCCAGGATTCTTTCCTGACTTGCCTTGTAATGAGTCTCAAAAGTATCTCTTTGCTCCTTCAACTGGATCCAGGACCTCTGTAACTCTTCCATGTCAGTGGGCATGTCTGGATGAAGAATGATGTAAGAAGTATCTCCTTCAGCAACAAGCTCCATGGTAACTGGCAGGATAGCAGGATATGGCATCATAAGAGTCTGAGCACGAGATCGTACCCATCTGAGATATGGTTCCATAGGAATAGTGTACTTGGGTTCCAGAGTCTTACTGTCAACCTTGTTCACTTTACCCCATGCTCGTATGAACCTTTGACGGTAACCTTGAAGATCGTTGTCGTAGTCGAACACAATACCCTGAATAAGCATGTCATGAGGACCATCAGTCCGAGCGTAACCAAACTGACGTAGAGCTAAAGAAGGGTTGTAGGTAATGCCCCCTCTTATGCCAAGGAGTGGCACATTAGGGAACTCCCCACAACGGTCAATGATGGTAACATTCTCCATAGATCTAGAGCACCAATGAATATCTGAATGAGAAAGTGACATAATCCTCTTGGACCACCTGAACCCTTGTTCATTCTTCATCACTGATCGAGGAAGGTGAGAAATAAACCACCTAGATAATAGAGGTATGCAACACATCAGAGTTCCTCGTGCCTTCGTAGTACGGGTACGAAGAGAGTGTAAGATGTCTCCAAGTGATGTAGGCACTGGATTGCGAGTCAGAAATATGTTGATGGCGTGTACGTCTATGAACTGGTATGGATTGGGGAACAGTACTAAGCCATAAATCAATAGGGCTAAGATTTCCTCAAAAGCATCATAACTCATAGCCTTCAGGAATACTTGAGCTTTCTCCATCAATACCTTAGCAAGAATACCCTTAACTCCACTCCTTGTTTCTAGGACAATGTCTGATTTCTTTAAATGTAAGGCTGCAGCAATGACTTCAGGTTTAGGCTCTTTTTCCAAGCCTGTGAAGGGTTTCTGATCAAGAATAGGTATACCCAGAAGCTTGGAGAACTCTTCCATTGTAGGAACCAGCTGATAGTCGGGAAATGTGAAGCAATGATGTTTAGGGTCAAAGAACTGAAACAGGACACTCATCATGTCTTCATTGAACCCTGAAGTGACTAGATCCAGTAGGTGACCATGCCTCTTGATGAACTGGGAGTTTTCAGAAACTTGAGAGACCAATTCCTTAAGCTTAGGAGGTATTCCTACAAAGTTGATCCGGATAGTATTCCTACGAGCAGAAGCCATGACCTGCAACAAAGAACAAAGATAAATCCTTTGGTCCTTGAAATGGTTAGTGAAAATGCTATGCTTATGATGCATGATGATGCTATGATGTTATGCTCAATCACAAACATGTGGCACACACAAACAAGTCAAACAATAGCCCTAGGTTTGAAGGCTTGCATGAGGTTAAAGGTAAGCACCCTCCCCTGAAGTTTAGTTGATTCATCCTGTCCTACAAAAGTAACTAGGTTCTAAGGGATCTCAAAATCATTGATCCTTCACAAGGGTGGTTGTTCAGTAGGCAACTTACTTGCCAACCAAAACCCTCCAAGTTTAGGATCTCAATGAGTGTAGTATCGAGTATCAACCAACTTCAGTCTTCACCAAAGCCGGTTATCTCACTACTTTCTAATGGCCAAGATGGGATGACTAGGGTTCTAAAAGTCAGTTAGTGTATTGACAACATATGGCAACCTCATATTATCCTCAACTTGCTTAAGGAACATAAGCACCAACCAAGAAGTCACACTAACTATGGCCACCAGATCAACCATATCGATATACGCCGTACAGTTTCCTTGGTCTATTGCCATTTACCTAAGGTACACTAGATCCGGGTTAGGGTCTTTCACACATAAGAGCACCCAACAGATAAGTATAAAGCAAACAAGGCAAACAATTTTAAAGTGATCTAATTCCTAAGGGTACCCCTCTTTTATTAAGTCCCCAGCAGAGTCGCCAGTTCTGTAACACGGTGGTAGAACTGACTTTAGTTAAATGTTGCGGATAGCAAGAGTCGCCACCGACTTTTATTTTATCCAAAAGGAAAGGACATAAAAGAACAGGAAAGACCTTAAAAAGATTTTGAGTTCGGGGGATAGGTTATACAAAGGGAAGGTATTAGCACCCTTTATATCCATGGTTATCCATGGGCTCTTAGTTACTTAGCTCACTTTGTTTGTTTGCAAGAGTGTAGTGTGTGATTAGAAAAATTTCTTTAAGTACTTTGTAATGACCCTCGTATGGGTGTATACCAAGCCTAGTTTAGAAATTGTGAGGTGTAAAAGTAATTTTGAAAAGTGTGAGCAAGTAACTATGAGATACCTACCCAAGATTAAGTCTTTCGTGTTCTCGTATATTCTTTCAATGGTAAGACTGTCCCTATTATTAAGGAATAGGTAGTCATTACCTTGGGTGTGTTTAAGGGACGGGCGTAGGATCATCGTATGGTCAATGAAGGCAACATAAGGGGTGTCTTTAGCAACTCGTAGGGACTATCATCATATTTACCGAAGGGACAAGATCATTATATCGTAGGCAACCTCGTAGGGACTTGATCTTTTAAGTTTATAGGGACTTGATGATTTTTCTGTTTGAAGGGACTTGATGATTTTTCTGTTTGAAGGGACTTTGCTTAAGACACCCCTATTTTCGAGGGACTTGACCATTTAAAGAAGGCAATCAAGAGGAATACCCTAGGAAGTACAGATGGCGATCAAAGATCGACTTACGTGTGTGAGTGTTATTTTTCAGATATTTGTCTTGAATTTAATTTTCTAAGTTCAATTATTTACAGTTAGTTTTTTGCACTCCCTAAATTACTAACCACGCAATAAATATTTACAAAAATAAAAGCAAGAAAAATAAATTCCTAAACTATTACATGGCTATGGGACAGATACATAATAATCAGGCGAGAAAGAATAAATTTAAAACCTATACATTTGTTCCTAATAAAACAAAATTAAAATAAGGAAAATAATGAAGCAAAAATAGAATAGATAAAAGCAAATAATAATAAAATAATAAATAAACAATGGTAATAAAGCAATAATAAAATAACAATAATAATAAAGTGATAATAAAAAGGTTAGAATTTTAAAAGAAATTATTTTAGGTTAAACAAGTTAGATTTTTTTTAGAAATTATTAGAAAAATATGAGTTTAAAATAAATTAGTAATAATAAAAGAATTTAAAATACATTAATGTACAAATTATAAAATAAAAGAGTTATATGAAAAATATTAAGTTAGTTATTTACAAAATAAATAAAGATTATAGAAAATATCAAATTATTAGATTAATAGGTTTATTATTATTATTCAATTAGAAAAATGGTCAATTAGATTTTATTTACAAAATATATAAGGATTTATTATTATAAGTAAGTAATAAAAAAAGTTATTAAAATAGTTAGTATTTATTATTTATTTACAAAAAATATAAAGGTTACAGAAAAATATTAAATAATTAATTTAGTAGGTTTTCACGCCCTACATTACTAAACCACGCAGTTAATATAGGATCAATGGCAGGAATTTAAATGGCAGAAAAATAAATGGCAGAAAATAAATGGCAGAAAATAAAACCCTAATTATTACAACGCTTTGGTGCAGTTACATAATAAAGATGGCGAAAAGTAAAACCGAAAATATTACAAGTTAAAACTTAAAAATATTACAAGGGCGAAGCAGTTACAGTGTATGAATAACATAAATATGAGCGAAAATAGGAAATAATAATAAGGTTTGTTAAGGTTTAAGAAAAGATTTATGGTTTAGAGGAAATAACACGGTTAAAGTTTTAGGTTTGAAATTTAGAGTTTGTGGCGAAATTGTCAGGGTTTAGGAAAAATCAGGGTAGTTAGTTATGAAAAAAAAATGTGCAGATCTAAATATATGTATATAAAAAAAAATATGAATTAAAAAAAAAACAACGGCGTTGCTAGCGCAAAATTGCGATCATCGCAACTGGATCGGATAACACAAATGTCACGCCTCATACACGTATGTGTGAAAACGGCGTATTGACACGATCCGATCCGAAAACATAATCAAATTATAACATAAAATAGAAATATATATATATATATATTTAACACACTAGTTACATATTATAAATTATATATTATATGATCCATATGCATTTTTATTAACAACAAAATTATTATTATATTATATTATATATTATGAGACATGTAAAACTTATATAAAAACAAACACATCAAATACATAATACAATGAACCAAATTATTATACATGTTATACTTATGTGCATAAAAAAGCAAAACGGCGATATCCTGATATATTTAACCAAACCGCATGTATCTGGAATACATAACACAGTCACACATATGAACATGTATTTGAAACACAGTAACAAATATATCAACAAAATAGATAAAGTATCTATCATATATAAACTATTACCAAACTGTGTGTACGATAGTATAGATCAGCCACTCTCAGTTTCTCTTTTTTGTTCTGTCTTTTTTGCCTCCTTCTATCAGTCATGCTAGTAAATATATATAGGAACAAATTAGGTTAATGATAATGGGCCTAAGTTTATTTTGAAACCCAATATTAAATTAAAAACTGAATAAAGTTAAATAATTAAAATAGTTAAAATTAAAATAAAAACTAATTAACCTATTTATTTATTCTAGACCCAATATAAAAATAAATAGACTCAAAAAAAAAAAAGTCGAGCACCAAAATGCTCGAAAAAATAAAATGAACACGTCAAAATAATCAGCGCGAAATAAATGACTCGGAAAAATACAGCGTTTGGTCGGATTTTGAAATAAAAATTATGACCGTTTAAACCGCTCAGACTGATCAACATATGATCAAAAATAATCGTAAAAATACTTTTAGCATGTCAAATTAAACCACGTGAACCGCAGATTAATGTTACCGACATTTGCAAACTTAAACTTGACATTTCTTCGTTGACTAATTTTAGGCACAGTTAAAAAGTTAATTTGACCAGTCTGTTTGTAAATTCCGAGAAATTATTCCGGCTAATATTAAGACAGAAAAAAATGTTATGCTATGAAGGTGATGCAAATGAATGTGAAACAAAAAAATTGGTTAGAGTTAAAAATAGAGGGCAAATTTTGGGGTGCAACAACAGGTAATCGGAATAAACCTCTAGGTGGTATCCCACAAATAAAGTGGAACACCAAGCAAGCTATCCCTGCAAGAGTATGTGAGCCCTCACAAAAACTCAATAAACAGGTTAGAGTAATATGACGGAATTAGGAGAAAACAATGCCATAACAAACACAAAACAGGTTAGAGCAAACATGATAGGGTAATCAAGAGTTGCCCCCAAATCAAAATGTAACCACATGAATCATGCCATCAAATTCGCAAAAAGCTCAAAAAAAGCAACCAAGGGTAGAAGACCTAAACCTCTTGTCATACACATGCATCAAAAGGGTATCAAATTCACCCATAATACCTCATACATTCAGAGCATTCAAATTAAAAGCACAAAGTAATGGGAATAAGGCAAACCTGACTGGAGAGATCGAATGAAATTGAATTGCCCGGTTGGGTTTGCAAAGCAATCTGAGGGTTTATATGAGAGGGTATTGGTTCTTTGCCGATGAGTTCCCTTCAGTCTCTGGAGGTTGCTCTGAACTCTGTTAGCTCTTCTGTCACTATCTTTTTCCCTGCCAGGGTAATAGGAATAGAATTTCCTTTTGTTTCACTGAAACTCTGAATTTATAACCTGATTTTTGTGGACCTGTGGGCTCAAATGAGAGAGGCCCAAGTCCAAAAATTTTCTGTTATATTTTATTTATTTATTTTCTTTTTTTTTTCTTTTTTTTTCGTTTTTCGTTCTTTTTTTTAAATACGTGGGCTTCGCCTAGGGAGCATGACAGTTCAAGAAATTCCTCTGAGCGTAGGTGATTCTGGTGGCTTTTCTTGGGACTCACTAGGCGACCCATTCTACTCGCCTAGCGAGCATGACAGCTCATGAACAAACTTTTGCTCCTTCAAGATTAACATTTTGACTGACAAATAGACCCCATTTGAACCTGTTGGAAGTATCTCAAGCCATTCCCTTGTGTTGACTGATCATCTAAATAGAACCCACAAAGTGTCTTGGATGATACTCAAGCTTCAAACAAAAGATGTTAGTGACACATTTTTGTGTTTTTGGTTAGTAAACAAAAGTAAGAGAAACAATGATGTATAATTCAAGCATGCTTGGTGATCTCAAACCAATCACAAGGAGTCCCACCCAATGGCAAAGGGAACCAAGATGCTAAAGATCCTTGAGGCAATGCAAATGCAATGTTATGATGCCATGAGGGATCTTAGGGTCAAAATTGGGGTCTTACACTTATCAACACCCAAGTTCCATTGATATTGAGAATATACGAGAACAGATCAACTGCGAATCAAGGGTTTGTTGTAAGTCACGAGCATGGAGTCTCGGTTAAGAACCACCCAATGGGAGTGTACTATGGTTAAACCTGACGATCATGTTCTAAAAGAGGTTCCCATAGTCATCATCTCATCTTTCGGATATTTATCGGATAAAACGACTACTCGTATTCCAAAAATATTCTCAAGAGAGACCCTTATGAGTGTAGTATCGCGTAAAATCGTATCAAATCTTACACTTGAACGACCTTCGCACTACATCCTAAAATAGGCCAAGATGGGCTAAGTAATCTAAGGTCCTTGGCTTATAAGGTTTATATTGGAAAGAGTAATGCCTAACCACGACTACTCGTGTGACATTATTGATCCCAATAAGACCTCCACCAAGTGAATGGGCTTGCAAGTCAACTTGCTAAGGAATAACTCCACACAAGTCAACAAGACTATGTCATTCTCCTATCATAAGTGCACTCGAGTTTGGGTATAGAACTCATCTCACAAGAGACCACCAAGCACACAAGCAATTGATATATCAAGCAATTCATACATTACAAACAATACAGTCATCCCAAATTTGCACAAAAATATGTCACAAATAAATATAAACATACAATACAACAAAGGAAAAAAGTAGGCTAAACCCACTAGGAAAGTATTTCCCCTGCAGAGTCGCCACTTTTCTGTAGCGGGGTATTCGTTACCTTTAGATTTATTGACTAAATCAAAAGTAAGCATACAATTCGAGTCGCCACCGCACTTCTATTTATCCAAAGGAAAGGTTAGAAAGCGAACAAAAACCAAGTAAGAAGTTTTATCAAATCAAAAACTAATAAAAATGTCAGAGATCTAGGTAAGGGGGTTGGTTATGAAATGGGAAGGTTTTAAGCACCCAAAACATCCTTAGTACCCTAACGGAGCCTTTTTTGCAAATGTGTGTTGTAGGTTGGTATTTGTGAAAATATTTGTGCAAACAAGATTGGAGAGATGAGAGGAGAATATACATTATATTTACAATTTTGTTGTTTGAATGGATAAACCCATTGCCTACGTACCATCACAAAAGGTAGGATCAAAACCTCGTAGTTCGGGGTAGAAATGTCAAAAAAGATTGGTGAATTGATTTGATCAAAAGCCTTAAGGTCTTTTGTTATCAAAGGGAGAAAACTCAACCTAAACCAACAAACCACCATGTGAGGAGAGCTTAAACATACTAGTGAAGGATCCACCCTATAATAAGTATGAAAAACTTATAGTCCAATCACTAAGGATAAGGTGAGGTTTACATCAACCAGTATGATAACTCAAACTTATGGCTAATGTTTATGAAAAAAGTTTTTAACAAAGGTGGCCATTGGAACCACAAAAAAACTTGAAGTGAGTTGTATTTACAAAATGAGGTCAAAGTTGACTTAAGATTCATTCACAATAAGTATTAATGAAAAGAGTTTGAAAAATCAAAGGCACAAGGCCTAGGTTTCTAGTTTGAAAACAATGTCAAAGTTTGCAAAAAATGAGTTTGGCTTGGGTTAGAGTGAGGAGAAGGAGAGAAGGGCTACTCCTAAACATGCAAAGATGAGATAAGAGATAAAACCCTTGGAGTTCCTTTTCTTGAAATCATAAAGATGATTCAAGATGCTCCTTTCCTTTGGACTTAGCAAGCAACAAGCAATCAAAACAAATATACATTCAAGCTCCTAGGATCTCCATTTGGCTTGTCTTTCTTAACTTGGCTACTCATGACAATGATCCTTCTTACTATCTCAAGGTGGAATCCCTATCACACAAAAACAAACAATCAAAAAGTTCACAACACAATAAGAGGAATGGACAAAGAATGAGTTTAGATTAGCGGTCCTTTGAAGTCAACTTTAAGATTTTAGCATTCTAAAGGCATGAGACCTAGTTACTCTTCAACAAATTTAGCATTCTAAAGGCATGAGGCCTAGTTTCTCTTGAACTCCTTTAAGCATAGGTAAGGTCCTAATTCTAAGTCCTTTCTCCTTTTTGTATTGGGTTCACACAAACAAAGACAACACAAATACAAAGCAATAATATATTTATTCACAATAATGTGCTCAAATGAGCAAAAGGAAAATGACATAAACATAAAATATGAGCTCAGGTGAACAAAGGGAAAAAAGCAATATGAATAAATGAGCAAGAAATAAAGTGCATTAAAGTAAATTGCAAGAAATTAAATGCTTGAATTAAAGTTAGTAGTTAATGGTTATGTTAGTGTCTCGTAAGACAATTTAGCGTTATGTTAAGCAGTCGTAAGTGGACTAATGTAGTAGTCACACCTATCTGAGGCCGGTCAATAAAACTATAGGCAAATAAACACAAGTTAGAGGTCATGACTAGTAAGCCAAACTCCTACAACTTGCCATGCCAAAAGAAAAGAAAGAAAGCCTTGTATGGATTTTAAGTTTTTTGCTTGACCAAGAAGCAACCTATCTTGGACACAAAGCAACTCACTTGATCTTTGATCAAGTTGAGTTTGATTTGGATCAAAGAAGGTTAAGCCTCTCATATGTCAAGACTAACCACAAATCATTAACTCATTGGCCAAAAGAAAAAGAAGAAATAAGATGAAGATGAAGATGAAATGAAATGGAAAGAACAAAAAGAGAATTCAAATGACATAATCAAAACACAATGATCAAATATGAATCAAATCATCATCAATCAATGTAAAACAGAAGAGAAATGAAGATTAGAGGTCAACAAAGTCAAACATATTTTTTTTGGTATTTTTGGAATTAAAATAAATGCAAAATTAAAATGGACAAAATATGGTCAAACCTCAAATTCAATTCAAATCAACTTCAACAAGTCCAATTGAATCATCATAGGTCTAACATGGTCAAACAAGGTTTGACAACAAACTTCAACATTTTTTGAAAACAGAAACTATTTTAAAACAATTAAAAACAAAGTAAAATAACACAAATGAATTAAAATCTCAAATAAATCTCAAATTAATTAAGAAATTGATGAGTCTATTTTTCATAGACTTATCATGATCCATATATGTTAATAAAATATTTTTGGAATTTTCATATATCAAAAAGTATTTAAAATGAATTAATAACTATTAAAAACAAAATAATTCACAAAAAATATTAAATGAAGTCACAAAAATAATTAAAAATCAGATTATGAAACTAGATTTTTCAAGAATTTTTTTGCCATTGGTCTCATATTTTTGTGACCTCAAATAAAAGAGTTATGAATTTTTGAAATAAAAGAAATTAAAAGAAATTAAAACAGAAAATAGAAAATGAGAAAAATCAGCAGCGCTTTGATGGCTTTCATTAAATGACGTGGACTCATCAAGCGGCTCAGAAGCGCGTTCTCACCATAGTCCACAGTCAAGCGCGCAACACACTTAATTAAAATAAGTAAACATAACGCATGGCTGAGATTAGAACGTTGGAGAGAGATCTGAAGGTCATGATGCATCCACGTGGGGATGGTGGTGGAAACCACCATCTTCTCCGGTGGACCAACCAATTTCGGCCACCAGTTGCAGGTTTTTGAACCTTAACCAAAACGCACGAGCCAGGTACCAAAATGAAGCTGGGGTGATGTACATCACCCCTGTAACCTTGGATTGTCCTCAAGATTTCTATCAAGTGAGAAATCTGAGCTTGAAATTCAAGGTGTGCAAACTAAAATGCTTCAAATTCTGAAATCAAGACCACCATTGGCCTGCCTCTTGCTCGAGGACTTCAGAAAACAGTTTGAACACAAGCAATTCACATTGTATGATGTGATTCAAGTCAAAACAGTTTGATGAGATACCTTTGAAGAGTAGCTTTGTGCAGCACGATCTACTCAAACTTTTGCTTCCAACTTGATCTTGAGATTTGATATGAATGCAAGGCTAAGGAATAAGACTTGAAGATCAACTGATTGTGTTGAAATTCAAGCTTGAATTTGAGAAACAAAAATTAGAATTCCTTTGAGTATGGTTAGGTTTTGATTTCAGCAGAGCTTCAGATCACCATAAGGTTGAAGTTTGAATGAGGAGAGCATGTATTTATAGTTGAGCTGCAAGCAAAGTGAGGAAATACTCGTATGCATGATCATTGGGTCCTCCATGCATGGGCCTGTACAGGCGCATGTGCGGCCCGAAATCAAGTGTAATTGCAAGCTGATCTCATTCTAAATTGAATTGGACATGCAATTGGCCTTGTGTTTGCTTGTGCATGAAGATTCCAAGTGAATTGCATAATTGATCATAAATGTTCACCTCTTCGAAAGTCACATATAGAAAATCCAAACATATGCATGTGGGTAATGGTTGGAAAGGTCTTGACATAAGGAACAAAATCTATGTTGGAAAAAAAATCCATTTGGAGTTTGGAAAATTGTGAAAACTAGCCTTGAAGTTTGAGGTACAAAACATGTCTTTGGAAAATTTGCCAAAAATGATCAACTTCAAGCCTTTCTTTTTCAGTGATGCAAGCCTCAAATGGAAAGACCTCCAACATAAAAGTTGTAGATCTTTTCAAGATTATCAATTTGGACTTATATTTTGAATCATTTGGATTTTTTATGAGAAAGTTATGGGCACTTGAAGTTGGACATTTTTCAAATTCAATGGTTTTTGTCCAAAGTGACCTATAATGTTTTGTATTATAACATGTGTTTATTTTAGGATTATGAAATTTTATCCAACATAACATTTGAAGTAGACATCGTAATAATTCCAATGAAATTAGTCTCACATCAAAATCATAAAAAATGAGGAAGTTAGGTCCTTGGGAAGTTGACCTAATCTTAGGGTTTCGGTCAAAATGACCTATAATGTTTTGAAATGAATGATGACCTTCCAAGTTTCAAATGGATTTTTTATTAACATTAAAGTTGTTCATAGGTTTATTAAGAACATGTTTTATCTTGGGGTCATCTTCATTTGACAAACACATCAAAAGTTAGGTCTTAGTGATCCTCAGTTTGGTCAGATGACTTGACTAGTCAACTTCTCAAGGCCAAACTTCAAATCTTGATGAATGAATGATTGAGGATACTCACATAAGCTCATATATGCATAAAATGATGAATGAAATAACTTCCCTTGATTTAATTTGATCATAGGTTGAGGTTGCTTCATGAGAAAGGCACAGTCAATGCACAGTTGAATTAGGGTTTCCTTGGGAAACAAGCCTCAAGCCCTTTGGTTTATCTTGATCAAATTGGAAAATTGAGATACTTGGGAGACATATATGATGATTAGGAACTTTGTGAACAATTTTCATGCTTGTTTTCATCTTCATCTAGCCACTTCATTGAGTATAGGAGCCTCCTAGGAGCAGGGGATCACCTGATCACTTGAGCTTCAAAACAAAAAGAGTTAGTGACATATTTTTGTGCTTTTGGTTAGTAAACAAGATAAGAAAAGCAATAATATACAATACAAGCATGCTTGGTGGTATCAAACCAACTCACATAAGTCCCAACCCTAGGGTTAAGGAGCCACACATGATATGATCCTTGAGGCAATGCAATGAGCAATGATATGATGTCATGAGGGATCTTAGGGTCAAAATTAGGGTCTTACAATTGGTTCCACTGTGTTGGGTACTTGGATATTTGATTGCAAACCATGTGGGAAAGACTCTACACCCGAGTCTAGAGTTAAAAAACATAAGATAGGACGATGGTTGAGTAGTACAGACTCCCGAGGTGAATACTTCGTAAGAGTCGGTATGAGAACCTCACTTAGAGTAGATCCTTTTGCAAATATTATCGTCCGAGGTGGATACCTCGTAAGTTTCAATATTTCAAAGGGGTCCATGACTCTAAGAACCTTTTAGAACATTGAACCTTTTGCCAACTAGAAATGATGATTGCATAGTATGGATTCCCAAGGTGAATACTTCGTAAGAATCGATACGAGAACCTCGCTCAGAATAGATTCTCTAGATGGAGTTGACGATCGAAAAGTATTTTCCGTAAGCTTCAAACATTCTTTTGAATTCATGACTCTGAGTACCCTGTCTAGAACCAAGTCGATGGTTGCGTAGTACGGACTCTCGAGGTGAATACTTCGTAAGAGTCGGTACAAGAACCTCACCCAGAATAGATTCCCTTGATGGAGTTGACGACCGAAAAGTATTTTCCGTAAGCGTCAAACATTCTTGTGAACCAATGACTCTGGGAATCCTTTGTAACAAAGCCCTAGATCATACCCGGTGAGAACCCCGTTTTGGAAAGCAATCAGATTTATCCATACCTCGAACCTTTGAACATGTACAAAAAAAACATTGCATCCATCTATTCATTACATACGCATAAAAAGAAAAACTCTTAGTTTTTTTCGCATTGTTTTAGGAATCCAAGACTTGTTATCAAAATGAATCCTGAGAGAAGAATCACTTTTCAGTTCAAATACAAGAACGTGGACCTTGTCAGCCTGCAAAAGTTGAGTGCCAAAGTAACACCAATCAAACTCAACAGCTTTGTGCAAGATTATGGAAGAATTTTGGACATCCTAAATGAGAAGATGGACATGATGACCAGATTGACTATTGCTCAGTTCTATGATCCACCTCTACGTTGTTTCACGTTTTCTGACTTCCAATTGGCTCCTACCTTAGAGGAATTTGAGAGGATTGTAGGCCGGAATCTGAGGGATCATAATCCATTTCCTAAGTTTGATGAGGGTATTCCTCCCAAGAGGATAGCTTTAGCTTTGGGTATGAAGGTTTCTGAAGTCGTGGACAATTGGGATGTGAAAGGAGCTTTCAATGTTTTTTCTAGGAAGTTCTTGGAAGATCAAGCTAAGAAGATGGAAAAGGAGGGGAATTGGGAAGCTTTCTATGTTGTGTTAGCTGTGTTAGTATATGGGATAGTTCTCTTCCCAAATATTGACCATTTTGTGGACCACCTGGCGGTGAGAATCTTCCTCTCTGGTAATCCTGTACCATTCCTCCTGGCAGACCTCCACTATGCTCTCCACGATCGTCATGAGAAGAAGGGAGGAACCATCTTATGTTGTGCACAGCTATTGCATGCCTGGTTTAGATCTCATATGCCCGAAGAATGCCCTTTTGTCTCAAAGGAACTCAAGCCCTCCCAGAAGTTAGCTTCCCTCACCTCCAATCATGTTAAGTGGTATATCAGGGATTGGGAAACCAAGGATGTTATTGGCAGAATTGGAGACTTCCCCAATGTACCTTTGATAGGAACCAAGGGTTGCATCAACTATAACCCCATGTTATCTTTGAGGCAACATGGTTACCCTATGAATGGCCCTCTAAAAGCTGAAGCTTTAGAGCCTTTCATCTTACACAATGCTGAAGCAGATCATCCCACGGTGAAGAAGATCAAGAGTTCTTGGCAAGCAGTTATCAGAAAGGGTAAGGAGTTGCGTAAGAGAAATGTCATCGCTTAAGAGCCTTATACTTGTTGGGTTAGAGAGAGGGTTCAAATGGTTAAACTCCCTTTTCCATTTGATCCTTCTATCTATCCATTGGTTCCTGAGCCAAAGCCCATATTACCTGAAGACATGGAGAAGCTCAATGCCCGTATTAAGGAGATGGAGTTGGAGAATGCTGACTTGAGGATTAAGCTCGGCCGAGTCTCAGTAGAAAATGGGAATTTGAAAGATGGTCAACAGAAGAAGGACAAAGAGCTTGAAATCTCCAACAAAAGAGCTAGGGAGTCTGAGGCAAGGAGAGAAAAGTTCAGACAAATGCTCTACAACACTAAATCTGTGTTCAAGTCAAAGGATGAGGAGTTGGATAGAGCTTTACTCCAAATTCAAAAACTCAACAAGACTTTGGAATTGACCCTTGAAATGAAAAGGGAAGCATGACTGATTTCTGAGATTCGTACTCATGAACTGGAGAATACCATTCAGAAATACAAGGATACTCTGGAACGCAAGAAGCTGAGAACTGAAGAGTTAAAAAGAGTTTGCACACGGCTGAAATATCATATGGAACAAGCCGATGCTAGAATCCAAGCACTTGAAGGTGGGGATCAGGATGCTGCCTATATGATGTTTCTAGGTGAGTGCAGATATTGGAGAAACCTCTATAGGGACATAGAGGTGATCAAGGCTGAAGACTTGCGTATCACTCAAGACCTCCAAGAGCTTTACACTGAGTGGAAGGGCAAATTTTTTAGGCTGTCCAGATTTGCGAATTCCGTCATGCGAGAGCTACCTGAGAAACTACAAGAAGCTGATTGGTGCATGTGTCCAAAGAACACCCCACATTAAGTCTTTAATTTCATTAAATTTTGTAAGGCGATGTTGGAAGGGCTGACTACCGACCTTGCTACGGTTCGGAAAGCCCATAAGCCATAAGCACATTGTTTGTATTTGAACTTTGCTATGAGTTAATGAAAAATCGCTTTTGAGATTCATTTTTATTGTGTTTAATTTCCTTATTACTTTAAATATTTGCGAACAAATGTTGTGGCATTTCTGAAATGAATGACTGAAACTAACAAGGAGTTTTGCAAACAAGATTCATCCATACATGCATTCATACATTTTCAAAATAGAGTCTCACTCCGCCCTTTCTTCCTCCAGTTTCACGCTGAATTTTCAACACCAGTACAATACTCACGCCCGAGCAAGACAGAGGTTGGCTGAACAAGAGCAAGAGAGCGCCCGAGTTAGAGCTGAACTAGACGAGATCAAGGGAGGCATGTCCCAGATGAGAGAGATGTTGCAAGCTTTAACCTTCAGATTTGAGGTTCCGCAAGCGACCGTGATTTCAGAGACCACGGGCCCAGCAGTGGAAGTCCAACTTCAGAGGATGTTACCCTCAACCCTTCCTTCCTATGGGCTACCTTACGACTTCGTCCCTCGAGCGGAAGTAGAGCATGATATGGGGCAATCTGTCCAACAAGCCTTGCCATTACCGGTTTACACCGATGCACGCCCAATCATCCATACCGTTGCTCCACCAACTGCCTATGCTAGGCATATTCCTCACTTTGAAGATCAACATCACATGTATCAGACTGTCGACTCAACCGTTAGTTGTGACGAAGTAAGGTTTGAAGATTTTAGAGAAGTAAAGGAGAACATGCAGCTCCTTGAGAAGAAGTTCTGAGATTTAGAAGGAGACCACGTCTTTGGATCTGCTGCCAAAGAAATGTGCCTTGTATTTGGGTTGGTGAATCCGGCCAAATTCAAAACTCCGGACTTCGACAAATACAAGGGGCATACTTGTCCAAAGAGCCATCTCATCATGTATTACCGAAAAATGGTTGCACACATGGAAGACGACAAGCTGATGATCCACTGTTTTCAAGATAGCTTGAGTGGGGCTCCTTCCAAGTGGTATTTACGTCTGGATCAGAATAGGATCAGATGTTTCCAAGACCTGTCAGACGCGTTCATAAAACACTACAAATATAACATGGACATGGCGCCTGACAGAAGACAATTGCAAAGCATGTTCCAGCATGACAAGGAGTCCTTCAAGGAATATGCACAGAGATGGAGGGAATTGGCTTCTCAAGTTGAACCACCTCTAGCTGAGAAGGAATTGGTTGAACTATTTATCGACACTATCTGACCCCAATTCTATGAGAAGATGGTTGGAAGTGCTTCCTTGGGATTCTCCGAGCTTGTTGCTATAGGGGCTCGCGTCGAATATGGTTTAAGAAATGGAAAACTTGCGGCTGTAGCTGGAACTTCAAATGCTAATCCAAAGAAGCTCTCTAGAGGGTTTCCCAGAAAGAAGGAAGGGGAAACAAATGATGTGATTGTTGGCCAAGGAAGAGCCCCTTCAAGAAGGAGACCACAACAATATTCACCACAGCAGTATGTTCAACAACCCTTTCCCTATCAACAACCCATGTATCCCATTCAGTACGCCCCGCAACCGTACATAGCTGTTGTGATGCATGCATTCAATCAACATCCTGCTCAGGCTTATCAGGTGCCTCCGGTTTATCGACCGACTCCAGTTCAACAACGTGTTGCGGTTCCTCCAGCTTATCAACAAGCACTAGCAGCTCCTGTCTATCAATATCCGAGAGCTCAAGCTCCAAGGCAAAATGCTCAGAACCAGAATAGGAGGCAATGGGATAGGGCGACCTTCAATTCAATCCCAATGTCGTACACTGAGCTTTATCCCTCCCTGTTGCAAAAGGGTTTGGTGGTTCCCAAACCTATGGGACCTCCACCTGATCGTCTGCCTCCATGGTACAACCCTAATGCACACTGTCCTTTTCATGAAGGTTCCCCGGGCATGACCTAGAGGGTTGTTATGCTCTGAAGCATAGGGTTCGTGAACTGATTGAAAGCAAGATCCTATCTTTTAAGGATATGGGACCGAATGTGAAGAACAATCATGTTCCTCCCCATGGAGATCCCGTAGTAAACGCCATTGAAGATGCCTTTGTTGGTGTTATAGTTAAGAAGGTGGATGATGTTAAGACTCCTTTGGCAACCTTCCATGCCGGATTGGTGGAAGCTGGCCTGATTAGTGTTCGCCATGACAACTGTGAAGAGTGTGCCAAACACCCGAGAGGGTGTCGGATGGTACGAGATAATATCCAAAACATGATGAATAAAGGAGTGCTTCAAATCTCCAGTGTTGCAAAGAACGAAGATGTGTTGGTAATTGAACCTTGCTTCAATTTACCCGAACCAGTTGAGATCCCGTATTATAGTGGTGGAGTGGTTCCGGCGAATAATCAGCTGTCACCTGTTGAGATATGTATGCCCACGCCTTTTCCATATGAGAGCACCAAGGTTATGCCTTGGAAATATGAGATTACCTTTGTGGACAAGGTTGTTGAAGGAAGTACAAACGTTGAAGTGAAAAAAGCTGTAAGTGAGGACGTCACCAATATTGCAGGAATGAGCAGAATGACCCGTAGTGGTCAAATCTATACGCCTGAATTCAATGTGACTCCTCAAGGGCCAAACAAGGAATCAACAGTTGTAGCTCCCACTAAAGAACCTGAAGTGATCCAATCTGAGGATGCTATTGAATTCTTGAAGTTAATCAAGAGAAGTGATTACAAAGTGGTGGATCAGCTGCATCAAACACCATCTAAGATCTCTATTCTTTCTCTGTTATTGAACTCCCAAGCCCATAGGGAGGCTTTGTTGAAGGTGTTTCCCCAAGCTCATGTAACACAAAGCATAACAGTAGACCGGTTTGATGGGGTGGTTGTGAATATCACAGCCTACAATACTTTGAGCTTCCGTAGAAAGGAATTACCTGAGGATGGACAAAATCACAATCATGCTCTCCATATCTCGGTAAAATGCAAAGATGATGCTTTGGCAAGAGTTTTGGTTGATACCGGATCTTCTCTTAATGTTATGCCAAAAAGAACACTCGCCAAGTTATCTTATCAAGGACCAGCTATGAAGCCTAGTGCCTTGGTAGTGAAAAATTTTGATGGTTCCAGGAGAACCGTGATTGGAGAGGTGAAACTGCCCATATTGGTTGACCCTCATGTATTCTCGATTAATTTCCAAGTCATGGATATTAATCCAGCGTATAGCTGCTTATTGGGGCGTCCTTGGACTCATGTTGTAGGGGCAGTCACCTCCACTTTACACCAAAAAATGAAGTTTGTGGTGGATAATCAACTGATCATCATTTCTAGGGAAGAGGACTTTGTGGTTAGTCACCTTTCATCCTTCAGATATATCGAGGCTGATGAGGACGCTTTGGAAACTTCTTTCCAAGCTCTTGAGATAGCCAACGCCACTTTTGTGGAGATGAAGGACCCTGTTGGGAAAGCTTGTTTATCTTTCGCTTCTCTGAAAAGCACAAAGTCTAGCATTGAAGGAGGAAACCCTGAAGGTTTGGGCCAGCTTATTGATATTCGTGAGAAGCATGATCGCTTTGGTCTGGGATATGTGCCTTCCGCTGCGAAAGGAGCCTGAGTCCCTGCAAAGGACAACACCCGAAGCATCCAGGAAGTATTCCTTAGTACAGGATTCATCCATGGAGATCAGGTCAATGCAATTGAAGACAACACCGAAGACGAAGATGAACCATGTTTGGTTTACCGATGTGAGACAACTTTGAACAACTGGAAGGCGGTTGAGATCCCTGAAATTTTTCCTTTGTCAAAGGAATAATTGTTTTTTTTCCTTTCAAATCCTTAGCTCTACCCAAGGCTAATTGATCATGTTGTAGGGCCCCTTTTCATTTTCAAATAATCATTATCAGTGAATGAAAGGCATTTTGTTAAATTCTTATTATTCATTTATTTTACTTTCTCTTAAGAAAATGACAATCTTTTCAAAAACAAAAAAAAAGACAAAAAAAAAATTCATTGATGCATCTTTTATTTTACTTTTCTAAAAGAAATCAATCATTCAAACATGCAGAATAAATGATAATCCCGTTGAATCCAATGACTTTACTCCCTCTCATAACTTTGACTCCCCTATCTACCAAGCGGAAGAAGAGGGTGAAGAAGATTGTTACATCCCCGGCAAATTGGCAAGGCTGCTCGAGAACGAGTCCAAAGCCCTTCAGCCGCATGAAGAACTGGTGGAAACCATCAACCTTGGCACAGAGGAAGAGAAAAAAGAAGTGAAATTCGGCACCACGCTTGAAGCAAGCGTCAAAGAGAGATTGGTTAAGCTGCTACAAGAATATGTGGATGTATTTGCATGGTCATACCAGGATATGCCAGGACTGAACATCGACATTGTTGAGCACAAGCTGCCACTTCATCCATACTGCCCGCCAGTAAAACAAAAACTCCGAAGAATAAGACTAGATATGGCTCTGAAGATTCGTGGGAAGTCAAACGACAATTTGACGTTGGTTTTCTCGCAGTGGTGAAGTACCCACAATGGGTAGCTAATATTGTACCTGTGCCTAAAAGGGATGGAAAAGTGAGGATGTGTGTTGACTATAGGGGTCTGAACAGAGTTAGTCCAAAGGATGATTTCCCTCTACCGCACATTGATACTTTGGTAGATAACACTGCAAGTTTTGTTGTTTTCTCCTTTATGGATGGTTTTTCTAGATACAATCAAATCAAGATGGCTCCAGATGACATGGAGAAGACCACTTTTATTACCCCTTGGGGCACGTTTTGCTACAAGGTAATGACTTTCAGTCTCAAAAATGTCGGGGCAACTTACCAGAGAGGTATGGTCACTCTTTTCCATGATATGATGCACAAGGAGATAGAGGTCTATGTTGACGACATGATCGCTAAATCTCAGAATAAAGAAGATCATATAAACCATCTGAAGAAGCTGTTTGAACGCCTCAGAAAGTTTAGATTACGATAAAACCCTGCAAAATGCACATTTGGTGTCCATTCAGGGAAGTTGCTTGGTTTCATCGTTAGTCGACGAGGAATTGAGGTGGACCCTGAAAAAAGTCCGAGCTATACAAGAAATGCCTGCTCCATGCACCGAGCGAGAGGTTAGAGGTTTCCTTGGACGTATGAATTAGATCTCAAGGTTTATCTCACATATGACGGTCACGTGTGAGCCTATCTTCAAATTGCTTCGAAAAGATCAAGTTGTTGAATGGAATTCTGATTTTCAAAGTGCTTTTGAGAAGATTCGTCAATACTTGCAAGAGCCTCCTATTTTGATTCCACCTGTCCCAGGAAAGCCATTAATCATGTATCTGACTGTGCTTGAAGGGTCAATGGGATGCGTGCTGGGGCAACATGACGAAACTGGTCGGAAAAAACATGCTATTTACTATATGAGTAAAAAGTTTACCGATTGTGAAAGTCGATATTTGCTTTTGGAGAAAACTTGTTGCGCACTAGCATGGGCCGCTCGTCGTTTGAGGCAGTACATGATTTTCCATACTACTTTATTGATCTCGAATGGACCCAATAAAGTATACCTTTGAGAAACCTGCCTTGACTGGAAGACTTGCCCGTTGGCAGATGCTCTTGTCAGAGTATGACATCCAGTACGTAACCCAAAAAGAAATTAAGGGAAGTGTTTTAGCAGAGTATCTTGCTTATCAACCAGTTGAAGACTATCAACCGTTGAAGTTTGATTTCCCCGATGAGGATATCATGGTGATAAAGGATTGTGAAATCCCAGGCCCAAATGAAGGACCAGAACCAGGATCTCGATGGAAGCTCACGTTCGATGGTTCCTCCAATTACAGTGGTCATGGTGTGGGAGTTGTTTTGATGAATCCAAATGGTGTCTTTACCCCTTTCATAGCAAGGTTGTGCTTTGATTGTACGAATAATGTCGCAGAGTATGAAGCTTGTATCCTTGGTCTTGAAGCCGCAATTGATCTCCGAATCAAGATCCTTGAGGTGTATTGAGACTCAGCCTTAGTGATCTATCAGGTCAAAGGTGAATGGGAAACTCGTGATGCGAAATTGATCTCGTATCGTGCTCATGTTGTAAAGATGATAGAATACTTTGATGATATCACTTTCCATCACATCTCGAGAGTAGAAAATCAAATGGCTGACGCTCTGGCAACATTAGCATCAATGTACCAAGTCAGATTCCGTAATGAAGCTCCACTTATTGGAATCGAGTGAAGAGATGAGCCTGCATACTGTCAATCGATTGAAGAAGAAACTGATGGTAAACCTTGGTTCCATGATATCAAGCGATATCTTCTAAGTCAAGAGTATCCAGAAGATGCTACCGTATTGGATAAGAAAACTCTAAGGAGGTTATCATCCAAATTCTTTTTGAGCAATGATGTGCTTTACAAGAGAAACCATGACATGGTTCTGCTTAGATGCGTGGATAGACACGAAGCAGACCTGTTGATCAAGGAGATTCATGAGGGATCCTTTGGGACCCATGCCAAAGGACATGCCATGGCCAAGAAAATTTTGAGAGCTGGTTATTACTGGTTGACCATGGAGTCTGATTGTTTCAGCTATGCTAGGAAATGCCATAAATGTCAGATTTATGCTGACAAAGTGCATGTACCGCCAACACTGCTGAATGTTTTGACATCGCCTTAGCCCTTCTCAATGTGGGGCATCGACATGATTGGTGCTATAGAGCCTAAGGCTTCCAATCGTCGTCGATTCATCCTGGTTGCCATTGATTACTTTACTAAATGGGTGGAGGCTGCTTCCTACACCAATGTGACGAGACATGTGGTTGCTCGCTTTATCAAGAAGGAGATTATCTGCCTCTATGGAATCCCTAGCAATATCATTACAGACAACGGTTCAAACCTGAATAACAAGACAATGACAGAATTATGTGAGAGTTTCAAGATTGACCATCATAATTCTTCTCCATATCGTCTAAAGATGAATGGTGTTGTTGAAGCTGCCAACAAAAATATCAAGAAGATCCTGCAAAAGATGGTGAAAACTTATAAGGATTGGCACGAGATGCTACCCTTTGCTTTGCATGGATACCGGACCTCAGTCTGCACTTCAACAGGGGAAACCCCATTCTCCTTAGTGTATGGGATGGAAGCAGTTCTCCCAGTCGAAGTAGAGATACCTTCAATGAGAATATTGATAGAGGCCAAGCTAGATGAAGCTGAATGGATTTAGAACAATTATGATAAACTCAACCTCATTGATGAGAAGCGTATGACCGCTCTGTGCCATGGACAATTGTACCAGCAACGAATCAAGAAAGCGTTTGACAAAAAGGTCCATCCTAGAGAGTTCAAGGAAGAAGATCTCGTGCTCAAGAAGATCTTGCCAGTACACAAGGATTCACGTGGGAAGTGGACTCCCAACTATGAAGGCCCATACGTTGTAAAAAGAGCATACTCTGGAGGTGCTCTATTTCTCACAACTATGGATGGAGAAGAGCTCATTCACCCTGTGAACTCTGATGCAGTCAAAAGATACGATGCCCAATAAAACCCGATGGACTGAAACTCCGAAAGGGCGGTCCAGGAAAAAGTTAGGGATAATTAAAAAAATGGTAGCTCGCTAAGTTGAAAACCTGAAAGGGAGACTTAGACACACACAAAAAAGAGCGTCCCGGTGGATGGAAAACCCGAAAGGGCGATCCAGGCAAAAATTAGGGACAAGGGGCATAGACTGCATCAGTTGTCACTAATCGAGACATGAAGAGCTAAAGGTGGAAGATCAATCTAACTACTCCCTTCAAAAGCGAGGTTTTGTGGAGTCATTGTTATTAGGGATAGTAGTAGTCATTGTGATTCAATATAAACCTTTCCCTATTTCCATTTTCAAATGTGTAACATTCCATGGAGATACACCATTTGTGTGCTACCATTCTTGAATAAATACAAGTTTGCCTATCAAATTCTATCATTTGCTGTTTTTCTCTGATTTTCTTTGTTATGCAAAATGCCATTTATTTGTTAATAATGAAATTTTGAACTCAAAAAGATTTTTTCAACATATTGAGAAACACAATTTTGCTTTGACATGTGGAAATATTAAAAGGAAACCTTTCGTCTTTCCCCACAAGTTTCAAGTCGCAAGACCTTTCCTGGAGTAATCTACATATATCTCCAGAGAGCATAAATTTATCATTCTCTGAAAGGATTACTGGCCCAGTTGTAACTGTTCAGCTTGATAGATCCTCCTTTGGTGTATTTACTCACTCATTTGGTTGAGTTGTTGGTGTTGAGGATTCAGTACCTCCATATAGCTTTCCCTAATTTCTAGTCTGTATATTGTCAGCATTTGCATATCGTGATCATTCATATATCATGCACATAAGCAAAATCCAAATCATGCATATCCCGAAGTGCTTCGCGCTCATTTGCATAATCTCAGGTCTCGTTGTTGATTGTATCCCTTGACCTCTAACACCGGTTGTTACTGGCATCGTTTGTTAAGACTGGTTGTCACCAACATCTTTTGAAATCTAGTTATAACTGGTATCTCTTTAAAGCCTGGTTATCACCAGCATCTTGTCTCAAATCCAGTCATAATCGGTACCTCGAGCACAGTTGTAACTAGCGCTTTGATAAAATCCATTTGTCAATGGTATGATAAATCTAGTTGTAACCAGCATTGTCTGCAAGTCCAATTATTATTGGCATTATCTGTTAAGTCCAGTTGTAACTGGCGCTCAAATGTTAAAATCCAATTGTAATTGGTGGCTCTGTAAAATTTGGTTGTCACCGGCATCTTATTTTAAATCCAATTGTAATTGGTATCCCCAATCAGAGTTGTAACTGGCAGTGTCTTAAAATCCATTTGTAAATGGTATGATAAGTCTGGTTATCACCATTCTTGTTTGCAAGTCCAATTTTTATTGGCATTGTCTGTTAAATCCAGTTGTAACTGGCGCACATTTTGAAATCCAGTTGTAACTGGTATCATTTTAGAGTCTGGTTGTCACCAGCATCTATCAAATCCAGTTGTAACTGGTATCCTTTTAAAGTCTGGTCGTCACCAGCATCTGTCAAATCCAGTTGTAACTGGTATCCTTTTAAAGTCTGGTTGTCACCAGCATATGTCAAATCCAGTTGTAACTGGTATCATTTTAAAGTCTGGTTATCACCAGCATCTGTCAAATCCAGTTGTAATTGGTATCATTTTAAAGTCTGTTTGTCACCAACACTTATGAAATCCAGTTGTAACTGGTATCATTTTAAAGTCTGGTTGTCACCAGCATTTGTGAAATCTAGTTGTAACTGGTATCCTTTTAAAGTCTGGTTGTCACCAGCATTTGTGAAATCCAATTGTAACTGGTATCATTTTAAAGTCTGGTTGTCACCAGCATTTGTGAAATCCAGTTGTAACTGGTATCCTTTTAAAGTCTGGTTGTCACCAACATTTGTGAAATCCAGTTGTAACTGGTATCCTTTTAAAGTCTGGTGGTCACCAGCATTTGTGAAATCCAGTTGTAACTGGTATCCTTTTAAAGTCTGGTTGTCACCAGCAACTGTCAATTCCAGTTGTAACTGGTATCCTTTTAAGGCCTGGTTGTCACCAACATCTGCAAATCCATTTGTAAATGGTATCTTTAAGTCTGGTTGTCACCAACACCCTTGAAGTCCAGTTCTAACCGACACCAATCCGTTAGAGGTTATTTGTGATATATGTTTATGGTTAAGTCCAATTGTTGTTGGCACCTACAAAGAGTTTTCTATCCTGTTGGCCCTAGCACTTCCTAGAAAGTTGTCATTTTGACTTTTTCATTGACAGTAATTTCTAGAATTTTTGATCGGACGATTTTCTTGTGAGAAATCTCCGGAGTTGTCAGGAATGTTCAAGTTGTCATCAGGGCATGTATAAACCTGTTTGATATACTCTTTTTGAATTTCCCTAATGTTTTTAGGTCATGTTTGAACCCGCTGTCAGAACTTTTTTGATATTCCCCAGCATTGTCAGGTCATCTATGAACCTGTTGTTGAGCTTTTATTCCAGTATTACCAGGTCATGTCTGAACCTGTTTTGAAGAATCTTTCTCTATGATTATTCCAGTGTTGCCAGGTCATGTATGAACCTGTTGTAGGATTTTTCCTTAAAAATATTTGGGTTATTAGTAAGTCATGTGTGCACTTACCGTCGAAACCTCTTGTACTCCAATTGTCGTTTGTCAACTTTCACTTTGAGTACTCCCTAGTGTGTGTCTGACTCTCCAGCAAGATTGTTATCCCCAGCGAGTTAGTTTTACATTATTTGTCTATTTCTTTGTAGGCCATCAGCATTCCCCACAGATTGGTCTGTCTAGTAGCATCTCCTGTTAAGGATTCATCATATCGCTAATAGATAAATTCAGAAATAAAGTCTTTCACCCATGCATATCATATTATAGCATTTTTATTTTTCAGGATCAAAATCTGGGTCTCCATGGTATTTAACCATCCTCCACTACGATCCGATGAAGAGGTGCCGCTTCATATTCCTCTGGTGGAGGATGTTTAAATAGAGGCAACTATCATACCCTGATTTTGGCCCTAAAAATTTTTCCCATCGATCATTCCTTTACATTTCTCCTCATGACCATTTCATCTGGTCATGAAGCTATCCACTATTTTGTTTTGACCCATCACCACCTGCTATTCCACAAACCTTTGGGCCTCGCCATTTGTCTTAAGATAGAGTGATTATTTTCCCTTGGTCAAGCAGGATATGGAACCCTTTATCATGTGATAAAATCAGTTATTGCTTTGGTGTTGATAACCGGTCAAGCTGCATTGAAGAGTTTACACCCAGAAGCATGTGATGGATCGAGTTGTGTAAAAGGAGGTGTGGCAATGTATTTTACACATCTTTGGGTTTATTTGCTTTGGGTAAGAATGGAGTAAGAGGCTCCATGACTGCATTTGGGAGATGATCAATTTTATGAAAAGGAATCTAATGGAGTAAAATCATTTGCGACTTTTGTTCAATTGGCTTTCACTTAGTTCAACTGTAGTTTCAGTGTTGGTGTTACCGGCGTTTTTGGTTCGGCATGCAAAAGCTTGGCATTGGGGATTCCTCATCGTAACTTTGTTTTCTTCCATTGGTTTTGTTGCATGTGCTCTTGGTAAAGCGTTTTACCATATCGAAATGCCCAACAGAAAACCCATTATGATGGATTGGAGACAAGTTGGTTTGATTATCTGTGCTTTGAATCTATTGCCTTTGGTGTGTTTTTGTGCAACTTTTATCCCATCTGATAATTACCTTATAGATTGTGGATCAACTTCAACTACTTCAGTGGGTAACCGCAATTTCACTTCAGATACTTTATCTAAGAAGTTACTTACAACTCAGCAAGAAATTCTTGCTACTACTTCTGCAAATTCAGTTTCTCCTAGAGATGACGAATCACCATTTTATAAAACTGCAAGAGTTTTCACTGGATCTTCAAAGTAGACTTTTCCAATTAACCAACAGAAGAATCCTTTTAGGAAGGAATATTCTATCACTGTTACCACAAATACCCTTGAGATTCCCTTTCGTCCTTTGGATAGTTCGGTTGCATTTGTGAATGCAATTGAGGTTGTTTCTGCCCCTGATGATCTCATTGTTGATGATGCTTTTAACTTGAATCCATTGACGTCGTATTTGGGTTTGGGGGCTCAGGCTTTAGAGACTGTTTGGAGGGTTAACATGGGTAGTCCAGTTGTTACATCTGGAGAGGACCCTCTTCAGAGAACTTGGGTTTTCAGATCAAAAGTTTTTTCTAAGATCGAACCTTACCAATGATGTTTCGAATATTCTTGGTGTTAAGTATGATGATGGAGGAGCAACACAAAACACTGATGCGCCTAGTGTTTATGGTACTTCCGTGAAGATGAAAACGAACACGTCCACCGGTGATACTAATCTTAATTTCAATGAGACATGGCAATTTGATGTGGAGCCTGGATTTCAATACCTTGTTCGAGCTCACTTTTGTGATATAGTCAGTAAAGCTCTCAATTTACTTTATTTCAATGTTTATATTGACTCAATGGCAGCTGCTAAGGATCTTGATCTTAGTTCTAAAGGTAATAATGTTTTGGGTGTTCCATATTCTATGGATTTGATTGCGCCACTAGCTGACAGCAATAAACTAAATGTAAGTATTGGCGCTTCCACTTCGAATAAGGACAACCCCAATGCTATTTTGAATGGGCTGGAGATCATGAAAATGAACAATTCTATTGGCAGTCTCAGTGCAAATGCGGCGTCTGGTGCTGGTGGTGATACCTCTGGTTCGAGTTCTAGTCATGTTGGCCTGATAGCTGGTGTGAGTGTTGAGGTAGTGAGTGCAATGGTCTTGGCTGGAGTTTGCTGCATACTGTGTAGAAAAAGAAGGAGTTTGGCACAACAAAGGCACTCAAAGACATGGATTCCTTTGTCTGTCAATGATACACATTTCATATATATGGCATTTCATAACGAAACCGAAAAGATTGATATTGATCTTTGATATTTTAATTAAAATCCTTTATTACACTACAAACATACACATAAGAACATAAGCATATTACATCATGAGCAAATCCTAAATCACTACCTAGAATTACAACGTGTTCATCGGATTTTGAGTCAAAATTGAAATGAATTAGGAGTTCTCTAGCCAAGATCTGCTGGTTCGTGCCCATGAATTATGGGGTTTGCTTCCTAGCTTCTATCGTCATGCAACTGATACTCACCAAAGTTTTCCTCGTCTATGTGATGCCCAGTATACTTTTCTTAAAAAAGGACGTCTCCATGCATGAAAATGTTTCAACAGCATTACAGATGCTTGTGAAGGAGATACATGTTGCACCAAACCACACAACAGTCAAGACCCAAGATGCAAGCAGGCCATTATTGAATCAGAGCAAGGGACTAGGAAGCTCACCATTTGGTTATGCCGTGAGATTCCCCAAACCAATTTGCAAGTGAGCATTGCAACCGGCACCGTTTCTGCAGCAATTCTTGCCTCCAAATGAATCATACCAAAGCCATGTGAAAACCATGCCAAATCATCATATAATTTCCAAGCAGAACCCTGCAACAAGCTCCATTAGAATCAAAATCATGAAACCGTACAAAATCGCATAAGTAATAACAAAACAATGTCAAACTTCTGCACAATCTTACACCAGAAGCACAACATGACATCCAAAATGCTATGAACAACCAGGTTGCAGTAGCTGCTCATCAAGTTGGTCCCGATTCAAGAAATTGACTTGATAAGTTGCTTGGGAATCAAGAAATTGACACAGTGGGGCCTGTTCATCAAGATGCACCACTCGATCCAGAAATATTGAGGCAGGAGGAGGCAGTTACGAAATCACAGGCTGCTTTCAGGAGTTATTTGGCTCAGAGAGCATTTAGAGCCTTAAAGGCATAACAAGGTTACAAGCAGTTATTTGTGGGCTTTTGGTTAGAATACAAGTTGTTGTTACATTATGTTGTATGTATGGAATTGTCAAATTACAAGGACCTGTTCGTGGACAAAGAGTTAGATAGTCTGATGTTGGTTTTAAAATTCATGAGAAGTGCAACCCATTAAGACTTCAAGATGACAAACCTGTCAAGTCAGTTGCTATATCTGATAAAATTCTGAAGCTGTCAGCAAATAATTTCATCCGAAACCTTATTGCTTCTTCTACTACAATGATGGCCCTGCGTTTGCAATATGTCTGTGGAAATATAAACTCAGTCTTAAGTTGGTTGGAGCGTTGGTCAGCATCTCGTTTTTGGAGGCCAATTCCCCAACCCAAGAAAATCTGGGATACTAAGTTTCGGAAAAAAAATGCAAGGTAATATTGCAACTGGAGGTGCTCATACAAGCAAGTCAAAACAAACCCACAAGAAGCTTTCTACTGCGAATTTTGACCAAGCCCCAACACAAGCTAATCCTGAATTTGAAGAAACAAAACGAAATGTAAGGAAATTTCCAAACCAACCCTTACACTCACAAACTCGACGTGTCCTCCTACAAACATCAAACAACACAATTACATTCCAATAACTCCAAGAAAACACATATTATATTCAAGTGAATTCACAGCAGTGAATAACCGTTTACCGACGGTAAAAGTCCACAAGCAACAAAAGGGAATCGAAGCATTTTCAAAAGAAGGTACAAGGTACAAGTTACCTTTTTTCAGAATAAACATCAAAGTGGGGTAGACAACTGGCAACACCGCAAGCACTTCCAAGTCCGATACCCCTTTGATCTCAGCGGCCAATTCAAAAAACCTAGCAATGTGACTATAAAAGGAGCCACCACTGTTCAAGGAGAGGGAGGAAGAACCCTAAGAGAGACGCAATGAAATCGATCAGGGTGATTCTTGAGAGCCCAAGCAAAGTAGTAAAAGCGTTGATTACAAAGGAGAAACAGATAGGGAATCACATACCTATTTACTCGCTTCCGAGGCATCCCGGCGGTAGATTTCTCCCTTTTTGTCGTTTCACTTTCAGATTCATAAACATGTGGATAGTTCCTCTTTTTTTTGCTTTGTTTATTTCGCTGCAAGACGATCGTCTTTGTTTCGTTTGATATCGGAAGTTAACTTCGGTGATTAGGGTTCAGGATTTGGTGAGTGTCCTTTGCATTTGTCTTTACTTTTTCTTTTAAGACTGAGGTTCGGTTCGTGTGAGGAGAAGTAGATTTTTGATGGAGAGGTACATTGTGTGAGTGTTTTAAGCTGAGAGGAGAGAGGTTGAGGCGAAGGGGATTGTAAGACCCCAATTTTGGCCCTAAGATCCCTCATGGCCCATATCATATCATATCATGGCCTCAAGGATCATTGCATGCCCTAGTTTCCCTCCTAGTGGGTGGTTTGCCTTGTGAGTTTGGTTTTTTGATCACCAAGCATGTCTTGCATTTGTATATCTTTGCTTTTCATATGTTTATCATTCAAAAAGTACAAAAATATTGTCAGTCTAACCTTGTTGCTTGCAGTTGAAGCAATCATCAGCAATTAGGTCAAAGTCAGTCATTAGTCAGCCAAAGCAGTGGATGGTGGCCATTCTTGCAGAATTTGGGCACCATGATCAATAATCAAGAGTTCATATGACTTGTGACATCATTTGAAGTCAAGTTCTCAAGGAATTAGGGTTTGGAATTCATCAGAAGTGGTTCAATCATGCAAAACCCTAGAAAAGTCAACAGAAAGTCAAACTTGGTCAACTGTGGATTTAATCAATGATTTGATGGATGGAATTGATTTGAAGGAGCTCATTCATGCTTATATAAGCCTCATATATCATGTCAAACCTCATCATGGAAGAGTTCGAAGTAAAATCAGAAATTTCCCAAAATAGAAAGTGGACCTGTAATTTCAACTGCCAAAAATGGAAACTTCTTGATCTTAAACTTACATCATGATACAAGCTTCAAATGAATTTTTGCCCAACATGGAAGTTGAATATCTTGTTCTCCCATTTTCAAAAAGTCCAAGAACTCTCAAATCCCATGTATGGTTGTCAAGATATGATCAATTCAATTTCAAAAATTTGTGAACTTCAAAGGGCCATATCTCATGATTCCTTTGGCCAAATTTGATGGGGTTTTTTCCCACAAACTCCATTTAACTCCCTCTTTCCAAAAATGCATTCATCATGTGCTAAAACCTTGCCAATCAAAATGGCATTTTTGAGGTTGACTTTATTCATTTCAAGTAGGTGCAAATATTGACTTTGTGAATTAAGTGTTTTTAGGCATTTTGGCCATTTGGGACTTGGTTGGTATGATGTTTAAGACTTGTTTTGAGGCCCATTTCGTGCAGACCTCACACCCTCCACTTCCACATGTGCAAAATTAGCAAAATGCAAATTGTCTTCATTTGAATAAACCTTGCTTAGCATGTCATTAACCAATGCTAACAGACCATATATAAGTTATTTTCTGTCACTTGCCAACCCTAGAGACTTAGCAGCAGCCCTAGCAACACAGAAAATTCTCACTTCTCTCACACTTCCATTTTCATACCTTTGAAAATTCTGCTCAAAACTCAAAAACCCTCGAGCCACTCTTACTTCCTCCATTACCTGGCCAATCTTTGAGAGCTCTTTGAACCATCAATCACCAGCTGGAAGTCCATTTTCGTGCTCTGTTTTCCCTCAAGCTTCAGCCATGGCAGGTGTTGTTTCAAGAGGAATTTGAGTTGTTCAAGCTAAAGGCTTCAAGTATACACCAACATCAACCAAGATCTTCCTCTGTTTCAGCTTACATCACCCAAATAACCACTACAACTCAACTGTTCTTCAAAACTAGTAAGATTTCGACTCCTTCATTTTTCTAAATCATGATATGAAATGTATAGATCTCGTTGCCATGGTTACAATAAGCTTTAAAACACATGAAATGGTTGAGTATGCTGTAAGATATTTTGATTTGAAATCTGATGTGCGAATGTATTTGTCTTCGATTCATTGATGATTAGCTTGTTTTAATGATTATGCTTGCTGGATATATGATGCTGGATGTTTGTTGTTTCGATTGCCATGATTACTTGCTGTTTCTGGGCATGTTTGGTTTGCCATGATTCTTGGAGAAGATGATGAATACTGCTGTTTTAAAACCCTATGGATTTGCCAGAAGTTTACATGAATCGTGTCTGGGATTATTGTTTGTTTGATGTGCATGAACAGTGTTGTCTCATTACCATGATGTTTGTATAAAGCTGTTTGATTTTCGATTAATGATGAACATGAGGATGATGCCCTGTTGTTCATGAACTCTAAAGCCTGCCCAGGAAATTCATGTGAAATTGTGTTTGGTTGTTGCTGAATGATGTCGCCTGAACACCAATGCCATGCTATTGTGTGATTCTGCTTGAAATTTGTTTTATGATGATGAACTTGCATGAAGTTACCCTGCTGTTCCAAAACCCTAAGTCTCCAAAACCCTAGTGGCCATTCCCAGAAAACATGAAGGCGATTGGCTGTTGTTGTTGGTTTTCTGTGTATGTTACTGTTTCATTGAAAACTGGCCAATCACAACATTTTATTTTGTGAGCCTAAAGCTGTGCGTTTTGATTAATGAGATGCATAATCACGAAAATGCCACTGGTCAACCTTGGTTGACTCTCCATGCCATGTTCTTTGTTCATGTTTGCTACAATTTGTTACCCATCTTCCAAAAATCATTTCTCACTCAATTTAACTCCAAAAAACATGCAATTTTTTCCATCATGTTCATGAGAATGTCTACTATTTTTTCATGATTTTTAATTCTTTTTTGGTTGGCTGGATTTTAAATGGTATTAGGTTTCTTGTCATGTATGCTTATTTGATACCTTTTGCCAATCCTTTTGTGAAATGATCATGTTGCATCCATTTGAGTTGAATTTGTTTGTGGTTATTCTACACTCATTCATGCTCATTTTGATGTAAAGTTTGTGCATTTATCATATGTGATGTGTGAGATATGAATTTTTGAAGTAGGGTGTGACAATTTGTGTCGCACCAATGTTATGCCATTTCATGATTTTTGTTGACATGCTTCCTGGCTTCCAAATAATGTGAAATTTTGCATGAACCCTCTCTTATGTGTCTAGTTGATGTGTGATTTTTCCTGGATTTAATTGTGCCATTTCCTATTTGTTTGTGATTTTTCTTCTCTGCCTAGTCAATTGTTGACTTTGTGTGATACATCTTGCCAAATCATTTGGGAAATTCTCATACCTTATTGTATGATCATGAAATTTCACATGTGCATACTAGACATCTTGAGCTTTGCATTGGTGTTAATCCCATCCATTTCTCATCTGTTTTCATTTTGTTATGATTTCTTGAAGATGACACATGTTTTGTTGACTTCTTGGTGCATACTTGAAAATGTGTTGACTTCCTGATTTTAATTGACCATCTTCCCATGATCCAATTGAGCTGAAATTTCATATGCATGCTATGTTATGGATTGTGATTGAGTATGAATTATTTCATAATTTTTGGGATTGATTATGTTTGCTTTTGAGCTTGGTCTTGCTGTTGACCTTTTGTATGCTTCCTTTTGCCATGTTTTGACTTCTTTGGTCTATGAAATGATAATGATGCATGATATGAGTTTGAATCCAATTGTGCTTGCTTCTTAAATGATTGAACTTGACTTTGTTTGACCATTTGTTTGCTGTTTTGACTTTTCCTTTTATTTTTGACCCTAGGCTTGCCCTAGTGGTCTTTTTGGACTTATGTTGAGTTCATTGTTTCAGGTTAAGCATCAATGTTTCAAAGAAACCATACAAATTTGGTTGAGTTTGATTATATATCATGTGCTAACCTTTGTTTTGTAGGTGTGACTCATGTGACTTGAGTCTTGTGCTTTGCACATTGGTCCCTCTGATTTAACTGTTTGATTCTATTTCCTTTTGATTTAAACTGTTGGACTGTTTACTGATTAGTTAGACTATTTCAGGTACCCTTTTAGTTGCTTAAGTTCTTTGAACTTGCTTGCTTTGCTATTTAGCAATTTGCTTTTGAGGTATAATTACTTCTTCTTCATGTAGTCTGGAGACCCGGTCTGTTATTTGACCGGGCAAACTGTCTGAAGTCCTCCTTAAGAGGCAATGCTTGTGTGTGTTTAAAATTGTCCCAAGCAGGAAAAGTCCTTCAAGTAAGGCAATTTGTAGATCAAAGGGATAAGCAACCTATCCCCTACTATTCAGTGAGTCCTCTCCTTGCTCCCATTACATGGTTGTAGCATTGAGATAAAAACCCAAGATCAATCGAGTCAATAATATGTGGAGAGAGTTCCTACTTTCTGAACTCCCACACTTTCTGATAATGCTCTCCCTGATCAGGGATAAGAGCAATGAGGCACACCCCTCATCTCCTTTCATCTGCTTCACCTTAGCCTCTCAATGGCAAGGTTAAGAGCAACTTTTTACCCTATTCCAGTTGGCCTCAGTGCCTAACCCTCTTGTGTGAGCCTCCTTGTTTGGCTATAGAGTGTGTTGTTTGATTCTCATTGATTGATTGATTGCTTCATATGCACATGTTTGCTTGTATGCTCCATGCATTCATCATCATCATTAATTGCTCATTAATGCACAATCATCTCATTCGTCTTTGTGATATTGTCATTGTTGTTTGCCCATTGAGGACAATTGTAAGACCATTCATTGGCCATTGCTCCTATGATATGGAAGTGAGTATAAGACCATCACCTTGGCCACTCATCTTATCTTTGCTTGATGCTTTGTATGTGAGGATACAACTGTAAGTCCCTGCAAGTTGGCATTTGTATTCCTAGGACCATACTGTGGAAGTTAGAGTAAGCCCAGACAGATTGGCATCTGACATCCATGTTTTGCTTTTCTTTGTTTATGTGAGGATACAACTGTAAGTCCCTGCAAGTTGGCATTTGTATTCCTAGGATCATACTGTGTATGTTAGAGTAAGCCCAGACAGATTGGCATCTGACATCCATGTTTTGTTCTTCTTGTATGTGAGGATCCATTGTAAGTCCCTGTAATGTGGCATTGGATTTCCTATGAGCATCTGTGGAGTTAACCTAAGTCCAGATAGATTGGCAGTTGACTACCATGTTTCATCTTTGTTTTCTTTTGAGGAGATTAGTGTAAGACCATTGAGTGGCTTCTGATATCCCGTTTTGTTTTAGGAGATTGGTGTAAATCCATCTATTGGTATCCGGTATCCGCTTTTTTTATTTCTTTTGTTTGAGGAGATTAGTGTAAGACCATTGAGTGGCTTCTGACATCCATTTTGTTTTAGGAGATTGGTATAAGCCCAGTGATTGGCATCCGACATCCGCTTTTCATTTCTCCCTTGTTTGTTTGTTATTATCCATTGCTCATTCCAAAGGACACACTTGAATCATTTCCTATATGATCTCAAGAGGTGAACCTTCTAAGAAGTTTTACAATCCCATCCTCATCCATTCATCATTCATTATGTCCTAGACTTTTTCACACTTTACTTTTCAAACTTGACATAAGTGTTGTGCAAACTTCTTCATGTTTTTCAAACTAAAAACCTGGACTCAAGTCCTTGACTTTTTTCAAACTCATTTCATAATACTTCTTTGAATTAATCTTAATCATACTTTGACCATTTTCATAATCACAATCAATTAACTTCACCCATTCACTTGTTTTGGCTTTGTCCATTGTTAATCTTTTCATGCATTAGCCATAGGTTTCAATTATCTTTGTGGTTGATGTAAATCTTGCCTATCCTTAGTGAGTTGACAGTAAGACTTCCGTACTGAAAACAGGGCTAACCCCTCTAGTACGTCGAAGCTATCCTCGCATGGTGGATGTTGTTTTTGGTCGAGTGTTCTCCCATTGATAATGAAAAGCCTCAGTGCTTGTGTTTAAAACTGAATCCACCAACTTTTGGAAATCTTTTAGCCGAACTACGGCGTTTTGATCCTTACCTTTGATGGAAGGTACGTAGGCAGCGGGTTCATCCGTTCAAACCCAATAACACAAAAATAACTAACTTGTATATTCTTTTCTCATCATCCCAATCATGTTTGCACAACATTTATGTCATAACAAATAACAATTTATAGAACAAGTGTGAAAAGGGCTCCCTAGGAGTACCTAGGACGTAGTGGGTGCCTAACTCCTTCCCATTGCGTAATTTACCCCTTACCCAGACTCTCTGATCTTTTTATTAGTTTTCTAAGTGTAAAACTTCTTAGGCTTTTGTTCGCTTTTTAGCCAGTCCTTTGGATAAATAAAAGTGCGGTGGCGACTCGAAATTTCAATGTATCTCTTGCTTATGATTTAATCGATAGATCATATAGCGACGAATACACCGCTACAGGGATACCTCGTGTTCATCTTCATTTTGCATTAAGTGAGTTAAGGCCAGAGAAAAGCAGCGCCTTTACCACTGCCCGAGGCCGTCTACCACCTCGTTTTCTCCCTCTGCATTAATGGTTTTTCGGTCCCCATGTGACCGTTAGCTGTGGCTTTCCCTTTTCCCCACGTTCTCCTGTGGATCCGGTTTAGGGTTTGGTTGACCTGCCTGGATTCTGCCCTAATGGGCCTCATGGGTCTTCAGGTCCCACCCGTTTGTGAAGCTTCCCTTTTGTTTATGTTGGCCTATTTGTTTTGCTTTCTTTTCTTCTTTTTTTGAAAAAAATCCAAATTTTGTTTGATTTAGCTGGAGTCCTGTTTGCCAATTAAGTTTTTATTATTATTATTATTAATAACTCACATTTAATTATATAGTCTTACTATTTAATTAACATGTTTCTATTATTTTTTCATTTTTATTTTTTTAATATAACTTAGGCAATTATTCTTTCTTTGGGATTTATGTGAATTATTATACTTGTGCTTGTTACTTCATTTGTACAAATTATTTATTTTACGTGTGAGGTATGTTACAATCATGATAAATCATTTCAATTTCATTGATAAAAAGAAAAACCATTCAAAAAATAATAAATATATCACTTAATTCTCGATTCGACGTCGAGTCCTCATTACCACACCCTTGTAAGTCGATCGCTTTTAAGAAATTACCACCAATCTCACATAGCTTACTCTTGGGATTCCTTACAATGAGACCATTCCCTTGCACCTACACTCATGCATTGTTTATTTGTTGATTGGGCCCGATCTAATTATTTCAATATCTTGAATCCCCATTCGACAAAATGTACCCCCACTCCCATAGGATATAATAATTTTACTGCTTTATTTCTTTATTTGCTTGATTGTTTAGCTAGTTACTAACACAAGAATAAAATCAACTTATTTTCAAAAATATCAAAAATAATGACTCGATCCAACGTCGAGTAGTTTTTCAATAAACAAATCCATCCATTTCTATTTATTCCCTTTCTTTCAAACCTACATTCAAATCTTTCTCAATCACTCATCAAATGCTTGATCCAACGTCAAGCCATTTTCATAATAAAAACTCAAAAAACTTAATTCATATTTAAGACCTTTTCAAAAAATATGGAAATAGAACATGGTGGATACCACACACTCCTGAGACTAGGGTTCGAGATGGATGTCTCGCCTATCTTAGCTCTCGCCATCATCCAAATCTATCTATTCTGTTTCTCTCAAACATGCATTCTAATTTATTTTAAATGTCCATTAATGCTTGATCCAACGTCAAGCCATTTTCATAATAAAACTCAAAATACTTGATTCCTATTTAACACTTTTCAACAAGGATGGAAATGGAACATGGTGGATACCATGCACTCCTGGGATTAAGATTCGAGGTGGATGCCTCACCTATCTTAGCTCTCTCCATCATTTAAAATTGTCAATACGGTTTCTTCAAACCCTTTCTCAATCAAATTCAAAACACTTAATCCTTATTAAACACTTTTGCAAGTAAGATGGAAATGGAACGTGGTGGATACCACGCACTCCTGAGACTAGGATTCAAGATGGATATCTCGCCCATCCAAGTTCTCGTTATTACTCAAAACATATCAAACCAATCAATTTCTATTCTCGCCGCCGTGCGATTGACTCTTAAACCTTTTCTCAAACGAAAGTTACTTTGTTTGAAAACAATGCAAGGCAATGTTTCTCCACCTGTTTTGGGTAGTCCAACAATGTTTTCGTCGATTTGACACAAAGTAGCTTTCGCTAAAATCGACCAACAAACAAACATTTTTCTACCCAGAATTACGTAAGCCTTGATTTCTCTATCTGAGATACATAGGAGCAGGATTTGTAAATCTTGTCAGGCCCACTAATAAAAAACTTAGGTTTAGTCCTTCGTCGAAAATCCAAAAACATTCTCCTCTCTTCTATTATTTCTTTCCCACCTAATAACTTGAAGCCTAACATTTCAAACTAACATTAATGCGTACAACTAACCTAACGGTTCCTGTTGAGTACAACGAATGTGAGGGGTGCTAATACCTTCCCCTTGCATAATCGACTCCCGAACCCTGATTTGGTTGCGATGACCAATATCATTGTCGTTCTTTCTTTGGTTTTATCGATATTTCCCTTTTCCTTTTTAGGAATAAATAAAGTTTGGTGGCGACTTTGTTCAGTCCATTATTGCGAGTGTGTGATTGCGCTTTGGTAGGTCGTTCTCTCATTTCTTTTCCGAGGTACGACAAGGAGGAACAAACATGATCGGCTAGATGCCGGCATGGAAGCAAAGGTAGGCGCAAAACCCTCGGGCACAAAGTTGGGCGGCATTCCCCACGGGAATCCGGCAGGTATGGAAAGAGAAAACTGAGTGGCAGGCACGGTTGAAGAAACAACCTCTGAAATGACAGTCCTCTGAGGAGGAGGAGGAGTTACAGGCGTTGAAGAAGATTGACTCTGAGCAGCTAAAATTGACACCATCATGGCAGTCAGGCGGGCAATCTCGTCCTTCACTTATTTGTTCTCTTGCTCTAAGTGTTCCATGATTCTTAGTTGATTGGCGCGGGTATTGTATCGATGAGTCAGCTTGGCTGAACCATAGAAGAATAACCAATGAGACATCTGGCGGAAGAAAAAAAACCTGCTATGCAAATGATGCATGAAATGTAATGCTTTGATTATATTTAATTTAAAGGAACCTACTATTTTATTTGCAAATATATAATAATAATAATTTCACCAATTTGATTGACCATAAAAACCTCTTTTATTTATAATTGGAAGGATTACACTGAGTACAATTTCAGAAACCAAAATACAAAAATACAAGAGAAAAGGAAACTAGTCATCCTAAGGATCCCCTAACAACAGTACCAGACGATATGGCTGCAGGCGCGTACTTCCTTCGGATGCGTCGAATCTCAGACTCAAAAGAAGTCTTCATCTGAGCCTTCTCGAGGACAAGCTGGTCAACAATCTTCTTCCAAGCACCGGAAGGTTGAGGCATACTAGAGGAAGATGAAACATGTGGCTCTCTCTATCTCTTCACTGACCGATCTTCAAGAAGCTCAATAAATGCATCTTTGTCCTTAGACTCAAGCTGTAACTCCTCATGCTTTTTGCTCAAAGCATGGAACCGCTCTTCCCATATATCCTTCTCTTGCTTCATCTTGGCGAGTGCGTCTTCCAACTCCTCTACATCTTGGTTAGGGAGAGTTGATGGCTCAACCACAACCATAGACATAGGTATCTCACAAGCATAAGGCATCTTCAATTCCAAAGCTCTCTTCTTCACCCAAAGAGTGTAAGCTTCCAAAGCTACACAGTTGCATGGACCAAGCTCGGATCTTCCTTTCCTATGCACATTATGCCAAGCATGTACCATCTTCTGCTTCAAAAGTTGGGGATATATACCCTCTTGATAGAAAAGACCTTCTAACTGAGTGTTATTAGGTTTGTCTCTCAAGGGGAACCCAATTTGACGACGAGCCAAAGCAGGGTCATAGTTGATTCCCCCTTGTATACCAATGAGAGGCACATTAGAGAATTCACCACAACTATCAAAAATATCCAAGCTGCTCAACGAAAAATCATACCAAACTATATCATCATTAGTGAGAGACATAAGTCTCTGTGACCACCTTAGACATTATTTGTTCTCCATAAAAGCAGGTGTCTGAGGGAAGTGTAAAATAAACCACTTGTACAGAAGGGAACACAACACACAATAGTTCCACCACCTTTAGAATTCCTCAAATGCAAAGAGAAGTACATATCACCCAACAAAGTAGGCACAGGATTCCCAATCAAGAAAATTCTAATGGTGTTAACATCAACAAAACGTCAATGTTAGGGAACAAAGCCAACCCATAGATGAACAACACAAATATAGCTTCAAAAGCGTCCACACTACCGGCTTGAGCAAAGGTAGTAGCTTCCTTGACGAGGAACTCAGAATTCAACCCAAACATTCCTCCTTTCTTCACCCAATGAGCCTCAATCTCAGACTTCTTCATATGAAGAGCTTCAGCTATGATATGAGATCTAGGAATCTCTTCCAATCCACTAAAAGGCACTTTGTTAGAAATAGGTATTCCCAAGAGATGGGCATACTCCTCCAATGTAGGCACAAGCTGATAATTAGGAAAAGTGAAGCAACGGTAGAGAGGATCATAAAACTTAACCAACACATTCAAAAGTCCTTCCACTACATCAACAGATAATACAGACAGAAGCTTCACATGACGTTGTTTGAAGTCCAAGTGATCTAATACAAAAGATGATAGCTTCCTTAACTCTTTCAAATTTGGACATCTGAAACTGTACTTCTTAGTGTTCCTTCGTCCATAATTCATGGTCTGAAAAATATTTGCAAATAAAACCTCAGTTCCTTGAAACGATTTTTGGGTGTGATGAAAGTTATGATACGCATGAATGCAACAATCACAAATAAGGGATCACACACAAGGCAAACAAAGGTCAAGGGATGAATCAAATCATTATCAAGATTAATCATCCATTTTGGTGGATTATGGTTTTCACCTTATCAACACCCAAGCTCCATTAATATTGACAAGACTTGATTGAATCAACCAAGAATCAAGGGTTTGTTGTGAGTCACGAGAGTGGAGTCAGGTTAAGAACCATCCCAAAGGAGTGTACTAAGGATAAAACCTGTAGATCATGTTCTAAAAAGTTCCCAGAGTCTTAACTCCATCTATCGGATATGACAGGTTAGGATGACTGACTCATCAACCCATAATATTCTCAAGAGAAACTCGTCTGAGTGTAGTATCGCGTAAAAATTGTTATCAAGTATACACTTGAACAGTCTCCGCACTACGTCCTAAATAGGCCAAGAGGGGTTAAATGTTCTACGGTCCTCGACTTCTCGGACCCCAAATCAGGCAAAGTAATGCCTACCCATAAATAACTTGTGTGACATCAATAACTCCAAAAGGGTCTCCATTTAGTAGATGTTTCTCAAGCCAACTTGTTAAGGACTACTCCACACAAGTCGAATATGACTATACCATCCTCCTATCTTAATTGCACTCAAGTTCGGGTTAGAACTTATCTCACCACTCAGAGATCACCAAGCACAACAAGCAGATTATATCATACAAACAAATATACATACATCAAATATACAATTATATACACACAAAAAAGTAGGCTAAACCCACTGAGGACTACTCCCCAGCAGAGTCGCCACCTAATTTCTGTAGCGGTAAATTCATGACCATCAAGCTATGGATAAACTTAACGTCAGTAAAACCAGAGTCACCACCATGCTTTTATTATTTCCAAGGGAAAAGGGAAAAGTACGAACAAAACCCAAAGATAAGAAGTTTTCAAATCAAAACTAATAAAATGCCAAAGATTACAAGTAAGGGGGTTGGTTACACAGAGGGAAGATGTTAGCACCCAAAGTGTCCTAGGTACTCCTAGGGAGCCCTTTTTTTGTGTGTACATGTGTTTTGGTATAAAATGATGTTTACAATAAATAGAGTGTGGGGATGAGAAAAGAATTCATTAATTATATTTTTGTATTTGACAAGACCTTCGAACTTGTGCCTACGTACCAACATAAAATGAGGGATCAAAACCTCATAGTTTGTGGTATCAATTTCAAAGTGAGTGAGTTGCTTTTAACAAAAATTTAAGTTTCAAAGAGGCACAAAAGGCCTAAAAAGGTTTGAATGAGTGTTAGTTCTTTTTGTCTTTTAAAATTTTAAGTCAAGTATAGTTAAATTCATTTACAAGACACATCCAAGCTAGCAACTTCATGATCTTCTTCATAATCTCCCATGCACCAGATGACATACTCCTTGAATGGCTCAGAGATAGGCACTAGACACAGGTTTAAAGTAACATCTTCACCAAGATCATGTAGCAGATGAACTCAAAAAGGGGTCTCAATACTTGTACCAGATGAAAGTTTTCTTCACAAGCACTTGGTTTCAGAAAAGTTAACATTGTCCAAGTCCTTTTGCATAGGGAATGTTGCCTAACTCTAAGTCCAATGTCTCAGATCAAAACCAACAGTCCACACAAACATTTTTTAGGTTTTTTGTTGTTATTATGTACATTAAGGTCAAAAGACCACAAACACAAACACAATACACAAACAAGTATATACAATCACAATATAATCACAAGATATGGCTCAAGTGAGCAAAGTGAAAATGGCATTAAAGTAAACAAGTTAAATGGTATGAATAATGGCAAATGAATAAAGACTTGAATTTAAAGTTCATAAGGTAAATGACTTGAAATTAAAAGTTAGTCAAATGTTAGTTGATTAGAAGTTAGTATTGCTTTTTCTTTTTGTTGTTTAAGTCATTCTTTGGAGAATACTCAACCCACTATTCATAAGCATGGATCCTTGAACCAAGACATCTTCCAAAGGAAGGAAAAAATGCCAAGTTTCCACACAATACCATGAAAGGGGGGAGACTTACAATCTCACTTACTAGAATGCCATGTTTTTGGGTCAAAATTTAGCGTTATGTTAAGCAATCGTAATTGGACTTATGTAGAAGTCACAACTATTTGAGGCCGAACAATAGAAATTTTAGTGTTAATGAATGGTAGAGATATGGTATTATGAACCATACTCCTAAACATACCACACTTAAAATAAAATGGCAAAAGAATGGACCTAATCTCATCCATACTTATGTTAATTTTGCAATCAACTAGCCTTAGGATATAGAGATATCATAGGTCAAAGAAATGTATGGGGATAGAATGGGATTGAGATCAAGAGGGAGGGGAAATGAAATCAATACAATTTGGTCAAAGGAGGACTTTTATCAAATTCAAATGATTCATCCATTTTGGGAGATGAAATGTCCATTTCATCAATCCCCTAAGTCCAATGATTTTAACTCAACAAAGTTAAATCAACCTTAACCAAGGCCCGACAACAATAGTCAAACTCAACAAGTTAACACAAATAGCTCAATACAATTTATTTGCAATTAAACAATAAAAAACAATTAAAAATGCATTAAATTAAATTATGGTTGGTCAAAATCCTAAATCCTCATCAAAACACCAAATATATGGCCATGAGATTTATCATAGGTCAAACAAGGTGAAAGGACCATGGAGAAAAAATTTCAATATTTTTGGAAGCTTAAAAGTATTTTTAAACAATTAAAAATATGCATAAAAATAATTAAATCATAAAAAATATTAATATTGATCCAAAAAATGATTTTAATTCTGAAAATGAAAGAGGAATTTATTTGAAAATTTTTGGTGAAAGTCCCATATTTTTTGGATCAATATTAAAAGTAATAGGAATTAATGAAAATAAAGCAATTAAACTAAAAATCAGAAAATGCAAAAATACGTGGACCACTTGATCTCCCTCATTAATTGAGGTGGCACATCAAGCGGCTCCCAGTGCCCGTTCCATGTGTTCTCTAGTCAACAGCGTCGCGCATGTGGTAATCAAAACCAACGCCTAAAATTAAAACAAAATGAATTGATCCTATGGTCTGAGACATGCCAACGCACCGCCGGAGCTGGAGCTCCGGTCTTCTTCTCCGGTGGACCTCACTGGAATGGTCCACCCTCAACCATCACCAAAATGAAAAAGGAGGACATGAATTTAAGTAAAAATTCTCAGGAGTTCGAATCTGGCCTCAATTTTACCTAACTCCAAGTATATTGAAAGATACAGGGAGTTGAATTTTAAGGATCATGATCTGAGTTACTTCGATTTGACCTCTAAGTAACTCAATCTTGTTGCCTACATTGGTAGGACTTCAGACAACCAAAAATCAACAAGAATTATAAAGAATTAAGTGAGAATCGAAGAGATGAAAAACTCAGAAATTCACCTTCACTGCAGATTCAGATGGACACAGTCTTGCTTTGAATTGTTCTTGGCCTTGCTCTGGATGCTTGATGTAATGGAAATGGATCAAGAAAGAAGCAGGACTCTTGGAGATTTGAATCTCAAAACATTGGAGATTCAAACTCGGTTTTCAATGAAAATCCTCAAGGTTATTCTTTGAATGAGAGGGTTTAGAGCTGGAGATTCAAAGCTGGCACACAAGGGTCCAAAATTCAGAGTGAAAGAGCTTCTATTTATAACCAAGGCATTGTTATTTACACACTTGTTTCAAGCTTTTCCAAAAATAGTAAAAATTCCTTGCATGGATGCATCGACATGTGATAGGCCCATGTAATGATGCATTCAGGTCCAAAATCATGTGCAAGCAATGTTGAAGTCATGTTAACAAGCCATGCATTTGTGTATGGAAAGTGGAAGTTCAAATATGCCAAATGGTCATCCAGCTTTAATCCATGTACAAGTCACCCATACTTTGTCCAAATGAGATGAATTAGGACTTTTTGGAAAGGTTAGATCAAGCGGAACAACTTTCTTGTTGAACACTTTTTCATTTGAAGCTTGGATCATGATGAATTTTGAGGTGGAAGTTTGGAAAATCAAACATATCAAGAAAAAATCTAAGTACCAAGCCATATGTTCACTTCTTCCACCTTGAGTAACTTTTTTTATGGACTTCAAATGAGAAAAGTTCCTTCATCAAAGTTGTAGCTATCTCAAATTACTTCAAATTAGTCACACATTTGATCTTATTTGGATTTAGTATGAAGGAGTTATGCATTTTAGAAGTTGAGGAAAATCACTTGTTAAATGGTATTGGCCCAAAATGACCTATAATGTCTCCTGATATCACATGCATTTAAAAGTTGAATTTATTCTTCCTCCAAACATCAAAGTTGAATTAGAAACCTTGAATTTGGTTGTGAAACTTGAATAGCTTTCATATCATAAAACTTGAGCAAGTTATGGTCTTGGGAAGTTGACCTCTAAATTAGGTTTTAGACAAAATGACCTATAATCTTTCACCATAAAAAATGACTTTACATGAAAAAATAGCTCTTTACCTCAACATGAAAGTTGTTTGGAATGTCATTTAGAGTAACTTTGCTCTTGTAATCATTTTCATATGATACAAATTGTAGGAGATAGGGTCTAGGGAACCCCAGTTTTGACTAGTTGAATTCCTCACGTCAACCACCATGAACCGACTTGCTAGCTTTCTATTCTCTTGACTTTTTGGGACTCATGGAGAATAATATACGCATAAGATTATGAAATGTGAAGTATCCCTTGAAATATTTGATCAATTTGTGAAGAAGCTTGTTGAAGAAGTTACACAAGATACCCAGATGAATTAGGGTTTCCAAAGAAAATCAACTCCAAACTCTTGATGATTTCTTGATCAAAATAACATGTGAAGATCATGGGGATTCATATATGATTCTTAGAACCATAGTAAACCATTTATTGATTGAGCTCCTTGCAATGAGGGTCTTGAATCCTAGATGTGAACTTGATAGAGCATAGGTGAGCATGTGCACTACCTACAAAAGAGTTAAATTATACAATGACATATTTTTGGTATTTGGGTTAGTAAAATAAAGATAAATGAAGTATGATACAATAAAATATGCTTGGTGATCTCTCTTAATGCAAACCCAATGAATAAGGGGTAAGGACGATTCCAAGGTATGATCCCAGTGCATATGATGAGAATAGCATGAGGGACCTTAGGGTTAAAATTGGGGTCTTACAAACGGTGTAAGAACCGAAGTGACTGGATGATAATGGGTTAAAAACCATAGTGACTGGATGACAATAGTGTAAGAACCGAAGTGACTGGATGACAATGGTGTAAGAGTCGAAGTGGCTGGATGACACCGGTGTAAGAACCAAAGTGACTACTGGTAACGGTGTAAGAACCGAAGTGATTGAATGACAATTATGTAAGAACCGATGTGATTGTGTTGGTTCTATGTGTTGGCATCAATTTTGGTAAAACCTAGAGTTTTCACAAGTTGTCACAAGGGTTGTCTTGACATGAGATAATAGGTTCCTGCAGGGTGTTTAAAATATGGTTGTGCAGGATTTAGCTGAGATGTCAGACCCGATGTCAAGACATCTGTATACAGAACATTCAGTCTGAATGTTATGTATTTTGTGATTGCGCGTTTTCTGCTAATTTATGTGTGATTGATGTGAAGATTGAACGCGTCATTCAATCAGTAATTAAAACCAGATTGATTTATTTTCCAACAAGATATGATCAGCTGTCATAAGAAGATACGAATGGAAAATAGTTTTAGGGTTTTATGATGTCCAAGCCCAGTCAAACACTTCTATATAAAGGGCATGGAAAACCTGGTTTTAACACACAAGAAATAACAAACGAAATAGTGAGAGAGAATAAGGGTTTTAGTCTTGTGTGAGCGTGTGTATTGTGAGCCATTCATTCATCCATTGATGAATGAATTGGACTGACTTTTGAGTTATAATTTGCCCACTCTAAGCTTTGAAGCATGAGTCTGTGTTTACTTGGTTGAAGCTTTTAAGCAAGATCAAGTATGTGTTCTTGAAGAGTGTCTTCTTTCTTTGTAATATTTGGTTTTACATCACTGTTGTGATTGAGGGGGAGTGAGTAGGATCTCTTATATAAGAGTTTTTAGATAGAAGTCACACGGGTAGAGATTAGGTGAAAAGACTGTAACTTGAATTTGTTTACTGAGAGTCTTTGAACTAATTTTGTTTAGTGGATTTCCTTCCTAGCTTGGTAGCCCCCAGACGTAGGTGAGTTTGCACTGAACTGGGTTAACAATTGCTTGTGTCACTTGTACTATTATTCTTTATCTTTTATCCTATTTACATTATTTAGATATTAGTGTCGTGACATTACCTTCGACATCTCATATCTAATACCAGAATTTCAATTGGTATCAGAGCAGGCATCCTGCTCTGGTTCTGGGTGAGATCTTAGGACGTTACTTTCTGGTACTATGGATATAGACGGAGGATCAGTTCACAGACCACCAATTTTGGATGGATCTAACTATGACTACTAGAAACCTCGAATCGTAGCCTTCATGAAATCTTTGGATAATAAGGCCTGAAAGGTTGTTCTAATAGGCTGGGAACATCCAGTTATTACTAAGGAAGGAGAACTTACAATTGATAAGAAGGCTGAGGAACAATGGACCAAGGAGGAGGATGAACTAGCCCTTGGAAACTCTAAAGATGCTTGGAATATTCTCAAAACCACTCATGAAGGTACCTCTAGAGTAAAGATGTCTAGATTGCAACTGCTTACTATCAAGTTTGAAAATTTGAGAATGAAAGAAAATAAAAATATTCATGACTTTCATATGAATATCCTTGAAATTGCTAATGCCTCCGGAGCCCTGGGTGAGAAGATGTCAAATGAAAAACTAGTGAGGAAAATTCTCAGGTCACTTCCCAAGAGATTTGCCATGAAAGTGACAGCCATAGAAGAATCTCAAGACATCTGCAATATGAGAGTAGATGAGCTAATTGGATCCCTCCAAACATTTGACTTGGGAATGAGTGATGGATCTGAAAAGAAAGTCAAAAGCATAGCCTTCATGTCAAACACTGAAGAGAAAGAGGAAGAAAGTGGTCAAGATACTGATGAAGATCTGGAATATGATGTAGCATTACTGGGAAGACAGTTCAACAAACTCCTAAAAAAGATGGATGTAAGGTCTAAGTCTAATGTCAAGAACAACTCATTTGACATCAGTAGGTCCAATGATGCTGGAAGAAGAACAAGATTTGATTAAAAGTCCAAACAAGGAAAAGGAGTTCAGTGTCATGAATGTGATGGGTATGGACACATTAGAGCTGAATGTGGGACCTACCTCAAGAAATAGAAGAAGAGTCTTGCTGCTACTTGGTCTGATGAAAGTGAAACAGAAGGAGAGTCTTCCAATCTTGTGACTGCCTTGACTAGAAGATGGGGTTCTGATGAAGACTCAAGTGATGATGAAGTAACCTTTGATGAGTTAGCCACTACCTACAGAATGTTGTGTTACAGAAGTGAAGAAGTGTGTCAACAAGTGGAAAATCAGAAGAAATTGATAACACAACTGGAGGATGAGAAGACAGAACACTTGGAAACCATCTCTAAGTTGAATATTGAAGCAGTGTTCTTGAACTCCAAACTGGATGAGATGACAAAGTATGTCAGAATGCTAATAATGGATCTGACACCTTAGACAAAATCCTCCAAACTGGAAAAATGGCAGGAGACAAGTTTGGCCTTGGGTTCAATGAATCCAAACCTGAGTGTAGTCACACTGGTAGCAAACCAAAGATGTCACATCATGTGTCACAACATCATAAGGAAAGACAACATAAAGGAAAACACCAAAGATGGAGATGTCATTACTGTGGAAAATTTGGCCACATAAAACCATTCTACTTTAAATTGTATGGCTATCCTAGTCCTTCTCATCATCAACCTAGACCCAAACACCACATCCCTGTCAACAAAAAATAGTGGGTTCCTAGGATTGGTGCTACTAACCTGATAACTCACACTTCCTTCAGAGTTTCAGCCAAAGAAGACTGGTATTTTGACAGTGGATGCTCCAGACACATGACTGGAAGCAAAAACCTGCTAATTGACCTTCATCCTCATGCCACCTGCTATGTAACCTTTGGTGATGGATCAAAGGGTGAAATCAAGGGGATTGGAAAGCTAAACTTCCCTGGAGTCCCTAACCTTGACAATATGCTACTTGTTAAAGGACTGACTGCAAACCTAATCAGCATCAGTCAACTGTGTGACCAAGGTCTAAATGTAAACTTCACAAAAACTGAATGTATGATTACTAATAAAGAAAATGAAGTGATCATGAAAGGAGTCAGGTCTAAGGACAACTGCTATATGTGGAGTTCTCAAGAAACTGGTTATTCATCAATGTGTACTCTAGCCAAAGAAGAAGAAGTGAAGTTATGGCATCAAAAATTGGGCCATCTACATCTTAAAGGAATGAAGAGGATTAAATATGTTGAAGCTGTCAGAGGAATCCCAAACTTAAAGATTGATGAAGGAAGAGTTTGTGGGGAGTGTCAGATTGCAAAACAGACAAAGATGTCACATCAGAAGATCAAACATGACACCACTTCCAGAGTGCTGGAACTTCTCCACTTGGACTTGATGGGACCTATGCAAGTGGAAAGTCTTGGTGGGAAAAATTATTCTTATGTGGTGGTGGATGACTTCTCCAAATACACCTGGGTCAATTTTATAAGGGAAAATCTGATGTATTTGAGGTATTCAAAGATCTTTGCCTAAGACTTCAAAGAGAAAAAGAAAGTCAGGTTATCAGAATCAGAAGTGATCATGGGAAAGAATTTGAGAACAGTAAATTTGTTGGATTTTGTTCATCTGAAGGAATTAGTCATGAGTTCTCATCTCCCATTATCCCTCAGCAAAATGGTGTGGTAGAAAGGAAAAATAGAACTCTCCAAGAATCTTCCAGAGCTATGATTCATGCTAAGAAATTTCCCTACCACTTTTGGGCTGAAGCTATGAGCACAGCTTGTTATGTTCATAACAGAGTAACCTTGAAGAAAGGGACTCCAACTACTTTATATGAAGTATGGAAAGGAAGAAAACCTACTATCAAATACTTCCATGTGTTTGGTAGTAAATGTTATATCCTGACTGATCGTGAACAAAGAAGGAAGATGGATCCCAAGAGTGATGAAGGAATATTTCTGGGTTACTCAACAAACAGCAGAGCATTTAGGGTCTTTAATTCCAGAACAAAAGTAATGATGGAATCTATCAATCTTGTGGTTGATGATCAACAGACTGATGTCACGGACGATGTTGAGACATCTCTAAATGATGCCCCAACTGATTTCCCAGACAAAAGTAATGAGAGTGAACTCACTCAAGCTGAACCTGAAGCTGAAAAATTTAATAAGGGACCCTCTATCAGAGTTCAGAAGGATCATCCTAAAGATCTCATTATAGGAGACCCAAATAAAGGGGTCACAACTAGATCAAGGGAAGTGATCTCACATGGTTATTTTGTGTCCAAGATTGAGCCTGGAAATGTCAAAGAAGCCTTAACTGATGAATTTTGGATCAATGCCATGCAGGAAGAGTTAGGCCAATTCAAGAGAAATGAAGTATGGGAATTGGTTCCAAGACCTGAAGGAATAAATGTTATTGGAACAAAGTGGGTTTACAAGAATAAATCTGATGAACAAGGGGTGGTTACTAAAAATAAAGCAAGATTGGTAGCACAAGGATACACTCAAGTTGAAGGAGTTAACTTTGATGAAACATTTTCCCCTGTAGCTCGCCTTGAGTCCATTAGACTATTGCTTGGAGTGGCATGTATTCTGAAGTTTAAACTGTTCCAAATGGATGTAAAAAGTGCCTTCTTGAATGGTTACTTAAATGAGGAAGTGTATGTTTAACAACCTAAAGGGTTTACAGACCCAAATCTTCCAAAGCATGTGTATAAGTTGAGGAAATCCCTCTATGGTTTGAAACAAGCTCCTAGGGCTTGGTATGATAGACTCACAGTGTTTCTCATTGACAATGGATACAGGAAGGGAGGCATTGATAAGACCTTATTTGTTAAAAATGAAGGAGGAAAACTCATGGTGGCTCAGATATATGTGGATGATATTGTGTTTGGTGGGATTTCAAATAAGATGGTCGAACATTTTGTTAAACAAACGCAATCTGAATTTGAAATGAGCCTTGTTGGAGAGCTGACCTATTTTCTTGGGCTACAAGTCAAGCAGATGGAAGATTCTATCTTTCTATCTCAAAGCAAATATGCCAAAAATATTGTTAAGAAGTTTGGCATGGAGAATGCAAGTCATAAAAAGACACCTGCTCCTACTCATTTGAAAGTCTCTAAAGATGAAAATGGTGTTAGTGTAGATCAAAGTCTCTACAAAAGCATGATAGAAAGTCTGCTATATCTCACAGAAAGCAGACCTGCCATTGGTTTTGCTGTAGGTGTTTGTGCTAGATATCAAGTTGAACCAAAAGTCAGTCACATAAACCAAGTGAAAAGGATCCTGAAATATGTCAATGGCACTAGTGACTATAGGATGATGTACACTCATGGATCTGGATATGTACTTACTGGATATTATGATGTTGATTGGGTTGGAAGTGCTGATGATAGGAAAAGCAAATCAGGAGGATGCTTCTTCTTGGGGAACAATTCAATATCATGGTTTAGTAAGAAACAAAATTGTCTGTCTTTGTCCACTACTGAAGCTGAATACATAGCAGCTGTAAGTAGTTGTTCTCAACTGGTATGGATGAAACAGATGCTGACTGAATACAATGTCACGCAAGATGTCATGACATTGTATTGTGAAAACCTGAGTGCTATAAATATTTCTAAGAATCCTATTCAGCACAGCAGGACAAAACATATTGATATTCGTCATCATTTTATTAGAGAACTAGTGGAAGATAAAATTATAGCCCTAGAGCATGTTGCTACTGAAATGCAGTTAGCTGATATTTTTACAAAGGCCTTGGATGCAAATTAATTTAAATCTCTAAGAGGGAAATTAGGGATTTGTATTTATGAGAATTTGTAGCAATTAATTTGGAGTGGAAAAGGTAATAAAATTATTGTCTGCTTACTTAAAATAAAGTGTCCCATTTATGGTAAATCATCACCTAGTATTGGAAATTCCATCTATTGCCTTTTCACACGCAACCTCTACTCAAACATTTCCAACTTCCTGCGACTTCATCAAACTTCTCTGCTAGGGCAACTGAAACCTTTCCACAAAAACAACAAGATGTCACAACATCCAACACCATCTAGTTCTAAAACTACCAAACCTACTCACAAGGATAGAACGCCTTCAATGGACTTTCTTGATGAAGATATTTTAGACGTGATTCCCCTGTCTGTTGTAACACCCCGATAATAATAGGGTAATTATTTAAATTAAGTTAATAATATATTTATTAATTTAATTAGATAATTGGATTATTATTATTATTATTTTGGAATTATTGAATTATTATTATTATTGGAATAATAATATAATTTGGAAAATATATAAGTTGGAATAAGGAAAAAGAGTTTCATTTGGAAAATAAGGTTTTCACGTGAAAAACAGAGAAGCGATCGTGAAAGAGGAAAAGGGCAAAGAGGCAGAGCAAGAGGAAGAAGGTTGGAGAAGAGAAGAGCTTGGAGCTTGAGATTCGCCGGATTAACTCAGGTAAGGGGGGTTTATCGTCGTTTAATGGGTATTATGGGTTAGCATGTAATGGGTAGTGATAAACCGTGATTTGACCCTAATTGGGATTTTGAAATGCTGAGAAATTTTGATGAATAAGTTGTGTTAGACTGTAATTGAATCTGTGTTTGGGTTAGTTGTAAAATTCCGAAAGTGTAGCTTTTTACGGAATTGGAATCGGAGGTCCGGAAGTCCTCCAATGGCGGAAAATGCGGAGAATTCTGCATTCTGCCTTGAGTTAGCGCAGGAACAGCTTCTGTCTTGCGTTAACCGGTTAACCCAGGGTGTTAACCAGTTAACACTGTTTTGAATTGTGAAAATTTACTGTTTTGTCTGCGTTAACCGGTTAACCCAGGGTGTTAACCGGTTAACACTGTTGTGATTGCTGAAATATTGCTGTTTGTGCTGCGTTAACCGATTAACCCAGGGTGTTAACCGGTTAACACTGTTAAGTTTAGGGACAGGAAGCGTGTTGTGCTGCGTTAACCGGTTAACCCAGGGCGTTAACCGGTTAACACTGTTGCAGAGTGGAAAAATTGTTAATTAAAATGTTGTGTGCCTAATTGGTGGTTGCCTATATCAGTGTGTGATATGGTAGGGATTATTTCCCGCTGTTTTGAACAGTATAGGTATTAGTAGAGTGTGCTAATACTGTGTTCAATTATTTGAGAGGATATGATGTTTTGACAAATGTGTTGACGATGTATGATGATATGCATAATGTTGTGAATGTATATATTATGCATGTATTTGTGAATGGACTGTTGTATAGCTTAGAGTATGAGCATATGTCCATTGTGGATTGTTGTTGATGTTGCATTGCTAGATGATTAGCGTGCATAGCATAGCCCTTGGGGTTGTAGCTAATTCCCATAGTGAGGAATTAGTGAGTGAATCATTGTGGATTTGTTGTTGATGTTGGCATGCTAGGTGATTAGTGTGCATAGTCTAGCCTTTGGGGCTGTAGCTAATTCCCATAGTGAGGAATTAGTGAGTGAGTCACGAGGTCTCAAATGAGTGGGACTAGTGAGCTTAGTAGTCGTATCTGGATTGATCGGTGAGCTTGAACTATATGTTCAAGAATAGTCAGTACCGCATGTGTGGAGTCTCATTGCATAATGTATGTATGGCGTATAATATGAATGGATGTATTCCAATATTATACGTGTGGTTGTGTTGACATTGAGTATGAGTATGATTGAGTTGATATTGCCGTTGCTGAATGTGTAATCTGATTTGGGTGATGAAATGTGTTATTTACTTAACATGACATGATAATTTATAATGCTTATTATATCGATTGAGGAACTCACCCTTACAACTATTTTTCAGGTAACGAGCAATGAGTTGAGTAGAAGCTAATGCTTGGAGTCTAGTGTAGTCTCCCTAGTGGGTCATGCTCTGATAGATGTAACATCGGGAGGGAACATTTTAATTGTGTTGTTGATGATTGTTGAACCAGTTTACATGTAGTATGTTACATGTTTGAATGATCGATTTGATCTCTATCCGCTGCGTATTGTGCAATACTTTATGTTTTAAGTTAAATAATGAGCATGACTAAATATTTATGGCGAATAGTGTGAAATATTGTGTGACACCCTTGATTGCATATTACTCTGATTGATATGTTGTTATATTTTAATTAAATATTTGGGGTATTTTAGAAGGGTGTTACATTAGTGGTATCAGAGCATAGTCGGTCGAGTCGAGTCGTAATTATTCTGGTTCCCCTGTACGGGATAGGTGTTGTGTAACCCTATCAGTACTCATTGTTTTAGTTTGTTTGGGTTTTCAGAATAGAGATGGCTGGAAGAGGTAGAGATGATGCTGCAATTGCTGAGGCTCTGGGTATGCTAGCTGGAGTACTTGGAGGAAATCCGAATGTTGTGGGAATGGGAGCTGCTCGTCAACTGAGTGAGTTCCAGAAGAACAATCCTCCAATGTTCAAGGGAGCATACGATCCAGATGGTGCTCAGAAGTGGTTGAAGGAGATCGAGAGGATCTTCCGAGTGACTGAGTTTGCCGATAACCAGAAGGTCAGGTTCGGTACGCATATGCTGTCAGAGGAAGCTGATGATTGGTGGGTTGCTACCAGCACTGAGTTAGAAACTGCTGGTAATGCTGAGATCACTTGGGCTGTGTTCAGAGAGAGATTCCTGAGGAAGTACTTTCCAGAGGATGTCAGAGGAAAGAAAGAGATAGAGTTTTTGGAATTGAAGCAGGGTAACAGGTCTGTTACTGAGTATGCTGCTAAGTTCACAGAGCTGTCAAAGTATTATACTCCCTATAACGAGGCTGCTGGAGAATTTTCGAAATGTGTGAAGTTTGAGAACGGGTTGCGTCCTGAGATCAAGCAGGCTATTGGATATCAGCGGATCAGAGTGTTTTCTGACTTGGTTGACTGTTGCAGGATTTTTGAACAGGATTCCAAAGCCAGAGCAGAGAGCTATCAGCAAAGGGTTGATAGGAAAGGCAAGAATCAGAATGATCGTGGAAAACCGTATGCAGCTGGCAAAGGTTTCCAGAAGCAGAGTGGGATGAAGAGGCCTAGTGGGGGAGACTCTAGTGCCCCTGCTAAGTGTTATAGATGTGGTCGGGCTGGACATCGTGTCCATGAGTGTACCAGTGCTGAGATGAAGTGTTTCAAGTGTGGAAAAGGTGGTCATTTGGCTGTAGAGTGTCGGTTGAAGACTGTAACTTGTTTCAACTGTGGAGAGTTGGGTCATATCAGTCCACAGTGTCCTAAGCCGAAGAAAGAGAATCAGTCAGGAGGCAAGGTCTTTGCTTTATCGGGTTCTGAGACTTCTGCAGATGATCGTTTGATCCGAGGTACGTGTTATATTAATGGCTTTCCTCTTGTAGCTATTATTGACACCGGTGCTACTCATTCCTTTATATCTTTGGATTGTGCTGTGAAACTTAAGTTAGAGATATCTGAGATGCTTGGAAGTATGGTGATTGATACTCCTTCGAAGGGTTCAGTGACTACTACTTCAGTTTGTTTGAATTGTCCTTTGAGTATTTTTGGTAGAGACTTTGGGATAGACCTTGTGTGTCTTCCACTAGTGCAGATTGATGTTATCTTCGGAATGAACTGGTTGGTGTTTAACCGAGTTTCTATTAACTGTTTTGATAAGACTGTGATATTTCCTGAGATTGAAGAAGGAAAGAGTTTGTTTCTATCAGCCAGGCAGGTGAATGAGGAAGTAGCAGATGGGGCGGAGTTGTTTATGCTGTTAGCGACTCTGGAGGCTAAAGATAAACTGGTGATTGGCGATCTAGCAGTGGTGTGTGATTTTCCTGATGTGTTTCCTGAAGAAGTGAATGAATTGCCGCCAGAGCGTGAAGTTGAGTTCTCGATTGATTTGGTACCTGGTACTAGACCGATATCGATGGCTCCGTACCGTATGTCTGCTGTTGAGTTAGCTGAATTTTTGAAGAGTCAGTTGGAAGATCTGTTGGATAAGAAATTTATTCGTCCGAGTGTGTCACCGTGGGGTGCACCAGTGTTGTTGGTTAAGAAGAAGGAAGGTACTATGAGGTTGTGTGTGGACTACAGGCAACTGAATAAAGTGACGATCAAGAATCGGTATCCTTTGCCGAGGATTGATGATTTGATGGATCAGTTGGTTGGTGCGAGTGTGTTCAGCAAGATAGATTTGAGATCTGGGTATCATCAGATACGTGTGAAAACTGAGGATATTCAGAAGACTGCTTTCAGAACAAGGTATGGACATTATGAGTATTCTGTAATGTCTTTTGGTGTGACTAATGCGCCTGGAGTATTCATGGAGTATATGAATAGGATTTTCCATCCGTACCTAGACCAGTTTGTTGTGGTGTTTATTGATGACATTTTGGTGTATTCGAAATCTGAAGAAGAGCATGCTGAGCATTTGAGAGTGGTTTTAGAAGTCCTACGAGAAAAGAAGTTATTTGCTAAACTCTCTAAATGTGAATTTTGGTTAGAAGAGGTTAGTTTTCTTGGTCATGTGATTTCAAGAGGTGGTGTTGCTGTTGATCCTTCTAAGATAGAAGCGGTATCTAAGTGGGAAGCTCCGAAGTCAGTTTCTGAGATAAGGAGTTTTCTTGGACTTGCAGGTTATTATAGGAAGTTCATTGAGGGATTTTCTAAGTTGGCGTTACCGTTGACGATGTTGACTAGAAAGGGACAAGCGTTTGTTTGGGACTCGAAATGTGAAGAAGGTTTCCAAGAGTTAAAGACAAGGTTGACTACTGCTCCTATTCTGATATTACCGAGTTCGTCGGAATCATTTGAGGTTTACTGTGATGCTTCATTGTTGGGCTTGGGTGGTGTGTTGATGCAGAATAAGCAGGTTATAGCTTATGCTTCGAGACAACTGAGAGTTCATGAGAGGAACTATCCGACGCATGATTTAGAGTTGGCAGCGGTAGTTTTTGTTCTGAAGTTGTGGAGGCATTACTTGTACGGTTCAAGATTTGAGGTTTTCAGTGACCATAAGAGTTTAAAGTATTTGTTTGATCAGAAAGAGCTGAATATGAGACAGAGGAGATGGTTAGAATTTCTGAAGGATTATGACTTTGGTTTGAATTACCATCCGGGTAAAGCAAATGTAGTAGCTGATGCGCTGAGCCGGAAATCGTTACATATGTCTATGTTAATGGTTAAGGAATTGGATTTGATTGAGCAGTTTAGAGACTTGAGTTTGGTGTGTGAGAGTACTCACAATAGTGTTAAATTGGGAATGTTGAAGTTAACAAGTGGTATTCTGGATGAGATCAGAGAGGGTCAGAAATCCGATGTGTTTTTGGTTGATAAGTTGACTTTAGTGAATCAAGGCCAAGGTGGTGAATTCAGAGTTGATGAGAATGGTGTTTTGAAATTTGGTAATCGGGTGTGTATTCCGGATGTTACCGAACTTAAGAAGAGTATTCTGGAGGAAGGACATCGTAGTGGCTTGAGTATTCATCCTGGAGCTACGAAGATGTATCATGATTTGAAGAAGTTATTTTGGTGGCCGGGAATGAAAAGAGAAATTGCGAGTTTTGTTTATTCCTGTTTGACTTGTCAGAAGTCAAAGATTGAGCATCAGAAGCCGTCTGGGCTAATGCAACCGTTGACTATTCCAGAGTGGAAGTGGGATAGTATCAGTATGGATTTTGTGTCTGGTTTGCCGAGGACAAATAAGAATTTTGAAGCCATTTGGGTGATTGTTGACAGGTTGACAAAATCGGCTCATTTCATTCCGATCAGAATGGATTATCCGTTAGAGAGATTAGCTGAGTTGTATATTGAGAAGGTTGTAAGTTTGCATGGTATTCCGTCGAGTATTGTTTCGGACAGAGATCCTAGATTTACATCGAAGTTCTGGGAAGGTTTGCAGAGGGCTTTGGGAACTAAGCTGAGATTGAGTTCTGCATATCATCCGCAGACTGATGGTCAGACTGAGAGGACGATTCAGTCATTAGAGGATCTTTTGAGAGCTTGTGTTTTGGAAAAGGGAGGTGCTTGGGATTGTTATTTGCCTTTGATTGAGTTTACCTACAACAATAGTTTTCATTCGAGCATTGGTATGGCACCGTTTGAAGCTTTGTATGGTAGGAGATGTCGGACACCGTTATGTTGGTATGAGTCCGGTGAGAGTGTTGTGGTTGGACCGGAGATTGTTCAACAGACTACGGAAAAGATTAAGATGATTCAGGAGAAGATGAGAATTGCTCAGAGTCGTCAGAAGAGTTATCATGATAAGAGGAGGAAGTCACTTGAGTTCCAAGAGGGAGATCATGTGTTTCTTCGTGTTACTCCGATAACTGGTGTTGGTCGAGCTTTGAAGTCGAAGAAGTTGACACCTCGATTTATTGGTCCTTATCAGATTTTGGAGAGGATAGGGGAGGTAGCCTATCGTGTCGCTTTACCGCCGTCGCTTGCGAATTTGCATGAGGTTTTTCATGTGTCTCAGTTGAGGAGGTACATTCATGATCCGTCGCATGTAGTCCAAGTAGATGATGTACAGGTGAGAGATAACCTGACTGTTGAAACATCACCTATGAGGATCGAGGATCGAGAGTTGAAGCGGTTGCGGGGTAAAGAGATTGCCTTGGTGAAGGTAGCTTGGGGAGGACCAGCAGGTGGCAATGTGACTTGGGAACTTGAGAGTAAGATGAAGGAGTCTTACCCAGAGTTGTTCGCTTGAGGTATGTTTTCGAGGACGAAAACTCTTTTAGTGGGGGAGAGTTGTAACACCCCGATAATAATAGGGTAATTATTTAAATTAAGTTAATAATATATTTATTAATTTAATTAGATAATTGGATTATTATTATTATTATTTTGGAATTATTGAATTATTATTATTATTGGAATAATAATATAATTTGGAAAATATATAAGTTGGAATAAGGAAAAAGAGTTTCATTTGGAAAATAAGGTTTTCACGTGAAAAACAGAGAAGCGATCGTGAAAGAGGAAAAGGGCAAAGAGGCAGAGCAAGAGGAAGAAGGTTGGAGAAGAGAAGAGCTTGGAGCTTGAGATTCGCCGGATTAACTCAGGTAAGGGGGGTTTATCGTCGTTTAATGGGTATTATGGGTTAGCATGTAATGGGTAGTGATAAACCGTGATTTGACCCTAATTGGGATTTTGAAATGCTGAGAAATTTTGATGAATAAGTTGTGTTAGACTGTAATTGAATCTGTGTTTGGGTTAGTTGTAAAATTCCGAAAGTGTAGCTTTTTACGGAATTGGAATCGGAGGTCCGGAAGTCCTCCAATGGCGGAAAATGCGGAGAATTCTGCATTCTGCCTTGAGTTAGCGCAGGAACAGCTTCTGTCTTGCGTTAACCGGTTAACCCAGGGTGTTAACCGGTTAACACTGTTTTGAATTGTGAAAATTTACTGTTTTGTCTGCGTTAACCGGTTAACCCAGGGTGTTAACCGGTTAACACTGTTGTGATTGCTGAAATATTGCTGTTTGTGCTGCGTTAACCGATTAACCCATGGCGTTAACCGGTTAACACTGTTAAGTTTAGGGACAGGAAGCGTGTTGTGCTGCGTTAACCGGTTAACCCAGGGCGTTAACCGGTTAACACTGTTGCAGAGTGGAAAAATTGTTAATTAAAATGTTGTGTGCCTAATTGGTGGTTGCCTATATCAGTGTGTGATATGGTAGGGATTATTTCCCGCTGTTTTGAACAGTATAGGTATTAGTAGAGTGTGCTAATACTGTGTTCAATTATTTGAGAGGATATGATGTTTTGACAAATGTGTTGACGATGTATGATGATATGCATAATGTTGTGAATGTATATATTATGCATGTATTTGTGAATGGACTGTTGTATAGCTTAGAGTATGAGCATATGTCCATTGTGGATTGTTGTTGATGTTGCATTGCTAGATGATTAGCGTGCATAGCATAGCCCTTGGGGTTGTAGCTAATTCCCATAGTGAGGAATTAGTGAGTGAATCATTGTGGATTTGTTGTTGATGTTGGCATGCTAGGTGATTAGTGTGCATAGTCTAGCCTTTGGGGCTGTAGCTAATTCCCATAGTGAGGAATTAGTGAGTGAGTCACGAGGTCTCAAATGAGTGGGACTAGTGAGCTTAGTAGCCGTATCTGGATTGATCGGTGAGCTTGAACTATATGTTCAAGAATAGTCGGTACCGCATGTGTGGAGTCTCATTGCATAATGTATGTATGGCGTATAATATGAATGGATGTATTCCAATATTATACGTGTGGTTGTGTTGACATTGAGTATGAGTATGATTGAGTTGATATTGCCGTTGCTGAATGTGTAATCTGATTTGGGTGATGAAATGTGTTATTTTCTTAACATGACATGATAATTTATAATGCTTATTATATCGATTGAGGAACTCACCCTTACAACTATTTTTCAGGTAACGAGCAATGAGTTGAGTAGAAGCTAATGCTTGGAGTCTAGTGTAGTCTCCCTAGTGGGTCATGCTCTGATAGATGTAACATCGGGAGGGAACATTTTAATTGTGTTGTTGATGATTGTTGAACCAGTTTACATGTAGTATGTTACATGTTTGAATGATCGATTTGATCTCTATCCGCTGCGTATTGTGCAATACTTTATGTTTTGAGTTAAATAATGAGCATGACTAAATATTTATGGCGAATAGTGTGAAATATTGTGTGACACCCTTGATTGCATATTACTCTGATTGATATGTTGTTATATTTTAATTAAATATTTGGGGTATTTTAGAAGGGTGTTACATCTGTCATTCCAGGCGAAGCTCCTGACTCCAACCATCCCATGGATGCTTCAGCCACTGCATGCCCTACTCAAGGTAATAGTTCTAATATCCCTTCCAGCTCCACTCATACCCCTAGTTCTAAGGACGACATGCATCACACTGATCGTGTCATAAGAAACCTTGTTACTAGAATCCTCAATGAAGGACATTCTGTAAAGGGAGTTTCTACTCCTCTATCAAGAAGGGACCCCTCTCCTGAGGTTGGACCTCATAATGAAAAGGATGATGATTCCTTTAGGTCTGAAAAGGATATGGCTGCTGAAGGTTTGTGCTCTTTAGGGCAAACTGTGTCTGGTAAGAAATTTGTGGCATCACCTACTGCCAATGCTTCACAATCTAAGAAGCATGATTCTGCAAAGAAGGTGATTGACCTAAAAGATGATAGTTCGGATGATCAAGATGATAGCTTGCTTCATCACTTAAAGCCTAGTGTGGCTAAGAGGATGAAGACTAGAAAAGGTAGGCTTGTGGCTGAAATGATGTCAGTCGAAACTGCTAAGAAGACTACTGGTGTAGGCCCCTCAAAATCTTGGAGCAAAGTTGAGGTGAAGAAGAGGAAAGTGAGAGAAATTTCTGAGTCAGATGAAGATGTTGAAGAAGATGTCCCTGACATCTCCCTTGTCAAGAGGACAACTGATAGGAAGTCACCTGTAAAAGTTGTTGTTGTACACTTGGACAATATTTCTTTCCATCTTGAAGATGGAGCAGCAAAATGGAAGTTTGTGATCCAAAGAATGGTGGTTGTGGAGAGAGAGTTAGGCAAGGATGTTGTGGAGGTCAAAGAGGTCATGGACCTAATTAAAAATGTTGGATTGATGAAAACTGTGGCTGGGTTATCTAAGTGCTATGAAGGATTGGTGAAAGAATTTATGGTCAACATTCCTGAAGACATTGCTGATAAAAATAGCAAGGAATTTTCTAAAGTGTTTGTAAGAGGGAAGTGTATCACATTTTCGCCAACTGTGAGTAACAAGTTTCTAGGAAGAGGAATAGAAGGTGCATGTGAACTGGAAGCCACAGACAATGAGGTCTGTATGGAAATTACTGCATGACAGGTGAAGGAGTGGCCTAGTAAGAAGCATCTCCCTGCTGGAAAGCTGACTGTGAAATATGATATATTGCATAAGATAGGGTCTGCAAATTGGGTGCCTACCAACCATATCTCCACAATTTCAAATGCCCTTGGAAGGTTCATCTTTGCTATTGGAACCAAGATGAAATTTGATTATGGTAGATTTATGTTTGAACAAATTGTCAAACATGCTTCTTTAAATGCAGTAAAGTTGCCCATAGTTTTTCCCTCAATGATTTGTGGGATTATCCTGAGCCAACACCCTGGAATTCTGAGTACAAATGATCTTCCTAGTAGAAGAAAACCTCCTCTATCAGTTCATTACAAATTGTTTGAAGGCAGTCATATCGAAGACATTGTCATGACATCTCCTGTGAAAAATCCAGCTTCAAAAGGTGGTCTTATTGCTGAGCTAAAAGAAACTTGTAAAGAATTGGATACAGGAATAAGGGTAGCAACAGCCAGGAAAGAAGCTTTGGAGGCTCTAATTGCAAGCTTGGAGCAAGCTGAAAGAGAGAATGTTGGACAGGCTAAGGAAACAGAAGCCCAAACCTCTAGTGAGAGGTCTGAATCTAAAGATGAAACAAGTGGCAGTTTTGGTTATGTTGCTGATGAAGATGCAAGCTCCTCTGACTAGTTTTGTTGAAGTTGTCCCCCACTCTTCTGATGGTGTGCTGTGATGATTGTTCTGTTTTTTTTTTTGCAGTCATGTTATGCTGCTTTAACATGTATTTGTCTCAACTTGTAAAGTTGTATATGTTTTTGGATCTGTAACACTTAACAATCTTCTTTGACATTTTGTTTGACTAATAGACATTTATTTTGTCTCTTTGGTCTCTTTTGGCTAAAAAGGGGGAGAAGTAGCTAAAGTAGTTGTAGCTATGCTATACTATATACAAATGATGTTGAAGGTGATGTTATAGATGATGTTGGAGATAAAAATGAGATGTCAGACCCGATGCCAAGACATCTATATACAGAACATTCAGTCTGAATGTTATGTATTTTGTGATTGCGCGTTTTATGCTAATCTATGTGTGATTGATGTGAAGATTGAACGCACCATTCAATCAGTAATTAAAACCAGATTGATTTATTTTCCAACAAGATATGATCAGCTGTCATAAGAAGATACGAATGAAAAATAGTTTTAGGGTTTTATGATGTCCAAGCCCAGTCAAACACTTCTATATAAAGGGCATGGAAACCCTGGTTTTAACACACAAGAAATAACGAACGAAATAGTGAGAGAGAATAAGGGTTTAAGTCTTGTGTGAGCGTGTGTATTGTGAGCCATTCATTCATCCATTGATGAATGAATTGGACTGACTTTTGAGTTGTAATTTGTCCACTCTAAGCTTTGAAACATGAGTGTGTGTTTATTGGTTGAAGCTTTTAAGCAAGATCAAGTATGTGTTCTTGAAGAGTGTCTTCTTTCTTTATAATATTTGTTTTTACATCACTGTTGTGATTGAGGGGGAGTGAGTAGGATCTCTTATCTAAGATTTCTTAGATAGAAGTCACACGGGTAGAGATTAGGTGAAAAGACTCTAACTTGAAGTTGTTTATTGAGAGTCTTTGAACTAATTTTGTTTAGTGGATTTCCTTTCTGGCTTGGTAGCCCCTAGACGTAGGTGAGTTTGCACCGAACTAGGTTAACAATTGCTTGTGTCACTTGTATTATTGTTCTTTATCTTTTATCCTGTTTACATTGTTTAGATATTAGTGTCGTGACATTACCTTCGATATCTCATATCTGATACCAGAATTTGAGACTGGATGACAATGGTGTAAGAACCGAAGTCACTACATGACAACGGTATAATAATCGAAGTGACGAGATGAAAACAATGTAGGAACCAAAGTGACTAGTGGTATAAGAACTAGAAATAAAAACAACAATCTATCAAGGTACTTGTATACTTGGGGAGAGATCCCTATTGTGATTCCGTGGGGACTCTTAAATCAACCTCTCACTGTCGTCGTACTCGAGAAATAAAGGTATCATGGAGAGGAATGATAATATTATCATGGATGGTACTAGAGCAAGAACTTCTGCTAGGGAGTTCTCTGAGAAGAGCAAAGTAAAAAGGAGATTGATATAAGAACTTGATGTCTCTACTGGGGAAGAATGGTGTCACATAAGACATCTATCTACCGGGGAATAGGCTTCCAAGTGAGGTTCCCTAAGGAGTGTGAGTGTCAGGGAAAGTCCTAAGAAATCTCTACAAGGATATGGTAAGGGAATTATATATCATTAGGACATATTGGGGACAATGCTGCTAAGTATTTTCTGCTTAAGGAATGAGTTCCAAGGATACTTGCTGGAGGGATTGTCCTTAAGACCGATTCATTGGGATGTATAGCGAGGAAAGAGCTAGGGAGAAGCTTGGACGGAGATATATTACTGACTTGGTTGGGGATTGATCCAGACTCTAATGATGAGTCCTAAAACTTAGCCTATGTTATGTATCTATGTTATGTATGCATGTCAATGCATGGTATGTTTTGAATTGATGCATGATATGTGTTGGCCTGATTCTTTTGTTAATGCATGTCTCTTGTTAGAATGATGTGTGGGATGAAATGCATGGGCTAATTGATGATTTTCTTGCTAGGCGAGAACTAGTCTTAAACTTATTTGACTGTCAGATGATAACCAGACTTAAACATGGTTTTCCAGGGGGAAGCTGGGCTTAGTCAGCCGGGAACTGAGCGTTGAGATAGTTTTCTAGACAGTAACTGGGTTTGAAATGATTTTCCAGAATGGAATTGGGTTTTTAAATAAGTGGGAATCGAGCTTGATTTAACCTCTGGACGAGAATAAACCTTGCAAATTGATCGTTAGATGAGAACTGGCTACCAGACGAGAGTTGGTTTTGACAAATGACTACCATAAGGGGAACTATATTGAATTACCAGACAGGAACTTGATTTGCTTATCCGTAAACGAGAACTGACTTAAAACTAGATTTCTCTATAAGAACTGGATATGGTCAGAAGGGAATTGATTTTAATTGCCACATATTGTCGAGCTTTGAATTGCCAATGAGGATTGGGCTTTGAAGGACCTGGATGGCATAGTACTAACGACAATCAGTCGTCGGAAATGAGGGTGAGCGCCGCATATGGCTTGTGTTATGCATGATAATTGAATGTGCTTTTATCTATGAAGTGCGATGACTGATGCATGTAATGTATTAATCTTAGGCTGCACCGCTGAAGATTAGGCCATTCGTAGGTATTGAGTGCCAATCAAGGTTGGCCTTTTGTGAGATGCCAATCAAAGTTGGGATTTTGAGGTGAATGTCAAGTAAGGTTGGGCTTTTTTTAGATGTTTGGACTCGTACTATGGGACTACTCCAGATGAATGCATGGTTAAATGTTATAGTGAAGCGACTGGACTAATTTATAAGGATGATTCATGTGATGATTTGAATGTTTTTGACTAGTGCCCTTATGGTGGGTCATGGATGATTAAGGCTTAGAGAGGTTACTTATGTAACAAGGATGACTATCACATGATGGTAGGGTGTTATGCTATTATGATATTCCTACACTCATTTCAAACTCGAAGATTGCTGATGTAGAAGAGGGCTTGACTAAGGATTGTGAAAGTATGAAGAGAGCTTGCCCCTTTGTGGCATGTCTTTCCCCAGTCTGTTGGATCTTTGAAGGAGTTGCATGAATATGAATTTTGAAGCGGCTTGGTCATACTATGCACTTGAGATGGTTGACCCCACTATTTTGAACTTTGAAACAATATGCCCCTGATTAACTAGCTCTTGGAATGATTGGTGTACTGTGTTCTTGAGGTGGCCTGCCCCAGGATGAGACTCGGAGAGATTTGTCCTTGATTAGTAGACTCTTTGAATGATTTACCCCTGTTGAACCATTTTTTTAAATCAGTTTATTTTGATCGAGTCTCGCAGCGGTTTGCCCCATCATTTGGATCTTGAAAGCCCTGCCCCTGACAGTTAGGATCTGGAGGTGTTGCCTGAAAAGGAACTTGGATCTTACCATGTTGTGATATGAACTTGATATGGACTACCCTAGTATCTGAATCTTGAAAGTTTTAGCCCAGATTATTAGGGTATGAAGAAGTGTCCTGAGAAGGAACTTGGATCCTGTCGTGTTATGATACGACCCTGATAAGAACTTTGCCTAGTATCTGAATCTTGCAAGGTATGCCCCTAATTAGCTAGTTCTTAGAGGTGTGACCCTAGGTTGACCAATTCTTGGAATGATTTTCCCCTAGTCAATAGAATCTTCAGATGATGTGCCCATATGATCATTAGGATTTTCCTCTAATTAACAATACCTTTTAGGTTCTTTTCCCCTAGTTAGGAGCATCTTGAAATGATTTGCCTTTGATCAGACAATTGTTGAAATTTCCTTGATGCTAAGTATTGATTTGTAATAAAAAAGTTCTTTTTGAAAAGTAATTCTAACGCAATACATATGCAAGTTTTTGAAAGTGAAAATCATTACAGAAAATAGATATGGTATGTACGGTGGATGATATTTGGCCATGAGGTTGGCACAAATGAAGGTGTTATAAACAATATGATTTAACAAAAATTTAGAGTCAATTTAACAACAATTTTGCTGAGTATGCTTTCATAGTGAACCTAGCTTCAATTAGGACTTTTAAAGGTTGTAACATGGTCTGGTTCATGGTTTAACAAACAAAAGATATAAAGCTCAAATTTTAACTGTAACCCACCTCATTCTTCTTGATGTTCTCAATTCCTACATCCAATTAACTCAACAGATGTGTTTAGTCTACAAGAGAGATTTGACAGTCATGGTGGTGAAAGAGATACAATGGTTTAAGCACTTGACGAGATCTTTGAGGTGGTAGTCACCTACTTTCGTTTACAATCTTGTTTCCATTTTTCCTTTTTCTTTTCTTTTTTGTTTTTCCCTATTTTTGCATGCACCAATTTTTTTTTAATTTGCGGTCCATCGGGATGCCTTAACTTTTTCCTAAGTCAACTTTTTTCAGGTTTTTTGACTTCTTCTTTTTCGACTTAGCAGACTCTTTTTTTTTTAAAATAAATCTTGACTTTTTGCTTTTGGCTTAGAACGGTTTTCACTGACATGTTGACTTTTGTGAACTTTATCTTCATTGCTTCCTTGATGTTGAATGGTGTGAGGAAGAAGATGTCGTGAGCTTTATTTCATTCCTTCCTCGATGTTGGATGATGTGCGCGAGGAAGGGGTGTGCTTAAACATCTTGCTTAGATAGACTGATTCTCTTGAGATTATAATGCATCGTCGAATTAATTGAAATCTACCCTGCCCCTGGTTATGATTAAGGGTTTTTTTAATACAAGGAACACCGACTTCTGGCTTGAGGGGTTGACTATGGATTAACTCCTTATTTCTCCAGTATTTAGGGAGTGAACTAATACCTTACATCGTCAGCCAAGTCTTACCATTAAAAGCATACGTCAGCAAATTTGGTTATTTTTATTTACACCATTCTCCCTCAAGTTTGTTAATGGTTGAAAAGTGAAAAAGCGTTGAGTTTTTTTTGTACGGAAAGTGATGGCATAGAAAATAGTGAATACAATTGGATTGACCTCAAAAACATGCATGCTTATTTATTTGAATTACTAATCTAAAAGTACAAATTTACAACATATTAAACTTAGCAACAAAGAATTTACAAATGGAAATCAAAAGCCTAATGATCCTAATGACGCACTTCCTTCTTGATCCACTAGTCTTGAGAGATACTTCACTTGTCAAAGTAAAGGGGTGACATTTATCTTTTCTTCAGTTGGGCATGCATATTCTGTTGACAAGACAGTTGCTATTGCTGATACTGTCGCTATTGATGTGGTGGAATAACCCATGGTAATGGCATCTGAGGTGTTGTGTAAGCATGTGGTTGGTTTGGTGAAAGGGTTCCTTCTCTCCTTAATAGGACTCGTATTTATTGAGTTTTTTAGCTTATTGAGGCTTTCTTTAAGTTCATTTGTGAGTATCAAGAGACTTTTTAGCTGGATGAAGGTTTGATAGGGGTGAAAGCGGGAAGGATATGCAAATGTATGTGTATGTATGCAAATGCATAAAAATGCATGGGTATGCAAAAGTATTTATTCTTCATTTTTTAGGTATGCTAAAAGTTGTTTCATGGAGATGTAATGCAATACGGGGTTAGGATAAAGGTAGACCTAAGGAAATTCAAATGGGTTTAGGGATAGTGACAAACATATGGAAACCCCTACAGGTTCAGGGATTGTGATAGACAAAAGCAAACCCCTACGAGTTTAGGGATTGAGATAGACAAAAGGAAACCCCTACGAGTTTAAGATAGTGATGGATATAGAACCCATATATTGGTTTAAGTATAATGTTGAATATAAGTGTAAGACCCCAATTTTGACCCTAAGATCCCTCATGTAATTCCATCATAAGCATTAGCATTGGGATCATACCTTTGCATCCTCCTTCCCCCTTTTCATTGGGTTTGTTTTGGGAGAGATTACCAAGCACTTTGTGGTTATATCATACTTGTATTTTATCATTTCACTAACCAAAATACCAAAAATATGTCTTTGTATTTGTCTAACTCTTTTGGAGGTAGGGCATGATCTCATTGATTCATCAAGATCACATCTAGGGTTTGAGACCCTCATGAACAAAGAGAACAACCAAGAATTGATTCAATAATGTTTATGAACATCATGTATTAGTCCCAATGTTCTCTACATATTATATTGATCAAGTTTTCTGCAAGAGTTTGAGGGTGATTTGCCTTGGAAACCCTAGTTTGACTAGGTATCTTGAGTAACTTCTCCAATAAGCTATCTCACCAATTGACCAAATTTCTCAAGGGACACTTCAAAATTTATCATCTTATGCATATATGATCTACCATGAGCCAAGAAAGTCAAGCGAATTGGAAATTAGCAAGTTGGTTGATGGTGGTTGGCCAGATGGATTCATCTGATCAAAATTGGGTCTCCCTAGACCCTATCTCCTACAATTTTCACCATATGAAAATTATCCCAAGAGTAAACTTACTCTAAATGACATTCTAAACAACTTTTATGTTAATACCTAGAGCTATTTTTGCTTGGAAAATAATTTTCGATGTTAAAACATTATAGGTCATTTTGTCTAAACCCTAATTTGAAAGTCAACTTCCCAAGGCCATAACTTGCTCAATTTTTACGAGATGAAAGATTTCCAAGTGTCTAATTCAACTTTTATGTTTGTAGTGGGAGCTAATCAAACTTTTTTGATCATGTGATATGAGGTTACATTATAGGTCACTTTTGACCTATACCATTGATCAAGTGATTTTTCCAAACTTCAAAAATGCATAACTCTATCATTTCAAATCCAAATGACATGAAATTGGTTACCATTTTTAAGGTCTTTGAGATAGATACAACTTTGATGAAGACACTTTTCTCATTTGAAGCTCATATGAAAAGTTAAGCAAGGTGGAACATTGAGACATATGGCTTGACACTTAGAAAAATTTTGATATGTCAAAAAATTCCAAACTTCCACCTCATATTTCTCTAAGTTCCAAGCTCCAAATGAAAAAGTCTTGAACAAGAAAGTTTTTCCTCTTGATATCACCTTTCCAAAGAGCTCAAATTCATTCATTTTGGACAAGAAATGCATAGGTTGTGCATGGCTTAAACAGGGTGATATCACTTGGCAAGGATCAAACTTCAAACATCAATGCTCACTTTCCTTGAAATCCAAGCTTACTTCAGACCATCTGGTATTCATTTGTGGACCTCAAACAATCATTTCATGGGCATGTGCACGCCCATGCACCATTGCATCACCATTTGCCAAAATTGGAAAGTAATTGGAAGTGTGCAATTATCAACCATTTCAGCTATAAATAGAACTTCAATTGCTCAGAAATGGACACACATTGGCGCCAGCTTTGATCCCCCATTTCAAACCCTCACTTTGCAAAGGATAAGTCTGAAAAATTCTCTTGAATTTTTAAGCTTGAATCTCCACTGTTTTGAATTCAATTCTCTAGGAATCCATAGCTTTTTAACCATTCAATCGTTCTCCTGCAAGCAAGTGGAGTGAGACCAAGCACAAACAAGATCAAGATCCATTGAATCCAGACCTACATTGAAGGTATTTTCCAGAAATTTTGAACTTTTTGATTCTCTCAAATTCTTGCTCAATTCTATTGATTCTTTGGTTGTCTGAAGTCCTACCAATGTAGGCAAGAAGATTGAGTTGCTTTGAGGCCAAATCGAAGCAACTCAGTTCATGTACCTCAAATTTCAACTCCATATATATATCAATATACTTGGAGTTGGAGTGAATGGAGGTCAGATTCGAGCTCAGTGCCATTTCTTCTTTAAGATCATGTCCTTGTTTTTCATTTTGGTGATGGTTCATGCTGGACCAGTCCGGTGAGGCCCACCGGAGAAGATGACCGGAGCTCTGGCTCCGACGATGAGTTGGCAAATCTATGAACCACATGATCTGTTCCTTTTGTTTTAATCTTGATCGTTGGTTTTAATTACCACCTATTCAACATTGTTGACTCAAGTCCATGTGGAACGCGCGCTAGGGACCATCTGATCTGCCACCTCAATTAATGAGGGAGATCAGATGGTCCACGTATTTTTGATTATTTGAATTTTTATTTTTATTGCATTATTTTCAATCATTCATATTAAATTCAATATTGATCCAAAAAAATATGGGACTTTCACCAAAAAATTTCAAATATTTTTCTCTTTCATATTCTGAATTAAAATTATTTTTTGGATCATTATTAATATTTTTCATGAATTAATTGATTTTGCATTTGTTTTTATTGTTTAAAAATATTTTTAAATGTCCAAAAATTATGAAATTATTTCTCTATGATAAATCTCATGGCCATTTCTTTGGTGTTTTGATGAGATTTTAGGAATTGGACAAACCATATTTGATTTAAATGCACTATTTTATTATTTTTAATTGAATAAATGCCAATTAATTTTGTTGACCATTTGTATTAACTTGTTTGAGTTTGCTGATTGTTGTTGGGTCTTAGTCAAGGTTGATTTGACTTTGTCAAATTAATATCATTGGATTTAGGGGATTGATGGAATGTACATTCCATCTCCCAAAATGAATGGATGATATTAATTTGGTAAAAGTCCTCCTTTGACCAATTTGTGATTCCATTCATCCCCTTCCCACTTCATCTTATTCCCCTTCTTCATTCACTCACTCCATTTGGTCTATGACATCTCAAAGTCCTAATGCTAGTCGATTGAAAAATTAACATGAGTATGGATGAGATTAGGCCATACCTTTTGCATATTCTTTTTGTGTGTGGTATGTTTCATGAGCATAGTCCATTATACTATGTCTCTAACATGCATTAACACCAAAAATTTATTTCCCACCTCAAATAGTTGTGACTTCTACATATGTCCAATTACGATTGCTTAACATAGCGCTAAATTTGTGACATAAAAGGAATAAGCATTCTAGTTAGTGAGATTGTAAGTCTCCCCTCTTTCATGGTATTGTGTGGAAACTTAGCCTTTTTCCTTCCTTTGGAAGATGTTTTGGTTCAAGGATCCGTGCTTGTGATAAGTGGGTTGAGTGTTCTCCAAAGAATGTCTTGAAATGAAAAGCAAAACAATACTAACTCCTAACCTACTAACTACTAACTTTTAATTTCAAGATTTTATTTTAATGCAATTTACTTTTAGCACTCTATTTTCATTTGTCATTGTTCATATCATCCTAATTGTTTATGTTAATGTAATTTTCACGTTATCCATTTGGACCATATTGTATTATATATTTTGTTTGTGTATACTTTGCTTGTTTGTGTGGTCTTTGACCATTAATGCACATAATAAGAACAAAAACTCTAAAAAACTTTTGAGTGGACACTTGGCTTGATCTTGGACAAATGCACTTAGAATCTAGGCAACCTCCTTTTCTAATGGACTTGGCCAATGCCAACTTGTTAAGAGAACCAAGTGCTTGCAATTTGAACTTCATCTGATGCATCTTTGAAGACCTCTCTAAGTTCATCTGCAACTTGATCATTGTGAATCTGTTATTTTGAACCTGCAACTTGTGGATTTCATCTGTTACATGGGCTATTCTGAAGAAGATCACTCAACTGATAAGCTTGGATGAGGCCATCTTTATTTGATGTCTTGCTCTTCAAGATGATATAATTGTGCATTTGTGTGTTGTTTGATTCTAAAAGTCCAAGGGAATTCTGGGTTTCTATTGACATACTTGTCTATTGGATTGCTACCCATATGGTCAGATATTTTCAACTCTAAACTTTTAATGTTTGTGCATAGGATTAGTCTCTCTATATTCTCCCTATTTCTTTAATTTCAAAATATCTCCCTCCATTTTTTCAAAAATCTTCTTTGTGTGAACTACTTTTGTTCCAAACTTTGACCACTTTTGCAAAAAAGATAGAAACTTTGGCCTTATGCCATTGCATTTTTGAACTTCTTTTCTTAAATCAAACTTGTAAATAAATTTAACTATACTTGACTTAAACTTTCAAAAAGCCAAAAAGAACTAACTCATTCAAATCATTTTAGGCCTTTGTGCCTTTCAAACTTAAATTTTGTTAAAATCAACACACACATTTTGAAATTTGTATCACGAACTACGAGGTTTTGATCCCTCATTTTTATGTTGGTACATAGGCACAAGGCCGAAGGTCTTGTCAAACACAAAAATATAATTAATGAATTCTTTTCTCATCCCCCCATTATATTTGTTTACATCATTTTGTACAAAATACATATGCACACAAAAAGGGCTCCCTAGGAGTACCTAGGACACTTTGGGTGCTAACACCTTCCCTCTGTGTAACCAACCCCCTTACCTGTGATCTCTGACTTTTATTAGTTTTTATTTGAAAACTTCTTACTTTTTGGGTTTTGTTCGTACTTTTTCCCTTTTCCCTTGGAAACAATAAAAGCGCGGTGGCGACTCTTGTTATTTGATCTCTAGCTTGTCAATAGCTTGATGATCATGAATTTCTCGCTACAGAAATTAAGTGGTGACTCTGCTGGGGAGTAGTCTCCAGTGGGTTTAGCCTACTTTTTGTGTGAATATATTTGTGTATATGTGATGTTTGTATATATATGCATGTGTGATATAATCTGCTTGTTGTACTTGGTGATCTCTGAGTGGTGAGATAAGTTCTAACCCTAACTTGAGTGCAATTAAGGTAGGAGGATGGTATAGTCATGTTAGACTTGTGTGGAGTAGTCCTTAACAAGTTGGCTTGAGACCCATCTGCTCAGTGGAGACTCCTTTGGATTTGGAAATGTCACACAAGTATTTGTGGTTAGGCATTACTATTTCTAATTGGGTATGAGAAGCCGGGGACCTTAGAACATTTAACCCATCTTGGCTTGTTTAGGACGTAGTGCAGAAACTGTTCAGGTGTAGACTTGATAACAGTTGTTACGCGATACTACACTCAGACGAGTTTCTCTTGAGAATATTATGGGTTGATGAGTCGGTCATCTTAACCTGTAATATCTGATAGGTGGAATTAAGACTCTGGGAAATTTTTAGAACATGATCTACAGTTTTTGTCCTTAGTTCCATCCTTTGAGATGGTTCTTACCCAGACTCCATGCTTGTGACTTGCAACAAACCCTTGATTCTTGGTTGATCCAATCAAGTCTTGTCAATATCAATGGAACTTGGGTGTTGATAAGGTGTAAACCATAATCCACCAAAATGGATGATTGATCTTGACAATGACTTGATTCATCCCTTGACCTTTGTTTTCCTCGTGTGTGATCCCTTATTTGTGATTGTTGTATTCATGCATTCATCCACATCATAACATTCATCACACAAAAATTTCAAGGAACTAAGGTATCATTTGCAAATATTTTCAAACTACGGATTATGGACGAAGGAACACTAAGAAGTACAGTTTCAGATGTCCCGACTTGAAAGAGTTAAGGAAGCTAGCATCTTTCGTATTAGATCCCTTGGACTTCAAACAACGTCATGGGAAGCTTCTGTCCATTTTGTCTGCTGATGTGGTTGAAGGTCTTTTGAGTGTGCTAGTGCAGTTCTATGATCCTCTCTACCATTGTTTCACTTTCCCATATTTTCAGCTTGTTCCTACCTTGGAGGAGTATTCTCATCTTTTGGGGATACCTGTTTCTAGTAGAGTGCCTTTTAGTGGATTGGAGGAGATTCCTCGATCTAGTATTATTGTTGAAGCTCTTTGTAGCAGGGTATTTGTTACCATTAGAGATATTGACTAAATCCAAGGTAAACCATACAAGTCGAGTCGCCACCGCACTTCTATTTATCCAAAGGAATGGTTAGAAAGTGAACAAAAACCTAAAAGTTTTATCGAATCAAAAACTAGTAAAAATGTCAGAGATCGGGGTAAGGGGGTTGGTTATGCAATGGGAAGGTTTTAAGCACCCAAAACATCCTAGGTACTCCTAGGGAGCCCTTTTTACATTTGTTGTAAGGTCGGTATTTTATGAAAATTTGTTTGCGCAAACATGATTGAAGAGATGAGAAGAGAATATACAAATTATTTACATTTGGTGTTTGGATGGATAAACTCATTGCCTACGTACCATCTTAAAAAAGATTAGGATCAAAACCTCGTAGTTCGGGGTAAAAATCTCAAAATGAGTTGGTGAATTGATTGGTCTAAAAGCCTTAAGGTCTTTTGTTATCCAAGGGAGAAAACTCAACCTAAAACCACAAATCCACCATGTGAGGATAGCTTCAACATGCTAGTGAGGGGTTAACCCTATAATAAGCATGGAAGACTCATTGTCCATCACTAAGGATATAGGTGAGTATTACATCTATCTCAAGGATAACTCAAACCTAATAGCTAAAGGTTATGAAAAAGTTTTGATTAAGAGAGTGGCCATTGAAACCACAAAAGAGGTATTTGAATGGGTTATATTTACCAATGAAAAGTATTTACAAAATATGGTCAAAGTTGACTTAAAAGTTCAATTCAAAATAAGTGTTATGAAAAGGAAGTTTGAAAATCAAAAGCATAAGGCTTAGGTTTCTAATGTTTGAAAACAAGTGTTAAATGTTTGCACAAAAGTTTTGGCTTGGGTTAGAGTGGAGGGAAAAAGAAGAATGGCTAAGGTCCTAATCATACAAGAGATGAGGGATAAGAAATAAGACCATAAATGGAGTTCCTCTCTTGAGATCATATTGATGATCCAAGTAGCTCTCATCCTTTGGGATATGCAAGCAAAATAAGTGTATGCTCAAGCAATCAACATAATCAAACAAGCTCTTAGAAGATCCCCAATGTCTCTTGTATCTTTCACTTTTGGATGGACATGGCAATGGTTCTTCAATTTGAACTCTCATAGGATTCCCTAGCACAAAAAGCACACACATCAAAGAGTTTTATGAAGCAAATCAAGAATGGACAAGAGTGAGTTTAGAGATTTGATCCTTCTAATCCATCTTCAACATTAAGGTCCTTTTACTCCAATTTTGCATAGGGAATGTCCTAGAAACTAAGTCCATTTGTCCATTTCTTTGCATTTGGTCCACAACAATCAAAACAAAACACAAGCACAATAATATATACACAATTATGTGCTCAAGTGAGCAAAAGGCAAATTGCATTAACATACACATGTGCTCAAATGAGCAAAGGGGGAAAAGCAAATGAATAATATGTAAAAGAATGGTAAATTGCATAAAAGTAAAGTGCAAGAATTAAATGTTAATAGTTAATGGTTAGTGTTAGTAGTTAGTGTGCCATAAGGCAAATTTAGCGTTATGTTAAGCAATCGTAATTGGACTTATATAGAAGTCACAACTATCTGAGGCCGGTCAATAATAATGTAGGCAACAACACAAGTTAGAGGTCTTGATTAGAGAATCAATCTCCAACAACTTGCCATGCCAAAAAGAAGATGAGAAATGATCTTGTATTGATTTAGGTCCTTTGCATGATTTAGAAAGCAATCTATCCTTAATGCAAAGTTATTCACTTGATCCATGATCAAGATGAATTAGATTTGAATCAAGGAAGATTAAACCTCCCTAATCAATGCTAACCAAATCTTTAACTCATTGATCAAAAGAGAAAAAGAAGAAGAAGATGAAGAATTAAAGTGCATTAAATAAAATGGAATGAGATAATAAACAAGCCATGACCAAAGATAGAGAGGATCAAGGTCAAACAATAGAAAACAGAAGCAAAATGAAGATTAGAAGTCAAGAAACAAATAAAATATTTTTGACATTTTTAATATTTAAAATAAAACTTGAATTAAAATAAAAGAAAGTTCAAACTTCAAATTCACTTCAAATCAACTTTGAAAAGTCCAAGTGAATTATCCCAAGTTCAACAAGGTCAAACAAAGTTTGACAAAAAAATTCAGCATTTTTAAAAGTCAGAAACTATTTTAAATCAATTAAAAATGCATAAAAATAACCTAATTGAACTAAAATCTCAAATCAATTAATAAATTGATGAGAATATTTTTCATAGATCTATCATCATTCAAAAAGGTTGGAAAAATATTTTTGTATTTTTTGAATATCAAACACTATTTAAAATGAATTAAAAATGACCAGAAAAGAGAAAATTACTAAAAAATAGCAAATGATAAAATAAAAAATATTAAAAATCAATTTTAGAAACTAGAAATTAAAAGGAGAAGAATGAAACTGGTCCCATAATTTTTGGACCAATAATGAGAGAGATATGAATTTTAGAAATAAAATGGAATTAAAAGAAATAAAAGAAAATAAAATCAGAAATTAGAAAATCAGGAAAATCCACACGCGTTAGATCCAATTCATTAAATGATCTGGCAGATCAAACGGTTATGGCATGCGCGCGCATCATGGACCTAAGTCAACTGAGCAACATAAACATTTAAAAAAAGTCATAAGATCCAAGAGCCCTGATTCAATCTGGGAATCATCATCAACGGCCTGGATTGAAACTGGAAAACGGATGATGCTGTACACCACCGTCTTCTCCGCTGAGACCAGAGATTCCGGCCAAAGTTGCAGAAAAAAATTCTCTGTACCATCTATTTTCACTCTAGATCTCCGTGGTAAGAGAAATCAGAGGTTGAAAAATATGGTGTTCAACTAAAACTTAATGGATTTGCAAAATTAAAAGCACAGCCAAGTTGCCTCTGATGAGAGGACTTCAGCCAAGCAAAGAAACACAAGAAACAAGCTATGAATAAAGAGTTTCGAAGAAAATAAGTTCTGATATCCACCTTTGAAATTTGGATCTTGAGAGCACAATTCTCCTCAACTAATACTTGCAGTAGGATCTAGTGATGAAGATGAAGCAAGGTCAAGGGATTATAGGTCTGAAAATCAATCAAGGTAGTTGAAATTCAGATCTGAATTTTTGAGAAGAAAGTGGAAATTCCTTTAAGTATGGCTATGGAGGGATCTTTGCAGCATAACAGGCGCCTTCAGGTTGAAGAAATGAGAGGCCAAGCACTCCTATATATAGCAATTGGCAAGGTAGAAGCATGAACAAAGCATTGCATAGGTGAAGAGGGCCTCCATGCATGGGCCTGTACAGGCGCATGGAGGGCCCAATTCCACTTTATTTGGCAAGATGAGATCACAATTAAATTAAATGGACGTGCATATTGGACTGTATGAGCTCATGCATGGCAATTGGAATGATTTTCACCAAATGCACTATTACATTGAAGCCTTCAAAAATGCCATGTCCAAAATCAAAATGCAACCTTATGAGTAATGGTTGGAAAGCTTATTGCATAAGGAACAAATGTCATGTTGATCAAAACTTCATTTGGGCCTTGGAAATGAATGAAAATTGAACTTGAAGTGTAGGGTGCAAAACATGCATATGTGAAATTTTCAAAATTGGCCAAACTTCAAGCCCTTCTGTCTCAATGATTCAAGCTCCAAATGACAAAATCTTCAACATGGAAGTTGTATATATTTTCAAGCCAATCAATTTGGACTTACATTTTACATCATTTGGATTTTGGATGAAGAAGTTATGGGCACTTGAAGTTGGACTTTTTCACATTTCAATGCATTTGGTCCAAAGTGACCTATAATGTTTTGCATTATCACATGTATTTATTTTGAGATTTTGCAATTTTGCTCAACATAACATTTGAATTAGATATCTTAAGATTTCCAATTCATTTTATCCCACCTCCAAACCATGAAAAATGAATGACTTATGTCCTTGGGAAGTTGACCCTAAACTAGGGTTTCAGTCAAAATGATCTATAATGTCTTGGAATGGTTGATGACCTTCCAAGCTTCAAATAAACTTTTGATGAACATAAAAGTTGTTCATATTGTCCTTAATAATATTTTTGCTCTTGGGGTCATCTCTATTTTACCAACACATAGAAAGTTAGGTCTCAGTGTACTTCAAAATAGTCAGATGAATTGACTGATCAACTTCTCAAGTCCACACCTCATATCTTGATAAATTGATGATTGAGGATACTCAAATAAGATCAAATATGCATGAAATTATGAATTAAAGAACTTCCCTTGATTTTATTTGACCATGGGTTGAGGTTGCTTCATGAGCAAGGCACAGTTGATGAACAGATGGATTAGGGTTTCCTTGGGAAACAAGCCTCAAGCCATTTGGTTTGCTTTGATCAAAATGATGAATTGAGATACTTGGGAGGCATACTTGATGGATGAGAGCTTTGGGAACCATAGCCATGCTTGCTTTCATCTTCTCTTGGCCATATCAATGCACATAGGGTCTCCTAGAAGCTTTGGACCTTGTGACTGCTCAAGCTACAAACAAGAGATGCTAGTGACATACTTTTGTGCTTTTGGTTAGTGAATAAAATGAGAAAAGCAATTATATACAATTCAAGCATGCTTGGTGATCTCAAACCAAATCTCAAGAGGGATCCCACCCTAAAGGTAAAGAGCCAAGATGCTTATGATCCTTTAGGCAATGTAAATGCAATGTTATGATGCCATGAGGGATCTTAGGGTCAAAATTGGGGTCTTACACTCTTCACTTGAAGAAGTCTGAGATAGAGGCTCATTGGGTGAAGAAAGAAGGGTTATTTGGGTTGCCATCTGATTTCCTCATCAAGGAAGCTACCACTTTTGCTCAAGCTGGTAGTATGGACGCTTTTGAAGCTATCTTTGTGTTGCCTATCTATGGATTAGCTTTGTTCCCTAACATTGACGGTTTTGTTGATGTTAACGCCATTAGACTTTTCTTGATTGGGAATCATGTGCCTACTTTGTTGGGTGATATGTATTTCTCTTTGCATCTAAGGAATTCTAAAGATGGTGGAACGATTGTCTGTTGCATTCCTCTTCTGTACAAGTGGTTGATTTTGCACTTACCTCAGACGCCTGCTTTTGTGGAGAACAAACAATGTCTACGGTGGTCTCAGAGACTTATGTCTCTCATTAATGATGATATAGTTTGGTATGATCCGTCCTTAAGCAGCTTGAAGACTATTGATAGTTGTGGTGAATTCTCTAATGTGCCTCTCATTGGTACACAAGGGAGAATTAACTACAACCCTGCTTTGGCTCGTCGTCAACTTGGGTTCCCCTTGAGAGACAAACCTAATAACATGTTGTTAGAAGGTATTTTATATCAAGAGGGTAAAGATCCCCAACATTTGAAGCAGAAGATTGTGCATGCTTGGCATAATGTGCATAGGAAAGGAAGATCCGAGCTTGGTCCGCACAATTGTGTAGCTTTGGAAGCTTACACTCTTTGGGTGAAGAAGAGAGCTATGGAGTTGAAGATGCCTTATCCTTGTGAAAGACCTATGTCTATGGTTGTGGTTGAGCCATTAACTCTCCCTAACCAAGATGTAGAGGAGTTGGAAGACGCGCTCATCAAGATGAAGCAAGAGAAGGATATGTGGGAAGAGTGTTTTTGTGCTTTGAGCAAGAAGCATGAAGAGTTGCAATTGGAGTCTAAGGACAAAGATGCACTTATTGAGCTACTTGAAGACCGAGTGACGAAGAGACAGAGAGAGCCATAGGTTTCATCTTCTAGCATGCCTCAGCCTTCCGTTGCTTGGAAGAAGATTGTTGACCAGCTTGTCCTCGAGAAGACTCAAACGAAGGTTTCTTTTGAGACCGAGATCCATCGCATTCGAAGGAAGTACGCGCCTTCAGCCAGGTCTTCTGACGTTGTTAGTGATCCTTAGGATGACTAGTTTCCTTTTCCCTTGTATCTTTTTATTTTGGTTTCTGAAATTGTACTCAGAGTAATCCTCCCAATTTATATAAACAAAAAGAGATTTTTTTGGTCATATCAAATTGTTGCAATTTAAATATTACATATTTGCAAATGATATAGTAAGTTCCTTGGAAATAAAAATAATCAAGCATTGCATTTCATGCATCATTTGCATAAGCAGGTTTTTTCCAGATGTCTGATTGGTATTTCTTCTGTGCTTTAGCCAAGCTGACTCACCGGTACAACACCAGAGTCAATCATCAGAAAATTATGGAACATCTAGAGCAAGAGAACAGAGAGCTGAAGGATGAGATCGCCCGACTGACTGTCATGATGGAGTCAGTTCTTGCTTCTCAGAATCAAGCTTCTCCAACGCCTGCAACTCCTCCCGCGAGGACTGTTACTTCAGAGATGGTTACCTCTACCGTGCCTGCTGCTACCACCCACTTCGCACTGAACTTGCCTGCCGGATTCCCATGGGGAATGCCGCCCAACTTTGTGCCCGAAGGCTTTGCGCCTACTTTTGCTTCCATGCTGGCATCTAGCCCGGTCATGTCTGCACCACCTCCTGTTGTGCACCTTTGCCTCACGTAGAGGATACCATCTATCATTCCGAGTCGTCTGAGGGTCCAGATGTTTATGAAAAGATGGACGAAATGAAAGACCAATTTCTTGAGTTGCGCAAGGAATTGAAGATACTGAGAGGTAAAGATCTGTTTGGAAAGAGTGCTGTTGAATTGTGTTTGGTACCCAATGTTAAAATCTCGGTGAAATTCAAAGTTCCTGACTTTGAAAAATATAAGGGGAACTCTTGTCCGCTTAGTCATCTTGTGATGTATTCCCGCAAGATGTCAACTCAGACAGATAATGACCAGTTGCTTATTCACTACTTCCAGGATAGCCTGACTGGTGCTGCACTCTGTTGGTATATGGAGTTGGATAGTGCAAGCATCCTCACTTTCAACGACTTGGGAGAGGCTATTGTGAAGTAATACAAATACAATGTAGACATGGCGCCGGATAGAGACCAGTTGAGGTCCATGTCTCAGAAGGACAAAGAGACATTCAATGAATACGCACAAAGGTGGAGGGAGTTGGCTTCCCAGATCACCCCTCCTTTGGAGGAGAAAGAGATGACAAAAATCTTCTTGAAAACCCTGAGTTCATTTTATTATGAATGAATGATCGCTAGTGCCCCCGGTGATTTACTGAAATGGTAAATATGGGGATCAGACTTGAAGAAGGAGTCTATGATGGACGGTTGTCAAAAGATGAGGCGTCAACGAGTAAGAGGTATGGCAGTAGTTTCAGCAATAAGAAGGACAGTGAGACAAATGCAATTTCCAGTGGGAGGCAGAGGAGGCCTCAGATCAGAAGAAATCCATCACCCCATCAACATCATCATCATCAAGTGTCATCAATAATTCTGGTATTTTCTAATCAATAAGCAACACCAATTCAACAACAACAACAACATCAACGTCAACAACAACAACTGCAAGAAAGAACAAACACCTACAACAACAATAATACCAACAACAATCATCACCAGCAGAACTTTGAGAGGAAGAAGGTCTCTTTTGACCTGATTCTTATGTCGTATGCAGAGCTGTATCCCTCGCTAGTTCTCAAGAACTTAATTCAACTGAGGAACCCACCGCATATCCCATAACCACTTCCCTGGTGGTATAAACCTGAGCTTCGTTGTGCTTTTCATCAGGGTTCACCCGGGCATGATATTGAAAACTTCTATCCACTGAAATACGAGGTTCAAAAGCTTATGAAGAGTGGTATGGTGTCCTTTGAGGACCGCTCGCCAAATGTGAAAGCTAACCCTTTGCTGGCTCATGGGAACTCTTCAGTGAATATGGTGGACAGTTGTCCTGGAGAATTCAAGTTTTTTTATGTCCGGTTTATCCGAATATCTTTGGTGCAGATGCACAAGGATATTTGTATGGTGAGTGACTGTGAACATGACCATGATGGTTGTGTTGTTTGTAGTGTAAACCCAAGAGGGTGTGATGTAGTGAAAAGGGACATCCAACGTCTGATGGATGAAGGCATGATTCAGATTGTTCAATCTCGTCATGTAGATGACAACGTCAATGTCATAGTGCCCGTTTTCAAGCAACAAGAGCGGTTGGTAATTTAGTATGATAGCGGCAGCAACAATAATGTCAGCAATAGATCAGTATCGCCGTTGGTAATACGGTTAGAGGGCCTAGTCCCATATTCATCTGATAAGGTTGTACCTTACCAATATAATGCTACAATGATAAAGAATGGTCAAGAGGTCTCGTTACCTACGACTAGTTCGGTGGTGAGCATTGCTGATGTAACGAAGGTGACCCGCAGTGGTCGAGTGTTTGGACCGGTGTTCCCGGAAAATAAAGAAGAAATAATTGTCGGTAAGCAAGCGGAGGTGCCTAACGTAGATCCGGTTGGTTGTTCAAAGGATAAGTCTGGTGAATCCAGCAACTTGAAAGCCAATGATGATGATGAGGTACTCCGATTAATAAAAAGGAGTGAATTTAATGTGGTTGAGCAGCTGCTCCAGACTCCCTCAAAGATCTCAGTGTTGTCTCTGCTTTTAAATTTCGAAGCACACAGAGAAGAACTACAGAGAGTTCTTGCACATGCATATGTAGAGCAGGATGTTACTGTGGATCAGTTTGATCACATCGTGGCTAACATCACTTCATGCAATAATTTGAGCTTCTGCGATGAAGAACTCCCTGAGGAAGGAAGAAATCATAACCTGGCTTTGCATATTTCAATGAACTGAAAGGAAGATGCTTTGTCAAATGTGCTTGTTGACACCGGTTCATCACTTAATGTGCTTCGGAAGTCAACTTTGTCAAAGTTATCCTACCAAGGAGCGCCCATGAGGTATAGTGGGGTGATTGTCAAAGCCTTTGAAGATTAACGCAAAACGGTAATTGGTGAAGTGGACCTTCCAGTTAAGATAGGTCCGAGTGATTTTCATATTACTTTTCAAGTAATGGATATCCACCCAGCTTACAGTTGCTTATTGGGAAGGCCATGGATTCATGAGGCAGGGGCTGTTACCTCCACTATATACCAGAAGCTCAAATTTGTCAAGAATGGCAAGCTTGTGATTGTTGGCGGGGGAGAAAACGCTATTGGTTAGCCATCTGTCATCTTTCTCTTATGTAGAAGCTGAGGATGAGGTTGGAACTCTGTTCCAAGCCTTATCTATTGCTGCTGAGAAGAGAGTTAGGGCACTTATGTCCTCACTGAAAGATGCTCAGAAGATTGTTGAAGAGGGTGATGTTGATCAATGGGGGCGCATGGTAGAGGTCTCCGACAACAAAGGCAAAACCGGTTTGGGGTTCCAAAAAGGCTCATCAATTGCAAGGTCTGAAGATATGCAACTCAACTTCCGTATCGGAGGGTTCATTCATGGCAATGAACAACACTTAGCTGTTGTGCTAGAGGATGACGAAGAAGAAGACTGCACCAATTTTGTGACGCATGGAAAGGCTTGCAATAATTGGATTGTTGTTGATATTACTGTTATTTTGCATCGATCTAAGTAATTGCTTTTATATTTATTTTTTTAAAATCCTTCTCCTATGCCTAAGGGAGAAGTGAACGTTGTTTGGGCATTTTAAATTGATCATCAATAAAATTAATTCTATTCATCCAGGTCTTTGATGTTTATTTTTACTTTTTGCTTTATTTTGAAAAATGGTAATCACAAAAAACATAAATAAACAATATAATTGTCCATCTGCATAAAATTTGGTCACAAATTCACTTTTCTAAAATCAAATTATCAAATCATTATGCAGGTTGGTTCCTAACCCCATTGAATACAATGATCCTTCTCCTTCTCCAAATTTTGAATTCCCTGTGTTTGAGGCCGAGGAGGAAAGTGATGTAGAAGTAAGGAATTGTCTCGTCTTCTTGAGCAAGATGAAAATATTATTCAGCCGTTTGAATAGCATATTGAGCTAGTCAACTTGGGTTTCGAAGATGATGTGGAGGAAGTCAGGATTGGGCCTCGACTGTGTCCAGATGCTAAGAAAGGATTAATGGATCTTCTTCGATAATATTCAGATGTGTTTGCTTGGTCCTATCAAGATATGTCTGGTTTGGATTCTGAGGTTATAGAGCATAGATTGTCGTTGAAAGCAGAATGCCTGACAGTCAAGCAGAAGTTGAGAAGAACGCATCTTGATATAGCTGTGAAAATCAAAGAGGAAGTTCAGAAGTAGATTGACGCCGGTTTCCTTGTGACCGCTGAGTATCCACAATGGGTGGCCAATATTGTGCATGTGCCAAAGAAAGATGGAAAAGTCCGCATGTGCGTCGATTATAGAGATTTGAATAAAGCCAGTCCGAAAGATGATTTCCCCCTGCCACACATTGATATGTTGGTAGACAATACTGCTAAATTCAAAGTCTTTTCATTTATGGATGGATTTTCCAGATATAACCAGATCAAGATGGCACCCGAAGATATGGAGAAGACCATATTCATTACACCATGGGGAACATTCTGTTATAGAGTGATGCCTTTCGGTCTAAAGAATGCTGGTGCAACTTACCAGAGAGCAATGACTACTCTTTTTCATGATATGATGCATAAATAGATTGAAGTATATGTCGATGACATGATTGCTAAATAAATTGATGAAGAGGAACATGTTGAGCATTTGTTGAAGTTATTCTAGCGTTTGAGGAAATATAAACTCCGCTTGAATCCCAATAAGTGTAATTTTGGCGTTCGTTCTGGTAAGTTGTTGGGCTTCTCTGTCATTGAGAAGGGTATTGAAGTTGATCCTGCCAAGGTCAAAGGAATACAAGAGATACCAGCACCCAAAACTGAGAAGCAGGTCCTAGATTTTCTCGGCTGCTTGAATTATATTTCCAAATTCATTTCCCACATGACTGCCACATGTGAACCTATATTCAAGCTTCTTCGAAAAGATCAGTCTTGTGATTGGACCGAAGACTGCCAGAAAGCATTTGATAGTATCAAATAATATTTGCTTGAACCTCCAATTTTGTCTCCACCTGTTGAAGGAAGACCGTTGATCATGTATTTGGTTGTACTCGAAGATAGTATGGGTTGTGTTCTTGGTCATCAAGATGAGACTAGAAAGAAAGAATTTGCGATCTACTACCTCAGTAAGAAGTTCACCGACTGCGAGACTCGATATTCAATGCTTGAGAAGACTTGTTGCGCATTGGCTTAGGCTGCTAAGTGTCTGCGTCAGTATATGTTAAATCATACCACTTGGTTGATATCCAAAATGGATCCAATCAAGTGTATATTTGAGAAGTCTGCTTTAACTGGGAGAATTTCCCGCTGGCAGATGTTGTTATCAGAGTATGATATCGAATACCGATCTCAGAAAGCGATCAAAGGTAGTATCTTGGCCGACCATTTGGCTCACCAACCAATTGAAGATTATCAGTCAGTGCAGTATGATTTTCCTAATGAAGAGATTTTGTACTTGAAAATGAAAGATTGTGATGAACCATTGCTTGAAGAAGGGCCAGAACATGGTTCCCGTTGGGGCATGGTATTTGATAGAGTTGTTAATCAATATGGAAATGGAATTGGGGCAGTGATTATTACTCCTCAAGGCACGCATCTACCATTTATAGCTAGATTGACTTTCAAGTGTACAAACAACATGGCAGAATATGAAGCTTGCATTATGGGGCTTGAAGAGGCCATGAATCTCAGAATCAAGTACTTGGATGTCTTCGGTGATTCGTCTTTGGTTGTGAATCAGATCAAAGGTGAATGGGAGACAAATCAACCCGGTTTAGTTCCATATAGATATTATGCAAGGAGGATTTCAACCTTATTTATAAAGGTTGAGTTTCATCATATTCCTCGAGATGAGAACCGGATGGCGGATGCTCTTGCAACGTTAGCATCAATGATCGTAGTGAAGTATTGGAATGAAGTTCCCAATTTATCTGTGATGCGTCTTGATAGGTCAGCTCATGTGTTTGCTGTTGAAGAGATCAAAGACAAGAAGTCGTAGTATTACGACATCAAAAGTTTCCTCCAGAGTTAGATTTACCCGTCTGGGGCATCTTTGAAAGATAAGAAGACTTTGAGAAGATTAGCCGGTAATTTCTACTTGAATGGTGATATAATGTACAAGAGAAACTTCGACATGGTTTTACTCAGATGCGTGGATAGACACGGAGTAGACTTGTTGATGACCGAAGTGCATGAAGGTTCCTTTGGTATTCATTCCAATGGACATGCAATGGCCAAGAAGATGTTGCGAGCAGGTTACTATTGACTGACAATGGAATTTGACTGTTGCAAGTTTGTGAAGAAATGCCACAAGTGTCAAATTTATGCTGATAAGATTCATGTTCCTTCGACACTTTTGAATGTTATCTCTTCCCCATGGCCCTTCTCCATGTGGGGAATTGATATGATTGGGATGATTGAGCCCAAAGCTTCGAATGGACATCGTTTCATTTTAGTGGCGATTGACTACTTCACCAAATGGGTTGAAGCGGCATCGTATGCAAATGTGACCAAGCAAGTTGTTGTAAGGTTTATCAAGAATCAGATTATATGCCGTTATGGTGTGCCAAGTAAGATCATTACTGACAATGGATCGAACTTGAATAATAATATAGTGGAAGATCTTTGTAAAGACTTCAAGATTGCACATCATAATTCTTCTCCCTACAGACCCAAGATGAACGGGGTTGTTGAAGCTGCGAATAAGAACATCAAGAAGATTATCCAGAAGATGGTTGTCACATAAAAGGATTGGCATGAGATGCTCTCATTTGCTTTGCATGGGTATCGTGCATCCGTCCACACTTCAACAGGGGCAACCCCTTTCTCTCTTATATATGGTATGGAAATAGTGCTCCCCGTAGAGGTTGAGATTCCTTCATTGTGTATACTCATGGAAGCCAAGTTGACTGAAGATGAATGGTGTTAGACTAGGTTTGACCAGTTGAATTTAATTGAAGAGAAGAGATTGACTGCCATGTGTCATGGTCAGTTATATCAACAGAGAATGAAGAAAGCTTTTGATAAGAAGGTCAAACCTCGTGTATTCAGAGAAGGTGACCTTGTGCTCAAGAAGATTTTATCGTTCAAGCCAGATTCTAGAGGAAAATGGACTCCCAATTATGAAGGCTCATACGTTGTCAAGAGATCCTTTCCAGGCGGTGCATTGATTCTTACAACTATGGATGGTGAAGAGTTCACTCGTCCTATGAACGCAGATGCAGTCAAGAAATACTTCGCCTAAAAAATAAATAAAAGAACATCTCGCTAAGTTGAAAACCCAAAAGGGCGGCTTAGGCAAAAATGAGCGTCTCGATGGATTGAAAACCCGAAAGGGCGATCCAGACAAAAATTAGAGACATAAAACAGAAAGAATTTCCTGATAATTTGAGTACCCCGCCTTGGGGCAAATTATGCAAAAATTATGGATTATGGCAAGTAACTGCATTCTGTTGATCTTCAGTGTTTTTAAGACTTGTTTGAGCATAAGGGTTGACATCAGTTCATCATCCCAACAGCGGTCAAGAGCACAGTGGATATCAAGATTTGGTAGAGGGATTAAGGATCATTTGTATTCCATGTAACCCTTTTCCATGTAAATTACCATTTTTGACTTTGTAAAATCTATGGAGTCTTGTCATTTACAGACTACCATCCCATTAAATAAAGTTGAGCTTTTATCCAATTGATTCTACTCTTATTTACTCCAGCCAATAGTTTTAAATTTTATTATGATCATTTTGAAATTAAATTTTTAAATCAAAATCAAGTTTTCTTTAAAATATAAAAGCAAGAATTTTTCCAAAGCAAGTAAAAGGAATATCAACAGCATCTCAATGGATGGCAAGTCCTTAAGTGTGAAGCATCAGAGGTTCCCCAAGTAGTTAACCCTTCGGGTATCCCTAGATGTTTGTGTAGATTCAGTTCCTCTGCGGAGTGTTTGATCCCCAGTGGAGCTTCTTTCTTTGTCCCCAGCTGCGTTGGTTGATTCAGATACCCTAAGGCGTGTCCTTGTCCCCAACATAGTTTCGGCCTTCCCCAGCGGAGTTCGTATTTCCTCAGCAGGTGGATCTTCATCGGAGATGTTTGATCTTCCCTAGTAGATCGCTTTGATGCCACACCAATCGCCATTTATCTTTGCTCCCAGTCAGAGTTTCCTCTTGGTTTCTGAGCAGCTTTTATTGATTTATTTCTCTGTAGGGTTGTCTCCCATTTTTTAGGTGTTGACCTAAAATTTCCCACATATTCGATGTTCTATCCTCAGCAGATCTCCTCCGTCCTCAGATAGGGTTGATCCCTTGGGATGTTGATTTCTCTGTTCTCCAACTGTTGTCTCCATATTTTATGTGGATTGACCGAGGATTGTATTGGTGGTTCAATTTCTTTGCGACATCTTTGTATCCTTTATGATCGTTTTGTCAGCATAACCATATATATACATAAACATTCATATAAATTCATAATTGGCATATCTCGCATCTTCATTTTTTATTTGTTTGAGATTCTTATTCTCTGTTATGGTTGTACATTATCCCCATACTAAATCTGATGCATGTCCTCTTTCAATTGTAGAGTGTCAGCCGCTTAAGCAGAAAGACTTTAACCTTTCTTTGTTTCCCCACTAAGTTTGTTTCCTCGTGGATGGTTGTTAATTCAGTTTCCTCTCCAGCAAATTTTCTGGATGGAATTACTCCCCTTGAGTTATGTCCTTATTGGGTTGAGTCTTGATTGACCGTTTTCTTTCTAGCTCTTACCTAGATAGATATTTTGGTCCCCTAAGAGTCTATTACCCAGTAATTGGTAATATTCTTCTTAGTTTGCAGTTTGTTACTTCTTGACCAAAACCCGACAAAAGTACCCTTTTTCTTCTCATTGGAGTCCCCAGGAAATATATCCTTGATATGTTCACCTTAACTGGTGACAGATATCTTTTCTTCCCCCGCAGGAGTCTATCCTTGATATGTTCATCCTAACCGATGACGGATACTCTCATCCTTGGTATTCTACCCAGTAAAAAGGTAGTTGTAATCCCTATTTTGTTCCTCAGAGATTTAATCCTTGATATGTTCATCTTAGTCGATGACGAGTTTTCTTCTCCTTGTGGTCTTCTGCCCGGTAACTAGTAGTTGTAAATCCTACTTTCCCCCTGTGCGGAGTCTATCCTTGATATGTTCACTTTAACCAGTGACGGATTTGCTCTCTTTTGGTATTCTATCCAGTAACTGATAGATGTAATCCCTATTTTTGCTCCCCTTTTCAGAGTTTATCCTTGATATGTTCATCTTAACCGATGACAGATTTTCTCTTTGATTGGTCCTCTACCCAGTAACCGGTAGTTGTAAACCCTGCTTTGTCCCCTCGCAGAGATAATCCTTGATATGTTCATCCTAACCGGTGACGGATTTTCTCTCCGACGGTTTTCTATCCAGTTTTCGATAGATGTAATTCCTCCCTTTTTGTTCAATTGGTATATCCTTGATATGTTCATCCTAACCGATGACGGGTATCCTCCTTGACATTTCAGGTAAGTCTATCCTTGATATGTTCATCCTAACCGATGACGGATTTTCTTCCCTGTTGAGTTTATCCTTGATATGTTCATCCTAACCGATGACGGATACTCTCACCCTTGGTCTTCTGCCAAGTAACTGGTAGTTGTAAATCCTATTTTCTGCAGTTTTTCCCAGCAAGGCTATTCTTACCCAGTAATCGGTAATGAATTTCCTCTCCTGGAATCCTCAGCAAGTCATCCTTGATATGTTCATCTTAAATCGATGACGGATGTTCTCTCTGTCAGATCTTTATTATCTCCTGACCCAGTAAGAGGTAGTAGATAATAAATTTCTGCTCCTCCAGTGTTGAAATTTTATTTCTCCCCAGTTGAGTTGAGTGCGCGTTTCCTTAGTGAAATTGCTTTTCCTGCATGATTCAAGTACTTCAGTTTTATCCTGACTTACTCATATCCCCTACAGATGTTGTTTGTTTCCCCGACTGAGTCTTTCCATTTTTTATATGGATTTCCTCGAGTTCCCTAGTAGTTTTAAGTCGTAGCCTGACCTACGCATAAGCCCCTTTTATCCCCTCAGAGTCTCTATCGCCCCAGCGAGATTTCCTTATGGAATGCGTTGTGCTCCTGTGGATTTTCGGTCTCTCTGATTTCTTTTTACTTTGTGGCAATATTTCCCCACAAAGCATTAACTTTTGCATTCATATCATATGCATCATGAGGCCTCTTAGGGACCAAAATTTGTTTCTATATGTTGTTATTTAAGCCCATTCTACTGGGTCGACATGAAGATTTTAACCTTCGCCTCCTCAGTTAGAATGTCCTTAAATAGGGGCAGCTGTAAGACCCCAATTTTGACCCTAAGATCCCTCATGTAATTCCATCATAAGCATTAGCATTGGGATCATACCTTGGCATCCTCCTTCCCCCTTTTCATTGGGTTTGTTTTGGGAGAGATCACCAAGCACTTTGTGATTATATCGTACTTGTATTTTATCATTTCACTAACCAAAATACCAAAATTATGTCTTTGTATTTGTCTAACTCTTTTGTAGGTAGGGCATGATCTCATTGATTCATCAAGATCACATCTAGGGTTTGAGACCCTAATGAACAAAGAGAACAACCAAGAATTGATTCAATAATGGTTATGAACATCATATATGACTCCCAATGTTCTCTACATATTATATTGATCAAGTTTTCTTCAAGAGTTTGAGGGTGATTTGCCTTGGAAACCCTAGTTTGACTGGGTATCTTGAGTAACTTCTCCAACAAGCTATCTCACCAATTGATCAAATTTCTCAAGGGACACTTTAAATTTCATCATCTTATGCATATATGATCTACCATGAGCCAAGAAAGTCAAGAGAATTGGAAATTAGCAAGTTGGTTGATGGTGGTTGGCCAGATGGATTCATCTGATCAAAACTGGGTCTCCCTAGACCCTATCTTTCACCATATGAAAATAATCCCGAGAGTAAACTTACTCTAAATGACATTCTAAACAACTTTCATGTTGATACCTAGATCTAGTTTTGCTTGGAAAATCATTTTCTATGTTAAAACATTATAGGTCATTTTGTCTAAACCCTAATTTGAAAGTCAACTTCCCAAGGCCATAACTTGCTAAATTTTTATGAGATGAAATATTTCCAAGTTGAAAAATCAAATTCAATATGTCTACTTCAACTTTTATGTTTAGAGTGGGAGCTAATTCAACTTTTTTGAGCATGTGATATGAGGTTACATTATAGGTCACTTTTGACCTATACCATTGATCAAGTGATTTTCCAAACTTCAAAAATGCATAACTCTATCATTTCAAATCCAAATTACATGAAATAGGTGACCATTTTGAAGGTATTTGAGAGAGATACAACTTTTATGAAAACACTTTTCTCATTTGAAGCTCATATGAAAAGTTAAGTAATGTGGAACATTGAGACATGTGGCTTGACACTTAGAAAACATTTGATATGTCAAAAATTTCTAAACTTCCACCTCAAATTTCTCCAAGTTCCAAGCTCCAAGTGCAAGATCAAGATCCATTGAATCCAGACCTACATTGAAGGTATTTTCCCGAAATTTTGAACTCTTCGATTCTCTCAAATTCTTGCTCAATTCTATTGATTCTTTGGTTGTCTGAAGTCCTACCAATGTAGGCAAGAAGATTGAGTTGCTTTGAGGCTAAATCGAAGCAACTCGGTTCTTGTACCTCAAATTTCAACTCCATATATCTCTCAATATACTTGGAGTTGGAGTGAATGGAGGTCAGATTCGAGCTCAGTGCCATTTTTTCTTTAAGATCATGTCCTTGTTTTTCATTTTGGTGATGGTTCATGGTGGACCAGTCCGGTGAGGTCCACCGGAGAAGATGACCGGAGCTCTGGCTCCGGCGATGAGTTGGCAAAGCTCTGAACCACATAATTCGTTCCTTTTGTTTTAATCTTGATCGTTGGTTTTAATTACCACCTATGCAGCGCTGTTGACTCAAGTCCGTGTGGAACGCGCGCTAGGGACCATCTGATTTGCCACCTCAATTAATGAGGGAGATCAGATGGTCCACGTATTTTTGATTATCTGAATTTTTATTTTTATTGCATTATTTTCAATAATTCATATTAAATTCAATATTGATCCAAAAAATATGGGAGTTTCACCAAAAAAAAAATCAAATATTTTTCTCTTTCATATTCTGAATTAAAATTATTTTTTGGATCATTATTAATATTTTTCATGAATTAATTGATTTTGCATTTGTTTTTAATTGTTTAAAAATATTTTTAAATGTCCAAAAATTATGAAATTTTTTCTATAAGCTCCTTTGACCTTGTTTGACCTATGATAAATCTCATGGTCATTTCTTTGGTGTTTTGATGAGATTTTAGGAATTGGACAAACCATATTTGATTTAAATACACTATTTTATTATTTTTAATTGAATAAATATCAATTAATTTTGTTGACCATTTGTATTGACTTGTTTGAGTTTGCTTATTGTTGTTGGGTCTTGGTCAAGGTTGATTTGACTTTGTCAAATTAATATCATTGGATTTAGGGGATTGATGGAATGTACATTCCATCTCCCAAAATGAATGGATGATATTAATTTGGTAAAAGTCATCCTTTGACCAATTTGTGATTCCATTCATCCCCTTCCCACTTCATCTTGTTCCCCTTCTTCATTCATTCACTCCATTTGGCCTATGACATCTCAAAGTCCTAATGCTAGTTGATTGAAAAATTAACATGAGTATGGATGAGATTAGGCCATACCTTTTGCGTATTATTTTTGTGTGTGGTATGTTTCATGAGCATAGTCCATTATACTATGTCTTTAACATGCATTAACACCAAAATTCTATTGCTCGGCCTCAAATAGTTGTGACTTCTACATAAGTCCAATTACGACTGCTTAATATAGTGCTAAATTTGTGACATAAAAGGCATAAGCATTCTAGTTAGTGAGATTGTAAGTCTCCCCTCTTTCATGGTATTGTGTGGAAACTTGGCCTTCTTTCCTTCCTTTAGAAGATGTTTTGGTTCAAGGATCCATGCTTGTGATAAATGGGTTGAGTGTTCTCCGAAGAATGTCTTGAAATGAAAAGCAAAACAATACTAACTCCTAACCTACTAACTACTAACTTTTAATTTCAAGCTTTTACTTTAATGCAATTTATTTTTAGCACTCTATTTTCATTTGTCATTGTTCATATCATCCTAATTATTTATGTTAATGTAATTTTCACTTTGTCCATTTGGACCATATTGTATTATATATTTTGTTTGTGTATACTTTGCTTGTTTGTGTGGTCTTTGACCATTAATGCACATAATAATAACAAAAACCCTAAAAAACTTTTGAGTGGACTGTTGGCTTGATCTTGGATAAATGGACTTAGAATCTAGGCAACCTCCTTTGCTAATGGACTTGGCCAATGCCAACTTGTTGAGAGAACCAAGTGCTTGCAATTTGAACTTCATCCGATGCATCTTTGAAGACTTATCTAAGTTCATCTGCAACTTGATCATTGTGAATCTGTTATTTTGAACCTACAACTTGTGGAATTCATCTGTTACATGGGCTATTCTGAAGAAGATCACTCAACGGATAAGCTTAGATGAGGCCATCTTTATTTGATGCCTTGCTCTTCAAGATGATATAATTGTGCATTTGTGTGTTGTTTGAATCTAAAAGTCCAAGGGAATTATGGGTTTCTATTGACATACTTGTCTATTGGATTGCTACCCATTTGGTCAGATCTTTTCAACTCTAAACTTTTAATTTTTATGCATAGGATTAGTCTCTCCATCTCCTCCCCATTTCTTTAATTTCAAAATCTCTCCCTCCATTTTTTCAAAAATATTCTTTGTGTGAACTACTTTTGTTCCAAACTTTGACCACTTTTGCAAAACAGATAGAAACTTTGGCCTTATGCCATTGCATTTTTGAACTTCTTTTCATAAATCAAACTTGTAATCAAATTTAACTATACTTGACGTAAACTTTCAAAAAGCCAAAAAGAACTAACTCATTCAAATCATTTTAGGCCTTTGTGCCTTTCAAACTTAAATTTTGTTAAAATCAACATACCCATTTTGAAATTTGTATCACGAACTACGAGGTTTTGTTTCCTCATTTTTATGTTGGTACGTAGGCACAAGGACGAAGGTCTTGTCAAACACAAAAATATAATTAATGAATTCTTTTCTCATCCCCCCATTCTATTTGTTTACATCATTTGGTACAAAATACATATGTACACAAAAAGGGCTCCCTAGGAGTACCTAGGACACTTTGGGTGCTAACACCTTTCCTCTGTGTAACCAACCCCCTTACCTGTGATCTCTGACTTTTATTAGTTTTTATTTGAAAACTTCTTACTTTTTGGGTTTTGTTCGTACTTTTTCCCTTTTCCCTTGAAAACAATAAAAGCGCGGTGGTGACTCTTGTTATTTGATCTCTAGCTTGTCAATAGCTTGATGATCATGAATTTCCCGCTACAATAAGGACACCTTGTTTAAGAAGGCTCTTTATAGATATGGATAATGACCGACATGTGAAACTCAAAAGGGGTTAGGAATAGGATGATGAAAGAACAACCTACGAGAAGGCTCGCTATGATAAGATGATTCTAAGTTTTTACTACCCATTCCCCTTACAAGGTAAACTCTAGGATTTTATTAGGTTTTTCAGAAGAAGAAAAAACCCAAGATCATGGACTCTAGGTGAAATTCCATCATGATAGGGTATAGCCCTCCCATGATAAAATTTCAGCAGGGTCTCCCTTAGGGAGCCTTCGTATGAACGAAGTCTCACGTTCAGCTTCTAGAGGAGGTCCCTAGAGTCATGGATTATACCATTCTTTTACTATGATAAGGATCAAGCCTTCCTACAGTAATCCTTCGGGATAAGTCTCATCTAGGCGGGACCTTATGCGGGTTGATAACATAAGGTCACCATGGATGAAATAGGTTCTAGACAATGGTTCCCATAGTCATGGACCACATGCAAATCATCATCATAGTGAGGAGATATCCCTACTATGAAGAAAACCTTAGGGAGTCTATTCTGAGTTTAGCTTTCATGCTCCTTTGAGATGTGACATCTCACTAGTTAGCACTAGTTCTACTTCATAACTTATGTTTTTTCTCAAGCTTGAGTTTTCAGCTTCTCACATATAACTATTCCAACCAAATGATATGTTGATATAATAATAAAATAAAATAGAAAGTATAAAATAAAAAATAAAAGGCAAATAAATAAGTAAAGTAGGCCCAAAAAAATAAATAACAGTAAACAAACAAAGAAACACACAAAATCCTAGAGTTAGAGGTTAGGATGGACTCTCTTTAGGGAAAGTTATAGACTCCCCAGCAAAGTCGCCAGGTGTCGCGGCTGGAAAAATATAGAGTCGTCATCATCCTTTATTTGTTCCTAATGAACAAGGAAATAATGATAAAACCTAAAGTTAACGGATCAGAGAAAAGGTTGTTGGTTTGTTATGAGGGATCAGAGTGTTTCAACTTTTATAATTGTACTCGCTAGAGTGTTTCAACTTTATGCCTACGTACCCACAAGCATTATGAGGGATCAGAGTACCGTAGTTCAACTAGAAAATGTTTGTTGGTTTGTTATTTTTAGATTTTGAAAAGTTATTAATACACCGGGGACAGAGAAAAGTTTGATAAAAGTTCTCAATGCGCGGTTGAAATGTGTTGAAAGTTGATTTTAGATTGATTTTGTTTATTGGTAAGGTGTAACACATGTAGCGGTAAAAATTTTGAGATTAAGTTATTGATTAACTTAACTCACAAAGCAAGAGTCACCATCGCGCTTTTATTATTTCCAAAGAAGTTTTAAAATAAAACAAATAAAAAGAGATAAGGGTCCGGGGGTTAATTATGAAAAGTGAAGGTATTAGTAACCTAAACATCTATAGTACTCTATAGGAACCTATTTGAAAATATGTGCATTTTGGCTTTAAAATGGTGTTGTTTGCAAAATATTAGGGAGATGAGAAGAGATATGTTTTTTATTTTATTTTGTGTTTTCCAAGAATTCTCGAGTCTCATGCCTACGTACCAACAAAATGCAATGGAGGATCAAAACCTCGTAGTTCGTGGTAAAAATGACAAAGATGTTTGTTTTGATTCTTTTTTAATGGAAATACACTTTGTCATTTTAAGGAGAATACTCAACTAGCTAGCTACAAGTATGAGAACTTTGCATCACCATGAGAAGGGCTCCAACTTGTATAAAGATTAACGAATATGCCACTAGCTCTCTTAGGTGGAAAAGAATTATCATCAATACTATAGGGATAGGAGAATTATATCTCAACTATGGAAATGCCTCATGTCTAAACTTTGAGAAAAAAAGTTTTAAAAGAAAAAAAGTGCACAAAGAGCACAAAACAATTTAAACGAGTTCATGCATTTTTTAAGTCTTTTGAAATTTGTCTGAATATGATTAAGATGGATTGACATTTATTAAGATTTTTTTTTTAAAATCACTTGACAAAAGTCAAGGTTTATTGAGAAAGTGGTTCAATATTGAAAACAAAAAAGTTTTTGAAAAGAGAGAGGAGATTTTGAAAATCAAATAAGGGAGGAGAAGAAGAGACTATCCTAGAGCATAAAGTGTAGCGGTAAATTCATGACCATTAAGTTATGGATAAACTTAACGTCAATAAAACCAGAATCGCCACCGCGCTTTTATTGTTTCCAAAGGAAAAGAGAAAAGTACAAACAAAACCCAAAGATAAGAAGTTTTCAAATTAAAACTAATAAAACGCCAAAGATTATAGGTAAGGGGGTTGGTTACACAGAGGGAAGGTGTTAGCACCCAAAGTGTCCTAGGGAGTCCTTTTTTATGTGTGTATGTGTTTTTGGTATAAAATATGTTTGCAATAAATAGAGTGTGGGGATGAGAAAAGAATTTATTAATTATTCTTGTGTTTGACAAGACCTTCAGACTTTTGCCTACGTACCAACATAAAAATGAGGGAACAAAACCTCGTAGTTCGTGGTATGAATTTCAAAATGAGTGAATTGTTTTTAATCAAAAATTAAGTTTAAAAGAGGCATAAAGGAGCCTAAAAGAGTTTGAATGAGTGTTATTTCTTTTTTTCTTTTGAAATTTTAAGTCAATATGATTAGATTTATTTACAAGTTTGATTAAGAAAAGAGTAAAAAAAAAGAAATGGCATAAAGCCAAAGTTTCTAATTTGCAAAAAGAGTCTAAGTTTGAAATCACAAGCAAAGAAAGTTTTTTTTTAAAAGGGGGAGATATTTTGAAATTTAAGAAGTGGGAGGAGATGAAGAGACTAATCCTAAGCATAAAATTAAAAGTTAAGAGTTGAAAAGATCTGACCAATGGGATGCAATCCAACATACAAGAATGTCATATAGAAAACCAACTTTCCCTTTGGACTTTGGATCAAGCAATATCAATAAGCAAATAGCAATATGAAGAGCAAGGCATCAAATAAAGATGGCTACATCCAAGCAAGCCACTTCACAGCTAACAATCTTCTCTGTCTCCTCATGTATCAGATGACATACTCCTTGATTAGCTCAGAATAAGACATTAGACACAAAATCAAAATAACAGTTGTATCAAGACCATGTAGCAAATAAGTTCAAGTAGATCCCAATACTTGCATCAGATGAAATCTCAAATCATAATAATTTGGTCTCAGAAAAGTTGGCATTGGCCAAGTCCTTTTGCATATGGAATGTTGCCTAATTCTAAGTCCAAATGCTCAGATCAAATCCAATAGTCCACATAAACATTTTTTAGGGTTTTTGTTGTTTATTAAGTATTTTAAGGTCCTAATACCACAAACACAAACAAATATATACAATCACAATATATATGGCTCAAGTGAGCAAAGTAAAAATGACATGAATATAAACAAGTTAAATGATATGTAAATGACAAATGAAATGGTAAATGACTTGAATTTAAATTTCATAAAGTAAATGACTTGAAAAATAAAAATCAATATGATAAAAGTTAGTCAAATGTTAGTTGATTAGATGTTAGTGATGTTTTATTTTTCAATTGGTTAAGTCATTCTTTGGAGAACACTCAACCCTCTATTCACAAGCATGGATCCTTGAACCAAGACATCTTCCAAAGGAAGGAAAAAAGGCCAAGTTTCCACATAATATCATGAAAGGGGGGAGACTTACAATCTCACTTACTAGAATGCTATGTCGTTGGGGTCAAAATTTAGCTCTATGTTAAGCAATCGTAATTGGACTTACGTAGAAGTCACAACTATTTGAGACCGGGCAATAGAATTTTTTCCGTTAATTCATGTTAGAGATATGGCATAATGAACCATACTCCTAAAACACACCACACACAAAAAATAAAAAGATCAAAGGATGGACCTATCTTATCCATACTTGTATTGGTTCATGTAACACAAATTTATTGATGAACCAATTAGCCTTAGGATATTTAGACTTCATTTGTCCATGGAAAGGATGGGAGAGAATGAGGTTGAAGATGAAGAGGGATGGGAGATAAGAGAAACACAAATTGATCATGGGAGGAATTTTATCAAATTAAAATCATTCATTTATTTTGGGAAATGAAATGTATATTTCATCAATCCCCTAAATCCAATGATTTTAACTTAACAAAAGTCAAATCAATCTTGACAAAGGCCCAAATATATAGTCAAACATCACAAGTCAATAAAAATGGCTCAACATAATTTCTACACAATTAATCAATTAAAAATGCATTTAAATTAAATTTGGTTTGGTCAAAACCTAAAACCTCTTCAAGACACCAAATAAATGGCCAAGAGATTTATCCTAGATCAAACAATGTAAAAGGACCTTAGACAAAAAAAACGTAATTTTTAAAAAGTCAGAAGTATTTTTAAACAATTAAAAATATGCACAAAAATAATTAATTCATGAAAAATATCAAAATTAATCCAAAAAATAATTTTAATTCAGAAAATGAAAGAGGAAAACATTTAAAGATTTTTGATGAAAGTCCCATATTTTTTGGATTAAAAATGAAATTAATATGAATTAATCAAAATAAATGGATTAAACACAAAAATCAGAAAATCAAGAAAACAAGGGCCATCAGATCTCCCTCATTAATTGAGGTGGAAGATCTGATGACGAAGCGCGCGCGTCCCACAAACACCTTAGTCAAGTGTGCCACATGCTTGATAATCAAATTGGACGCGTGAGATTAGAACATGAGAAACAGATCAAATGACTTGGATTGATCTAGCGCACCACCGGAGCCCTAGCTTCGGTCATCTTCTCCAATGAGGACCATCGGACTGGTCCAACCAAAACCTTATGATAAATGATAAATGAGTACACTAATTTGAAGGAAAAATGCTCAGGAGCACGAATCTGGCCTCAATTTTCTCCAGTTCGAAGTATATAAAAAGATACATGGATTTGAATTTTGGGGATCATGAACTGAGTTGCTTCGATTTGACCTCAAAGCAACTCAATCTTCTTGCCTACTGTAAGACCCTAATTTTGACCCTAAGATCCCTCATGCTACCTTATCATATGCATTATGTAACACCTCAAAATTTGCTCTCCTCTCTTGGGACTAGCATTATCATTATACATGTCATTGTTAGGTCATTAGGCATTGCATATTGCATATCATGTGGTTACATGGTGCAAGTCATCCCCCAAGTCTTGATCAGAAGATGAGGAAGTCAGAGTGCAAGCCTAGGGTTTATTGACTGATCATTGGCCATCTGAGGATTGGGCTGTGAATTAGGGTGTTGTGATTCTCCAAGGACATTGATCTTCATCTTGATTGCAATGATACATCATCATCATCATGGTTGGTTATCATCAAGTGTTGAAGCAGGATTTCCTGAGATTAGGGTTTTGACCACTGGTCAACCCTAATCAGTTGTATTGGGCCAATCAGGGCATAATCAGGAGATGGGGTTTATGATGGTTGTGGGGTTCATAATGTGATTATTTTGTGCTTATTGAGGCTAGGGTTTCACCCTTGAGCCATTTCAGTTGAAGATTGGAGCTCAGATTGATCTATGCATTGCCAGATTTATCTATCAGATGAAAAGTCAACTGTGGTCAACTGTACATGATCTGATGGATTTGGAGGTGGAAATGAGTTGGATACACTTCATTCATGTTGGAACAAGTGTTATTTGACATTTCAAAGCTCAGGAATGGAGAAAATCAAGTCAGAACAAAAACTGCCAAAAATAGAAAGTGACTTGTAATTGAAGTTTCCAAAAATGGAAAGTTTTTGACCTCAAAGCCACGTGTCCAAGGGAGCTTCAAATGAAAAATTGTTCAACATGAAAGTTGTAGATCTTGTTCTCACCTTTCCAAAAAGTCCAAGAACTTGAAAATCCCATGTATGGTTGGAAAATTATGGCTCAGTGAAATTCAAAAATGACCCATAATCAGGAGGCCATAATTTCCACATGGTTTGTCCAAATCGCAAGTTCTTTATATGCACAAACTCCATTTGACATGTACTTTCATGGTGCATAATTGGATTTTCTCAAAAATGGCCAATGCAAAAAGTCAATTTTCAACTGGACAGTTAAAATGGACCAAGGGCAAAATTGTCCAACCTGTGAAATAATTGGAATTTTTGAGTGGGGATTTTTGCTACACCTCACAAATGGTATTTGAAATTTGTTGGAATCATCATTTCATGGCAAAGGCTTGTGGTTTGGAATTTGGCTTGAAAAATGAAAGTGCAAAATTGGACATTAAGCTACCACATGGTGAATTTCAAAATTACACATCCAATGAGAGTGGGACAAGTTGCAACAGCTCACACATGTCATTTGGAAGTTGTGTGAGCTGTCAAAGAGGTGGCAATGAGCTGGCATTATGAAATTCCAATTTTGCCCCTAAGCTTGAAATTAGCATTTTCACTAACATGTTCAACTTGGTTAATTAACATGATTAAGGGATGATTAAGCTATGATATATATTCCTAAACACATTCTAATCATAACAGAAAATCACATTCCCCAAAATTGGATCTCAAACTTTCCAAATTCTCTCAAATCCTCAAGAACACCAAAACCTTCAACTTCATCAAGCTTCATCAAATCTTGATCAATTTTCGAGATTCCTTTTGCTGCCACTTCCTCTAATCATTATCATCAACTGTTTTTGGAGATTGAAGGAAAAAGAGCATTGAATCGTGACTGTCTCATATGGAGCATCCATGGTGAATTGAAGAATTCAAGCACTAGGAATGAAATCAGTGGAATCTAGGCTTTGCATCTCATTTCCTCGAGCATATAGTGCAACTGTTTGGAGCTGAATCGCGCAAAGGTCATCAATAGCATCATTGCCATAACAGGTGCCTCAAAATTCGATCATCATGATTCGCTTAATGCTTATGTGCGTTCTATAGGTCATGCTATGTAGAGCATCGTGATGCTTTTAGATTTGCAAATGATGAACTGTAGGCTGAGAAATCTAGGTTTGAAGTTTCGATCCAAAACCCTAACATGATCGATTCGTGTGAAATAGCAACTGTTAGGTTAATTCGAGTTCGTATTTGGATTGTGCATGTTCATACGGTTCTAACGAGTACTCATTTGCGCATTTTGGTGTTGGTTTGGAAATTCCATGTTCTTGCGTGTTCTGGTGATTTCTGATTGGAAACGACGATAAACTTGTGTTTGATCCTGATTTCCATTCGAATTTTTGAATTGGACGTTTACCGCCCCCGCCATAACTTAATTACCATTGTGCCATTACTAATTTCAATTTATTTAATTAATTCATAAGAAATTCATAACATGTTAAAAAATTCATAAAAAATCAATAAAAAATCAGAAAAATGTGGAAATTTTTGTGTTGACTTTGTTGTTGACTGTAGGATTTATTGGACTCATTTTTGAAGGTTGTGCATGATAATATTTGTGTTTGCCCTAGAGATCTTTCACATGTACTCATTGTTGATACCTTTGGCCAATTCCATTGTGAAATGCTCATAGTGTAAAATAAATGTCTGAAAATTTTTGTGGTGATACTAGACACATCAAGGTTTATTTACATGTAAATTTCATGAATTTTTGATATCTGGTCATTAAGATGTGAATTTTTGAACTTAGGTGTGACAATTTGTGTCACACCTCATTATGTCAATTTTCTGGATTTTTTTGAATGACCTAGACTTGTTGGAATGACATGAAATTTTGCATGAAGGTTGATTAACATGTTAAGATGCTATGTGATTTTTTGTGGAAATTTTATGTGGCATTTTCAATTTGATTGCTATTTTTCATCTCTGGTGGTCAAAATTGCAAGCTTGTATGACATAGGTTGGTGGATTGATTGTGAAATGCTCCTATTGTATTGAATGATCATGAAACTTGATATGCTTGTAGTAGACACATAATGTGACATCCCTGTTTTGGTCTCACTCATTTCTTTATTGTTTTCATTGAGTTGTGAATTTTTGAAGTGGAAGCATGAGTTGATGTTGTGATTTGGAGCATGTAATTGTGTCTGTTTTTGTTGATTTTCATTGGCATAGTTCCCTTGGTCCAATTAGGCTAAAATTTGACATGATAGACCTTGAATATCCCCTGTTTAGGTGTAAATTATTTGAGAATTTTTGGATTTGTTTTGATGTGGATTTGAATGCAATAGTTCTGTTTGCATGTTTGGTGCTTCATTTGAACTAATTTGCCTTGTTTTGTGCATAACATGAACATGATGAATGATATAAACATGAGACTAATTGTGTTGACTCTTGTTTGACTTTAGCTTGAGTTTGGTTAGAGATACCTTGCTGTTTAGGAATTTTTCTTGCCTTTGGACCCTAGGCTTAGCCTAGTGGTCTTGTTGCTAATATTTGCTTGATTTTTCAGGATCAAAAGCATAATGCACATGGAGAATGAATCAAGTTAAATGCAATTGATGTTGTTTGATGTTTGTACACTAACATAACATTGTTTTGTAGGTTGTGAAGTTTGGGATTGAGCTTTGAGCTTGCTTTGTTGTGCATTGATCTGTATAGATTAATTGGTTGATACTTGCTGTTTAGCTCTGTCTGTCTGAGTACTAACTGTGTTTGACTGTTTCCAGGTACTTTTAGTTGCTCAGTTCCTTGTGAACTTTTGCTTTGCTTTGCTTAAGCAACTTGCATTGAGGTATAACTTCCTAACTTCATGTAGTCTGGAGACCCGGCTGTTACCGGGCCGGGCAAATAAATGTCTGAAGTCCTCCTTAAGAGGCGATGATTGTGATTGTTTAATTTTGTGCCTAAGCAGGTAAAGTCCTTAATCAAGGAAATTGGTGGAAGGTAGGGATATGCAATATATCCCCCACTATTCTGTGAGTCTTCTCCTTGCTCCCATTACATGGTTGTAGCATTGAGATCATAAGCCCAAGATCTTGTGCAGTGCACATTGTGTCAGAGTCTCTGAGTATAGAAGGGTTCCCCTATTCTGGACCCATGCTCATTTGTCAGAAGCTCTCCCTGGTCAGGGATAAGAGCTGTGAGGTCTGATCCTCACTTCATCCTTCATCTGCTTCACCTTAGCCTCGTAATGGCAAGGTTAAGAGCAAACACAGCCCGTACAGACGACTTGCTGAGGCAGTCAAACCTATTGTGTGAGCCCCTTGTTTGGTTATAGTGCGTGCTATGTGGATATCTGAGATGCTTGTTCTCATTTGATGTATGCGTGAATTATTTTGTATGCTTGTGTGCTTGCTTCTTTCCTGGATAGGAGTAGTTTGCTTATGCAAGTAGGATAGAAAACTGAACTTAGGGTAAACGATGCATGACAACACTAGGCTCGAGTCCAGCTCCCTAGTAGTGTGTCCTTCCCTGGTTTCTAGTTAGCAATGCAGTCCCTTTCAGGGGAACTACATCGCCCTGATCCTTGTTCCAGACGAGGTATGTAGGCAGGTGGTCGTGCGAGACCACTCCGGGCAACCTTTTTCTTTTTTGCGTGTGTTTACTTGTTATCTGATTGTGTGTTTTGGCTCGGATGCCGACGTAAGTCCAGTAAGTGGCTGTCGGGCTCCACGTTTGCCGTTTTGTGCGTTTTGGTTCGGATGCCGACGTAAGTCCAATAATTGACTGTCGGGCTCCACGTTTGCCGTTTTGTGCGTTTTGGTTCGGATGCCGACGTAAGTCCAGTAATTGGCTGTCGGGCTCCACGTTTGCCCTTTTGAGTGTGTTTTGGTTCGGATGCTGATGTAATTCCATCCAGTGGTTGTCGGGCTCCATGTTTGCCACTCTTGTTTGTTTGTGTTGTTTTGTGTTGTTTGGCGTGCGTAAGCCGGACTACAGTGGCTCTGATTCTTGTAGCAGACAAGATATGTAGGCATAAGGTGCGATACCTTATCGAGCTCCCTTCTCTTAACCCCACCTGCGTTCCCCGTGTGTGTGTGATGTTTTAGCAACCTATTCTTTATTTTAGGACGTGGATCCCGTCGAGTACGACGGACGTGAGGGGTGCTAATACCTTCCCCTTGCGTAACCGACTCCCTTACCCTTTCTCTTTGGTCGCGAGACCATTTCCTTTCCAGGTTTCTCTGAGCGTTTCCTTTCCCTATCTTGGGATAAATAACGCGCAGTGGCGGCTCTGTGTTGTGTTTTTATTTGAGTCCCGCCGGTTGATTTTTCGCAGGATGCGACAGCTGGCGACTCTGCTGGGGACATAACAGATGTAGACCTATGCTGGTCCATCTTCCCTAAGCAAGTCTTTCCTAGCGTTCTAGGATAGTTTAGGTTGCTTGTGATGTTTGATTTATTGCATTTATTATTCTGACCAGTGTATATATTTGCATTAATGTCTGCATGCATCATACTATCATGTTGTTGTCGTCCTCTGTGCAGGTGGTTCATCTGATTTGGGGTGGGTGTTCTTAGTGAGGCCCAATACCCAGGCCTGAGTGCACACCTAGGATTAGCGTGGTCTCATGTCTCTTCACATGTTGTACGACATGATGCGGAGACATGTCACCACAGCCGGACGAGGTTCATTTGAGAGAGTCTTGCCGGGTGGAGTTATTCCGCTTAGGTTGGATTATCTCTTTTGGGCTGTTGACTTTGGTGACCGATCATTTCCCGGATCTTTGGTCCAGACGGTCTTAAGGGAGCTACAATGGCACACCCGAAAGGGCAAACCCATTGAGTATCTCTGCCCGATTGTCGAGACTATTATCCGCCTTAGGGTGACCTGTTTAGAATTTACCTGTGAGGGGAGGGTTGATTATTTCAGATGCATTGCTCAGATGGTGACTTTTGTTCAGAGGATCAGAGTCCTATTTATAAGTCGGATTTATGGCCATTTATTGCCGAGACGCCGGAGTGTTGTCCGTGTTATTTATCAGTGGGGATCCGTTTATTTCAGGATTCCCCGGGCCGAGTTATTTATCAGAGGGGATCCGTTTATTTTAGGATTCCCCGGGCCGATTCAGATGATGATGGGTATCTGCTCAGAGATTGTGGTTTGATGATGATGATGATGTATCTGTCTTCCGTTTATTTCGGAACCCGTGGGTTAGATTGGTGCTTACTTATCCCTCAGATGGTTATGATCAGTTCAGAAATCAAGGCTGTGACCCAGAGCAACAAATGATCAGATGACTTAGAGGATGGCCCAGTGCATTGCATACATCTGCATCATTCTCATTTTGCATTCATCTGCACCAAACTCACGTCTAGCCATATGGGGAGTATTATTGATTGAGAATCTGGTTGAGAGACATCTTGAATTTCAGAATGTGGATGTCAAAATATTAGCTGTCTCGATGAAACCAGAATCAAAGGACAGAATCTTCCTCATATGGACAGACGTTGCATTCATGCATATTAACCCTTTTGCTGTTTTGTAGGTGTCGACCGGTGCGCATAGCTCGTTTGCTCAGATATCCTGCTAGGGGCAACAAATCCAAACTGATGGATCCTCCCAACGCCGACATCCTCGAACTGAAAGAGATGGTGAGAGATTTGTTCAGGGTTGTGCAAGGGCTTGCCTTGGGGCAGAAAGCCATGGCCGAGAGATTAGAAAGGATTGAGGGCTGGATGATCAAAGAGAAAGTTCAGGGAAAGGCTCCGTCATCTGAAGTAACAAATCCCTCTGGTTCTGTGGTGAAGAAATCCCTTGACAGTGGTCAGCCCAAGAAGAAGGTTGAATCAGGTGGTGCGCAGACTAAAAGAGAATGCGGTAAGGATCGTTATCACCCTTATGCTGCCACTGCAACTATTCCTGTTGGTGGTTCATCTGTACCACCGAGACATCCGTCACCTCGCCCGGGAGCACAGAGAGCTGGGAACCAGGTAAGAGGAAAGGGGGTTGATCGTCAATTTGATAGGCCACCCATACCGTATGCTCTTCTGTTGAGGAAGTTGAAAAATCTCGGAATGGTACAATTGAGGACATTAGCTCCATTAGAACCTGATCAGAGGCCAACCAACTACGATGAGAATGCTAAGTGCGAATTCCATTCGGGGGCGTCTGGGCATAACATTGAAGGTTGTAGAGCTTTTAAGCATGCTGTCCAAGACCTGGTGGATTCCAAGGCCATTAATTTTGCACAATTTCCCAATGTTAATGCTAATCATATGCCCGCGCATGGTGAGGTGGAGATGAATGCAATTTCTGAGAATAGGAAGACGATTGGGTTGGTGAATGGGGATCGGTTAAAAATGCCGAGGCATGTGGTCCCAAAACCTCGGAGGAAAGAGGGAACTTTCCCTAGTGTTGATACTTGTTGTATGGCCATCGCCACAGAGGGTGGTGTACCGATGGGGGATATGATCCAGAAGGTGAAGGAAATGGACGGTGGAAAATTTGAAACACCCAGTCTGGTAGCTGAAACCGTCAAGGTGGAAAATGACATTGGTGTTGGAAAAGAGAAAAAGCCGTCCATTTCTTCTTATAAGCAGGCATTGGAAGTGGTGAGAAATGGAGGGATCCCAGGCTAGGGACAGATCATAGGCATTGTGGTAAAGGCGGATATGTTTGGGATTGGTTATCATCCAGGTCAAGACTCGTCTGAGCAGAACAGAGGACGTAGTCCGTCGTTCACTTTTGTCAGTGCCGGAATGCTAAATTCAGATCACGCCTATACAATGGGTAAAGAAACTGACAGTGACTGGGAGATTGATCAATGGATAAAATCGTGTGTACCAGTAAGCTGGAAGGCTTAAACAGATCAGCACTGTCACTCGTCCTGAAGAGTAATAATTTCTGTTTTCAGTTTATATGCATGAAAGCCATGTGTGTTGCCCGACACGTAATGGTTCATTGTAAGGGCCACCTCATGTTCATAATTTGCATTTCTGCATCATTAATAAATGGATGTTTTTCAGTCAAAAAGCGGTGTTCCCTGTTTTTCATTTATTTTTGCAGTTTAAAAACAAATAAAAATGGCAATGTTTGTTTTCATTTTTCTTTTTTGATTTGTCTCGTCCCAAAATTCAAAAATAATTCTCCGGATCTCGTTGATAACAATTTGGTTACCCCTCATATGACTTCGACAAACCGATCTATCATGCCGAAGAAAAAGGCGAAGAAGATTGTGATCTGCCGGAATTAGCCAGGTTGTCAAAACAAGAGGAGAAAGGATTCAGCCGCATGCAGAGCGGATTGAGGTTGTTATTCCAAGCACCGCCGAGGTCAGAAAGGAAGTGAAAATTAGAGCCGCTTCAGAGGCGAATCAAAAGCAGAATGGTAGCCCTGTTGAAAGAGCATGCGGATACCTTCGCCTGGTCGTGTCAAGATACGTCAGGGTCGGATACCGGTGTCGTTGTGCACAAGCTACCATGGAGAGAAGACTTTCCTCTAGAGAAGCAGAACGCCAGTGCCTGTATCAGAGAGCCATGGTGACTTTGTTTCATGACATGATTCATCATGAAACCGAATGCAATGCTATGACATGATAGCAAAGTCCCAAACGGAAGAGGGGCATCTGGCAGATCTGGCCAAGTCGTTTGACCAGTTGGGACAATTCAAACTGAGGTTGAATTCAAGCGAGTGCACTATCAGAGTGCGGTCCGGTAAGCTGCTGGGGGTTTATTGTAAAAAGGAGGAATCGAGGTTCATCCTGCAAAAAAAAAAAAAAAAAAAAAAAAAAAAAAAAAAGAACAATAAGAGAATGCCTGAACCGAGAAGAAAGAAAGAGGTGCGTGGTTCCTTAATCAAGGAAATTGGTGGAAGGTAGGGATATGCAATATATCCCCCACTATTCTGTGAGTCTTCTCCTTGCTCCCATTACATGGTTGTAGCATTGAGATCACAAGCCCAAGATCTTGTGCAGTGCACATTGTGTCAGAGTCTCTGAGTATAGAAGGGTTCCCCTATTCTGGACCCATGCTCATTTGTCAGAAGCTCTCCCTGGTCAGGGATAAGAGCTGTGAGGTCTGATCCTCACTTCATCCTTCATTTGCTTCACCTTAGCCTCGTAATGGCAAGGTTAAGAGCAAACACAGCCCGTACAGACGACTTGCTGAGGCAGTCAAACCTATTGTGTGAGCCCCTTGTTTGGTTATAGTGCGTGCTATGTGGATATCTGAGATGCTTGTTCTCATTTGATGTATGCGTGAATTATTTTGTATGCTTGTGTGCTTGCTTCTTTCCTGGATAGGAGTAGTTTGCTTATGCAAGTAGGATAGAAAACTGAACTTAGGGTAAACGATGCATGACAACACTAGGCTCGAGTCCAGCTCCCTAGTAGTGTGTCCTTCCCTGGTTTCTGGTTAGTAATGCAGTCCCTTTCAGGGGAACTACATCGCCCTGATCCTTGTTCCAGACGAGGTATGTAGGCAGGTGGTCGTGCGAGACCACTCCGGGCAACCTTTTTCTTTTTTGCGTGTGTTTACTTGTTATCTGATTGTGTGTTTTGGCTCGGATGCCGACGTAAGTCCAGTAAGTGGCTGTCGGGCTCCACGTTTGCCGTTTTGTGCGTTTTGGTTCGGATGCCGACGTAAGTCCAATAATTGGCTGTCGGGCTCCACGTTTGCCGTTTTGTGCGTTTTGGTTCGGATGCCGACGTAAGTCCAGTAATTGGCTGTCGGGCTCCACGTTTGCCCTTTTGAGTGTGTTTTGGTTCGGATGCTGACGTAATTCCATCCAGTGGTTGTCGGGCTCCATGTTTGCCACTCTTGTTTGTTTGTGTTGTTTTGTGTTGTTTGGCGTGCGTAAGCCGGACTACAGTGGCTCTGATTCTTGTAGCAGACAAGATATGTAGGCATAAGGTGCGATACCTTATCGAGCTCCCTTCTCTTAACCCCACCTGCGTTCCCCGTGTGTGTGTGATGTTTTAGCAACCTATTCTTTATTTTAGGACGTGGATCCCGTCGAGTACGACGGACGTGAGGGGTGCTAATACCTTCCCCTTGCGTAACCGACTCCCTTACCCTTTCTCTTTGGTCGCGAGACCATTTCCTTTCCAGGTTTCTCTGAGCGTTTCCTTTCCCTATCTTGGGATAAATAACGCGCAGTGGCGGCTCTGTGTTGTGTTTTTATTTGAGTCCCGCCGGTTGATTTTTCGCAGGATGCGACACATTAGCATTGGGATCACACCTTGGCATCCTCCTTACCCCTCACTCATTGGGTTTGCATTGGGAGAGATCACCAAGCATCATGTGATTGTATCATACTTTTTATTTTATCATTTTTACTAACCAAAATACCAAAAATATGTCTTTGTATAATCTAACTCTTTTGGAGGTAGAGCATGTGCTCACCTTTGATCTATCAAGCTTACATCTAGGGTTTAAGACCCTCAATGCCAGGAGTTCAATCAAGAATTGGTTTACTATAGCTCTAAGCATCATATATTAATCCCCATGATCTTTACATATTATTTTGATCAAGAAATTATCAAGAGTTTGGAATTGGTTTGCCTTGGAAACCCTAATTCATCTGGGTGTCTTGTGTAACTTCTTCAACAAGCTTCTTCATCAATTAATCAAATATTTCAAGGTATACTTAAAGTTTCATCATATTATTCATATATGATCCTCCATGAGTCCCAAGTCAAGAGAATACCAAGTTAGCAAGTTGGTTCATGGTGGTTGACCAGACGAATTCATCTGATCAAAATTGAGGTTCCCTAGACCCTATCTCCTACAATTATTGTCATATGAAAATGATTCCAAGAGAAACGTTATTCTAAATGACATTCCAAACAACTTTCATGTTAAGGTATAGAGCTATTTTTGCTTGGAAAGTCATTTTTTATGGTGAAAGATTATAGGTCATTTTGTCTAAACCCTAATTTGGAGGTCAACTTCCCAAGGCCATAACTTGCTCCATTTTTATGATATGAAAGATTTACAAGTTTCACAATCAAATTCAATATGTATACTTCAACTTTTATGTTTGGAGGAAGAGCAAATTCAACTTTTATATGCATGTGATATGAGGATACATTATAGGTCATTTTGGACCAATGCCATTGAACAAGTGATTTTCCTCAACTTCAAAAACGCATAACCCCTTTATAATAAATCTAAATGATATCAAATGTGTGACCATTTTGAAGGAATTTGAGAGAGATACAACTTTTATGAAGTAACTTTTCTCATTTGAAGCTCACATAAAAAGTTAGCCAAGATGGAATAAGTTAACATGTGGCTTAACACTTAGAAATTTTTTGACATGTTTGATTTTCCCAACTTCCACCTCAAAATTCATCATGATCTAATTCAAATGAAAAATTGTTCAACATAAAAGTTGTTCCACTTGATCTAAAATTTCCAAAAAGTCTAACTTCATCCCATTTGGATAAAGTATGAGTCACTTGCGCATGGCTTGAACTTGGATGACCATTTGGCATAATTGAACTTGCATTCCTCATACACAATTGCATGGCTTACCAATGTGACTTCATCAATGTTAGTACTTATTTTTGGACCTGAAGAGATGATTACATGGGCCTATCACACGCCCATGCATCCATGCAATGTACATTGCTATTTTTGGAACTTATTTTCAAGTATGCCTTTAGCAATCATATGGCAATAAATAGAGCCCTCCATGCTCAGAATCAAGGACCCCTGCGCACCAGCTTTGAATCCCTAGCTCCAAACCCTCTCATGCAAAGGATAACCTTGAGAATTTCCATTGGAAATTGAGTTTGAATCTCCACTATTTTGAGATTCAAATCTCCAAGAATCTTGTACCTTTTCCTGATTCATTTCCATTCCATCAAGTGTCCAGAGCAAGATCAAGAGCAATTGGAAGCAAGATCGTGTTCATACAAACCTGCATTTAAGGTATTTTCCAGAAATTTTCATCTCTTTGATTCTCACTCAATTCTCCATAATTCTTCTTGATCTTTGGTTGTCTGAAGTCCTACCAATGTAGGCAACAAGATTGAGTTGCTTTGAGGTCAAATCGAAGTAACTCAGGTCATGATCCTCAAAATTCAACTCCCTGTATCTTTCAATATAATTGGAGTTAGGAAAAATTGAGGCCAGATTCGAGCTCCTGAGCATTTTTACTTTAAATTCATGTCCTTCTTTTTAATTTTGGTGATGGTTGTGAGTGAACCAATCCGGTGAAGCTCACCGGAGAAGGAGACCGGAGCTTCTTTTTAATTCATGTCCTTCTTTTTAAAAACAAATTTTGGTCCCTAAGAGACCTCATAATGCATATGATATGAATGTTACGAATAATCTCTGTGGGGAAAATATTGCCATAAAGGAAAAGAATCCGGAGAGACTGAAAGTCCACAGGAGTATAACGCATCCCATAAGGGAAACTCACTGGGGAGACAGAGACTCTGGGTAAAAAGTTGTGAGTACGCCAGGCTACGACTTAAAAACTATTGGGGACACGAGGGTAATTCCATGAAAATAAATCAATGGAAAGACTCAATCGGGGATAGAGGGAAATCCGCAGGGGAAGCGGGCAAACCAGAACAAAACTGAAATGCTCAAACCAAATATGGGATTGGCGACTTCACTGAGGAATTGCACACTCAAACTCAACTGGGGAAGAATGAACTTCAACACAAGAGTATCAAAAGTATATTATCCATTACCAGTTATTGGGTAGGAGGATAACATAATCTAATAGAGAGTCATCCGTTACCGGTTAGGGTAAATATATCAAGGATGACTCGCTGAGGAAATAAGGTATGTTCGTCACCGGTTACTGAGTAAGAACAACCTGCTAGGGAAAACATCAAATAGGATTTACAACTACCGGTTACTGGGTAGAAGACCAAAGAAAGAGAATATTCGTCACTGGTTAAAGTGAACATGTCAAGGATAGACTCAAAGGGAAGAATATCCGTCATCGGTTAGGATGAAAATATCAAGGATATACTGTCGGAGAAAATCAGGAATTATATTTATTAGTTACTGGATAGAATCACGAAAAGAGAATATTTGTCACCGGTCAGGATGAACATATCAAGGATAGACTCAGAGGGGAAAGCAGGATTTACAGCTATTGGTTACTAGGCAGAAGACTGCAAAGAGGAGGAAACCCGCCATCGGTCAGGATGAACATATCAAGGATTAACTCTCTGGGGAATGAAATAGGGATTACGACTACTTTTTTACTAGGTAGAATACCAAAGAAGAGAATTTTCGTCACCGGTTAAGATGAACATATCAAGGATAGCCTCAACGGAAAGGATATCCTTCATCGGTTTAAGATGAACATATCAAGGAAAAACTACCTGGGGAAACGTAAAACGAATCCGCTGGAAAAAAAGGGAAAGTAGATTACTTTTACCGGGTATTAGGCAAGAGTAAGGTACTTGCAAATCGAGAAGAATATTACCAGTTACTGGGTAATAGGCTCTCGAGGGACCAAAGGTTCTATCTAGGTAAGAGCTAGAAAAAAACGATCAAACAAAGACTTGACCCGATGAGGATATAACTCGGGGGGTGGCTCCATCCAGATAATCAACTAGGGAGGAAGCTGAAATAATAATCATCCACGAGGAAATAACTCAGCGGGGAATGAGAAAGGTTAAATTATTTCTGCTTAAGGGGCTGACACTCTATAATTGAGGGAGGACAGACACACCGAATATGCATGGGGAAAAGATATCATCATAGCAGAGGATCGGAAAAATAATGAATCAAACGGTGCAATAATAATGCATAATGATATATCTGATGTATGAATGTATATGTATATGTGTATATGATGATTATGCTGACAAAACGGTCACAAAAGATACAAATATCACTGATCTTAATCATCGCTACAACACTCGGCTGATCTCGATAGGATGGAGGCATCAACTAGAGAGAAAGGTTTGGGACGAACATAAATCATTCACCTCAAAATAGCTTGACCCTGACTGGGGAAAGAGAAAAGATCTATTGAGGATCTGAATTACAAACTTTGCGGGGAATTTTTAGGTCAACACCATATAACCTTGCAGAGGAACAAAAATAGTGCTCAAGAAATAGTGGGCGAGGTTCAGGAGTGGACTTCGCTGGCGACTTTAGGGGAATAAAAAATTTGTACTTAATCTATGCAAATCATTGAGTACATGCGCCTACAACTCAGTTGGGGAGGAGATCACAAAACTCGGCTAGAAAAACTGAATTACTGTTGGGAAGGAAAAAGTGACCCAACCAACTGCTTAGGGAGGACCAACAATGCTTCGCACTTTGGGACTCACTTGTCCTTAGGATGCTGTTGATATTTCTTAATGAAATCATTCGCTCTTTAAAAGTAATTGTTTTTATTATTTTTTTAAAAAAATGATTTTGATTTTTATTGAATTTAAAATTATCATCACAAAAAAATTAATTCTATTTTAGTTGAATGATAAATAAGAGTAGAAACAATTGGATAAAAACTCAAATTTATTTAATAGAGTGGTAGTCTGTAAATGACAGGACTCCATAGATATTTACAAAAGTTAAAAAATGGTAATTTACATGGAAAAGGGCTACATTAAATGCAATGATGAGTAATCCTTCTACTAACTTCAATGTCCATTGTGCTCTGGGCGTTGGTTGAAAATGATGAATCTAAGTTGACTGATTTTCTTAAGAATGCTTCAATGACTGGAGATCAACCGAATGCAGTTTCTTGCCATGATCCTTATTTTTTTTGCATAAATTTCCCCAAGGTGGGGTACTCAATTTATCGGGAAAAAAATTCTGTTTTATGTCTCTAACTTTTTCCTGGATCACCCTTTTGGGTTTTCAATCCATCAAGACGCTCATTTTTGCCTAAGCCGCCCTTTTAGGTTTTCAACTTAGCAAGTTGTTCTTTTCTTTTTAGGCGAAGTATTTCTTGACTATATCGGCATTCACAAGACGTGTGAACTCTTCACCATCCATAGTTGTAAGAATCAAAGCACCACCAGAAAAGGCTTTCTTAACAACATATGGGCCTTCATATTTAGGAGTCCATTTGCCCCTAGAATCTGGTTTGAAAGATAAAATCTTCTTGAGCACAAGGTCACCTTCTCTAAACACACGAGGTCTGACCTTCTTATCAAAAGATTTCTTCATTCTCTGCTAATATAACTGACCATGACACATGGCAGTCAACCTTTTCTCTTCAATCAAATTCAGTTGGTCATATCTGGTTTGGCACCATTCAGCTTCAGTCAACTTGACTTCCATCAAAACACGTAATGATGGGATCTCAACCTCTATTGGGAGCATAACTTCCATGTCATAAACAAGTGAGAAAGGGGTTTCCCCTATTGAAGTGCAGATGGATGTACGATACCCATGCAAAGAAAATGGGAGCATCTCATGCCAGTCCTTGTAGGTCACAACCATCTTCTGAATGATCTTCTTGATGTTCTTGTTCGCAGCTTCAACAACCCCATTCATCTTAGGGATGTAAGGAGAAGAATTATGATGTGCAATTTTGAAGTCTTTGCAAGGAGCTTCAACCATATTGTTGTTCAAGTTTGATCCATTATCAGTAATGATCTTACTTGGCACACCATATTGGCATATAATCTGATTCTTGATAAACCTTACAACGACTTGCTTGGTTACATTAGCATACGATGTCGCTTCAACCCACTTGGTGAAGTATTCAATAGCCACCAGAATGAAACGATGTTCATTCGAAGCTTTAGGCTCGATCATGCCAATCATATCAATTCCCCACATGGAGAAGGGCCATGGAGAGGAAATGACATTCAACAATGTCGGGGGAACATGAATCTTATCTGCATAAATTTGATACTTATTGATTTTCTTCATAAACTTGCAACAGTCAGATTCCATTGTCAGCCAATAGTAACCTGCTCTCAACATCTTTTTAGTCACAACATGTCCATTGGAATGAGTGTCAAAGGAACCTTCATGGACTTTAGTCATCAATAAGTTTGCTTCATGTCTATCCATGCATATGAGCAAGACCATATCGAAATTTCTTTTGTAAAGCACATCACATTCAGGTATAAGTTTCCAGTTAATCTCCTCAAAGTCTTCTTATCTTTCAAAGATGCCCCGGGCGGGTAAATCTGACTTTGGGGGAAACATTTGATATTAAAATACCACAGCTTTTCATCTTTGATTTCTTCAATAGCAAACACGTGAGATAGCCTATCAAGACACATCACAGTCAAATTAGGAACCTCGTTCCAAAATTTCACCATAATTATGGAAGCCAACGTTGCATGAGCATCTGCCATCCGGTTTTCATCTCGAGGGATATGATGAATCTCAACTTTTATAAAGAAAGTTGATATCCCCCTTGCGTAATCTCTATATGGTATCAAACCGGGTTGATTCATCTCCCATTCACCTTTGACCTGATTCACAACCAAAGCTGAATCTCCATAGACGACAAGATATTTTATTTTGAGATCAATGGCCTCTTCAAGCCCCATAATGCAAGCTTCATACTCGACCATGTTGTTTGTACACTTGAAAATTAATCTAGATGTAAATGGAAAATGAGTGCCTTGGGGAGTAATAATCACTGCCCCAATGCCATTACCATACTGATTAATAGCTCCATCAAACACCATGCCCCAACGGGAACCAGGTTCTGGCCCTTCTTCAAGCAATGGTTCATCATAATCTTTCATTTTCAAGTACAAAATCTCTTCATCTGGAAAATCGTATTGTACTGACTGATAATCTTCAATTGGTTGGTGAGCTAAATGGTCAGCCAAGACACTACCTTTAATTGCTTTTTGAGATTGATATTCAATATCATACTCGGATAACAACATCTGCCAGCGGGCAATCCTCCCAGTTAAAGCAGGCTTCTCAAAAATATACTTGATTGGATCCATTTTGGATATCAACCAAGTGGTATGATTTAATATATACTAACACAGACACTTAGTAGCCCAAGCCAACGCGCAACAAGTCTTTTCAAGCATAGAATATTGAGTCTCACAGTCGGTGAACTTCTTACTAAGGTAGTAAATAGAATATTCTTTCTTCCCAGTTTCGTCTTGCTGACCCGGAACAGAACCCATACTTTCATCAAGCATGGTCAAATACATGATCAAAGGTCTTCCTTCAACAGAAGAAGACAGAATCGGAGGCTCTAGCAGATACTCTTTGATACTGTCAAAAGCTTTCTAGCAATCTTTGGTCCAATCATAAGACTGATCTTTCTGAAGAAGCTTAAATATAGGCGCACATGTGGCAGTCATATGCGGTATGAATCTTGAGATGTAATTCAAGCGGCCAAGAAAACCTCTAACTTACTTCTCAGTTTTTGGCACAGACATTTCTTGTATTACTTTGACCTTGGTTGGGTCAACCTCAATACCCTTCTCACTGACAATAAAGCCCAACAACTTACCAAAACAAACACCAAAAGTACACTTATTGGGATTCAAGCGGAGTTTGTACTTCCTCAAACGCTGGAATAACTTCAACAAATTCTCAACATGCTCTTCTTCATCATTGGATTTAGCAATCATATCATCAACATAGACCTCAATGTCTTTGTGCATCATATCATGAAAAAGAGTGGTCATAGCCCTCTAGTATGTTGCACCAGCATTCTTTAAACCGAAAGGCATCACTCTATAACAGAATGTTTCCCAAGGTGTAATGAATGTGGTCTTCTCCATATCCTCGGGTGCCATCTTGATCTGATTATAACTGGAAAATCCATCCATAAACGAAAAGACTTGGAATTTAGTTATATTGTCTACCAACATATCAATTTGTGGTAGAGGGAAATCATCTTTCGGACTGGCTTTATTCAAATCTCTATAATCAACGCACATACGGACTTTTCCATCCTTCTTTGGAATAGGCACAATATTGGCCACCCATTACGGATATTCAGCGGTAACAAGAAAACCAACATCAATTTGTTTTTGCACTTCCTCTTTGATCTTAACTGCCATATCAGGATGAGTTCTTCTCAACTTCTACTTAACTGGCGGGCACTCTGGTTTCAACGGCAATCTATGCTCCACAATCTCAGAATCTAAACCATGCATGTCTTGATAGGACTAAGCAAATACATCTGAATACTCTCGAAGAAGATCAATCAACCCCTTCTTAGCCTCTGGACACAATTGAGACCCAATCTTGACTTATTTCACATCATCTTCAGAACCCAAATTGACTAGCTCAATATGCTCTTCGAATGGCTGAATGGCTTTTCCTTCATGCTCAAGGAGACGAGATAATTCATCAGATACTTATTCATCAATCTCTTCCGCAACCTCAAACATAGGGAAATCAAAGTTTAGAGAGGGAGTAAGATCATTGTATTCAATGGGTTTGGAAACCAACTTGCATAATGATTTGATATTTTGATTTTAGAGAAGTGAATTGTGACCAAATATTATGCAGATGGACAATTACTATTTATTTATTTATGTTTTTTGTGATTACCATTTTCAGAAAGGCAAAAAGTAAAAATAAAACATCATAGATGTGGATGAAATAGAATTGCATTTTATTGATGATAATTGAGAAATGCCTAACAATGTTCACTTCTCCCTTAGGCATAGGACATGGATTTTTCTTGAAACAAATGAAAAACAAATTACTTAGAGCGATGGACGATAACAGGAACATCAACAGCAACCCAATTGTTGCAAGTCTTGCCATGCGTCACAAAGTTGGCGCAATCTTCATTTTCATCATCCTCGATCACAGCAGCTGAGTGTTGTTCATTATAATGAATGAACCCTCCGCTACAAAAACTCGGTTGCACTTCTTCAACTTTGACTTTAAACGGACCTTGCTGAAATCCCAATATGGCCCTATTCTTTTTCTCGCAGATTTCTAGCATACGGCCCCACTGATCTGTATTGTCTGCCTCAATAGCTTTCTGAGCATCTTTGAAAGAAGCCATGGGTGCCCCAATTTTCTTTACCTCAGCAATAGACAAGGCTTGGAATGGAGTTCCAACCTCCTCCTTAGCTTCCACATATGTAAATGATGACATATGGCTCACCAAAACCGCTTTCTCTCCACCAATGATGACAAGCTTGTCGTTCTTCACAAATTTCAATTTCTGGTGCAGAGTCGACGTTACAACTCTAGCTTCATGAATCCATGGCCATCCCAATAAGCAGCTATAGGCCGGATGGATATCTATTACTTGAAAAGTAATTTGAAAATCACTCGGACCTATTTTCACTAGAAGGTCCACTTCTCCAATGACGGTTTTGCGAGAACTATCAAATGCTTTGACAATTACGTCACTATACCTCATTGGGGCACCTTGGTAGGATAATCTGGATAGAGTTGACTTTGGGAGTACATTCAGAGAGGAACCGGTATCAATTAGCACATTTGACAGTGCATCCTCCTTGCAATTCATTGAAATGTGTAATGCCAGATTGTGATTTCTACCTTCCTCAGGAAGTTCTTCATCACAAAAGCTCAGATTGTTGCAGAAAGTAATGTTAGCCACAATATGGTCAAACTGATCGACAGTTACGTCATGCTCAACATAAGCTTGCTCCAACATTCTTTGCAATGCTTCTCTGTGCGCTTCAGAATTCATCAGCAGAGACAACACTGAAATCTTTGAAGGAGTTTGGAGCAGTTGTTCCACCATATTAAATTCACTCTTCTGGATCAAACGTAGCACTTCATCATCATTGTTAGGATTTAGCTTGTTGGATTCACCAGACTGACACACGTGAGCACTAACTGGGTTTACTGCAGGTACATCAACCTTCTTACCGACTGAAACATCTTTTACCACCTCTTTTGGAAAAACGGGACCAAAAACACGACCGTTATGGGTCACCTTCGTAATATCATCTATATTCACGACAGAATTTGTCATAGGTAATGGAACCTCTTGACCATTCTCTACCATTGTAGCATTATACTGATAAGGAATAGCTATATCTAATGCATACGGGACGGGGCCCGCTAACCTTATTACTAACGGTGATATCGATCTATTGATGATGTTACTGTTGCTGCTATCAAATTGGATGACTACCCGTTCAGGAGTCTTAAACACTGGCACAATTACATTGACATCATCTATATCCCTTGACTATTGAATCTGGATTACATTTTCATCCATCAACTTCTGGATATCCCTCTTGACAATCAAACACCCACGGGGGTTCACACTGCAGATTGGACAACCATCATGGTCGTGCTCACAATCGCTAATCAAACACAAAGTCCTATGCATATCCACCAAGGACCTAAGGATACGTCGTACATCGAAGACTCGGAAATTTCTTGGGTAACCTTCCACCATGTTGACTGAAGCATTACCATGAGCGGGCAACGGATTAGCTTTCACATTTGGTGCACAGTCCTCAAAGGATACCATCCCACTCTTCACAAGTTTCTGGACCTCATACTTCAACGGGTAGTAATTCTCGATATCATGGCCAGGAGCTCCTTGATGAAAGGCACAACGGAGTTCGGGCTTATACCACCATGGAAGTGGTTCAGGAATTTGAGGTGGATTCCTTGGTTGAAGTAGGTTCTTAAGAACCAAAGATGGGTAGAGTTAGGCGTATGACATAGGAGTAGGGTCAAAAGAGACCTTCTTCCTCTCAAAGTTTGGTTGTTGATTATTGTTGTTGTTGTTATTGGTTCTTTGTTGCGGTTGTTATTGACGTTGTTGTTGAATTGGCACTGATTAATTATTTGAATTGTTTGAAAACACTAGAATTACTTATGAAACTTGATGTTGATGCTGATGCGGTTGTGGATTTCTTTTGACATGAGGCCTCCTCTGCCTCCCTACAGACACTGCATTGGTTTCCCCTTCCTTTTTCTTGCCAAAACCACTACCATACTTCCTACTAGACAACACCTTTTCCTTAGACAGACGTCCTTCACGGACTCCTTCCGCTAACCTCATTCCCATGTTTACCATCTCGGTAAAGTCACTGGGGGCACTGGTAATCATACGTTCGTAATAAAACGAACTCAGTGTCTTTAGGAAAATCTTGGTCATCTCCTTCTCTTCCAATTGAGGATTAATCTGAGCGGTAATCTCTCTCCATCTTTGGGCATATTATTTAAATGTCTCTTTCTCCTTCTGAGGCATTGACCTCAGCTGGTCTCTGTCAGGTTCCATGTCCACATTATACTTGTACTATTTCACAAAAGCTTCCCCCAAATCATTGAACATGCGAACACTTGCACTGTCTAGCCCCATATACCATCTTAGAGAGGCACCAACCAAACTGTCTTGAAAGTAATAAATCATTAACTGATCATTATCAGTTTGAGTTGACACTTTTCTGGCGTACATAACAAGGTGGCTAAGCGGACAAGTATATCCCTTATACTTTTCAAAGTCATGGAATTTAAACTTCATCGGGATCTTCACGTTTGGTACCAAGTAGAGTTCAGCAACACTCTTACCAAACAGGTCATATCCTCTCAGAGTCTTCGATTCCTTTCGCAGCTCAAGGAACTGATCTTTCATTTCATCTATTTTCTCGTAAACATATGGGCCCTCAGACGACTCAGAATGGTAGATGGTGTCCTCAACACGAGGCAAGGTATGAACAATTGGAGGTGGCACAGACAAGACCGGGCTAGATGCAGGCATAGAAGCAAACGTGGGTGTAAACCCTTCAGGCATGAAATTTGGTGGCATCCCCCACGAGAATCCAACAGGCATAGTTGGACCAGATTGAGTAGCGGCCACAGGCATGGTTGAAGTAGTAACCTCTGAGATGACATTCCTCTGAGGAGGAGGAGTTGCAGGGGTTGGTGAAGACTGATTCTGTGCAGCAAGAATAGACTCCATCATAGCAGTCAGACGAGCAATCTCATCCTTCAGTTCTCTATTCTCTTGTTCCAAATGCTCCATGATTTTGGGTTGATTGGCGCGAGTATTGTATCGGTGAGTCAGCTTGGCTGAAGCACAGAAGAATAATCGATAAGACATTTGGCGGAAGAAAACCTGTTATGCGAACAATGCATGAAATGCAATGTTTTTGTTTATTTAATTTCAAAGAACATACTATTTTATTTGCAAATATATATAATAACAATAATAACGATTTGATTGACCATAAAAATCTCTTTTACTCATATAATTTGGAAGGATTACAATGATTACAATTTCAGAAACCAAGGTACAAACACAAGAGAAAAGGAAACTAATCATCCTAAGGATCCCCTAACAGTGGTGTCAGATGATTTGGCTGCAGGCACGTACTTCCTTCGGATGCGTCGAATCTCGGTCTCAAAAGATGTCTCCATCTGAGCCTTCTCAAGGACAAGTTGGTCGATAATCTTCTTCCAAGCACCGGAAGTCTAAGGCATACTAGAGGAAGATGGATCCTCTGGATCTCTCTGTCTCTTTACTTATCGATCTTCAAGAAGTTCAATAAGCGCATCTTTGTCCTTTGACTCAAACTGCAACTCCTCATCCTTTCGGCTCAAAGCATGGAATCGCTCTTCCCACGTATCCTTCTCTTGCTTCATCTTGGCGAGTGCGTCTTCCAACTCCTCTACGTCTTGGTTAGGGAGAGTTAATGGCTCAACCACAATCACAGACATAGGTCTCTCACAAGCATACGACATCTTCAACTTCAAAGCTCTTTTCTTCACCCCAAGTAGTGTAAGCTTCCAAACCTACACAGTTGCACGGACCAAGCTCGGATCTTCCTTTCCTATGCACATTATGCCAAGCATGTATTATCTTCTGCTTCAAATTTTGGGGATCTTTACCCTCTTGATAGAAAAGACCTCCTAACTGGGTGTTATTAGGTTTTTCTCTCAAGCGAAACCCAAGTTGACGACGAGCCAAAGCAGGGTTGTAGTTTATTCCTCCTTGTGTACCAATGAGAGGCACATTAGAGAATTCACCAGAACTATCACTAATATCCAAGCTACTCAATGCAGAGTCATACCAAACTATATCATCATTAGTGAGGGACATAAGTCTCCGAGACCACCTTAGACATTGCTTGTTTTCCATAAAATTAGGTGTATGAGGCAAGTGCGAAATAAACCACTTGTACAGAAGAGGAACACAACACACAATAGTTCCACCACATTTAGAATTCCTCAAGTGCAAATAGAAGTACACATCACATAACAAAGTAGGAACAAGATTCCCAATCAAGATTCCCAATCAAGATTCTAATGGCGTTAACATCAACAAAACCGTCAATGTTAGGGAACAAAGCCAAACCATATATGAGCAACACAAAGATGGCTTCAAAATCATCCACACTATCGGCTTGAGCAAAAATAGTAGCTTTTCCAATGAGAAATTCAGAATTCAATCCAAACATTCCTCCTTTCTTAACCCAATGAGCCTCAATCTCAGACTTCTTCAGATGAAGAGCTTCAACTATAAGATAAGATATGGGAATCTCCTCCAATCCACTAAAAGGCACCTTGTTAGAAACAGGTATTCCCAAGAGATGGGCATACTCCCCTAACATAGGCATAAGCTGATAATCGGGAAAAGTGAAGCAACGGTAGAGAGGATCGTAAAACTGAACCAACACACTCAAAAGTCCTTCAACCATACCAGTAGATAACACAGACAAGAGCTTCCCATGGTGTTGCTTTAAGTCCAAGGGATCTAATACAAAGGATGACAACTTCCTTAGCTAATTCAAGTCAGGACATCTGAAACTGTACTTCTTAGTGTTCCTTCGTCCATAATCCATGGTCTGAAAACATTTGCAAATAAAACCTCAGTTCCTTGAAGTTATTTTTCATGTGATGAATGTTATGATGTACATGAATGCATGAATGCAATAATCACAAATAAGGGATCACACACAAGGCAAAAAACAAAGGTCAAGGGATGAACCAAGTCATTATCAAGATCAATCATCCATTTTGGTGGATTATGGTTTTCACCTTATCAACACCCAAGTTCCATTGATATTGACAACACTTGATTGGATCAACCAAGAATCAAAGGGTTTGTTGTGAGTCACGACCATGGAGTATGGTTAAGAATCAACCCAAAGGAGTGTACTAAGGATAGAAACATGTAGATCATGTTCTAAAAAGTTCCCAGAGTCTTAATTCCATTTATAGGATATTATAAGTTAGGATGACTGGCTCATCAACCCATAATATTCTCAAGAGAAACTCGTTTGAGTGTAGTATCGCGTAAAAACTGTTATCAAGTCTACACCTGAACAGTCTCCGCACTACGTCCTAAATAGACCAAGTTGGGTTAAATGTTCTACGGTCCTTAGCTTCTCGGACCCCAACCCAGAGAAAGTAATGCCTAACCACAAATGACTTGTGTGACATTCATAACTCCAAAAGGGTCTCCACTTAGTAGATGGGTCTCAAGCCAACATGTTAAGGACTACTCCACACAAGTCGAACATAACTATACCATCCTCCTATCTTAATTGCACTCAAGTTCGGGTTAGAACTTATCTTACCACTCAGAAATCACCAAGCATAACAAGCGGATTATATCACACAAACAAGTATACAAACATCAAATATACAATTATATACACATAAAAAAGTAGGCTAAACCCACTGAGGACTACTCCCCAGCAGAGTCGCCACTTAGTTTTTGTAGCGGTAAATTCATGACCATTAAGTTATGGATAAACTTAACGTCAATAAAACTAGAGTCGTCACCGCGCTTTTATTGTTTCCAAAGGAAAAGGGAAAAGTACGAACAAAACCCAAAGATAAGAAGTTTTCAAATCAAAACTAATAAAATGCCAGAGATTACAGGTAAGGAGGTTGGTTACACAGAGGGAAGGTGTTATCACCCAAAGTGTCCTAGGTACTCCTAGGGAGCCCTTTTTATGCGTGTATGTGTTTTTGGTATAATTCTCCTATTCCCATAGTATTGATGATAATTATTTATTATCTAACAGAGCTAGTGACATACTTGTTGATATTTATCCAAGTTGGAGCCCTTCTCATGGTGATGCAAAGTTATCATACTTGTGGGTGACTAGTTGAGTATTCTCCGTAAAATGACAAAATGTCTTTTCATTAAAAATGAATCAAAATAAACATATTTGGAATATTTACCACGGACTACAAGGTTTTGATCCTCCATTGCACTTTGTTGGTACGCAGGCATGAGACTCAGGAAGTTTTGACAAACAGAAAATTAAGAAAAACACATTTCTCTTCTCATCTCCCCAATCTTTTGCAAATAACACCATTTTTAAGCAAACATGTACAAATTTTCAAAGAGGTTCCCATAGAATACTATAGATGTTTAGGGTGTTAATACCTCCCCTTTGTATAACTAACCCCCAGACCCTTATCTCTTTTTATTAATTTTATTTTAAAACTTCTTTGGGTTGTATTCACACTTTTTCCCTTTCCTTTGGAAATAATAAAAGTGTGATAACGATTCTTTCTTTGTGAGTTAAGTTAATCAATAGCTTAATCTCAAAAAATTTACCACTACAGAAAAATGGCGACTCTTCTGGGGAGTAGTCCTTAGTGGATTTAACATATCTTTGTTTATTTGTATATTATGTTTGTTGTTGTTTGTCATTGTTTATTTTGTCTGGTGCTTGGTGATCTTTGTATGATGAGATAAGTCATATACCTGGACTTGAGTGCTCTTATGATAGGAGGGTGGTATAGTCTTGTTGGTTTACATGTAGTTACCCTTAATGATCTGACTTGATATCCCTCACTCAGTGGAGGTCCCTTTGGGATTACTGATGTCTTACAAGTAGTCGTGATTGGCATTATTTTTTCCGACCTGGGAACCCGAGAAGCTAAGGACCTTAGAAATCTTAACCCATCTTGGCATTTTAGGACGTAATGTGGTGGTTATTCAGTTGTAGACTTGAATTAGTTGTTATGCGATACTACACTCGGATGGGTTTCTCTTAAGAATGTTATTGGTTGGCAAGTAGTTGTTTAAGCCGATAATATCCAAAAGATGAAATTATGACTACGGTAACTTTTTAGAACCTTGTTCTACTGGTTATTATACCCTTAGTACATACGTTGTGGTTTGTTTCTTACCCTTGGCTCCATGCGCGTAACTCCGAACCTTTGGATCTTGCTTGTATGCCTTATGTGATCTTTTTTGTGGTTGTTGCATCATGCACTTATTGTATTTAAGAGCATTTTTCTCAGTTTTCAAGGAACTTGGAGATTCTCTATGCAAACATCACATATATTTTGACCATGGATATTGGAAGAAGGAATACTCGGAAATACAGTTTCAGATGTCCTGATCTTAAGGAATTGAGAAAGCTAGCATCTTTTATGGATGATCCTAAGGATTTCAGAGACCGTTTTGGAAAACAGTTGTTTGTTATATCTACTGATGTTGAAGATGGTCTTCTTTGCACTCTGGTTCATTTCTACAATTATGTTTGTCGATGCTTCACTTTACCTGATTATCAGCTATTGCCTACCATGAAGAAGTATGTTTATCTTTTGGGTATACTAGTTTCTATTAGGGTTCCTTTTTGTGGTTTGGAAGAGATTATAGAGTCTCAAGTTATTGCTGAAGCTATTCACCTGAGGAAGTCTAACGTCGATGCTAATCTCATTGTCAAAGGAGGTATCAGAGGGTTGACTTCAAATTTTTTGATTAAGAGAGCCTCTTCTTTTGCTAATGCTAATAGCCTGGTGGCCTTTAAAGCTATTAATGCCAACATTGACAATTTTATTGATGTCAGTGCTATTAGGATCTTTTTGGTTAGGAATCTTGTTCCAACTTTGCTAGGTGATACCTATTTCTCCATTCATCATCGGACTTCTAAGGGAAATAAAACTTTTGTCTGTTGTGCACCTTTGTTTTATAAGTTGTTTATTCCGCACTTGTCGCGGTCTCAAATCTTCAAAGAAAACAAGGGTTGTTTAAGATGTTGTGAAAGATTGACGTCTCTCACCAATGATGACATCACTTTGTATTCTTCTGTTTATGACGACGTCAAGATTATTGATAGTTGTATGGAGTTCTCTAATGTGCCTCTTCTTGGTACACAAGGAGGAATCAACTATAATCCGGTTTTGAAAAGACATCAAAATGGGTTCGCTATGAAGGACAAACCTAATAACACTTTATTAAAAGGTTTATTTTTCCAAGAAGGGAAAGATACTCAAGGATTGAAGTCTAGGGTGGTGCATGCTTGGAACAATATTCATAGGAAATGAAAAAGGGATATTGGATTGAAGAATTGTGTAGCTTTGGAACCTTATACTAGTTAGGTGAATAAGAGAGCAAAATAATTTAAGATTCCTTACACTTATGAGAGACCTATGTCTTTAGTAGTTGTCAAATCACCCACTATTCATATTGAAGGCACAAAGGAGTTGCAAGAAGCTTTAGATAGGATGAAGCAAGAGAAGTATGCTTGGGAAGACAAGTTTAACACTTTAAACCTCGATAAGATAGAATTGCAAAAGCAGTTGAAGGAAAAGGATGACTTGATAGATTTGCTTGAGCAACATGTTGTGGAGAGGTCGAGGAACCAAGAGGATTTATTTTCCTCTGACATTTCATCATCTACTCATCTTCCTACTTCCGGTGTTTGGAAAGGCATTATAGATCAGCTCGTGATGGAGAAGGATGTCATGAAGAGCAACTATGAAAGAGAGATTAAAAGACTTCGCAAGAAGTATCAGTTTGAAGTTGGGTCATCATCGGATATGATTCCATAGGCTTAATTTTTTTTCCTCTTACGTTTTAGGGTTATTGAGACTGTATTTCAGATTGTAATCCTTCACATTATTAATAAAATGAGATTTTTAGTATTTCAAAATGAGTTATTCCTTTATGATGCTTGCTATTTACTTTATATCTTGAAGTTCCTTGAAAACTTTGCATTTACATTTGCATATCATGCATCATGTTGCATCTTAGTCTTATTTTGCGTGAGTTTTCTAGGTGTCTCATTTCTTCCTTTTCTTGGTCTTTGTTCAGATAAGTTATCTCACTAGTACAATACTCGTGCTAATCAACAAAAGAAGATGGATCATTTAGAGTAAGAAAATCATGAACTCCGCGAGGAAGTGACTAATTTAAGGGACAATTCTGAAAGGCTCACTACTATGATGGAAGCTCTGGAGGCTGCTCAAAATCAGCCTCTGCCTCCTGCTTCAAAAGACTGTGATTTCAGACATCACTTCTATGCCCATTTCTGTGGCTCCAATCAGTGCTCCGCAACACCAAATTCCTGCTGGTTTCCCTTGGGGTATGCATCCTAACTTTGCGCCAGAGGGATATCAACCAGCTGTGGAAGACCCCATTTCTCAACTTGTTATGTACGTGCCACCCCCTGTGGTCCATGTTACTCCTTATGTGGAAGAACCTATTTTCCATGCTAATCAGAGCGAAACTGTTGGTGTCTATGAAATGATGGGTGAATTTCAAGATCGATTTCAAGCTATGCAGAAAGAGATTCAAACTCTAAGGGGAAAATAACTATTTGCGAAGAATTCTCATGAGTTGTGCTTAGTTCCTAATGTGAAGATTCCTTATAAGTTTAAAGTACCAAATTTCAAGAAACATAAAGATTGGTTGTCATAATCAAAAAGTGGGAGATTGTGAAGACAAGCTTCCAACATGTTTTTGATGAAGACAATATCTTGAACTTAAACCTCCATATCAAAAGAAGAAGGAAATAGAAGGGTCTTATCAAAACTTTGTTCAAGACTTTCATGGATCAAGTTTTAAGGTATGTGAATTTCTTGACATACACACTCTTAGTGCTCAAAGTTTGTTATCATGCAATATGCCTTCTTTTAAAAACCTTGGTTATAACATCATTGTTGGTTTTGGATGAAAAGTTGGATGATTGCATCTTTTATGTATTTTACCTTAGAAAATATTCAAACATTTTCTCCATGCACCAATCAATTGGTGTTTTGATACAATTAATTGGATGAAGCTTTTGTTTCTGAAAGAATTCGTTTATTTTGCTGAGTTAACCGATTGGTGGTGCGAAGCAATGGATTAGTCTAAGTTAATTTTTTAAATTTTTTCCTTATGTCAGTCCATTGGTCCTTACTGTCAATCGATTGATCCTATTTATTTTTTGAGAAATTTGAAACGAGTTCATTCACTCGTTACACAATTTCACCATATCTCTTCATGGCAATCTTCACATCTTTTTACTAACAATTCTTCAGACTTTCTCTAACCATTGCCATGATGTTTTGAAAGGATGCTTTCATCACTATAAATACACTTCAAAATTTCATTATACATTTACCTCTTTAAATCTAATAAAAAATCTATCTGCATATTTTTCCAACAGAACCTTTACACTAAGATACTTTTTGAAATACATTTTCATATCATAACAAAGTATATTTGAGCACTTAGAGAGAATTTGTTCTTGAATCTTCATATTTTGGAAGAGAATAAGATTTTAATCATTTAATTAAGTCTTGTCCATTATAAAAACTTACTTCTTATATAAATTATTATTATTATAAATTCCTAAGTATGAAGGATTGTTTGATATTAGGTGTGGTTACTTATCATCGAGGATTGTTGGAGATAAGGTTCAAGAAAAGGGAGCATTGTTTTCTTTTCTTGTAAAATAAGTTTCAAGAGGATTGTTCTTGATAACTTAGTTAGAGGCTTGTTTAGGAATACCTAACTATAATAAAATCTCTTACATGTTGTAAGGGGATTGGAGTACTCTTGGATTGTGAGGGAACCAGGATATTTCCTGATGTTCTTTATCTTCTGCACTTTACTACTTTCTTTTCCTAACCAAATCAGAAAAGAAAGAACCGTTATCCATTAAATCAGGATAAAGTTTTTAAAAGTCCTAATTCACCCCCCCCCCCCCCCCCCCCCCCTCTAAGGCTTATTCATAACTTACAATTGGCATCAGAGCGGGTTATTGGTAACTTGCTCCTTAGATCCAAAAGATGGCTTCCGCAAGCATAAATCCAGTTTTTAAAGATGGTGGAAGTAGCAACAGACCATCACTATTTTCCGGTGAATATTTTGACTTCTGGAAAATAAGCATGAAGCACATTTAGAAGCACAAGGAGAAGAAATTTGGATACCGTTAAAAATGGTGCATTTGTTCCCATGAGTGTTGTCAACAATGTAGGGACATGTCGTTGAAAATGGTACATTTGTTCCCATGATTATTGTCAATAATGTAGGTACATGTCGTTGAAAATAGTCCATTTGTTCCCATGAGTGTTGTCAACAATGTAGGGACATTAAAGATTAAGAGTGCATGGAATGATATGATAGTAAAAAGGTTCTTTACAACAAAAAGGAAATTAATATACTTCTGAGCGCTCTTAGCATGGATGAATTTTTCCGTGTTTCTCAGTGTGAAACTGCAAAGGAAATTTGGGATACTCTAATTGAAACACATGAAGGAACCGCTGAAGTTAAAAGGTCTAGATTAAATACATTAAGCCAATAGTAAGAGATGTTCAGAATGCATCCCAGAGAATCCATCGTCGTATTACAAAAAATATTTGTACAATTGACAAATCATTTGATTGCTCTTGGTAAGACTGATCGGCCATCGATTCTACTAGTTTTCTGACACTTATTCGGCATGAATCTGCAAAATCGGTAACACTTTGTTTTACCTTTTTATTATTTTATCAATTAAGTTTTATGTTCGCATTTCCCTTCGTGTTTGGTTATTACTTTTAGTTTATGTAAATTTATTACGTTTTATGCTTTCTTTTGGTAGTTCTATTGGTTTTCAGGTTCAGGCAAGAATTCCCAAAGACTCGTCAAAGAAATCGGGCATTCCAGACTCACGGAGAATGATTTTTGGAAGATACAGTGACCCTGACATGGCCACCTGTGTCACCTGACATGGCCCGTGTCAGGAGAAGGATAAAATCAGATGTTGGAGCAGAAAAATAGTGGGCTAACACGAGTGCCCATGTCAGCTGACACGGCCAGTGTCAGCAAGCCTGACATTTGCATTGTTGAAGTACAAAAATAGTGAGCCAACACGACCGACAGTGTTGCCTCACATGACCCGTGTTAGCTTGGACGCCTCATCTTCTGTTTTATTTTTATTTTAAAAGATTTTGACTCCGGAGGGTGTTTTGGGTATTTGCTACATCTGTTAATCGATCAGTGACTATTTAGAGAACTTTTTGAGGAAAAGAAAAATGAATTTTTGCACGACAAAGGAATTGGACGATTAAGATTGGTACTGTCAAGGGTTTCGGAGAACGGAGGTCCTTCAAGAGAGATCACGATTGAAGATCAACGGAATCCCCATATCTTGTAATGTCTAATTTGAATATTGTATTTTCTTTGAATACTATGAGTGGATAAACCCCCTAATGCCATGGGGTGTCCCTGATTTGATCATGTAATGACTTTGAAATCCTAATTCCCTCAATTTTATGTTTGTTTATTCAATTTAACTGTGCAATGTTTTTAATGCTTTCGTTATCAGACAAATAAGGATTGTTCTACGGTTAACAATTTGTGGGATCTCAATTGTTAAGGTTTTTTCATGATTGAACTTTAGTAGATATCACCTAGAGCTAGGGATACCCTATAGTTACCGGATATATCTTGTTAATTCAAAAGCTTGGTTTCATCATAATTCCCTAAGGACTTAGATATTAGGATGAATGACCAAAGGTTTCCCTCTAAGATTTTAGGAGGAAACAATATTAAGATCTGGTAACTGAATATTTGAACGAGTTAAGGAGATTTACATTCAAGGTCATTATAGGGAAAAATCACACACCGTACCCTGGCATAATTCTCATATTTGTGTAAAAGTCATATTTTACATTCTGCTTAAATTAATTATAGTGCAGATTTATTCCAAACCAAAAACTCTTGTTTTTGTTCAATTGAATCATGATTTAAACTAATATTACTACGCAGTCCTCGAGAGCGATATTTGGGAAATTTCTCTATTATTACTGCATCGGCAAAATAGTACACTTGCTATTTTCCAGATCAAGTTTTTGGCACCGTTACCGGGACTGCCAAATATAAAGCTTAAATCTAGTTCAGTTGAAATTTTTGTTGCTCTGCAACTAAAATTTAATTTTTGTTCTAGTTATTTATTCTGATCATTATCAACTAATTTATGTCTGATATTTGTATGCGAGGTAAGGCCTCAGCTGATTTTCCTTTTGACGTAGAAATCGAAAGAACTTTGCGTGCAAGACTCAAGCAAGCTATATTAGCAAGACTAGAATCAGAAGAAGAAGAACATTCCATTCATTCAGGTTCAGATTCAGGGTCAGAGAGAGAGAGAGAGAGAGATCGAAATAATGGGGGAGAATCCACCACCACCAGAAAGACTGTTGGGTGACTACGGAGGCACAAATGCACCAACTGGTAGATTAACAATTGTCAACCAACCGGTGAGTGTGGCTAATTTTCAGCTACATCCAAGTACAATCAATCAACTTGAAAGAAATCATTTCACTGGAAAGGTAAATGAAGATGCAAACAAGCATCTGCAGAGATTTATGACCATGAGCAACACTCTAAAAATTGATGGTCACATTGAGGAAACAATGAAGTTAAGAATGTTCCCGTTCACCTTAGCCGGAGAAGATGAAGAATGGTTATATTCTCTCCCGGTCGGCAATATTACATCATGGGAAGAGATGGAAAAGGCTTTCTTGAATGAGTATTTTCCAGCATCAGTATTTCTAAGAAAAAGGTATGAAATCTTGAACTTTAAGCAGAAAGAGGGTGAATCATTGGGAGATGCTTACAAAAGATTCAAAAGGGTCCTAGTGGCTTGCCCAACTCATAATATGGATCCAACAAAACTGATGCAAATGTTTGTAAATGGTCTCAAAATAAAGACCAAATTATTGATTGATATTGCAGTTGGCGGCTCAACTAATTTCTCAACAGCCACTGGTATCAAAAATATCATTGAAGCAATTGCTGCTAATGAGCACTTGGAGTTGTATGACACATGTATAAGTAAACCTGAAGGAGATATTGATCTAAAGCTAGAAACTAATAGAATCTGTATAGAAGATACAATCATTGCCAAAGTCGAAAGGAAGTTGAAAGCTATGAATATAGGTACCCAACAGTTAGCTCAAGTCCAACCTGCTCCTATCGTCTGTTGTGAGATTTATAATGGATCACACCAAATAGTGTATTGCTTTGCAACTCCTCAACAAGTTGAAGAAATAAAATTTTTGAAGCAGAATAATCCCTATTCTAACACTTACAATCCAGGTTGGAAGAATCATCCTAAATTCTCATGGAAAGATCAGAAAGGGAATGTTCCACAACAAGGTCAAGGTCAATATCAAACTCAATATCAACAACAGCAGCAACAACAAGCCCCAAAGAAAGCAGATTGGGAGATTTCCATTGAAAGAATGGCAACTCATAATGTTCAATTCCAAGAAGAAACTAGAAACAATCAGAAGAACACTACTGCTTCCATAAAATATCTTGAAGATCAGATGGGTCAGATAGTACAGTAATTAGCCTCAAGTTCTCAAGCACAAGGCACTCTACCAAGTTCAACTATGACAAATCAAAGAGAGCATAATAATGTTAGTGTTGTGACAACGAGAAGTGGTAAATCTCATGAAGTCCTTCAGGAGAAAGATGAAGATGAAGATCAACTGCTTGAAGTAGATCTTGAGATCAAGGAAAATGAAGTTGTAAGGGAAGAATTGGTTGCGCCTAAACAAGTGGTGAAAGAAAAATTCATTGAACCAAAACCGGTCATTAAGCTTCCCTTTCCCACCAGAAACAAGAAAAGGGGGAAACATGAGAAAAACTTTGAGAAATTATTAGATTTGTTCAAGAAGATAGAAATCAACATTCCGCTTTTGGAATCACTTGAACAGATGCCTACCTATGCCAAGTTCATGAAGGACATCATTTCTAAGAGGTGAACCATTGACGCTAACCCGATTATTCTAACCGAAACTTGTAGTGCTATTTTGCAGGGTATGAAAATTCCAATGAAGAAGAAAGATCGAGGAGCTGTCACCATCCCATGCACCATTGGAGATAGGTCATTCAAAAAAGCTCTTATTGATTTAGGGGCCAATGTGAGTCTTATGCCTTTTCCATTTACAAGAAATTGGGTATAGGGGATGTGCAAGATACTAGGATGACACTTTAATTTTCCGATCATTCGGTCAAGAAACCTTATGAGATAGTTGACGATGTTCTAGTGAAGATTGACAAGTTTGTATTCCCGGTGGATTTTGTAATTCTAGAAATGCCTGAGGATGAAGAGATTCCTCTCATTCTTGGGAGACCCTTTTTAGAGACCGGAAGATGTTTGATCAACATAGAGGAAGGTACTATGACTTTGAAGGTCTATGATGTGGAATTAAAAATTGTTGTTCAAAACACCATGAAATACAAAGATGATATTGGCACTAGTCATACAATAGAGGTTATAGATCAAGTGATTGCTTATGATAGTCCTTTGAATGTGCCGCAATTACCTTTGGAAAGAGTGTTGAGCTTGTCCATTTTTGACAATGATAAAGAAGTGGACAACAAAGAATCAGAAGTGCTAGCCATGATGGAAGCACGACCCCCTTGGAAAGGATCTCGACCACATCGGTGGGAAGATCTACGTCAACCTCAATCATCAAAGGAGAATAAAGAGTCCAAAAAGGGGACGAAGTAGAAACAACTCCCCAAGAATCTCAAATATGTCTTCCTCAATTCTGAAGGTAAATGCCCAACTATATTAAATTCGAGCCTCAAGAGTATCCAAGAAGAGAAACTCATCCAAGTCCTAAAAAAATACAAGAATGCTATTGGATGGGTAATTGAGGATTTGAAAGGTATTAGCCCTACAGTATGCATGCATAAAATTCTCATGGAACAAGGTCACAAACCTGTGGTCCAGCCCCAAAGGAGACTTAACCCAGCAATGAAAGAAGTAGTTCAGAAAAAAATGGTGAAGTTGTTAGATGATGCTCTTATCTACCTTATATTTGACATCTCATTGGTGAGTCCAGTGCATGTGGTCTCCAAAAAGGGGGGAACCACCGTCATCAGAAACGAGAAGAATGAGCTAATCCCTACGAGGACAATTACAGGTTGGGGAGTATGTATTAACTACAAGAGGTTAAACATTGCGACCAGGAAAGACCACATCCCTTTTCCATTCATTGATCAAATGTTGGAAAGGCTAGCTGGTCATGATTACTATTATTATTTAGATGGATACTCCGGGTATAATCAGATTGCGGTTGCTCTGGAAGATCAAGAGAAGACAACATTCACATGCCCTTATGGTGTATTTGCTTATAAAAGAATGTCATTCGGGTTGTGTAATGGACCATCCACCTTTCAACGATGCATGACTTCCATTTTGCTGACATGCTTGAAAAGCATATGGAAGTGTTCATGGATGATTTTTCTGTCTTTGGGTATTCGTTTGATAATTGTTTGAATAACCTTTCTCTTATTTTAGACAGGTGCCAGCAAATGAATTTGATTCTGAACTGGGAGAAATGTCATTTCATGGTGCGAGAAGGAATAGTTTTGGGTCATAAAATTTCCTACAAGGGAATTGAGGTTGACCAAGCAAAAGTTGAGGTTATATCTAAACTTCCGCCTCTCGTTAACGAAAAAGGTATCAGGAGTTTCTTAAGACATACGGGTTTTTACCGCAGGTTCATAAGAGATTTCTCTAAGATAGCCAAACCGCTAACCACTCTATTGGTTAAGGATAAGGCTTTTGTGTTTGATGAAGAATGTGTCACAACTTTTGAGACATTAAAAAACAAATTAGTGTCGGCACCAATTGTAATTGCCCCAGATTGGTCTCTCCCATTTGAGATTATGTGTGATGCTAGTGATATTGTTGTAGGGGCAGTTCTAGGACAACGGAGAGAGAAGTTATTACATGTTATTTACTATGCTAGTCATGTGTTGAACCCTGCTCAGATGAACTATACAACTACTGAGAAAGAGTTGTTAGCAGTGGTTTATGCATTTGATAAACTCCGACAATACCTATTAGGATCTAAGGTGGTTGTTTATATTGCCCATGCTGCTTTGAAATATTTATTTGCTAAACAGGATTCTAAGTCGAGGCTTCTAAGATGGATCTTGCTCCTCCAAGAGTTTGATGTGGAAGTTAGGGACGAAAGGGGATTTGAAAACATTGTTGCCGATCATTTGTCTCGAATGTCGCCAATTGAAGAAATGGAAGACAAAAGACCAATAAATAATGAGTTTGCTGATGAACACATCCTAACTGTCATTGGTATCCCTTGGTTCACAGACTACTTGAATTATCTGGTAGGTGGTGTAATCCCTAATGATTTTGATTCTAACAAGAAGAAAAAGTTTTTATATGATTGCAGGTTCTACTTGTGGGATGACCCATTCCTGTACAAGAGAGGAGTAGATAGATTAGTCAGAAGATGTGTCCCAGAGGAGGAACAAAGGGATGTGATTAGAGCTTATCATGACTCATACTATGGAGGACACTTTAGTGGTGACAGAACAGCAGCTAAAGTCCTCCAATCGGGTTTATATTGGCCTACACTATTCAAAGATGTTCAAGACATAGTCAAGGAGGCGACAGATGTCAAAGAACATGTAATATTTCTAAGAGGAATCAGATGCCTTATAACGCCATGCTAGAGGTAGAATTGTTTGATGTGTGGGGCATAGACTTCATGGGACCGTTTCCACCCTCATTTGGAAAGAATTACATCTTGGTAGCAGTGGACTATGTGTCAAAGTGGGTGGAAGCGGTGGCATTTCTCACTAATGATTCCATAGTTGTAGTGACTTTTCTGAAGAATAATATTTTCTCAAGATTTGTAGTGTCGAGAGCATTTATCAGTGACGAAGATACCCATTTCTTAAACAAACTAATGGAAAATATGCTAAAGAAGTACAATGTTAAGCACAAGATTGTCACCCCGTATCATCCTCAAATGAGTGGCCAGGTTGAAGTGTCTAACAGGAAGATAAAGCAACTCCTTGAAAAGACTGTTTGCGCATCTCGAAAAGACTGGGCAATGAAGCTAGAAGATGCATTGTGGGCATACAGAACAGCATTCAAAACTCCTATAGGTATGTCCCCCTATCAGTTAGTGTATGGTAAAGCTTGTCACTTGCCACTCGAGTTAGAGCACAAAGCATTTTGGGATTCCAAATTCTTGAATTATGATCTTGCCAAAGCTGGTGAATCTCGAATTCTTCAACTCCATGAGCTAGAAGAATTTAGGAATCAAGCTTATGAGAATGCCAAACTTTATAAAGAGAAAACAAAAAAATGGCATGATGAGAAGATCTTGAGAAAGGAATTTGTTGTCATTTTAAGGAGAATACTCAACTAGCCAACTACAAGTATGAGAACTTTGCATCACCATGAGAAGGGCACCAACTTGGATGAAGATCAACAAGTATGTCACTAGCTCTCTTAGGTGGAAAAGAATTATCATCAATACTATGGGGATAGGACAGTTATATCTCAACTATGGAAATGAATCGTGTCTAAACTTTGAGAAAAAAAGTTTTAAAAGAAAAAGAAGTGCACAAAGGGCATAAAACAATTTGAATGAGTTCATGCATTTTTTAAGTCTTTTGAAATTGGCCTGAATATGCTTAAGAGGGATTAGCATTTATTAAGAAAAGATTTTAAGTCAAGGTTTTTTGAGAAAGTGGTTCAAGTTTGAAAACTAGAAAGTTTTTTAAAAGAGAGGGGAGATTTTGAAAATCAAAGAAGGGAGGAGAAGAAAAGACTATCCTAGAGCATAAAGTAAAATCTAGGGAGGAAAGATCTAACCAAGAGATAGCAAGTTTTATGACATAACACAAGCAAGAATTCCTTCCTTTGGATTAAGCCTACAGCAACCAAATAAGCAAAAAAAATCATTCATGTATCAGATGAAACTAAATATAACCAAGTCAAGTCTTCAAAAGAAGTCCAAAATCAAATATACTAGATGCATCTCAATGTCTCAAATCACAAGCTTCCAAAACAAAGGTCAAGATCCTAGTTCTAAGTACATAACTCCATAATAATGTCAAGGATAGTAACCTCAAGTCCATGAATCAAGAGAACCAAATTTTTAGGGGTTTTCCCTTTATTAATGTCTTTAGAAGAAAAAAAAGAAGTCCAAATGGACAAAGAGAAAATAACATTAGCATATACAATATGATGTGATATGCTAAAATAAAAGCATAAAGTAAATGGAAAAAGGAATATAGAACATCAGATAAATGACATTAAAATAAAGTTAATACAATAATATGTTAGTAAGTTGTGTTTGTAATTAAAAATGAAAGATGGTTTGGTCATTTTTTGGAGAACACTCAACTATTCATCCACAGGTATGAAAATATGAACATTTGCATCACCTATGAGAAGGGTTTCAACTTGTGTTAATACATGCTAGAGAAATAATATATAAACCATTCTCCTAAAGCCATGCCACACAAAAAAGGAAAAGGGGATTGATCAAGCACAAAGGCTGGGAGGATGGTGCACTATTTCAATCCATACTTCATGATACTTAGGATAAACTTATGCATCAATCCAAAGTACCTTAAATGATCCATGATCAATTAGGAGGTAGATTTGAAATTATGAAAGTTCATCAAGCACCAATCCACACATCATGAATAAGATAGACACAACTCATCCAATTGATCAAGAGGAAAAGAAATAGATGAAGAGGAAGAGGATAAGAGAGATCACAAACAAATTGGATCAAAGGTTTGATTACGTTATCATCAAAATCAATCATCTATTTTGGTGGATTAGGGTTTTCACCCCATCAACACCCAAGATCCATTGAGTTTGATGAGACCTATGATCAAACAACCATGATCCAAAGCCAACAAAAGTCAACAAATGTCAAACAAGTATAAAAATACCAAAAGATAAAATAAAATACATCAAAAACATTTTAAATTGAATTTTAAAAGGGAAATAAAATAGAAAATTCATAAAGCCCTTCAAAACACAAAATAAATGGCCAAGAAAATTATGAAAGGTTGAAAATAAAGTAAGAAGCATAAAATAAATTTTTCATAATTTTTAAATGCCTAAAAATATTTTTAAACAAACAAAGGAAAAAAAGAGAAAATCCATTAAAAGTAGAAAATCAAGAAAATAAAATATGGAAAAATAGAAATCAGGTGAAGAAAAATAAAAGGGAATTTTAGAATAAATTTTTGGATTTTTTGGATGTGAAATGAATTTTCTATGAATTTTAAAAGAAAATGCAATTAAAAGTGAAAAAAGAAAAGAAATAAAATCAGAAAAAACATGGAGCGTTGGATTTGGCCTCATTAATTAACGTGACAGATCCAACAATCTTCAGGCTGAGGCGTAAGGTGAAAATTAATCAAAATAAAATACGGGATCTAATTCAAATTGGAACAATCAAAACATTTCAAATGTCCAAAGTGTATAGCCAAACTCAGATCACCTGAGATAACTTCGATCATCTTTCCCGATGGTCCCTCATTGGAGCTTCATCACTTCGTAAGTTCAGAACACGAGACCACCACCAATGTGATCGCCTCCTCATCACGAATTCAACCTCATGCTCCAAATTCATTTATCTAAACTGAGCATGGGGGATTTCAGAGAAGTTTCAGAAACAAGCAAGCCACGAAAAATAAAATTAAATGATGAACACAATTAATCAACACCAGGTAAGTTAGGGGAAAGCATCAGAGAGTGACGGACTACATTGTGGTAACTTGTTTGAGTTTAAATGATGCTCATAACTACCTTATCCAAATGATGATCAGAAGTTGATGAAGCTCGATTTGGTCAAAGCATTTTAGAAGGTCCTGGAGCTTGGGAATTGTTGCAAAAGCTTCAGAAAAGACAAAAGATGCTAATGGAATCAAGAACTTGGATTGAAACAAGTTGGAATTCAAAACACGATAGTTTAATTTTTTTGTAAAATTTCATATTGAAGTAGGGGTTTCTTGGCACTCAAAAGCTTGGAAATGAGTGTAGTAGCTTCCTCTATTTATAGAGAATGTGTTTTGATCCAAATATGTGCAGAATCAAGCTTAATTCGTGCAAAATGAATTTGATCATGAAGTGAGAAAAATGTGACCTCCAATCCTTCAAAACTCAGCCAAATAATGATTTTTAAGAGTCAATTAACTTCTGGAGACTTGGTTAAACATGCTTAGGTCCAAAATGCATGGTAATTTGACTTGGAATTGAGATTATTGAAGTTCAAATTTCAGACCATGGTGATTTCTTTAGTTTCAAGTCACCGTGTTCAACTCAATGGGGCATCTTGCTCATGAGGCTTTTCGATCTCATTCTTCTTCCAATTTGTTGACATCATATCAAAGATCACAATGTGCCAAGAAATGTTGCATTTGGATGCTTGAGCACAAAGTTCTAACATGTTGAAGTTGACACGAAAATCTGGTCATGTAACTTAGAAAATTCTAAGTCCCAAATGGCTGAAAATGACATGTAATGTCTCAAAGAATTCCATGGTCTTCCAAGCATAATTTGACTTTGATCCTTGAAGAAAACTTGTAGAGAGAATCACAAATGATATTGTGCAAAATGAATCAGCCTCAAATGTTGAAAATTGAAGAAGTTATGAACCTTGAAAGTTGAGGAAAAGTCACTTGAAAATAGGTCAAATTTCACTAAGTCCACAAATGACATATAATGTCTCCAAACTTTTGATGATCCTCCAAGCATAATTGGATCTTGTCATGTAAAGAGAAGTTGTAGAGGATATTGAGGAGAATCATATTAAAAAAGAAGCATTCAAAAATGTTAAGAATTGAAAGAGTTGTGATCCTTTGATCTTTGACTTTAAATGTTGATAATAAAAAATAATGTGATAAATATAATTATAAAAAGATTTTGATTCTTTTAATTTTATATTAATTTTTTTTAGATTAAAAATATTTTTAAAATGAATATTATAATAATTATTAAAAAATAAATAAATAAATAAAACTAAAAAAATGCAATTTTAAATATAAAATAAAACGTAAAAAAGGAGAAAAACTCTAAAAGTGAAAGAAAGAAAAAAAGAGTAAAAACTCAAAAAGTGAGGGAAATGAGATACAAACTAAAGACCTCTCCCTTATACATCTTTTCACAAACTCTTCTACCAATTGTGTCATTTCAATTATTTGAAATAAAGTGACACTAGAAAGCATATTAATGTTAGGCAAAATTTGAGATACGACACATAAGTTTTCCCCTAATGGTGTAATCCTGTGTAATTTTGACATAAAATAATCTTGCATATAGAACTCATTTTGAATATTGTATGTTATCCTTTGATTTGAAACTTTGGGGATATATGTGATCTTCGCACAGTTCTAACAACTTAAGCATATGATTTGTTGACCCTATTAGATCATTTTTCTCGATCGATTGTGATAGATTTTGTTGATGCATTTTATGTTGTCCTATATTTGATGTGCTCTTCGTATCTTCTTCTGGATATTTGTATTTTGAGAAGTTTACGTGCCTTGTTTTAAAAGTCAAGCATGTAATCTTATTTGTTGTAAGACTCTAATACATCCTTTAATTTCTCATCCACTAGAAATGTGGGGATTATACTAAATTTAGAGGACCGAGTCAAGAACTATCAAGCATAAGTATTGCATGTGGATTGGTGGATTGTGAAACATCCTATAGGAAAAGGTTTTTGTTATTGAAGGTTTCCATCTTTGTAGCTGGCGTCTTCTTTATAATTTTCTTTGCTAAATAAGTTCATATAATTTAATTCACCATTTTCAGTCTCATCACCAATCTTTTCTTGTTGGCTTATTAGTTTGTTTGGTTGTGATGGTTCTAGTTGAAATGATGGTATTTGTTTGTTGTATTTATCAGTTATTTGAATTTGCAATAGTTTTGGTTGAAATGACGACTTATGTGACTTTATTATTCACTCATTTTGAAAGAGTGTGATTGAGACTAAAATACCGGTTTATTATCATATTCTTTTCATTCAACCATTCATTGTCATCATATCTTATTCATCCTACCATTATATTTTTACACATGTTATTATTACATTTTCTTTGTTCAACCACTCATTATTATCATATCTTTTTCACTCAACTACATATTATTATCACATCTTCTTTGTTCAACCACCTCATTATTATCATATTTTCTTCCAACTCTATAAATATCTCCCTTCTACTTTTCATTTTTCATACATCACACTTATCTCTCATTTTTGTTACTCGTGTTTTTCATATTTTCTTCCTTTCTTGATTCTTATTTATCTTTGTTATATATAGAGATAAACATAAAGAAACTCAGCAAAATATTTATAAAAAAAAAGTAATTTTTGGTATTCACATTTATATCTATATATAATACTTTTATTTTCATCTACTTCTTATTTATATCGTGTGTTTAATTATTCAGTGATGTCATTTTATCTATTTATATATTTATGTTATTGTTAAATTTATTGTATTATAATTTTAATCTACTTATTTATTAAATTATTTGTTTATAGTAATTTTATTTATTTATTAATTTATTTATTCATAGTATTGTCATTTTCATCTACTTATTTATTGGAAAATGTATTGGTAATTTTTTTTCATATTTTTTTAATGTATAACAATCTACATATGTTTCAATGGAAAAAACAATTTATCACTCTTTATCTAAAATTACGGAGAGTACTTAGGGTTGAAAACAATATGTGTTGGATAGAATCTATGTAAAATAAATGAATATTTAATTACATGTTCTTTTTCGGACAAAAATACGGATTTAATGATATATGGACCCACAAATATATGTATTTGTTAATAATTAGCAAAATTATTTAAATATTAATTTGTTTAATATAAATTTATTATTATCTGTTAAATATGAAATATTATTATTATTATTATTATTATTATTATTATTATTATTATTTGGAACATGAAACTATTATTATTGGTTGAATCTAGTATAATTATTGAATAAAAGAAGAAATAAAATAAATATGTTTTACTTTTGTTATATTTTTGTGTTAAATTTGAAACTATTTTTGTCTTGAAAAAAAATTAATTAATTATATTGTTTTGAAAACATTTAAATAATAGTATCCGTAGATATGTTTGAATATTCATATCTTGTATATCCTTATATTGTTTTGAAAACATTATATTGTTTTGAAAACATTTAAATAATAGGATCCGTAGATATGTTTGAATATTCATATCTTGTATATCCTTGAATGGTATCTTGTATATCCTTGAATGGTATCTTGTAACTTTTAGGTAACCATTATTATTCTTAAAAGTCTCATTACATACTTGAACTGATAGTATAATATAATCAAATTAAATTAAAAATTGATAAACAAAATACTCATTTCTAAATAATTAGACTACTTTTTCTCTTACTTCCGTGTAAAGATGTGTAAGGATACTTACTTGTGTAAAAATGTATAAAGATATCAGTTTTCAACGTAGATATATAAATAATTGGTTATCTCATCACATCTTATATATGATTGACTAAACCATTTGTCTAAATAAAAAGAGTTTTCAACGTAGATATATAAATAATTGGTTATCTCATCACATCTTATATATGATTGACTAAACCATTTGTCTAAATAAAAAGATAAATTCACAATAAGAACAATGACATATTTGACATAATTGAGGTAAAGAAATGAATGCTAAAATGATATAATTGTTACTATTATTTATTTACCGAGTTCTTTAAAAGTTAAGTTAAAAAAAGTATTTATGTTAACTTTGTTCATCATCATATCCATAGTCTCAATGTTTGATGAATATGTTTAAATCATCATCCCTTGAGTGAAAGCTGTCTCCTGATATATTTAAATCATCATCCCTCATTGAAAGCTGTCTTTTGATATATTTAAATCATTATCCCTCATTGAAAGCTAGTGATTTCACTTATATACAAGTTCACACTCAAGGTAGTTTACACGCTCAACCTTAAAGTTAGTTACAATTCATAACTACCATAACTAATTCTTAACTATTATAATTACCTCTAAGCTACTTTTCTATCACTAACCTCTAATACTCTCCCTCAAGCTCATGATGGTTTGTAAGAAGCAACCTTAAGTTTGTCACGAAATTCACTAAATAGATAGTTGGTTGCAGTTTTGTAAGGATGCCTGCGATTTATGCATGAGCTGGGACATGTTGGATCTGCAACTTTTGTGCCACAACTCTCTCACGAACAAAATGAATGTCCAATTCAATGTGTTTCGCACGAGCACTGCAAGATTGGTTTGTGAGACTATTTACACCAACAATGCATGCACCTTACTCTATAAGTTAATTGTGGAGATAGACGGTTCTCCAAAACCTTAAATATCATTTGGCAATACAAACCTGGAACTTCGAACAAAATAATACAACAATATTCAGATGCACTTGGCAATTTGATTTACGATCATTTGTACTAAAAGCAGTTTCTCAAAAATTTATACAAAATTGAACCTGCAACAATATCAATTAAATAGAATATTACCCGTCACAAAAATGCATCTGAAGCGCATGACACATTGTCACTAGATGACATCCCATGAATCATTTCTCCTAACTATTTACCCACCACTCACACCAAGGGATGCAAGTGCAACATGTAAAGGTTACTAATACTAAAATCAAGGCCAGATGTACAGAAGAAATATATTTACAGTCCATCGTCTTTCAACTATAAGAGCGACATTTCTTCGCCTCCAGCAAAACCACTTTCTAACTGATGTACTTCGCCTCCCTAACAATGCAAAGTTTCAATTCCATGGAGATGTGTATGTGCTTCTATGCACGTCCTTCTCCACGGGGCATTTTCTTGGAACTCGCTGCAAACATTCGATTCACACAAATCTCAAAACTTAATGGCACAAATCAAGAATATGATCTCAAAATAATATTAGAAATAAAGAGATAGAGAGCATACTGTCTTCAACATCCTTGAGCTGGTAATAGTGAGGGGCTATCTCCACCAACCACTCTGGCTTTAACTCCGTGATCTGCAATAAAAGAATAAACAGTTCAGCTATTCCAAGAAATCCATGGGAAAAAGTCAACATTTGAATTAATTAAACTTGGAATACCTGTCTCATATACTCCTTGGTTGTGAGAACTAGTTCATGGTACACAGCCCATCTTGGAAGAACCTTCAAGTATAAACAAGGTAAGTAAAAGGAAAAAAATGGATATTTTTATAAGAACACAGAAGTCCCCGTCTTTGTAGTATTTATAATGAATGTTCAACCAACAAATAACTGTTAGTTTCAATCCACACATACACACAAATAAAAACTCCAACAACCATGCCTTTTTCAACTAGGTTGCGGCCGCTCCATGGATAAAACACTATAATGCCATATGTTCTGAATATGTCTAAATAATTTCTTTCACTTTCTATACCTATCACCATGATACTCTGCATTTATAAGGACTATAAAATATTTTTGTTTGTCTGACAACCATTAATTAGATTAGCCTATATAATAGTATTAGTGATTGTATTATTTATCAGGGGAAACGTCATATTCCCAATACTATATAGCTCCGTGAAATAAAAAATAAAAAGGGATGAAATAGTCAATTATAAAAACATATCACACTAGTGAGTTATAAGAAACATTAGTTGTGAAATTTTAGATAAAATGAGATAAGATAGTGAAATATGTTTGATTCGTGATACAAGAGACTAAATATTGATTCCCATTTGGAGGGATATATTGACTCAGTCTTGAATCTAGAACAAATAATAATAATAATAATAATAATAATAATAATAATAATAATAATAATAAGTGATGCTTTAAGATGATCTCAAATAATATAAAAGATATTAGAAGACATTTTATATTATTCTAACTAACAGCGCGGTCAATATACAAAACCAAAGTACCTGTGCCAGTCCAGAACTAGGATGTATGTGAACAGTTTGTGCATGCTTAACTGTCCGATATGATCCATTTTTTTGCAATTTTGCCGAGTGTGGGAAAAATCCTGCATTGTTTAAAATTTTGAATCAGCTGGATAAAAAAAATCTTAATGCAAGTGATGGTTACAAGTTTTAAAAGTTCACCTGATGTTATAGATTTCTTGATGGCATCTAAATCACTACTATTTGTTGTAAGCTCAATCTCAACCCTTTCTAATAGACCTGCTAGTTGATCACGGATATCCCTCGCCCGTTTCATACTCCTTACCTAAACATCAAAATAACCCACAAAAACCAACGTGTAAGATGCATAATATCTTTAGTCAAAGTGGAACTTTGGTTTTTCCCAATATGAAGTATGAATAAAACCAAACAAGGTAATTTAGCCCAGGAAAGAGAACATGATTAACATACATTTGTATCATGACTCATTATTAGAATGATCCCTTTATAACTCTAAGGAACAGGGTAAGGGGATGAACATTGCCATAAGGCTACAAAAAGTTCTAAAATGTTTATCCATATAAAAAATTAGAGGAAGGGAAGACCAAGAAAAGTGAAAAACCATCAAGAATTTGAATTTAAATGGTTGCTCCTTAGACATGATTCGAGATAAGACATTAGTGTCGATTAATTCATTTAGTCAACTTCAGCCAGTGGGAAAAGGCTATGGTAGTAGTTGTTATTATTAAAAAAAACTGATAGCATACCCATCCTAAGTAACCGAAAGATATTTATAGTGAGATGAACGGCATTTGACTCAAAAAACGGCATTCGCCTCCACAGTTAAAAAGGATGACATGGGTTTCTTTATATAAAATTACCAAGAGTATCATTACATAATTCAATTGCTTGTTTTATATGAACAAATTAAATTAAAATTAGTAAACTTAATAAACATTTCTAAATAATAGTGCAAAGGTATTGTTTCCCTTGATTTTCACTTTCTCTCTTCACTTCCCTTGATTTTCTGCACACTGTTATCTCCACTACTTTTCACTTATTAGTAGTGCCAAGGTATTGTTTTCACTTTTTAAAGCAAAGAATCATACCTGAATATAATTTTCATAACACCATTGTGTTGAATAATTGGTTTCCTTCCAAGAGTTATAGACCTGAAAAAAAATATAAAATTTATAAGAGGTCCATCAACAATCTATAACAAGGAAATATACAAATATAATGATAGATATGCATGCATTGCACCCAAACAATAATCCCACCATATCTCGTGATTTGATTGATAAAACATTCAATCTAGAATAAAAGATAAGTTCACAACAGGAGCAATGATATATTTTGACATAACTAGGTAAAGAAAGAAGTGTTAGAATGATATGAATACAGAATATCCTACTCCATGATGTATTGAGAGAACTATGGTCTCCATCATAATTTCCACTTCAAAATCGAAGACATATTTTCATTTTTAACATACTATAATCTATATCATGCTATTTTTCTCTATCTTACAAGCTCTAATCAGTGTTATCAAATTGTGGCGCCATGGCCGCTATGGAGGATATACATGGCGGTTTTGCCTTTTGGCCGCAATGATAAATATTGGCCGATATTGCGGGTTTTTCCACCATAACCCGCTAGAACGGCGCCACAAAGAGGCCGATATGGCGGGATTTTGGCTCTCCGCCATCGACAACACTGGCTCTAATTAATTGATTAATTAATTAATTATTGGGGCTCTTCTAATACATAATTAACAACAAATACTCAATTGTGTAATGAGGTCAACAATTGTGCCTGTCGTTTCACAAATACACAAATGAAAATAGACAAATCAATAACAAACTAAGCACAAAAATTCATAAGCAATTGAACCTTTAGCAACGCAATATGGTCTCCAACATTTCCAGTGTGAAAATTCAGCCTTGCATTGTCTGCATGCACTTGTTTATCCTTTGGACGGTAAAATATTGAGTTTCCAATAGAAAGCATAGCAGCAATGGAAATGATGTCTTCTGAACACTTGTATTTTTCTGAAACGACTATCATTTTTGACAACATAGGATCAACTGGGAACTCAGCCATACGTCTACCTACCTTCGTTAACTCACCAAGCTTATTTAAAGCACTTAGGGCAAAGAGAAGTTCCAGGGCTTTCAATAAGGCTTCAGCAGGTGGGGGGTCCATAAAATCAAAGTGCAACAAGTCGTGAATACCAAGACTTTTTAAAGTCAGGACCACATTTGCAAGGTTTGTTCGCTGAATTTCAGGTACTGTGTTGTCGTCTAAATCATTCTGATAGTTGTATGCAGTATATAACCGGAAGCACTTCCCAGGACCTGTTCTTCCAGATCGACCAGCTCGTTGCATTGCTGAGGCTTTAGAGATGGGAGATACAAGTAAGGACTCCATTCCTGTCTTTGGATTATAACTTTTCATCTTTACAAATCCTGGATCAATGACATACTTTATTCCATCAATTGTCAATGATGTTTCTGCAATATTGGTGGCAAGGACAACCTTTCGTGCCCCTTCAGGAGTTGGTTCAAATATCTTTGCTTGTAGTTCAGTTGGTAGGTTGGCATATATAGGACATATAATTAATTCGGCAATTTTAGTCCCTAAGCCTCTAGTTCGGTGCTTCAAGATTTCTTCAGCCGTTTCAATTTCTTCTTGACCAGTAAGAAATATCAATATATCTCCAGGAGGTTGAGTAACATGGATTTGAAGTGATGTGACAATGGCTGCATCTAAATAATCAGCTTCTGGGGCTTTTGTGAAGTGTATTTCAACCGGATACCTTCTCCCTGGAATCTTGAATATTGGGGCAGAATCAAAGTAATCACTGAACTTTTCTGCATCAAGTGTAGCACTTGATATCAGCAACTTGAGATCAGGCCGAAAGCGAGAAATATCCTGTCACAAAAATTATAATGTTAGATCTAGAAATCAAATTATTTATCTAATTAACCAGAGCATGTGCTTTAAATACATCCAGGTATAAGCAAAGACCATGCATTGATCAGTTATAGAAAGTAACCAGAGCATGTGCTTTAAATACATCCAGGTACTAAGTAAAGACCATGCATTGATCAGTTATAGAATATAACCAAAATAAAGAATCATTGCACAACAAGTTAGAACAAAAATAATGCATGTAATCAACATCAAATCAGTCTCCAAGCAAATAATTGCATAGATTGTATGCAAAAAAATGTCTTGAATGTCGCAATCAAAAGATAGTGATTGTTCAAGGAACAAAATTATATCATTTGCCATTCAACTCACTTGGATTATAAAGCAAAAAAGAAAAAATCAGTCTGACTTCTCACCTTTACTAATCCAAACAAAATATCAGTTGAGAGAGTTCTTTCATGAGCCTCATCCACCATCACAACACTACAATATTAGCAAACATAGTAAGAAAACAATCATAAAGCATCCAACCCTTGAATCCTAATCCAATATACGCTCACCTATAACTTGCCAGGTCAGGCTCACCAAGAAATTCTCTCAGTAACATTCCATCAGTCATATATTTCAGAATAGTCTTGTCTGATGTGCAATCCTCAAAACGGATGGAGTACCCAACCTTTAAAAAGAAAACTGAGTTACTTATAACTAATATTTGAAAAATTGAGCAGGGAAAAAGGAGATATGTATAATGTAACTCTTTATCAATGAAAACCTCATGCTTCCCATATAGTGTGTACATATTTGTACCATCTTTTAGGAAGTAAGAAATTTTAAAGAATCTAGCCATATTATAACCAACACAGAATCAAAAATTATAATATTGAAAAATGAAGATAGCCTACCTCGTGTCCTAATTTAACACCTAATTCTTGAGCAACTCGAGCAGACACACTCATAGCAGCAACACGACGTGGTTGAGTACATGCAATCTGTACAAAGTATAACAATTTTAAACCTTATTTCCAATGCCTACTGCATAGGAAAGGCATATAACTTCAGAAGATGGGGAGAAATACAACCATTTGCAACTGAATGACACGGTCATAAACCAACACACCATAAAACGTAATAAAGCTATTGGTTCCACAAATGACAAATCATAATTGCCAACAGCAAAGCAGAAATAAATAAAATGAAATATCAGCTAAGCAAACTAATATTGACTCGACAATATTTACCAATTGTAAAAATAAAAGTCGATATAACAAGGACATCAAATGAAATTCTTAAATGACTAAGCCTATTATATGAACATAAAAATTAAAAAATATATCAAAAAATCAAAACCACACCATTCCGTGTTTTGTATAGCCAGCTTCATGAAGATACTGAGGAATTTGTGTAGTCTTTCCAGAACCGGTTTCACCCACAATTACAAGCACCTATTTAAGGAAATTAATAAAGGTTAATTCAAATGAATATTCAATATTCAATTATATACCTGAAAATGTGATTAAAAAGGTAGTGGAATCAAACTAAGACAAAAGACAGTTCCATTGACAACAGAGATGAAATCCATTCCTCATAAAACAGAAGTCAGAACTGGCAGAATATTAAATGGGAAAAAAAGATTGAAAAGGGAGAGGTAACCATGCCTGATATTTCTCGACAGCTTTGAGCAATTCATCCCGATAAGCATAAATGGGTAATTTTTTCCTCTCCGCCTGAAAAAGGAAGTCAGAAAAGTGTGTAAAATAACATATATTTAATGAATTAATCTCGTCAGAAGATTGAGGATTCTAATCTTTAACATTAAAGCTTTTATTGGATGTGCGTGTATGAGAGGCTCTATATAAATGTGCACAACATAATATCGATTTTTGCTCAAAACTATGCACAAGCAAACGTCATGCACAGGCTGATATCAAATACATGCATGGTCATGCAAATTCAACATTGACCTCCAGAGACTAAAAGACTCCAAGAAGCTAACGCAGTAAGTAGGCAACACACATGGAGGCACTTGAGAAGAAGCACAAGACTTATGATGCATAGGTACGAGTACAGTACCCGATGCAGATACTGGTACTCCAACAGCATTATAAGGACTACTTTGGCCTTGTGTCTAGTTGATGTGTTAGAATGTTGAATATTAGCCATGATTCTCTTGGAATCAATGGAGAAATCTGAATTGCAATTGGTTGATTGTTAATTATACTAGATTAGATCTTATTTATAGATCTACTGTTCAATTAATCCAAATATACAAGGGATTTGCTTCATAATGCAGACATGGTTGAGGCTGAAGGTATCTCTACCCTACTTCTAGGCGGACGAGAGCTATTAAAGTCTGCAGGTTCATGAATGACCCTCAACCCAAAGATCATTTACTATTCCCCAACAAAATGACACTGTTAGTGGACCTATAATAGGCTACAGTTTTGATAAGGTCGGCCAGTTTATAAGCCAACCTTTTGATGACCACAGGAAAACGGTTAAATGCATTTTTGGATATAAAGGCCTCTGCATCCTCTCTTTTTTTGGGAAACCCGCTTTCTTCTCCCCTCTTATATTTAATACAGGTCAAACTTTATTTCCGTCTATACCCCTTGATTGTCTAACTAGCTATGTGTTACATTGACCATTCCCTCCTTGAGATATCAATTCCTCTTGATTCCCTTGCAATCAGTTGCATTAACCAGTCGCTCTCCGGGAGACTAGATCCGCTGCACTCCTTCCTAAAATACATATTATTCTATGTGGTTGCCTGGCAACCACAAAAGTAATTCAAAACTGATCCTCAAATCTCTATTCTCCTTCATTTTTTTATTTTAATATAGTAAAAAGTACTAAATATTTTCATTTCATTCATTATAACACTACTAAATATTTATGGAATGAAAATTGAGTCAAATAAAACGAATACATATTTATTTTTTAAAATGTAGATCAACTGGCAAGGCAGCGCCTGTCAAACCACTAACACTCAATAAAGTCATTATTAATCGAATACTGAAATGCTACCTGAAGCGCCTCTGATGCTGACTTTGCTTTGGACTTTTCAATTGAATCTTCCATCTCATCATAATCAAACTGTGAAGAAAATCTGGCTCAGAAACAAGAATAACGCTATTAAGTATCATGAGTCGAGTTCAGTCATTAAAATACCTTATCTCCATCCATCACTGATGCCTTGATAAAATCAATTTGGTCCTCGAACACATACCTAAATACATAAATTATAATGAAGTTTATGATCAGTAATGTGTGCAGTCAAAGATACATAATGAATCACCTTCAATGCTATACCTAAAGAATAAAAGCACACTGATTTAAGACTTAAGTGTCATCCAATAAGTAAAATAGAACCAGATTACATATCAAATTAGCGACGATTGATTTTAAATGAACAAACTTACTGGTAATCATCAGATGCTTGTTTTTTATTTTTGGAACCATACTTCAATGTGGCCTTCCCTGGAAGTTATTATCAAGAATGCACAAGTAAGAAAACATAGAAAAAGAACAGGAATTTATTTTTCAAAAGGATATATACTATAAGGAGCACAGTAATACAGAGATATTTACCAATTTGATGTTCCTCCCATGCCTCTTGTTCAGCAAATGGATTCATCTTTTCCTCAGCATGTGTATCCCTATAGATAAACAAAGTTAAAGATGTTCAATAAGGCAAGTACCTTTTGAAAATCCATGCCCACTCAATGGGATAAAAATCTGAGGGAATACATTATAAACGGTATCATGATAATAGCTCATATCCAACCCCTTTTCTTTTTCCTTTTATATTTTTTCAATTGTAGTGAAGATCATGTGGTAAGTCAATACCTGTAACGCTGCATGGCCACAGAAAATCTCTTTTCTTGATTAACGCCACCTTCCTGATCATAAGCATCCGGCATTCTATACTGAAATTCCAGACGAAAATGAGAGTTTAGCAGAGACACATATAGATGTGTATTTAAGTTGTTACCATCCCAAATGATCCCTTTGTCAAGGATCCTATCCCAATTTCAAAAAAAAAAAATTAGAGATTGCGATATCTTTATACATAACTCCATTGCAAATGAGAAGGATCGCCATATTATAAAACCTTTACGAGCCCCACATCAGACAATTTATGGCCTAAACATATGTTTATATGTCAGGGCAACCCTCATCATTACGAGCCAGTTTTATATGGTTCAGTTAGGGTCAACCACAATTCTTAAGATGGTATAGAGTTTGGTTCAAGATTCGTTGGGACACATGCTATCACGCTATCGGGCCATGAATCATTTATATCGACACACTAAGCCCATTAGTGTTTGGCATGAGCGAGTGTGTTAAGAGTCTCACATCGGACAATATGTGGCCTAAACATATGTGTATAAGTGGGGGCAAACCCCACCTTACAAGCCAGTTTTGTAGGTTTGCGTTAGACTCAACCACAATTCATAAGAAAAACCATAAAGATTCAGTAAGGCAGTAAAAAAGTAATCATCAAAGGAAATCAAAAGCATGACCAAATATATAATAAGAATGGTTAAATATGTCTTTAATCCCTATAAAATAACGACCATGCAAATTTAGTCCATATAAATATCTTATTTATGTTGAGCCCCTCTATTTAACAAAAAAATTATGTTCTGTCTATTGGCAGAGATTTAAAACAGTTTTTGTATTTAAAGTTGAAACTTGAAAGGTTGTCATTTTATAGGGACCCGCAACATATTTAACCCTAACAAGAACAATTGGCAAATAGCTTATCTTGACTGAATTAAAAATTCACTACATTTCAACAATAATTAACCATGAAAGAATAAAATAATTGATCCTGATCAAACACTCACTACTCATGAAATACAAACTTATTTATTACCTCATTCACATTGTCAGCCTCCTCCGACCGCTTCTTTATAAGTTCATATAACTCTTTCTTGTGCCTGATGAGAAATAGAAAACTTAACAAATAAAAACTTTTCCACTCTAAGGATACAAAAAACTTAGTGAACATAGAACTTTTTAAAACTCTGCATAATGATGGAATAGCTCTCATGTACAAATGAAGAATTTGCAAGTATATGTATACCTCTTATCTCCTAACAAACAGACATTAATTAAATAAGTAATAATGTAAAGAATTTGTGTCAAGCATGGTTATACAGTGAATAGCACACTTGTATTGATGTGAGGCTCTTAGAGCAATGGAAGATAGCATATATAATAGTGCATCTAGTTTGAGATATGACACGTACAAGACAAATATTATGATATATTTCATACTACTCAAAAATAACTGCATCCTCGTCTTAAAGACAAATATCGAGAACATTTAGTATCTTAGTGTTACTAAAAGAAGCAGAGAAAATGAAAAGTAGATAGGTAGAGGAAAAAGAAAAATCAGGCATCTTTGGTCAAGGTATCACAGGAAAATGAGTATTTTCTATGCCTCTTTGCATGAAAGAGAGACCAGTGTTGTCTATGGCAGATAGCAGTCTGTGGCACTGGCGGTGGCGGTGGCACTGGCAGAGAGCCAAAATCCTGTCATACCAGCCGCTTTGCAGCGCCGTGACGCTGTCATAGCGGACTATCGCAGAAAAACCCTTAATATCAGCCTATTTTTACCATTGCGACGAGCCCAAAAACTGCAACTGATATCCGTCATGGCTCAGCAATGGCCGATATTCGATAACAATGAGAGAAGAGGAAAATTATATCTAGAAACATCTAGCAAAGATATCCAACCTCAGGGCAGATGACGCACTAACAGAAAAACCAAAAACTCACTCCCATAACGTATTTATTTGGACTCTGGCACCATAAAAACAAATCTAAATATTTCAATATAGTTTAAAAATAAGAATTAAAGAAAGACTAGGGTAGCAAGGTTGGCCAAAGGATCTCATTTACATGATTTGCTTGACACTGCTTTTTATAGCGAAAACATTTTAAGGAAATAAGAATGTATCATAAAGTAACAAAAAAAATTAGAGAACTCAAAAAAACATCTAGTACCTTAGGTCACGCTGTTCCACTTCTGAAAGCTTCACACCTTCAAATAGATATTGCTCGTCTTCTATATCATCTCTGAAATAATCGTTCAAAAAGTTGTCAAATTCCACTAGAAGATTAAGGAAAAACAAGCATTTTAGCACATAACAGCTATGACTAAGAAACCAAATATTAATTTGTTCATTGACATAAAATAAGAACTGAAAACAACCTCAAGAAAAAAAACAAATGAAAGTAGAACCATACCTCAGTTCTTCTAATTTCTTTTCCTCCCTTTTCTTCAGGTATTCTTGCCTTGAAAACTTTCTGAAACAGCAAGAAAACAATAAGCAAAGTGACATGGTGCAACCATCATTAAGCCATCGAAAGCATATCCTCCTTAAAAATACAACTAAAAGAAAACTGAGCCTTAAGCACTACATGTTGTTTGTTATGGGAAAATGATGCCAGTGGGTAATATCATAAGCCAAAATTTCAACAAGTTCGTCTAAAGTCTTTTCCAAACCATGTCCTACTTGAATGTATAAATCAAAAACTTTTAAAATAAACTATGTGTGTGTGTTTGTTTTGAAATATTATTTATTTAGCAGTCATAAGAACCACATAATTCTGCCATTTCCTGGATAGTTAAGAAGAAATATATTTTTGGGGGATATTTAAGAGGTGAACTACTGAGCTACGTAGTACCAACACTTCACATTGAAGCCATATATATAAAACAGCAAACCTTAAAGAATGAATATCATCCTGCTCTGCAGCATTAGATCTTCGAACTGCTTCTTCTGTTAGAAGAAAGATTGAACCAAGAAAATGAAATCAATATCATGTCGATATAAAGGCACATTCGCACTTCTATGTGTGCATACTTGTAAGGCTACTAAGCTCAACAATCCAGTGGCATACATACCTTCTTCCTTTCGTGTTAATTTTTGTTCAGTCAACTGATAAAGAAACAATTCAAACAATTAGAATGCAGAAACAGAAAAGTTAAAAACAGGGAAAACGATATATACATATATAAATAAATGTATGCACTGAACAATGTAAAAAATGCCTCTAAAATATGCATTAGTAAACTTTAAATTATATTAAAGACTCTTACAAGTTCTTAAAATTTTGAGGAATGGATATGATCTAACATACATTTTAAAGCTGATAATAGCAATATCAAGAAAGTTTTCAGCACTAAGATACGGCTTATATCTAGGTAAGCCTAAAGCTAGAATAATTTGCATATTAACAGTAAAAAAACTTTAACGGGGGATGAGGCACTAAGAATGGAAATTAAAAGACTAATGTTCACGGACATTTTTACCCATTATTTTGAACAAATTTTCTTCTTTTATACAAAAGGAAGTGTTCATGTAGCTACTACAAAGATGCCAACTTAAGCATTATGGTACCAACCAAAAAAGCATTTTCATATCAGTAGTCTTCAAGTACAAGTGACCAAATAAATCTGACTATTAATGAGTACCTTCCGTGTTCCTGCAGCGTCTCTTTCTTTCATATGCTGCACTAATTCATCCTTCTCTCTTTGATCTTTCAACCTTTCTTCTTCCGACTGTTGGCAAATAGACAGGTAATTATAATTGACGAATATTAAAAAAATAATAAGAATGTTTTTACAAAACTGATTTTAAAAGAGCTCTAAAGAAAGAAGAATTACCAAAGGATCTCTTTGGCATGATCAACAAAAATTAAACCAATCCAAATTCTTTTTTTTCTTTTTGAGAGTTTTTTCTTTTTGAGAGCATAAATCTTATTAAAACAACAGCATAAATCTTTTTGAGAGTTTTTTCTTTTTGAGAGTTTAATCAAACAAGTGAATATAGTAGGATTTTCATCATCAGTAGCAGTTGCAAAACTATGTCATATATAAACACAGCTAGACATTAAAAAGAAATGATACCTCTGAACCACTATCTTCATCAGGGGAAGTTCTTCTCTTAACTTGTCTTTCCCCTTCTTTCCTTAAAATCTCCTGCATTGTGGCATTTGGTCAAAATAAGTCAAACCTTGTTAGGAGAAACTTTGGTCAGCAGCTTACCATGAGCATAAATATGAAAGTGAATCTAATAGGTTATGAACACTTTGCCTCATCATCCTGATCATCTTGAACTTCAGTTTTCTTCCTGAAACGTTTTTTACGGCTGTCTGGCTTTCTTGATGTAGAAGCAGTAGTTATCGTCGACTTATCGTCACCTCCATCGGTATGGTCATTGTCGATATCATCATCATCATCCTTCAAAATTGTGTAGGTCCCCTGCTTTCTCGCCAACATCGCAGCTTCTCTCTCTTGTTTTTGATATTGCTAATATAGAACACAAAAAGATCAATAACCAGCAGATAATAACCACTTCTATAAGAAAGGATTTGCTGGATATACACTATGAAAATGGCATTATATTCATTGTGCCTTGGATCAAAACTCACATTTAAGCCGGATGATTTACGAGGAACTCTTGAGAAAATTTCTTCCGCAAACCCACGAGTGTCTGTTGTTGAGATCCCAAACTCCACTAGCTTTCCCATTAAATCAGCTGGTGAAGTAGCTTGTTTGGCTGCAAAATCAAAGAGATTATAAAATATAGCACGTGAATCCCAACATATCATTTCCAAAATGACAATGTAGAATATATTTTTAGGGTGATAAAATGATTTTAGATGACATACATAGTCCAATCATGTACTGTACAACTGTGGGCTGAGAATATCCCAGTAGTGACATCAATTTGTCTGATACCCATGTCTTTAGATTGTCATCACCCGCCATTTTTACTGCAAGAAGTAAAATTAATCAGCATAATGTTGGATTATGAAGTCAGGGAGCATAAAAAGGGTGGATTAGACCATGATGTTAAAAAATGCTTCAGACCAAATAAAACTCAATCAGCAGTAGCAAATAGAACAAAGAATGTAAAACAGATCCAGTCACTGTAAGAGGTGTTAATGCAACAAAAAAAATACTTGTGAAATTTTCGTCCATAGAAATATTATCTGAAATCAACTTAATTCAATTAAAAACTGTTGTTTTGCTTCCATTGATATAAGGATGTAGTGGGGGGTAGGGATTTAATTAAATAATTTGTTTAGTTGAGACGACGGGCGAATAGTACGGGAGATAAGCCTTTCTTGGTTTGATTCATAGGAAAAGGGAAGTGAGTTTTTAACAGAGGAAGGGGTTAATTGACTTTTAATACCTTATTATAATTGTGTTACATTTTATGTATTGATATTTTAGTCACTGCATTTGAAATTTTATAAACTGGCCTTCTTCCCCTCCAAATCCCCCCAATATCAAAAAGAAAGCAAAATTAGGTCAAAAGGGATTCTGCTCCCTTCTCCTTCATTTTCATCTAACCATACACCCTAAAGGAAAAAGATGAAGAAGAAGAAGGCAGGGAAATAATGTTAAATACTTGCTAGATGTGGTGCACTTAGTTTGCTTCAGTCCCTGTTTGGACCAACTTAGCTTAATCTAGATATGATCCAAGTTTAATTTGTTTCATAGTCCTTTTTTATTTTTTCTCTAAGAGTTCAAACCCTTATATCCACACGTTTGTCTAGAGTTCATCTATTCTCCTTATCCTTGCTCTATAATCCAGTGAGAGTTGCGAATCAACAAAAAATGTTATAAGGAAACTCCATTCAGATGCTAAAGATTATTAGAAACATGGAAATTGAAGAAAACTCAAAGAGAGAGTAGATTCCATTTCTGTTTTGATATTTCTCAAATGATAAAGCTGGTTAACTTACTCAACTGAATGAGTATTTATAACTAGCTAGGACTAGCTGACTCAGCACGTATAGTTAGTTACAAGGTTAAGGTCTTGTTTGGCTATTGCCTAGACTGTTTTCTACGTTTGTATATATATAGTCAGTCAGTTTAGCAACTGATCTATTACAGACTAGAGACTTGGTCATTTGGTAAGCAGGGAAATCTGTTATCGTCCTAAATGGAAGGAGCTCACGTTAGTGTCAATATAGTGTCTAAGATCATTAGTCCAGGAATTTAAAGTGAGATGCCGAACAAAATAGATGGGAATACAAATACAACAAGACAAGCTTCTTAATCTACAACGACAACAACAACCCTATCCACTAAGTGGGATCGGCTAGATGATCAACTTTCGCCATAATGTTATATCCAAGATCATGCTCCTATCCAAATCATTAATCTCAAAATCTTACTTGATAACTTATCTTATAGCTTTCTAGGTCTTCCTCTTCCTCTAATTGTTTAGCTTCTCTCCATCTTATCTACTCTCCTTACCACCCTTCCTAAATCAATTCATATATTTATGTGCCTTTCATGTTTCTTCGTCCTTGGTGATCCTAATTATCATCATTGTCTTGCAAAACAACAAAACCACTCTATTTCTAGTCATATTGGTTCTCACAGATATCCTTCAAATTTCAAATGTAATTAACTTCCCTTAAATTTAAAGTTTCAGAAGCACGAAACCGATTAATCTAATATTACATATCAAATATCAACCAAGAAACTATAACTCCCCTACCAGAATTTACATAAAACGAATCAAATTACACTGTGTTGCACGGTGACGGTTCAATATTTTTCTTATCAAATGCTTATATTAAACCATCTCTCTGGTGTATTTTCTTTACCGGGAGCAGCTATCGCAGCCGCAAATTGCGCTGGAATGGCATTCTAGCGCGTGCAGGAGAAGAGGGGAAGGAAAATTGGGTAAAATTAAAGGAAGAAAGAAAAACCTGGAGTTTCGAACGGTTTATGGCGGCTTTCCTACCTACGACGACCGACTCCGGATACGTATTCCGGCGAGGTTTTCGTTTCCCGGCGAGGCGAGTTCAGTGACTTCAACTTGTTGTTTTGTTGGAGGTGCTGAGTTTTGTTGGGTTAGGGTTTTAATTTATAAAATATGTTCACTTATTTTTCTCGATCTGTTGGTTTGTATTTTATCTCAATTCTCAAGTACAAAAATATAGGTATTTTTTTAAGTCATCTCTTTTAAATTTGACTCAAAAACACAATCAATAGATAAAATTATTTTCCATTCGGTTTGATTTTGGATAACTAAATAAAAAATTTAATCCAATTTAATTTTTAGTGATTTAATTTTGGTTTTGTATTTAAATATTTAAATTATAAGTTATAAATATTTTTATTAATATTAATTAAGTTTATAAAAATACGATATAAAATATATTTAAATTTAACGATGATTAGGGTTTTGGACGGATTAAAAGCTCAATACGATCGACTCAATCCAACCAAAGTGATTTACCAGCTAGTGAACAAGTAAACCTTCACATTAAAAAGTTGTACAAAAGTGGGACCTCGTATTCATCTCAACGGTCATTTGCATCTTATGACAGATTAACCAATGACCGTTTTAACTGTCATCCATTTATAATTTTTTATTATTCACATCTGCACTTATTCCACCTCTCTCGTTGAATGAGTTAAGAGTAAGATTGTTAATTTTGCAAGTACTTCATCTTTGATCACCAGAGAATTCTACCATTGTACCGAAAGACCTTATACGGTGGTCATCTTCAACCTACTTTCATTTTATATTTCAATAAGGAATATTAGCGATGTATGTGAAAAATAGTCTTTTGATTCTCACGAATTATCCACCAATTTTGTCATATCTACCTAATTGTATTGTTATAACCTTCATGTTACCGCTTTTAATTATTATTAACTTCTTTGCAGTCGTTTCCTATTATTTTATCCAATGATAGTGAATAAGGAAACTCGATTTACAATTCACTGCAACATATTTCATGTGTCTGATATCCGATCTAGAATCTAAATGCTTTAAGATATTGTCTTATTAGTTCTTACTCTCAAGACATAAGAGTCACCCCAACATTAAAATGTACAAACTCTGGTTCTAATCACTTCAACTGTTGGAGTTTCGCTTTAGGTTCCAACTTCTCAACTGATTGGAGCATCCATTGGTTGCATATGTAATTGAATGATCATGTTGATGTTGGTGGCTGAGAATACTTATGTGCTTGATGTGATTGAATTGTGTTGAAATGATGTGAATGAGGTGTGTAATTATTGATGTTTACTTAGGCTATCATTACATACTTTTGCACCATTATATATTTCGAGTGTATTCTCACTTATTTGTTGTTTATGTGGTTTTGTACTCCTTCTTAGGATACATACGAGCAGGTAAATCAGTAGCTACTTAAAAACTGAAGGATGGAGTTGAGGTTGTTCTTCTTTTTCCTATTTTATGTGATATCTAGATTTCATTGCTCTGATATGTAACATTGGCGGGCGAACGTTATGTTTCATTATTTTTTATTTATTTGATGTTGTTGATGTGAGCATTAGAATTGTACTCGTTATGTCATATGTTGTTGAGTTACTTTAAGTGATTTATTTTTGCTGTGATGAGCCTATGTAAAAGCGAGAATTGTGAAGTCAAATTTACATTATTACATGATTTATCCAACTCGTGTTACGGAACAGGTATTTATTATGTTTATATGACACCATATGTGTTTAGTTATATTAAATTTGTACTATTTTATGTTGGGGTTGTGAGGGTGTTACATAATGGTATCATAGTAGGTCGGTACATTCTGTCAGGTTTTTGACATGTTGTTTATTCCCTTGTATGTGACATGTGTGTGTAATGTTGATGTGTTGTTTCTTCTAATGTCTATTTGTTGGTGTGCATAATATGGCTGGAAGAAACAACCAAGCGGTTGCTGATGCTTTTGAGTCAATGGCTCGGGCGCTACAGAGTCGGCATAATAAGGCTAGTGATGAGTTATGTGGATTTGAGAAAAATTCAAAGAAACAACCTGCCGACTTTCAATGGCATATATGGTTCAGATGGTACGCAAGCATGGCTCAGAGAGGTTGAGAAAAAATTTCAAATGATGGCATGCACTGAAGTTCAGAAGGTGCAGTTTAGTACTCACATTTTGTCAGAAGAGGCAGAAGACTGGTGGAATAATGCACGGAGAGATTGGAGGTTGTTGGTACTGAGATTACTTGGTCGTGTTTCGATTCATTTTCTAAAGAAGTACTTTCCTTGGGATGCGCGCAGTAAGAAAGAAATCGAGTTCCTTGAGCTAAAATAGTGAAATATGATGGTTGCTAAGTATGTTGATAAGTTCGAAGAGCTAGTGAAGTTTTGTCCACACTACAATGGTATGGTTGTTGAGGGATTTAAGTGCATCAAGTTTGAAAGTGGATTGCATCTTGAGACCGGGTAAGGTATTAGTTATTAGGAGATTCTTCGATTTCCTATGTTGGTGAGCACGTGTAGGATATATGATGAAGTCAATAGAGCCCGATCTGCTCACTAAAAGAGTCTGAGTGATAAGAAAGGGAAGAATCAGTATCATGGGAAACTATATAGTGCTCCAGCTGACAGAGGAAAGTAGAGGGTTCAAATGAGAAAATGCCAAGTGGGGGAGAGGCTCCCGATTCTATCAAGTGTTTCAAGTGTGACGAGTTGGGCCACCGTGCTAATCAATGTAAGAATAAAGTTTTGAGGTGCTTCAAGTGTGGAAAGACAGGTCACCATATTACAAATTGCAAGAATAATGGGCCGACTTGTTATAATTGCGGCGAACAGGGTCACATTAGTACTAATTATTAGAAGCCAAAGAAGGCTCATTTTAGAGGGAAAGTTTTTGCTTTGACTAGGTCAGAGACTACTGCCTCAGACAGATTGATTTGAGGTACGTGTTTTATTTATGGTATTCTGTTGATTGCTATTATTCACACGGGTGCAACGTATTCTTTTGTTTCACTTGATTGTGTTGAGAGGTTGGGTTTAAATTTGTCTACTATGGTTGGAAGTATGGTTATTGATACCCCAACTTATGGTTTAGCGACTACTTTGTGGGTGTGTCTGAAGTGTCTGCTGACGATCTCCGGTAAGATTTTTAGGATGGACTTTGTTTGTCTACCATTGAATCAAATCGATGTTATCCTAGGAATGAATAGGTTGGAGTTCAACCATGTTCGTATCAATTGTTTCGACAAGTCATTGTCATTTCCAGAGTGTGATGCAAGTGATGAGTTGTTTATGTCTACTAAGCAAATGGATGAGTTCATGAAGGATGATATCAAAATGTTCATGGTATTAGCCTCTATGAAGGCTGAAAAAAACAAAGTTGTAATTGGTGAATTACTTGTGGTGTGAGATTTTTCAGAAGTTTTCTCGGATGATATCAATGATTTTCCACCAGAGCGCGAGGTTGAGTTTACCATAGACTTAGTACATGGTACTAGTCCTGTTTCGACGGCTCCTTATAGGATGTTTACTTCAGAGTTGAGTGAGCTGAAGAAGCAATTGGAATAGTTACTTGAGAAGAAGTTTGTTCAACCAAGTGTTTCATCATGGGGAATGTCAATGTTGTTAGTTAAGAAGAAATATGATAGCATGAGATTGTGTGTTGATTATCTATACACTACGCCAAAAACTGGAATAGACAGTGAGGGCGCTTTATTACAAAAGCGCACTCTAAAGTGAAGAGAAAAAATAAGGAGCATACTATTGGAATAGACAGCGCACTTTAGAGGGCGCTTTTGTAACAAAGCGCACTCTAAAGTGAAGCGAAAAAATAATGAGGAAATGGAGGGACACCAATAGAGGACGCTTTATTGAAAGCGCCCTCTAAGGGTAACCTTAGAGGGCGCTTTTAAAAAAGCGCTCTCTATGTCCATGTACATTTCCAGTTTATAAGGCGCTTTTGGAAAGCCTTAGAGAGCGCTTTTAGAAGCGCCCTCTTAGGCCCCCTTTAGAGGGCGCTTTTGTAACAAAGCGCCCTCTAAAGTGAAGCCAAAAAAAAAATAATGAGGAAATGGAGGGACAACAATAGAGGGGGCTTTAGTGAAAGCGCCCTCTAAGGTTACCCTTAGAGGGCGTTTTTAAAAAAGCGCTCTCTAAGTCCATGTACATTTCCAATTTAGAAGGCGCTTTTGGAAAGCCTTAGAGAGCGCTTTCAGAAGCGCCCTCTTAGGCCCCCTTTAGATGGCGCTTTTTTTACAAAAGCGCCCTCTAAGGTCCCCTTTAGTAAACATTAAAATTATAACATATACTGCATGTCTCTTTATTTTCCCTCTCTATAAGCTATTTCGTTTACGTAACTGGGTTTTCTCTCTACTGCGATTACTCTCGTCCTCCGTTCGTTCTCCCTCCCTCACCGTCATCGTCGCCGTCGCCTTTTTCTGCTGCTGCGTTCACGTTCACTGAGTTATCTGCGTCCACCGTCACTGTTCACTTTCTTCTCCATCGTTACCGTCACCTTGAAGGTATTTCTCTTCTCCATCGTTACCGTTCACTTTCTTCATGTGTTTGATTAGGGCATTTTCTAAACTTAGTTTTACATTTTGTGCATTATGTTGATTAATGTTGTTTAGGGCAAACTGAGTTTTTTATTTCTGATTGAAAACTGATATCATTTGAAGTGTGTTTGAGCTTGTGCTTGGAAGTTTGATGATTATGGATGCAAGTTTGTTCATGTTCCAAACACCATAAGTTTGCATTGGTCTTTTGCATGCAGTAGGTGTGTGTGAGTTTGTATTCAATAATGATTAAAAAAAAGAGTTTAGATTGTTGTAACATGAGAGAAATGGAAGGTATATGAATGTGTTCACGTATTGAATCATTGTCTTACTTGGGTCTTATTGAATCATTTCTATATTACAGATAAAATGGCTAACCAAGACAATACCCATGACGCGAATGGATCACGTAACAATGTTGAAAAAGAAATCAAACGAGGATTGACTGTTATGAAGTCAATTATTTGTGCAAGAGACAAGGGTGTAAAATTTGAAGTACATTGGAGTGCTGAAGACCAACTAATTGAGCCTAACGGTTCAATGTTGGCAAGTTACATTGGTTTCCTTGTTCGACAACATATTCCGATTACATGTGATAATTGGAGAAGTCCGGACTTGAAGGTTGGCAAAGAAAAAATATGGTCCGAGATACAGGTACTTACCATATATTGTTATATGTTTTTTTTGTTGACTATTTGTTGACCATATATTGTTATAATATTACTTTATAATAACACACTCCATGTGTATGTTTTTTAGAGATCCTTTCACATCGATGAAAGCCGGCAAAAATATTGTATTCAATTGGCCGGAAAAAGACTCCGAGGATTTCGATCCTTTTTGTCCAACAAATTTCTCAAGGATGAGGAAGGAAAATTTGTTGAAGCAGAACGGCCAATGAAGTATGCCGAGATTATTTCAGCCGATGAATGGGATAACTTTGTCGCCAAACGAAGAAACGAAAAATTCCATGTAATGTCTATTAATTATGGTATTATACAATTGTTAAGTTACTTGGTTCTAATATGCCTTAAACTTTTTTATCCAGGAAGTAAGCGACAAAAATCGGAAAAGGGCATCAAAACCCGCGTATCCGTACAAAAAAGGGCGTACGGGATATGCACGGTTACAACAAAGAATTGTGAGTATATTCAAATGCTATGAGCTTATACATTGTCACAATATGTTATAATTGATGATCTTATAATCTAATTCAATGTGTAGCTAGCCGAGGAGAAAAGTGACGCAACATCTCTTCCGGAGCATGTATTATGGAAGGCTGCTCGGGTTGGGAAGGATGGGGTTGTCGTTGAAGCGGTCCAAAATGTTTATGACGAATGTGTAAGTATATGTAACATTATTTCTTTAATTATATCGAAAATTTTGTTAGACATATAATTCATTTTTAATCTCCTCTAATAATATTTCAGGAGACTTTATCCCAAACCTTACCTTCAACCGAGGTCCAGGATTGCAGGAGCGTACTTAGTCGAGTACTAAATGTTCCTGAGTATTCCGGTCGTGTGAGGGGTAAGGGTTTTGGTGTGACTCCGTCGTCATTTTATAAAAAACCAAAAACAAAAAATCCTACCAACAAAGAGGTGATGGAGACCTTGGCGGAGTTAAGGGCACAAGTACTCCAACTGCAAAACGAGAATGCAAGGTATAGAGAGGAAAGGTGCGCCTCCGAGGCAAAAGATACTAGTGACCGAGCTAGTATCAATTGTCAACCGAAATTTCCCGAGGTAATTATATATGTTATTATGAAATTAAAATAGCACTTTTTTACTTGACACATATACACGTTAACAATAACATTTATTATTGGTTTAGGGCATTTCACCTTGTCAGCTGTATCTATCGTCACCAACTTATCGCATGGTTGGCAAGGGAAAAGTGCACAACACTTCGGGTGAATTACTTCACCATAATCCCCTCCCGGTGGGATATATGAAAGTTTCGGTTGACCTTGTATTAGATACCGACGCGCTTCTACCATTACCTGACGTTGTTTCAGAGACAACGTTGATGCGAGAAGCAGTCGGATCCTTTGTTGGATGGCCGTCAGATCTAATTTTCCCAGATGCCGAGGTATATATGTTCTAAATGATTATGAATCTTTAGTATTCACATTTCAATTCAGCTACAATTATGATATTTAATCAATCCTTATTACATGGTAATGTTAGACTCCTACAAGACCCACGCATAAAGCTGGTAAAGGGATTTCAAGACGCATCGAGTCGGTTGCATCTCTAAAAGAGGTACAAATATATATACCTATTGAATTATATACGCAACGATTCTGTTGCATCACAAAAAGTCATGATTTAATTTATATGAATTTTTAGGTTCCCGGTCGAAAGTTGAAAAAAGCTGGTAACGATATTCCTCCAACGACGTCCGGGACAAAATCTCAAATTATGATGCGTCTTGAGAAAATGGTGGATGAGTCTGATATTATGCACGGGGCCATTCGTAGTATAGATTTTGATGAAGGTGTTTTCGGAGCTGCTCATTTCGAAATAATTGCAAAGGAGGACATGCAACAACTTTTTGAACACGACGAATTGGGCATCGCTGTCATTCATACATACATATGGTACTCCGATCAATCTATAATTTACTTAGTTGAACAATTTATTTACACATTTCAATGAGTAGTCTAATGTTTATTATGTTTCTATTTAAGGTATATGTATGTAACATTGATGCGGGGAACTGAATTGTGTAACCGTTTCAATTTTGTTGCTGCTTCCCGTATCAACGCAACGTTAATAACGAAAAATCCAACATCCGTAAAGAATGATCTAGTCGATAGATTCATGGCGGCCGGCGATAATACTACACCCAGTTTGTATTTTTTACCGTTTAATTCTGGCAACGGGTTAGATTTTCTTTCTAATAATTTCATTCTAATCTATGTATATCTTTTATGTAGAAAATTTTCATTCATCTAAATTTTTGTTTTATTTTACAGTGGTCACTGGGTGTTGGTTGCTATGGATCTTTCGAGACTAATAGTGTATTATCTCGATTCGTTATCGGGTGATTGGAGTAAATATCTGAGTATGAAGAAGACGGTTGACGCGTAAGTGAAATTCCCCTAAATATTCGTGTGTATTTGTATATTTAATTATGTCTGTCAGATTGATCTCAATATACGTTTTTATTTTGTTAGGGCAATAATAAAATTTAGATCGAAAAAGAATTATCGTAATAGGAAGGACATTACCTGGATCAGAGTTCAGGTATATATTAAGTATCTTATTTTTGCTTATAATAGTGTTTGTTTTTTTGCTTATAATAGTGTTTGTAAGAAATTAACTATATATATATTGTTTGTTTTTCTGTGTAGTGTCCTCAGCAAAATAATTCGGTCGATTGTGGATTTTTTGTATTGAGATTTATGAGAGATATCATTGCGTTGAATCGTATAGACATCCCAAAAATGGTATGGAATAATAACTTAGGGTTTATTTTAATATTATCGGATATTTCATCTAATTTGTTACTAAATCATGAATATGTTTTATTCTCTTAATTGTAGTACTTTGAGGAATACAAATCTTACTCAAGAGCTCATTTGGATGAAATGAAAGATGAATTGTGTCAATTCATTGTTGATCAAAGAATCATATAGCTAGGTTGTATATTGTTGTACATATATGTATGGAATGTTGTTGTTGTATGCTGTTGTTGTATATATGTTGTATATTGTTGTTGTACTTTTACTAAATCATGAATATGTTGTTGTATATTGTTGATCAAAGAATCATATATTAATGTTGTATATATGGAGGATTAATGTTGTATATATCAATGGATTAATGGTGTATAACATTGGATTAAAGGATGAAATCAATATGAATTTTACACTTTTGCAGCATGCGAACAGGTTACCAATTAAATATCCACTGTTTTTCAAACAATTTTTTTTAAAATAACTAACACTTTAGAGGGCGCTTTCTGTAGGAAGCGCCCTCTAAACACTTTACATTGACAACTTTAGAGGGCGCTTTGTCCAGAAAGCGCCCTCTAAACACTTTACATTGACAACTTTAGAGGACGCTTTTTCCTGAAAGCGCCCTCTAAACACTTTACATTGACAACTTTAGAGGGCGCTTTTTCCAGAAAGCGCCCTCTAAGGTGTCCCTTTATGGACCACTCCAGAGGGCGCTTTTTTCTGAAAGCGCACTATAATGTGGCCCTTAAAGGGCCACTTTAGACAGCGTTTTCTCCAGGAAAACAAAGCGCTGTCTTTACCTATGCCAGCGCCACTTTAGAGGGCGCTTAAAAGCGCTGTTATAGGCCAAAATAAGCGCCCTCTTTTCCCTTATTTGGCGTAGTGATAGCTGAACAATGTTACTATCAAGAATAAGTATCCACTTCTGAGGATTGACTACTTGATGGATCAGTTGGTTGGTGCGTGTGTATTCAGTAAAATTGATTTACGATCGAGTTATCATCAAATTCGTGTGAAACCAGAAGATATTCCGAAGACTGCATTCATAAAGAAGTATGGTCATTATGAGTACTCGGTAATGTCGTTTGGAGTGTCTGGAGTGTTCATGGAGTACATGAATAGAATGTTTCATCCATACTTATATCAATTTCTAGTTGTGTTCATCGATGACATTATGATATATTCAAGGTCCAATGAAGAGCATGTAGATCATCTGAGGGTTGTGTTGTAGACTTTACAAGAGAAAAAGTTGTATGCAAAGTTATCCAAGTGTGAGTTCTGGTTGAAGGAAGTGAGTTTCCTTGGTCATGTGATCTCTAATGGTGATATTGTCGTTGATCTGTCAAAGATATACTGAATGTTGCAATGGGAAACTCCGAAGTTTGTTATTGAGATCAAAAGTTTTATTGGTTTGGCGATTTACTATAAAAGGTTTATCAAAGGATTTTCGAAGTTAGTATTGCCTTTAATGCAATTAACTCGAAAGGGTCAAACTTATATTTAGGATGTGCATTGTTATGAGAGTTTTCAAGAACTCAAGAAGAAGTTGACGTCTTCTCCATTTTTGATTTTGTTGAATCCCAATGAATCCTTTGTTGTTTATTATGATGCTTCAAAGATGGATCTAGGAGGCATCATGATGCAGAATAGTCAGGTCGTGGCTTATGCTTCTAGACAATTGAAGGTCCATAAAAGGAATTATCCTACACATGATCTAGAGTTGGCGACTGTGGTGCTTATGTTGAAAAATTGGAGGCATTGTCTGTTTGGTTCCAGATTTGAAGTGTTTAATGACCACAAGAATTTGAAGTATTTATTCGATCATAAGAGTTAAATATGAGGCAGAGGAAATGGCTTGAATTTTTGAACGATTATGATTTTGGCTTGAATTACCATCATAGTAAATTCAATGTTGTATCTAAAACAAAACATCAAACATTATATCTAAAACAAAACATCCAACGTTAGAAACACAAATAAACACATTGGTTATGACCCCAAACACTACTTTAATACTTCTTATTTACACCTACAACCTTAACCTACCTGTAGAAATTACAAAACAACAAGTTTTATCATGCACCCTTCTTTTCTGATATATGAAATTAAAAAAAGAAAAGCATGATGCCAAAATCTACTAAAAAAATATCCACTCCCATTTTTTCTAGGTGCTCTTTCCTCTTTTATTTTCCTTTACATCAAATTTATGGTTTCTCACGCTATCAATTTCTTCATTACCTCCACCAACATAATATTCAAGCGGACCCAATAATCAACGAAAAAAAGTTAAGAAAAATCGTTCAGTTCCAAGGATGTTGAACTCCATAAAAGATAAAAATACATAGTTAAATAACACTTACCACACAGTTAAATATTATGGGTTATAATTTATTAATTCGAGTCATAGCTAAACTTTTTTTAGTATATCTATGCCAAAAGAAGTAAAATCCAATCACATGTGGTATAGTGACCAGTTAACTTCAACTAAAGTCTAACCCCCTACTTAAGCATTACCAATTCTAAAGTTCATATCAGACCAAATGAAATTGAAAAAAAAATAAAAATAAAATCATTTAAATGGAAAAAGGAGTTGGTACAAAAGGAAACATATCCAGATTCAACGGAGACCTTTCATCGAACACGTCGCCATTTGAACTACAAAAATACCTAACATAACTAAGTAAGAGCTCATGTCATAATTAATCATGAATATATCAATATTCTCAATAGCAGATTGTTCAAATTTCTATACATAACCTCTAATGTATTCTCATACTATTTACATGGTTATATGATATATATATATATATATATATATATATATATATATATATATATATATATATATATATATATATATATATATATATATATATATATATATATATATATTGTATCTATGTCTGCTGCTCTTTGGCATTGCAAACATGATAAATGTTTTCATCTTTACCTCTTTAACTACTGTGGGAAAATTCAAATGGACCCAAGAATCAACGAAAAAAAGTTAAGAAAAATATTTCATTGCCAAATATGTTGAACTCCATAAAAGATAAAAGATACCTAGTCAAAGAACACTTACCACACAGTTAAATATCGTGAATTATAATTTATTAATTCTAGTCCAAGCTAAACTATTTAGTATACCTATGCCAAAAGAAGTAAAATCCCAACACATGTAATAGAGTGACCAGTTATCTTCAACTAAAGTCTAATTCAGTACTTAAGCATTACCAATTCTAAAGTTCATATCAGACCAAATGATATTGAAAAAACACAAATCATTTAAATGTAAAAAGAAGTTGGTACAAAAGGAAACATATACATATTATTTACCTTACAAAAATGGGAAGAATTTGGCGGAGACCTTTCACCGAACACGTCTCCATTTGAACTGCAAAAATACCCAACATAACTAAGTAAGAGCTCATATCATAGTTAATCATTAATATATCATTATTCTCAATAACATTTTTTTCAAATTCCTCTACACAACCTCTAATTTATTCTCATACTATTGATATTGTTATATGATATATATTGTATTTATGTCTGCTACTCTTTGGCATTGCAAACATGATAAATGTTTTCATTTTTACCTCTTTAACTGTTGCAGGAAAATGAACAATAACTCGGGAATACACACACAATCGTTCTTCCATGGCTTCTTCAAATGTTAACCCATTCTCACTTGTTGTTGATGATGTTAGTTCTGCTATCATCCTACATAATTGGAAGTGCAAATATCAGTTAGTTAAGTTTTGCTTATTGTTTTTTAACCAATCAAACGATGATTGGCAGATAAGCATATTGATTTCGAGATAATGAGAATAACAAAGCTTACTTCATAATGGAATTACTTTTCTATAATACCAATAGAAACCCCTATATGACGTGCTCCAACAAGCATTACAAAACAAATCCATATGAGTTTTTCTAATATCTGCTTTTGAAATGCTTCCTTCTCCAGAACCTGACTTTTAACACAGATCAACACATGATATCGTTAAAATATGTTTATATTTAAGAAACGAAAATAAGAAAACCTTGCAAGTGGTAAGACATCGAGAATTAAATATGAATACTACCTTGCAAGAGAGGCGTCCATCTAGCAATCTTTCAAAAATAGTCAAATACCATTTGCCATAAACAATTATCAATCATTCAGGATTGGTATCGGTCTTACCATCAATATGGGGCTCTCTAAGTTTTGACACTACAAAATATGCTAACACTTATTGTGTTGATTTGTGTGCGATGAAGCAAAACACATAAGCAAAAACAAAAATGAATTCGGCAAAGACCTTTCATCAAACAAGTGGTAAGTGCCATACCCCATAATTTCTCCTACTTTTTTTCATTTCGTCTAGACCATGGCTCATTCCAGATGCATATTCACATGCCCTACTCATCCATCATAAGACATTCATTTATAATTTCATTTTTTAAACAAGCATCATTGACTCAAAGGTTTGTTATTTATGACACAAGTGTTTGAATCATGACAAATTCCTTGGCAAGCTCCATGGGTCAAGGTTCTTGTCTAATGGGTTCTTGAGAATTAAACCTATGGGTTTGTATTACACTAAATTTGGGGTGCTCATCTCTTGGAGTAAAATCTTTGTAGAATCCTAATCTTTGGCCCAGGTTTTGATCATTATTGACTACGTCATGGCATTTGAGTTAATTATTGATTGCAAGTTTGACTTTGTTAAAATCAACCATGAGAAATTGACTTTGACTGACTAATCTCTTTATAAGCTTGTTCAATACACTAGTTCATTGGTTATTTGGTTTGGATTCAAGATAAGGCATTACAGCTCAAAATTCATACAAGATGCAAGATTCATGTCTAAATTCAATCGAGTTTCAAATTCAGTTCAAACATTCAAAAAAGGCAAAGTTAGAGGGAAAAACATGTTACTTGAAACACAAGTTACACACATTAATTCATTTCAAAAGACCATTTCATTATAAAAATATTCAACATTCCAATACAATAAGTCTAAAATCAAAATTACACAATTTTTGCATCATTTGACCTAGAGTTTACTTTTTGGTCAAACAATTGACCAAAGTCAACCACCTAAACACAAACACTATCTTACTTTTTCCTTCATTTATAATCCATCAAGCGCTTCATAATTCTTGATGTTTCATATGCCATGACCGGTCATTGATCCATGTTCCCATGCACCTTGCCATGCCCAGTCCCTTCTTATTATGTTTGTATTCCAGCCCTGCAAACCATGCATAAACACACGTAACCATTATGATTCATGCATAGCCATATGAAAAACAAGATTACTAAGCTTAATTCATCAACTTATAAAACATTGCATCATGACACACAAAGAAAACTACCAACATTTCACATTGCACAAATACATCAAGCATACCATTATACAAAAACACAAACTTCCATAACAATCCCTAATTCATTCATAGCATGCCATCAGTTCAAAAGTCATGTCAATGCCATCCTAATACATAACACCAATTCAATTTCAATATAACTATATACCAACTAGTTAACAAGTTTACTTAATAATTATTAACATCAATACTTCACCAACTGTCATAATAAAATCCATGACCAAATTAACCTCACTAACTTTCAGCACCATCAACATCTAAATAATCTAACAGTTCACAACAGTGGCTATTTGTTCATTAACATCATTCAAAGTTCCAATTCAAAGTCACAACTAATTAACTAATCCTAATACTCATACTAACCTCCATGTTACTATTCTCAACATTCAAAACAGAATTCCAATTCCAATTTTATTTTGAATCATTTGACTAACATAATATTCATCAAGAGTTCAGATTTTAATCCATTACATTGCAACATTTTTTCACTTTAACAGTCAGCTACACACCAAACACTAACCAACTTAACTAACCTAATTCAAACTAACACAAGCTCTTAAGTTTTTTTTACAACAAATTGATTCCATCATTTAACACTTCAATAACTCACATTTCATTATCCAAAAACAATTCAAAGATTCACTAACAGTTGCAATGTAGTTTAACATATAATAGTTATCATTTCCAAAACATATTTACTACTCTAACAATATCAATTACATTGAATTAACATAACAACTTAAGTAAATCATTCCAAACCAGTACAATCAAAGCACGACCATCATATCAATTCATTCACATAGTATGATATCAATTCAATATAATCAACAATCTCGTTTCATTAACAAGACAATAACAACTCAGCTCATGACTCCAATTTCAAAACAAACTCTCACAATTCAACTAACCCACTTTAACACTTTCTAACGATTTGACCAATTAACAAGTTCAATTAAAATTTATTAACATCCTAGCTAACTTACTTGACTTAAGCAACTTAGCATAATTCTAACACAACATTCACAAAGCATACTAACTCTTTTCACTTAACATTTCAAATGAACTATCTCACTCCAATTCAAACTTACTAACTGTAGTACCCCAAAATTTTCCCTCCATTTCTTTCCCATCTCCATCCAACTGATGGATCAAATGCATACATTGATAATTCATGCATAAGCATTATTCATGCATTGATGGATCATTATAGATCCCAAATGCTTGACTTGTGTGTCAACTTGACAACTAGGGCTTTGAGCTACACCAAAGCCCATGGATCTTCAAAACCCTAATTTCTTGATGATAGAGGTATGGGGAATCTTCAAGCAGTCCTCATGGCATGCTAACCCTAATGCTTGAGGATATGGTCGTGAAGCTTTAGATTGGTTTGTAAAGCATCTTGATTTATTCAAAGATCTTGACATACCTCAGATCATCATAACCAAGGAAGATTAGATCTAAAGATAACTTGTAACTTGACTTTTCATCTGGATGGTCTTTGTAACACCCCTTTTTCTACCCCAAATTATTTAGCATATAATCAGAGTAAATAAGCAAGCATATAAGGAAAAGGGCGTCACATCGACGTTTTCGAAACTTAAAACTTTCAAAAACCAACAATACACCTGGTCATTCAAAATAACACATTTCACTCATCATGAATATTCAAGCAATATGCGTTCGCAGCGGAAAATAAAGAATACTCATGTATTTCATAATATGATCCATGTCCCATACCATGATCATCTCTCAATAATCACTTCAATTAAAATAAAACAATTACTGACATAAAGCATATCAAAATAAGATATGAGTTCCATACCACTAGTCTACCCAGTGTTACATGACCAAAGCATTGACTCATTACCTAATTTCAAACTAAATACGGAAAACTCTCCAGCTAATCTTGAGCGAGCTACCGTCCACCTACTCCAACAATACTACTCTGTAGTATCTGCACGATACCCATGTAAAGGTAACATTCCAACAGAAAGGGTGAGAATTCAAATCATTATGAAATAGCATAATAGGCACAATGAATTAAAACACAATTTAAGAATTCATCACACTTGGTATAATCACGTCAATAACATTAACCAACAATCATCTCACATATTTCAAACGTACATCGCATCCACATCAATACATGCATTCAATGATCACATAACTATAGACGACTCCATGCAAGACAATGTGACTCCATGCATGTGGTACCTCAGTGTGAACTCAAAGTTTCATCGCTTTCCGATTCAATATCTAGAATCCAAGCCACGCTTCCGATCCGGACAAGACCAAAACCCTACGTCTGTTTCCAATGAAGGATCACCGCTTAATACTACGCCTAATCCCAATTAAGGATTAACGTCTGCTACGTCTGTTTCCAATGAAGGATCACCGCTTAATACTACGCCTAATCCCAATTAAGGATTAACGTCTGCTACGTCTGTTTCCAATGAAGGATCACCGCTTAACCACTTCCACAATGAAGTCAACCATGATATGAATGAATGCACACATACCAACACATATGTAATTAAGACCATTTATATACCGTCTTAACATCCCACATATCACCATGACTCACAATTGGTACATATACACATTCATCACAACACATCAATTACGATTACATATACACATCCATAACCATAAATCATTCACAATTCAATAAATGGTATACATACACATTCATACAATATATTATTCACCAATATAGGCCAATCATCAAATATGTACACATAGATTTTATTCCAAAACGCACACAACATTTAAATATCAATTTTTCACTTTTCAAACAGTGTTAACCGGTTAACGCCCTGGGTTAATCGGTTAACGCAAAACAGAATGCGCTTCTTGGCAATTTTTAACAGTGTTAACCGGTTAACGCCCTGGGTTAACCGGTTAACGCAAGACAGACTGCAATTTTTTTCAATATTATAACAGTGTTAACCGGTTAACGCCCTGGGTTAACCGGTTAACGCAAAACAGAATGCTGTTCCTGCGCTAACACGAAACAGAATGCAGATTTCCCCGCATTTTTCATCGTTGGAGGACTTCCGGACCTCCGATTTCGATTCCGTAAAAAGCTACACGTTCAGAAAATTATGACTCATCAAATTATATATTCATTCACAGTTTTAGCATAATTTAATCATCACAATTCAAGAGTATTTATCAAGACCTAATAATTCCAAACCATGCCAATTAAGGATTTCAACCTAAAACATGTTCCTACCCATTGACCCAATCATACTAACCCATAATGATAAGGATTTCCCCCCTTACCTTGTCAATTTGATGGAAACCTTGACTCCTCTCGTTTTTCCTCTCCTCTTTCTCTATTGCTTTCAGTGCTCAAGTGAATTCTAATTCTCACTTCCTTCACTCTTACTATTTATAATAGTATTCTAGTTGGGCTTAAATCATCTAATTTAATCACTAGGCCCAATAATACCTAATATTTAAATACCTCTATTTAAATTTAAATAATTAACCACTCACTATGCAACCAAGTTAATTAATTAATTCAATTAGTTAATTATTTCTCATATCCACTAGATAATGAATTAATACATCAATTAATTAATTAACACTCCACATAATTAAATTAAATTATAATAATAAAAGTATAATAATTCAATACTAAAAAAAATGGGTTGTTACAGTCTTCAAAACTCTAATTTCACCCAATTCATCGCCCATTGTGTGCTTGCCATTCTTGCTTAGTTATTGTCCCTCATAAACCCTTATATTGGGTTTATTCATTTTGATTTTGGTTTGGTTTTATCCATCTGTGCTTAAGGCCATTGGTCCTAGCCCAAGTCTTTAGTCCTATGAATTTCCATCCTCTGCTTATATCCCATGGCACTTCATTTGTACATTTCAAATGCCTAGCCTTTGATTTGATTGGTTTCATCTGGTGGAGTCCATCCAAGTCCATTTCATGACATTTTCAATGCTTAGTGTTTGGTCCATGGATATTTGGTTCATGTTCATCATTGTCTATGCAAGTCAAGTTGTTTCATGTTATTGCTTTATTCAAGTCATTCATGTTCATCCAAAGTCATATTCTCAGTTCACTTCAATCATGTCCATTCAAGATCAAATCAAAGCCAATTTCAATCCATTTACTAGGCAATACCTTCAAGGTTCATGTCAATTCAAATGCCCAATTCAATTCATTTCATTCATAAACACCAATGTCCGTTCAAATAACTATCCATAGTCCATTGTAATGCTCATTACATCCAAAAAAGAACAAAAATTACATGTTGACCAAATATTGACTTTGGTCAACAGTTGACTTTTTGGTCAACTTTGACCAAAGTCAACCCAAATTCCTTTCCATCCTAAAACCCTAAAAGTTCACATCCTAGTCATAATCCCATCTTCCAAATTTGTGTTGATATTTGTTTGGCTTCTTGTGCATGATTCCTTCCAAGTCCATTTGATATTTGGCATCATACCTCTTGTTCATCCCATGTGCATAAAGCCCACAAGAACATAAAATAAAGTCAGACCAAGAAATCAAAATGGCAAAATGCAGAAATCCAACAATACACATGAATGCGTGCATAACAAACCATGAAGCTATGGTGAAAACCATGGTCTTGCCACTTGTTTTTTCTAAGTCAAAATGTAGAACATAATAAGTCATGAAGTGACCAATGTACATGTTGCAATGACATGATACAAAACCATCACCAATGCAGCCTGAGTCAGATCATAAACCTTTGCAACAATCGAGCATTGGCATGTTGTAAAGCCAAGTTACCTTGGCCTTGAGTATACCATGGCATGAGTACTCCACTCCTAAAACTCGACCTTTACAGCAGCATACCATTTGATACTTGTTCCACTCTGCTCACATTAATGACAACCAGACCATCAAGCTTGTCATTCAGGCCTGCAGCAAACCCTGCAGTGACCAAGTCATGAGCCTGTTACAGGACCAACAGAAAGTCACCTAAAAATGCCATAGCAGGGGCTCACTTCAGGTCATACATCTGACCTGCCATGATAGCTCAGCAACAATCCAATGCAGCAAAGCACAAGTCTAAATCGTAACATGTAAGATCAGGATATGGAACCAAAATTGTAAGACAATGATGCAGTATGGAAGCATGATGCAGCACATAAGCCAATGGGCTATAACCATGAACACACCATAGTCATGATCAAATGTTATATTTACATTGGCCATTTGAACAAGGGAACACACATGAGTTTAGTTTTGGGTTCAATATGACAAGCATCTCGCAGTAGCCATGATCCTACCATGGAGTGTGCCTACAAATTGTCAAGCATACCAGTTGTCGCATCCGCGAAAAAACAACCGGCGGGCTGAAACAAAAACACAACACAGAGCCGCCACTGCGCGTTATTTATCCCAAGATAGGGAAAGGAAACGCTCAGAGAAACCTGGAAAGGAAATGGTCTCGCGACCAAAGAGAAAGGGTAAGGGAGTCGGTTACGCAAGGGGAAGGTATTAGCACCCCTCACGTTCGTCGTACTCGACGGGATCCACGTTCTAAGATAAGAAAAGGTTGCTAAAACATCACACACACACACACATTGAAGACAACACAGGTGGGGTTAAAAGGAAGGGAGCTCGATAGGACATCGCATCCTATGCCTACATATCTCGTCTGGAACGAGAATCAGAGCCACTGTAGTTCGGCTCACGCACGCCAAACAACACACGCACCCAAACAGGCAAACGTGGAGCCTGAATGCCAATCACTGGGCTTACATCAGCATCCGAACCAAAACGCGCACAAAACGGCAAACGTGGAGCCCGACCGCCAATCACTGGACTTACGTCGGCATCCGAACCAAACACACAATCAAGAAGATAACAGGCAAACACACAAAAAGAAAAAAAGTGCCTGGAGAGGTCTCGCACGACCTCCTGCCTACATACCTCGTCTGGAACGAGGATCAGGGCGATGTAGTTCCCCCTCAAGGGAAAGAAAAACTAGCCAGAAACCAAGGGAAGACACACTACCAGGGAGCTGTACTCGAGCCTAGTGTTGTCATGCATCATTGCCCTACGTTGAGGTTTCTACCTACTTGCACAACTGCAAGCTAATCCTATCCAGGAAGAAAGCAAGCATACAAGCATACAAGCAAACAAATATTCACAAAGCACACACTATAACCAGTCAAGTGAGGCTCAAACAATGGGTTTGACTGCCGAAGCAAGTCATTTGTACATGGGTAGTATTCGCTCTTAACCTTGCCATTGCGAGGCTAAGGTGAAGCAGATGAAAGGTGAGTGAAGATTAGACTTCACAGCTCTTATCCCTGACCAGGGAGAGCTTCAGACAAAGGAGCGTGGGTCCAGAATGGAGGGACCCTTCTACGCTCAAAGACTCTGACTCGATTATGCAACAACACAAGATCTTGGGTTTGTGTCCCAATGCATCAACACACAGCCGTGTGAGCAGAGGGACGACTCACAGAATAGTGGGGGATAGATTGCATATCCCTTTGATCTACCAATTGCCTCATAGAGGTCTTTACCTGCTTGGCACAAATGTAAACAACCACAAACATCGCCTCTTAAGGAGGACTTCAGACAGTTGCCTGGCCAAGTAACAGGCCAGGTCTTCCAGACTACATGAAGAATAGAAGTCCTACCTCAAGTGGTTTAAAAACCAAGCAGCAGCAAGCAAGTTCTTAAAGAACTGTAAGCGACTAAATGTACCTGAAATCAATCAAGTATCATCGGTACTCAGACAGACAAACGGTAAACAGCAAATGTTAATCAGTTAATCTATACAAACAAACAACAAGTTAAGGCACACAAATGCAAGCTACAAGCTCAAGCTCAAGCTTCACAACCTACAAAACAAAGTCATGTTAGTTTTCAACATCAAACAATCTCAATTTAATTGACTTGAAGCATTCTCCTTAAGCTTTATGCATTTCATCCTGAAAAGTCAAACCAAATGTGAGAAACAAGACCACTAGGCCAAGCCTAGGGTCCAAAAGTGAGAAAAAAATCTAAACAGCAAGTAATTCTCAACCAAAATCAAATTAAAACAATTCAAAAGCCAAGGCAATTGATCCCATGTTTATATCATTCACCATATTCATTTCATGACCAAAACATCACAAACTAGGTCAAATGCAACATCCAATGTCCAAACAGAATGACTCCCATCAAAAGCATACCAAAACAATTCGAAAAATCCTCAAATAATTCACTCCTAAACAGGACATATTCAAGGTATAGCATGTCAATTTTCAGCTCAATTGGACAAAAGGAACTAGGCCAATGAAAATCAAGAAATCCAGACAAGATTATTCAAGCCAAACCATAGCATCAACATAAGCATCCACTTCAAAAATTCATAACAGAGTGAAAACAATTAAGAAATGAATGGGACCAAAAGCATGGTGTCCTAGAATGTGTCTATAATCAGCATACCAAATTTCACATTCATCCAAAACCATATGAGAATTTCACAAACAATATACAAACATGTGTCACACAATGTTACCAAATGAGCATACAGTGAAGAAAATTATCAATCAATTGGAAAATGCCATAGAAAAATCCAGAACAATTCACATGTTATCTCAACACATCAATGATCATTCATGCAAAATTTCAATCCAATCTAACAATCATAGCTCATGCAAATAAATTCATGAAGTTGACCTAGCTAGGTGTGACACAAATTGTCACACCTAAATTCATAAAATCATATCTCAATCATCAGGTATCCAAAAATCATAAACTTTACATGGAAATCACCATCAACATGTCCAGAGTGAGCACAAAAAATTTCAATCATTTCTTTGAATGTATGAGCATTTCATGATGAATTTGGAAAAACATGCAAAAAATGTACACAAGTCAAAGATCAATAGGCCAGGTCAACATTTTTCCATGCACAACTTATGTAACCATGCCTATAAAAAACTAGAGAGAATTTGGGATCTATCAAAAAAACTCTCACTATTTTTGGACTTGTAATTATGCTTTTATGAATTTTTAAAGATTGAATGAATTGTTAAATAATTATTCAAGTGTTTTATTTGAATTAAAATGTTTTAATTAAGTCCAGTGGCAGAACCGTAAATAAGCATGGCCGGTCCAAAACACTGCGCTCCATTAAAGGAGCTGGCAGCACGCGATTGGTCAGATCAAGGCGGCAAACACAATTCGAAATTGGCCTTGCGAACGAACGGATCAAACGATCCTTTTTTCCAGAATTCTTTTTCTTCTTCGCACGACATGTGTTCTTCAACGGCAGCATCGGTTTCAAGCTTTTCTCAACCAAAACTCACAAATCTATAACCGTTGGAATCGTCTAAGTGCGTGGATCACAAATATGTAACCTAAATTGCCTAATTCTCACTACATAATCCGGATCGAGCGCTTAAAGGAATGAACATCAAACTACAATTCGACATATCTCTCACCTCACTCAATCATTTTGCAAACCACGAGTTTCATGCTAACCTATGATGAACGATCTACACAATGCATATAACAATTTAAGGAATCATGAGGTTCGATTTGGCACCTTAATTCGAAGACAGTGATGAAACTTGAAGCCTTGGCGCGTGTTGATCCAAAACAGATGCAAGAGAAGCTTCAGGATGTTGACTGGAGATGTTAGGTTCGCTCGAAATCGCTTCTAGTGGAAGAATTTGCAAAATGCCATGGATGCACACACTTTGAACAGTGGAGATTTGTGGAGTTTCTTGATGCCAAATGCCAAAACAGTTGAAGAAGGAGATGAATGTAGAAGGCAGCAAAAGGAACCACACGAATTGATGAAGAATTGAAGGAGTTTTGCTCAATTTTGTTGATGAATGTTCTTGGTGAAGTTTGAGAATTGGAGGGAAAAGTTTGTTGAATTTCTTGTGAAATGTGATTCTGATCAAGAGTTAGTTACAATTAGGATTATATACTTCCATTTAATTCAGCTCTTAATCATCAATTAGCCAAAACACATGTAATTAGCAAAAATGTGATTTTACTAAGCAAGGGCAAATATGTCTTTTCACTTAAGGATCTGTGACAGCTGTATGACAGCTCACACACTCTCAAAATGCCATTTGTAATGAGTTGGCATTGGTCTCATGGTCATTGGACTTGTAATTCTCATTTTCACCATGTCATGGCACTTTATGCATTTTCAAGTGCAAGTTCAAAAATGAATTGTTCAAATATTGCACCTTGGATGTTTATGACCATTCAAACCATCTCTAATTGTCATTTGGGAGGTGTTTCAAAAATCCCCATTCCAAAATTCTCATTATTTCTCAACTTGGACCATTTTGCCCTTGGATTTTTAACTGTACACTTGAAAATTGACTTTTTGTATTGACCATTTTTGATGAAATCCAATTATGCACCATGAAAGCACATGTCAAATGGAGTTTGCACATAAAAAGATCATCCAATTTGGACACTCCATGTGGAAGTTATGCCCCTCTAATTATGGGTCATTTTTGAAATTGAATGGACCATAACTTGCCAACCATACATGGGATTTTCAAGTTCTTGGACTTTTTGGAAAGGTGAGAACAAGATCTACCACTTTCATGTTGAACAAATTTTCATTTGAAGCTTCCTTGGACATGTAATTTTGAGGTCAAAAACTTTCCATTTTTGGAAACTTCCATTACAAGTCACTTTCTATTTTTGGCAATTTCTTGTCTGACTTGATTTTCTCCATTCCTGAGCTTTGAAATGTCAAATAACACTTGTTCCAACATGATTGAAGTGTATCCAACTCATTTCCACCTCCAAATCCATAAAATCATGCACAGTTGACCACAGTTGACTTTTCAACTGATAGATGAATTTGGCCATGCACTGATCAATCTGAGCTCCAATTCTCTGATGAAATGGCTCAAGGATGAAACCCTAGCCTCAATAACCTCAATAAAATCATGGAATGACCCTCATATCCATCATAGACCCCCTCTCCTAGCCATGCCCTGATTGGCCCAATGCAACTGATTAGGGTTGACCAGTGGTCAAAACCCTAATCTCAAGGTATCTGCTTCAACACTCGATGATGTCAAACCATGATGACGATGATGAATCATTGTAATCAAGATGAAGACCAATCTCCTTGAGAATCAAAACCCTAATTTGGACCTCCACATTCTCAGATGATTAATGACCAGTCCAATGAAACCCTAGCTTGCACCATGACCTCTTCATCTTCTGATCAAGACTTGTGAGGATGACTTGCACGATGTAACCACATGATATGCAATATGCAATGCCTAATGACCTAAAAATGATATGTAATATGTTATGCTAGTCCCAAGAGAGGAGGGCAAATTTTGAGGTGTTACAGCTGCCCCTATTCAATCCACTGTGAACCTGTCGATATGAACAGCCTCGACTTGCAGATGATCAGGATGAAGAGTGATTGAATACCAAGAACAGACGAACAATTTGCACTCTGATGGGATATAATTAATAACGCCTGTCAGAATCGGCGAAGAAGCAAACTCGAAACCAAGATCCGTCTGGTACGGAAAAAGTCGGCCCGATCACCGAATCACAAAGTCGACCTGGATACCAAAATAAATGATAACACAGGGATAACCATGGCCCGAACGCCACATCCGCTGGGGGATTATTATTCTCTTTCTTTCTTCTTGAACCCCGAAATTTTTCTGCTTTGCTCTTTTTCATTTTCTTGAACCCCGAAATTTTCTCTGCGCAAATGATCCTCAAATCACCGCATTTGAACCCCGTTCTCCTGTTTGCCAAAATAATGAACCCCGTTCTCCAGAAAATGCCTCAACATCTCCTTTTCTCCATTTGAACCCCGATCTCCAATCTCTCGTGATAATTCCGCTGGCAACGTCGGAAATAGCACCAAACACCACTCTGAGGGCGACATGTCAGAGGGTATACCTTCACAAAGGAAGGTAGCATGTGTAACACCCCGATAATAATATGATAATTATTTAAATTAAGTTAATAATATATTTATTAATTTAATTGGATAATTGGATTATTATTATTATTATTTTGGAATTATTATTATTATTATTATTATTATTATTATTATTGTTGGGATAATAATTATTGGAAAATATATAAGTTGGAATTTAGAAAATCCCATTTTTTGGTAAAAAGTTATTTTCACGTGAAAAGGGAAAAGAGGCAGAAAAGGAAAAAGGGCAAAGAGCCAGAGAACGAAGGTTGAAGGAAGGAAAAAGCTAGGAACTCCGAGATTCGCCGGATTAACTCAGGTAAGGGGGGTTTATCATCGATTAATGGGTATTATGGGATAATATGTGATGGGTAGTGAGAAACCATTGATTTGCCTTGATTGAATGATGTATGATGAATTTGTGAACTTTTGGGGATGAACGAAATTGGGATTAAAATTGAAGAAATTCGTAGGAATTAGAGGTAGAAAGGTTAGCAATTTGTGAAATCGAAAGTGTATGATTCGTGTTAGATGAGATGAATGAATTGTGTGTAAAATTTGGACTGTAGAAGGTTGAATTGGATAGATCTCGTAGCAGGAAAAGCCATTGCAGATCTGGAAATTCTGGTTTCTGGTCATACGCGTATGGCACTAGGCAATACGCGTATGATATGGCTGGTACGCGTATGGACTGTTGTATGGCTTAGAGTGTGAGCATGTGTCCATTATGGATTGTTGTTGATGTTGCATTGCTAGATGATTAGCGTGCATAGCATAGCCTGTGGGGCTGTAGCTAATTCCCATGGTGAGGAATTAGTGAGTGAATCATTGTGGATTTGTTGTTGATGTCTGCATGCTAGATGATTAGTGTGCATAGCATAGCCTTCGAGGCTGTAGCTAATTCCCATGGTGAGGAATTAGTGAGTGAGTCATTAGATCTCAAATGAGTGGGACTAGTGAGCTTAGTAGCCGTATCTGGATTGATCGGTGAGCTTGAACTATATGTTCAAGAATAGTCGGTACCGCATGTGTGGAGTCTCATTGCATAAATTATGTATGGCGCATAATATGAATGGATGTATTCCAATATTATACGTGTGTTTGTGTTGGTGTTGAGTATTATGTTGAGTTGATGTGCTGTTACTGAATATATGTTTGGATTAGGGTGATGAAATGTGTTAAAATTACTTAGCATTACATAATGTTTTATAATGCTTATTATATTGATTGAGGAACTCACCCTTACAACTATTTTTCAGGTAACGAGCAATGAGTTGAGTAGAAGTTGATGCGTGGAGTCTAGTGTAATCTCCTTAGTGGGTCATGCTCTGATAGATGTAACATCGGGAGGGAACCTTTTAATTATGTTGTTAATGATTATTGAACCAGTTTACATGTAGTATGTTACATGTTTTGATTGATTTGATTTATATCCGTTGCGATTTATGCAACTGTTTAATTGATTAAATAAAGAGCATGACAGTTATTTTGGAACATGGTGTGAAGTGATTATGTGACACCCTTAACTGCATAATTACTCTGATATATGTTTATTATTTTAATTAAATTATTGGGGTATTTTAGAAGGGTGTTACATTAGTGGTATCAGAGCATAGTCGGTCGAGTCGAGTCGTAATTATTCTGTTTCCCCTGTACGGTATAGGTGTTGAGTAACCCTATCAGTACTTATTGTTTAGCTTGTTGGGTTTTCAGAATAGAGATGGCTGGAAGAGGCAGAGATGATGCTGCGATTGCTGAGGCTCTGGGTATGCTAGCTGGAGTACTTGGAGGGAATCCGAATGTGGTGGGAATGAGAGCTGCTCGTCAACTGAGTGAGTTCCAGAAGAACAATCCTCCAATGTTCAAGGGAGCATACGATCCAGATGGCGCTCAGAAGTGGTTGAAGGAGATCGAAAGAATCTTCCGAGTAACTGAGTGTGCCGATAACCAGAAGGTCAGGTTCGGTACGCATATGCTGTCAGAGGAAGCTGATGATTGGTGGGTTGCTACCCGCACTGAGTTGGAAACTGCTGGGAATGTTGAGATCACTTGGGCTGTGTTCAGAGAGAGATTCCTGAGGAAGTACTTTCCAGAGGATGTCAGAGGAAAGAAAGAGATAGAGTTTTTGGAATTGAAGCAGGGTAACAAGTCGGTTACTGAGTATGCTGCTAAGTTCACAGAGCTGTCGAAGTATTACACTCCCTATAATGAGGCTGCTGGAGAATTTTCGAAATGTGTGAAGTTTGAGAACGGGTTGCGTCCTGAGATCAAGCAGGCTATTGGATATCAGCGGATCAGAGTGTTTTCTGACTTGGTTGACTGTTGCAGGATTTTTGAACAGGATTCCAAAGCCAGAGCAGAGAGCTATCAACAGAGAGTTGATAGGAAAGGCAAGAATCAGAATGATCGTGGAAAACCGTATGCAGCTGGCAAAGGTTTCCAGAAGCAGAGTGGGATGAAGAGGCCTAGTGGGGGAGACTCTAGTGCCCCTGCTAAGTGTTATAGATGTGGTCGGGCTGGACATCGTGTCCATGAGTGTACCAGTGTTGAGATGAAGTGTTTCAAGTGTGGCAAAGGTGGTCATTTGGCTGCAGAGTGCCGGTTGAAGACTGTAACTTGTTTCAACTGTGGAGAGTTGGGTCATATCAGTCCATAGTGTTCTAAGCCGAAGAGAGAGAACCAGTCGGGAGGCAAGGTCTTTGCTTTATCGGGTTCTGAGACTTCTGCAGATGATCGTTTGATCCGAGGTACGTGTTATATTAATGGCTTCCCTCTTGTAGCTATTATTGACACCGGTGCTACTCATTCCTTTATATCTTTGGATTGTGCTGTGAAACTTAAGTTAGAGATATCTGAGATGCTTGGAAGTATGGTGATTGATACTCCTGCGAAGGGTTCAGTGACTACTACTTCAGTTTGTTTGAATTGTCCTTTGAGTATTTTTGGTAGAGACTTTGGGATAGACCTTGTGTGTCTTCCATTAGTGCAGATTGATGTTATCTTGGGAATGAACTGGTTGGTGTTTAACCGAGTTTCTATTAACTGTTTTGATAAGACTGTGATATTTCCTGAGATTGAAGAAAGAAAGAGTTTGTTTCTATCAGCCAGGCAGGTGAATGAGGAAGTAGCAGATGGGGCAGAGTTGTTTATGCTGTTAGCGACTCTGGAGGCTAAAGATAAACTGGTGATTGGCGATCTAGCAGTGGTGTGTGATTTTTCTGATGTGTTTCCTGAAGAAGTGAATGAATTGCCGCCAGAGCGTGAAGTTGAGTTCTCGATTGATTTGGTACCTGGTACTAGACCGATATCGATGGCTCCGTACCGTATGTCTGCTGTTGAGTTGACTGAATTGAAGAGTCAGCTGGAAGATCTGTTGGATAAGAAGTTTATTCGTCCGAGTGTGTCACCGTGGGGTGCACCAGTGTTATTGGTTAAGAAGAAAGAAGGTACTATGAGGTTGTGTGTGGACTACAGGCAACTGAATAAAGTGACGATCAAGAATCGGTATCCTTTGCCGAGGATTGATGATTTGATGGATCAGTTGGTTGGTACGAGTGTGTTCAGCAAGATAGATTTGAGATCTGGGTATCATCAGATACGTGTGAAAACTGAGGATATTCAGAAGACTGCTTTCAGAACAAGGTATGGACATTATGAGTATTCTGTAATGCCTTTTGGTGTGACTAATGCGCCTGGAGTATTTATGGAGTATATGAATAGGATTTTCCATCCGTACCTAGATAAGTTTGTTGTGGTGTTTATTGATGACATTTTGGTGTATTCGAAATCTGAAGAAGAGCATGCTGAGCATTTGAGAGTGGTTTTAGAAGTTCTCCGAGAAAAGAAGTTATTTGCTAAACTCTCTAAGTGTGAATTTTGGTTAGAAGAGGTTAGTTTCCTTGGTCATGTGATTTCAAGAGGTGGTGTTGCTGTTGACCCTTCTAAGATAGAAGCGGTATCTAAGTGGGAAGCTCCGAAGTCTGTTGCTGAGGTTCGAAGTTTTCTTGGTTTGGCTGGTTATTATAGGAAGTTCATTGAGGGATTTTCTAAGTTGGCGTTACCATTGACGATGTTGACTAGAAAGGGGCAAGCGTTTGTTTGGGATTCAAAATGTGAAGAAGGTTTCCAAGAGTTAAAGAGAAGGTTGACTACTGCTCCTATTCTGATATTACCGAGTTCGTCGGAATCATTTAAGGTTTACTGTGACGCTTCATTGTTGGGTTTGGGTGATTGTGGATAGATTGACGAAGTCCGCTCATTTCATTCCGATCAGAATGGATTATCCGTTAGAGAGATTAGCTGAGTTGTATATTGAGAAGATTGTAAGTTTGCATGGTATTCCGTCGAGTATCGTTTCGGACAGAGATCCTAGATTTACATCGAAGTTCTGGGAAGGTTTGCAGAGGGCTTTGGGAACTAAGCTGAGATTGAGTTCTGCATATCATCCGCAGACTGATGGTCAGACTGAGAGGACGATTCAGTCGCTAGAGGATCTTTTGAGAGCTTGTGTTTTGGAAAAGGGAGGCGTTTGGGATAATTATTTACCTTTGATTGAGTTTACCTACAACAATAGTTTTCATTCGAGCATTGGTATGGCACCGTTTGAAGCTTTGTATGGTAGGAGATGTCAGACACCTTTATGTTGGTATGAGTCCGGTGAGAGTGCTGTGGTTGGACCGGAGATCGTTCAACAAACTACGGAAAAGATTAAGATGATTCAGGAGAAGATGAGAATTGCTCAGAGTCGTCAGAAGAGTTATCATGATAAGAGGAGGAAGTCACTTGAGTTCCAAGAGGGAGATCATGTGTTTCTTCGTGTTACTCCGATAACTGGAGTTGGTCGAGCTTTGAAGTCGAAGAAGTTGACACCTCGTTTTATTGGTCCTTATCAGATTTTGGAGAGGAGAGGGGAGGTAGCCTATCGTATCGCTTTACCGCCGTCGCTTGCGAATTTACATGAGGTTTTTCATGTGTCTCAGCTGAGGAGGTACATTCATGATCCGTCGCATGTAGTCCAAGTAGATGATGTACAGGTGAGAGATAACCTGACTGTTGAAACATCACCTATGAGGATCGAGGATCGAGAGTTGAAGCAGTTGCGGGGTAAAGAGATTGCCTTGGTGAAGGTAGCTTGGGGAGGACCAGCAGGTGGCAATGTGACTTGGGAACTGGAGAGTAAGATGAAGGAGTCTTACCCAGAGTTGTTCGCTTGAGGTATGTTTTCGAGGACGAAAACTCTTTTAGTGGGGGAGAGTTGTAACACCCCGATAATAATATGATAATTATTTAAATTAAGTTAATAATATATTTATTAATTTAATTGGATAATTGGATTATTATTATTATTATTTTGGAATTATTATTATTATTATTATTATTGTTGGGATAATAATTATTGGAAAATATATAAGTTGGAATTTAGAAAATCCCATTTTTTGGTAAAAAGTTATTTTCACGTGAAAAGGGAAAAGAGGCAGAAAAGGAAAAAGGGCAAAGAGCCAGAGAACGAAGGTTGAAGGAAGGAAAAAGCTAGGAACTCCGAGATTCGCCGGATTAACTCAGGTAAGGGGGGTTTATCATCGATTAATGGGTATTATGGGATAATATGTGATGGATAGTGAGAAACCATTGATTTGCCTTGATTGAATGATGTATGATGAATTTGTGAACTTTTGGGGATGAACGAAATTGGGATTAAAATTGAAGAAATTCGTAGGAATTAGAGGTAGAAAGGTTAGCAATTTGTGAAATCGAAAGTGTATGATTCGTGTTAGATGAGATGAATGAATTGTGTGTAAAATTTGGACTGTAGAAGGTTGAATTGGATAGATCTCGTAGCAGGAAAAGCCATTGCAGATCTGGAAATTCTGGTTTCTGGTCATACGCGTATGGCACTAGGCAATACGCGTATGATATGGCTGGTACGCGTATGGATGAGGCCTTACGCGTATGAGTGAGAAAGATGATGTTTTGAACGTGAAATTGTCTCTGTTGGTACGCGTAGGAGAATGTGGTACGCGTAGCATACGCGTATGGGCTTGGGCAATACGCGTATGGACTTGGTCAGGAATGGGCAATACGCGTATGGGCATAGGCGATACGCGTATGGGCAGACTTGTGGTTTCCGGAACTGTTGTTGTGCAGTTTTTGGTTGTTTAGGCTGAGTGATGTAACTTAGCTGATGTATGACGTAGTAGGGATCATTTCCCGTTGTTTTGAGCAGTATAGGTATTAGTAGAGTGTGCTAATACTGTGTTTAATTAATTGACATGATATGATATGTTGATACATGTGTTGATGATGTGTGATGAAATGCATAATGCTGTGAATGTATATATTATGCATGTATTTGTGAATGGACTGTTGTATGGCTTAGAGTGTGAGCATGTGTCCATTGTGGATTGTTGTTGATGTTGCATTGCTAGATGATTAGCGTGCATAGCATAGCCTGTGGGGCTGTAGCTAATTCCCATGGTGAGGAATTAGTGAGTGAATCATTGTGGATTTGTTGTTGATGTCTGTATGCTAGATGATTAGTGTGCATAGCATAGCCTTCGGGGCTGTAGCTAATTCCCATGGTGAGGAATTAGTGAGTGAGTCATTAGATCTCAAATGAGTGGGACTAGTGAGCTTAGTAGCCGTATCTGGATTGATCGGTGAGCTTGAACTATATGTTCAAGAATAGTCGGTACCGCATGTGTGGAGTCTCATTGCATAAATTATGTATGGCGCATAATATGAATGGATGTATTCCAATATTATACGTGTGTTTGTGTTGGTGTTGAGTATTATGTTGAGTTGATGTGCTGTTACTGAATATATGTTTGGATTAGGGTGATGAAATGTGTTAAAATTACTTAGCATTACATAATGTTTTATAATGCTTATTATATTGATTGAGGAACTCACCCTTACAACTATTTTTCAGGTAACGAGCAATGAGTTGAGTAGAAGTTAATGCGTGGAGTCTAGTGTAATCTCCTTAGTGGGTCATGCTCTGATAGATGTAACATCGGGAGGGAACCTTTTAATTATGTTGTTAATGATTATTGAACCAGTTTACATGTAGTATGTTACATGTTTTGATTGATTTGATTTATATCCGCTGCGATTTATGCAACTGTTTAATTGATTAAATAAAGAGCATGACAGTTATTTTGGAACATGGTGTGAAGTGATTATGTGACACCCTTAACTGCATAATTACTCTGATATATGTTTATTATTTTAATTAAATTATTGGGGTATTTTAGAAGGGTGTTACAGCATGTGTATCTCTTCCTCAGAAGACACCTATAACGACCTCCATTGGACTCTGCCAAAGTCTGAGGTGACACATGAACAGAAGATAATCCTGAGGACCTCATCCTGGATATAATCTTCAACTCCAATCTCCATTTGAACCCCAGAAAATGCCTCAGCATATACTCTTCTCTGATTGAACCCCGATCTCCAGAAAATGTCGCAACACTTCCCTTTCTTCATTGGAACCCCATCTCCAGAAAATGCCTTAACATCTCCTTTTCTCCATTTGAACCCCGGAATCGCGCTGATCGCGTAACGTCTTCTGATATTATTTCCATCTCTGTCCGACGGAAACATTTCCTCCAATATCGCACTACTGGGGAACATTGCTGAACTGACGTCGTGATGCTGAACTCCTCAGAGTAACACTTTCAACCAGACACTGACTGATGACTGGGAGAAAACTCGACGTTTACTGGACATCGAACAATGATGTTTACTGGCACCAAACAATGATGTTGACAGGCATCAAACAAGGATGTTGACAGGACATCAAACAAGGATGTGGACAGGACATCGAACAAAGATGTTTACAGGCATCAAACAAGGATGTTGACAGGACATCAAACAATGATGTTGACAGGACATCAAACAAGGATGTTGACAGGACATCGAACAATGATGTTGACAGGACATCAAACAATGATCGACCAGACATTAAACAATGACTGGGAAATAACTCGACGTTTACTGGACATCGAACAATGATGTTTACTGACACCAAAGAAAGCTCGACCAGACACTTACTGATGACTGGGAAATACTGTTGCTCCAAACTCACAATGCTGAACTCCTCGGAGTATCGTCTTCACTGTCCGGCAAAACCAATCCTCAAGCGGTAACCACGGCCTTAATCGCGCTGATCGCGTAACATTTCTATCTCTCTGACGGAAAAGTGTCCTCCAGTATTGCACTACTGGGGAATATTGCTGATCTGACATCATGATGCTAAACCCATCAGAGTAACATCTGCATCTTCCAAATTCTGGCGAAACCACCTCTCAAACGGTATCCACGGTCTGAGACTAGCTTATGCTTGCAATATGATGCATGACTTTTTCTGCGTAATGCTCCATAATTATGGAAATGCTACGCGATCATTTATTTTTTCTATGCAATATGCTATGCTATTTTACATGATGAATGCATAAAAACGTCCCCCTCAAGGGATTCTGCTGGGGAGCACGAGACACTCCGTTGAGGAACTCGTCAATACTCCGATCTCCACCTTGCTGGGGAGTAACATCTGCTGCTGGGAAAAGGTAAACCTTGCCGGGGAAGAACCTCCTTTGCACCCAATCCGCTCGGGAAACTGTTGGGGATAAGAACCACCAACACTCTGTGGGGATACAACAATCTTTGACTTGCTGAGGATATAAATCCCGAACCTGCTTTGGGGAAACCCTCACAGATACCCGGTGACTTCACTGGGGAAATACTCACAGATACTCTGCTGGGAAACAGCCACCTCCAGGCCTGGCGACTGGGGAAGCCTCGATTTGACACCTGCTGAGGATAACCATCCTGACCCTGCTAGGGAAACGAATGCTACTCCGCTGGGGACAACCCATGCAATCCATAGGTAGAATCAACTCAGCTGGGGATGCAGATATCAGTCTGCTACGGAAACTCGTCCAATCCACTGGTAGGATGAACACTGCTGGAGATATATTTCATTGAAACCTGCTCCACTCGGCGAATAGCAACCTTCAGGCTTGGCTGCCGAGGAAACATCGTTTTAAACCTGCCGGGGATAACCATCTTGACTCGGCTAAGGGATCCACAGACCTTTGGATCTGCTGGGGAGTTGGTCCTCTACTTCTGCTTGGGGACCTCGCTGGGGAAATGAGAAAAGTGGGTACAGAACACTCGTCGACTCGTCGAACCACGGTATCCGCCTCCCAATCTTGTATCAGCTTTCCACTTTTGAGAACTCCCAGACTCGTCTGGACCTTTTCTGCTCCATCATCTTGTATTCCCAATCGCTCCGCGCTCGACGGAGAGCGAACTCCTGGGGACTATACAGACTTTTCAATTTTCCGACTTTGAAGAGTCTTCTTGATTAATTCCAAAGGTCGTCGGACGTCTCGACGTCTTCTCATCACTTCTCTACCCATTCATTCGTCTCTGATCGGACTCTGCGGGGAATTACATACTTTCAAGTCTTCCGATTTTGAAGAGTCTTCTTGATTATCATCAAGGATCGTCGTACGTCTCAACGTCTTCATCCTTCTTTCATACATTCGTCCCTGAGCGAACTCTCTAGGGATCTATTACAAAGCTTCCACATCACAACCTGCAAGTGAGTGACGAATATCTAACAGTTCCTGCAAAACAGACCGTTAGATAAAATCGTGCCCCAGGCGTGTCAAGATTTCAACACTTGGGTCACTCAACCTTCCGAATAAGATTTCAAGCTTCAATCTTATAAACATGCATTGGAAGGGACCTGTATGTCTTAAAATGCAAAATTCTTTATCAAAATAATCTGGATGTTTTTGCAATCAAAGCGGTAATGAAAAAAAAACAAAATTATTTGACTGAATATGCATTTTATTGATTGGAAAAAGTGTGTGGCTCAAACCGAGCAATACAAAGGAAGCAATTCCTGAAAAGAGGTAATCGCGCACAAAAGGAAAAATCTATCTCAATGGCAATGTGAAACCCGTGATCTCATCGAGTTCCAACTCGGTTACACCCCATATGTCCTCAGACTCTTCGTGCTTTCTGCCTTCTGAACAAGACGTTTCTGATTGATCCCTACCGGGTATTATCCATGATGCTTTAACCAAAGCGCAAACGATCATGCTGGACGCAGTTGTTCGTTTCAATCCCTCTTTTGCCTGGACCGCCCTTTCGGGTTTTCAGTCCACCGGGATACCCTTTTTTGCCCAAGTCGCCTTTCCAGGTTTTCGACTTGCCGGGTGTACAGTCTTTTCCCTTTTTTTTTATCCCTAATTTTTGCCCGAACCTTTCTTTCTGTTTTTGGTTCGCCGGGATGCCCATTTTTTGCCTGGACTATTTTATTCTTTTCGTCCAGCGGGTCAATTCATACGAAGTATTTTTTAACTGCGTCCGCATTCACAGGGGATGGAAAGTCCTCGCCATCCATGGTCGTTAACAACAAGGCTCCACCAGAGAAAACCTTCTTGACCACGAACGGACCTTCATAATTCGGTGTCCATTTGCCCCTTCGATCGTTTTGAGGAGGAAGGATCCTTTTCAGCACCATATCACCTACGTGATATACCCGAGGTCCCACCCTTCTGTCAAAAGCACGCTTCATCCGCTGCTGGTATAACTGCCCATGACAGATGGCTGCTAGCCTCTTTTCCTCAATCAGGCTTAACTCTTCATACCGGGTCCTTATCCATTCAGCCTCTTGCAGCTTTACGTCCATCAGGACTCCCCATGATGGGATCTGGGCCTCGACTGGTAACACGGCTTCCATTCCATACACCAACGAGAAAGGCGTTGCCCCAGTAGATGTATGCACTGACGTTCAATATCCATGCAATGCAAACGGCAACATCTCATGCCAGTCTCTGTAGGTTACCACCATTTTCTGCACAATCACACCGTCGGTGCATTCAAACGTTATCTGGGCAACGAAAGCTTATCCACCTTAACCTCCCCCATCAGACATCAGAATCCGTTCGGATTCAGGGTCAAGCCCCTCCTCCGGGATCGGCCACTCTCAATCTTTCGATTGGAGCACCTCGAGATGTCCTCATCAGGGAACTCAAACTTCCTCGGTTGATAATCCTCAATGGGTTGCGAGGCGATGTAATCAGACAATACACCCCTTGATTGCTTTCTGAGGGATGTGCTGAATATCGTATTCAATCAAAATCATTGGCCCTTTCGCAACCCGTCCGGTCATTGCTGGCTCTTCAAACCCATACTTGATCGGATCCATCTTGAAATCCACAAAGTGGTATGAACCAGCATATACTGTCTCAGCCGGCGAGCAGCCTATGCCCAAGTACATCAAGTTTTTTCGAAGAGTGAATGTATTGTTTCACAGTCGGTAAACTTTTTGCTAAGGTAAATTGCATGCTCTTTTCGACAAGACGCGTCATGCTGACCCAATACACCTCGTAGACCCCTCGAAGGCCGTCAAGTACCAGATTAACAATCGCTCCTTCCACAGGAGGTATCAGAATCAGAGGTTCCTGCAACTTATATTCTTTTATTTTTTCAATGCCCCTTGGCAATCATTATTTCGCCTGACCGTTTGATCTTTCTTTTCAACATCCTGAATATAGGTTCGCACGTGGCTATTAGATGAGATGTGAACCATGACAGGTAGTTCAATCTTTCTAAGAAACCACGAACCTCTCTTTTTCTTTCTCGGTTCAGGCGTTTCTCTTATTGTTCTTTTTTTTCTTTTTTTTTTCTTTTTTTTTCTTTTTTTTTGCAGGATGAACCTCGATTCCTCCCTTACAATAAACCCTAACATCTTACCGGACCGCACTCTGATAGTGCACTTATCTGAATTCAACCTCAGTTTGAATTGTCTCAACCAGTTCACCCGACTTGGTCAGACCCACCAGATGCCCCCTCTTCTGTTTCGGGACTTTGCTATCATGTCATAGCATAGCATTCAACTTCATGATGAATCATATCATGAAACAAAGTCACCATGGCTCTCTGATACAGGCACTGGCGTTCTGCTTCTCCAGAGGACAGTCTCCTTTCCACGGTATCTTGTGCGCAACGACACCGGTATCCGACCCTGGCATATCCTGACATGACCAAGCGAAGGTATCCACATGCTCTTTCAACAGGGCTACCATTCTGCTCTCGATTTGCCTCTGAAGCGGCCTCATTTTTTCCCTTCCTGACCTCGGCGGTGCTTGGAATAACAACCTCAACTCGCTCCTCAAGCGGCTGAATCACCTTTTCCTCTTGTTTCAACAACCTGGCTAATTCCAGCAGATCACAATCTTCTTCGCCTTCTTCTTCAGCCTGATTGCTCGGATTGTCGAAGTCATATGAGGGGTAACCAAATTGTTATCAATGAGATCCGGAGAATTATTTTTGAATTCGGAACGAGACAAATCAAAAAGAGAAAAATGAAAATAAACATTGCCATTTTTATTTGTTTTTAAACTGCAAAAATAAATGAAAAACAGGGAACACCGCTTTTTGACTGAAAAACATCCATTTATTAATGATGCAGAAAATGCAAATTTAAACATGAGGTGGCCCTTACAATGGACCATTACGTGTCGGGCAACACGTATGGCTTTCATGCAAATAAAACTAAAAACAAGAAACATTACTCTTCCGGATGAGTGACAGTGCTGATCTGTTAGGCCTTCCAGCTTCCTGGTACGCACGATTTTATCCACGATTCCAGCTCGCGGTCGCTGTCAATCTCTTCACCCACTGTATAGGCGTGATCTGAATCTAGCATTTCCAGCACTGACAAAGGTGAACGACGGACGACGTCCTCTGTTCTGCTCAGACGAGTCTTGACCTGGATGGTAACCAATCCCAAACATATCCGCCTTTACCACAATGCCTATGATCTGTCCCCAGCCTGGGATCCCTCCATTTCTCACCACTTCCAATGCCTGCTTGTAAGAAGAAATGGACGGCTTTTTCTCTTTCTCAACACCAATGGCATTCTTCACCTTGATGGTTTCAACTGCCAGACTGAGTGCTTTACACCTTGCATCGTCCATTTCTGCTTTCATCATTCTCTGGACCGTTTCCCCAATTACCACACACCCTTTTGTAGCGATGGCTGCACAACAATCATCAACACGAGGGAAAGCTCCATTTTTCGTCGGACGTTTTGGGACCACAAACATTGGCATTTTTAACTGATCCCTCTCAGTCACCTCTATCCCTTTCTTGTCCTTCGACATCAGTTTCACTTTTACAGGACCATGCCTTGTCACGGGGTTAGCACTATCATCTGTCGTCGGTGCAAAATTGATTGCCTTGGAGTCCACCAAGTCTTGGACCACATGCTTAAAAGCTTTGCAATCCTCAACATGATGTCCGGGTGCCCCAGCATGGAACTCACACCTGACATTCTCATCATAACTGGCAGGCCTCTGATCAGGTCTCAACAGAGTCAACATCCTCGGCTGCACCAACCCAAGATCTTTAAACTTTTTAAACAGAGAGGCGTAAGTCACGGGTGGTTTATTGAAATGACGGTCTGTCGTCCTCCTTCTCACTTGGCCCACCGCTCTTTGTGTCCTCTGTTGAGGTGGTGGTTGTCGTTGTTGTGCAGATTGATTACTAGTAGGGATTGTTACCGTATCAGCATATGGGTGATAACGATCCTTACCGCGTTCTCTTTTGGCCTGCACACCACCTGATTCAACTTCCTTCTCAAGATGACCATTGCCAGAGGGCTTCTTTACTACGAAGGACGGAACCTCTTCCTGAACTTTCTCCTTGATCATCCAGCCCTCAATCCTTTCCAATCTCTTGGCCATGGCTTTCTGCCCCAAGGCAAGCCCTTGCACAACACTGAACAACCCCCTCACCATCTCTTTCAGTTCGAGGATGTCGGCGTTGGGAGGATCCATCAGTTTGGATTTGTTGCCCCTAGCAGGATATCTGGGCAAACGAGCTATGCGCACCGGTTGACACCTACAAAACAGCAAATGGGTTAGTATGACTCACGCATGCACCATCTATCCATATGAGGAAGACTCTGCCCTTTGATTCTGGTTTCATCGAGACGGATAATATTTCACCAATAACATTCTGACATCCGGATGTCTCTCAACCAGATTCTCAATCCATAATACTCCCCATATGGCTAGATGTAGGTTTGATGCAGATGAATGCAAAATGAGAATGATGCAGATGTATGAATGCAATGAGCCATCCTCCAAGTCATCTGATCATCTGTACCGAAACCTGGTCTCTGAACTGATCATAACCATCTGAAGGAATATGTAACCACAAATCCAACTCAAGGGTTCCGAAATAAACGGAACTGACAGATACATCATCATCATCATCAAACCATCTCTGAGCTGATACCCATAACCATCTGAATCGGCCCGGGGAATCCTGAAATAAACGGATCCCCATTGATAAATACCACGGACAACACTCCGGCGTCTCGGCAATAAATGACCATAAATCCGACTGATAAATATGACTCTGATCCACGGAACAATTAGTCACCATCAAAGTCACCATCTGAACATGCATCTGAAAGAATCACCCTCCCCTCACAGGTAAATTCTAAACAGGTCATCCTAAGGCGGATAATAGTCTCGACAATCGGGCAGAGATACTCAATGGGTTTGCCCTTTCGGGTGTGCCATTGTAGCTCTCCTGAGATCGTCTAAACCAAAGATCCGGGAAATGATCGGTCACCAGAGTCAACAGTTCAGATGAAGTAACTCAACCAAAGTGGAATACCCACAGAGGCAAGCACTATCAAATGAACCTCGTCCGGCTTGTGGTACATCATGCTGCCAGGCACATATTGACCTAACATGAAGGAGGCAACATGAGACCACACTAGTCCTAGGTGTATACTCGGGCCTGGGTTTTAGCCCCACTCAGAACACCCACCCCAAAACAGAGGAACCACCTGCACAGAGGACGGCAACAACATGATAGTATGATGCATGCAAATATTTATGCAAATATATACACATGTTAGAATAATAAATGCAATAAATACAGCAAAACAAGCAACCTAAACTATCCTAGAACGCTAGGAGAGACTCGCTTAGGGAAGATGGACCAGCACAGGTCAACATCTTAGAGTCCCCAGCAGAGTCGCCAGCTGCCGCATCCGCGAAAAAACAACCGGCGGGCTGAAACAAAAACACAACACAAAGCCGCCACTGCGCGTTATTTATCCCAAGATAGGGAAAGGAAACGCTCAGAGAAACCTGGAAAGGAAATGGTCTCGCGACCAAAGAGAAAGGGTAAGGGAGTCGGTTACGCAAGGGGAAGGTATTAGCACCCCTCACGTCCGTCGTACTCGACGGGATCCACGTTCTAAAATAAGAAAAGGTTGCTAAAACATCACACACACACACACCGAAGACAACACAGGTGGGGTTAAAAGGAAGGGAGCTCGATAGGACATCGCATCCTATGCCTACATATCTCGTCTGGAACGAGAATCAGAGCCACTGTAGTTCGGCTCACGCACGCCAAACAACACACGCACCCAAACAGGCAAACGTGGAGCCTGAATGCCAATCACTGGGCTTACATCAGCATCCAAACCAAAACGCGCACAAAACGGCAAACGTGGAGCCCGACCGCCAATCACTGAACTTACGTCGGCATCCGAACCAAACACACAATCAAGAAGATAACAGGCAAACACACACAAAAAGAAAAAAAGTGCCCGGAGAGGTCTCGCACGACCTCCTGCCTACATACCTCGTCTGGAACGAGGATCAGGGCGATGTAGTTCCCCCTCAAGGGAAAGAAAAACTAGCCAGAAACCAAGGGAAGACACACTACCAGGGAGCTGTACTCGAGCCTAGTGTTGTCATGCATCATTGCCCTACGTTGAGGTTTCTACCTACTTGCACAACTGCAAGCTAATCCTATCCAGGAAGAAAGCAAGCATACAAGCATACAAGCATACAAGCAAACAAATATTCACAAAGCACACACTATAACCAGTCAAGTGAGGCTCAAACAATGGGTTTGACTGCCGAAGCAAGTCATCTGTACATGGGTAGTATTCGCTCTTAACCTTGCCATTGCGAGGCTAAGGTGAAGCAGATGAAAGGTGAGTGAAGATTAGACTTCACAGCTCTTATCCCTGACCAGGGAGAGCTTCAGACAAAGGAGCGTGGGTCCAGAATGGAGGGACCCTTCTACGCTCAAAGACTCTGACTCGATTGTGCAACAGCACAAGATCTTGGGTTTGTGTCCCAATGCTTCAATACACAGCCGTGTGAGCAGAGGGACGACTCACAGAATAGTGGGGGATAGATTGCATATCCCTTTGATCCACCAATTGCCTCATAGAGGTCTTTACCTGCTTGGCACAAATGTAAACAACCACAAACATCGCCTCTTAAGGAGGACTTCAGACAGTTGCCTGGCCAAGTAACAGGCCAGGTCTTCCAGACTACATGAAGAATAGAAGTCCTACCTCAAGTGGTTTAAAAACCAAGCAGCAGCAAGCAAGTTCTTAAAGAACTGTAAGCGACTAAATGTACCTGAAATCAATCAAGTATCATCAGTACTCAGACAGACAAACGGTAAACAGCAAATGTTAATCAGTTAATCTATACAAACAAACAACAAGTTAAGGCACACAAATGCAAGCTACAAGCTCAAGCTCAAGCTTCACAACCTACAAAACAAAGTCATGTTAGTTTTCAACATCAAACAATCTCAATTTAATTGACTTGAAGCATTCTCCTTAAGCTTTATGCATTTCATCCTGAAAAGTCAAACCAAATGTGAGAAACAAGACCACTAGGCCAAGCCTAGGGTCCAAAAGTGAGAAAAAAATCTAAACAACAAGTAATTCTCAACCAAAATCAGATTAAAACAATTCAAAAGCCAAGGCAATTGATCCCATGTTTATATCATTCACCATATTCATTTCATGACCAAAACATCACAAACTAGGTCAAATGCAACATCCAATGTCCAAACAGAATGACTCCCATCAAAAGCATACCAAAACAATTCCAAAAATCCTCAAATAATTCACACCTAAACAGGACATATTCAAGGTATAGCATGTCAATTTTCAGCTCAATTGGACAAAAGGAACTAGGCCAATGAAAATCAAGAAATCTAGACAAGATTATTCAAGCCAAACCATAACATCAACATAAGCATCCACTTCAAAAATTCATAACAGAGTGAAAACAATTAAGAAATGAATGGGACCAAAAGCATGGTGTCCTACAATGTGTCTATAATCAGCATACCAAATTTCACATTCATCCAAAACCATATGAGAATTTCACAAACAATATACAAACATGTGTCACACAATGTTACCAAATGAGCATACAGTGAAGAAAATTATCAATCAATTGGAAAATGCCATAGAAAAATCCAGAACAATTCACATGTTATCTCAACCCATCAATGATCATTCATGCAAAATTTCAATCCAATCCAACAATCATAGGTCATGCAAATAAATTCATGAAGTTGACCTAGCTAGGTGTGACACAAATTGTCACACCTAAATTCATAAAATCATATCTCAATCATCAGGTATCCAAAAATCATAAACTTTACATGGAAATCACCATCAACATGTCCAGAGTGAGCACAAAAAATTTCAACCATTTCTTTGAATGTATGAGCATTTCATGATGAATTTGGCAAAACATGCAAAAAATGTACACAAGTCAAAGATCAATAGGCCAGGTCAACATTTTTCCATGCACAACTTATGTAACCATGCCTATAAAAAACTAGAGAGAATTTGGGATCTATCAAAAAAACTCTCACTATTTTTGGACTTGTAATTATGCTTTTATGAATTTTTAAAGATTGAATGAATTGTTAAATAATTATTCAAGTGTTTTATTTGAATTAAAATGTTTTAATTAAGTCCAGTGGCAGAACCGTAAATAAGCATGGCCGGTCCAAAACGCTGCGCTCCATTAAAGGAGCTGGCAGCACGCGATTGGTCAGATCAAGGCGGCAAACACAATTCGAAATTGGCCTTGCGAACGAACGGATCAAACGATCCTTTTTTCCAGAATTCTTTTTCTTCTTCGCACGGCATGTGTTCTTCAACGGCAACATCGGTTTCAAGCTTTTCTCAACCAAAACTCACAAATCTATAACCGTTGGAATCGTCTAAGTGCGTGGATCACAAATATGTAACCTAAATTGCCTAATTCTCACTACATAATCCGGATCGAGCGCTTAAAGGAATGAACATCAAACTACAATTCGACATATCTCTCACCTCACTCAATCATTTTGCAAACCACGAGTTTCATGCTAACCTATGATGAACGATCTACACAATGCATATAACAATTTAAGGAATCATGAGGTTCGATTTGGCACCTTAATTCGAAGACAGTGATGAAACTTGAAGCCTTGGCGCGTGTTGATCCAAAACAGATGCAAGAGAAGCTTCAGGATGTTGACTGGAGATGTTAGGTTCGCTCGAAATCGCTTCTAGTGGAAGAATTTGCAAAATGCCATGGATGCACACACTTTGAACAGTGGAGATTTGTGGAGTTTCTTGATGCCAAATGCCAAAACAGTTGAAGAAGGAGATGAATGTAGAAGGCAGCAAAAGGAACCACACGAATTGATGAAGAATTGAAGGAGTTTTGCTCAATTTTGTTGATGAATGTTCTTGGTGAAGTTTGAGAATTGGAGGGAAAAGTTTGTTGAATTTCTTGTGAAATGTGATTCTGATCAAGAGTTAGTTACAATTAGGATTATATACTTCCATTTAATTCAGCTCTTAATCATCAATTAGCCAAAACACATGTAATTAGCAAAAATGTGATTTTACTAAGCAAGGGCAAATATGTCTTTTCACTTAAGGCTCTGTGACAGCTGTATGACAGCTCACACACTCTCAAAATGCCATTTGTAATGAGTTGGCATTGGTCTCATGGTCATTGGACTTGTAATTCTCATTTTCACCATGTCATGGCACTTTATGCATTTTCAAGTGCAAGTTCAAAAATGAATTGTTCAAATATTGCACCTTGGATGTTTATGACCATTCAAACCATCTCTAATTGTCATTTGTGAGGTGTTGCAAAAATCCCCATTCCAAAATTCTCATTATTTCTCAACTTAGACCATTTTGCCCTTGGATTTTTAACTGTACACTTGAAAATTGACTTTTTGTATTGACCATTTTTGATGAAATCCAATTATGCACCATGAAAGCACATGTCAAATGGAGTTTGCACATAAAAAGATCATCCAATTTGGACACTCCATGTGGAAGTTATGCCCCTCTGATTATGGGTCATTTTTGAAATTGAATGGACCATAACTTGCCAACCATACATGGGATTTTCAAGTTCTTGGACTTTTTGGAAAGGTGAGAACAAGATCTACCACTTTCATGTTGAACAAATTTTCATTTGAAGCTTCCTTGGACATGTAATTTTGAGGTCAAAAACTTTCCATTTTTGGAAACTTCCATTACAAGTCACTTTCTATTTTTGGCAATTTCTTGTCTGACTTGATTTTCTCCATTCCTGAGCTTTGAAATGTCAAATAACACTTGTTCCAACATGATTGAAGTGTATCCAACTCATTTCCACCTCCAAATCCATAAAATCATGCACAGTTGACCACAGTTGACTTTTCAGCTGATAGATGAATTTGGCCATGCACTGATCAATCTGAGCTCCAATTCTCTGATGAAATGGCTCAAGGATGAAACCCTAGCCTCAATAACCTCAATAAAATCATGGAATGACCCTCATATCCATCATAGACCCCCTCTCCTAGCCATGCCCTGATTGGCCCAATGCAACTGATTAGGGTTGACCAGTGGTCAAAACCCTAATCTCAAGGTATCTGCTTCAACACTCGATGATGTCAAACCATGATGACGATGATGAATCATTGTAATCAAGATGAAGACCAATCTCCTTGAGAATCAAAACCCTAATTTGGACCTCCACATCCTCAGATGATTAATGACCAGTCCAATGAAACCCTAGCTTGCACCATGACCTCTTCATCTTCTGATCAAGACTTGTGAGGATGACTTGCACGATGTAACCACATGATATGCAATATGCAATGCCTAATGACCTAAAAATGATATGTAATATGTTATGCTAGTCCCAAGAGAGGAGGGCAAATTTTGAGGTGTTACACCAGTCACTAGCAATGTAACTGAACCAAAAGGCAACTTTGCAAACCAAGGGCACAACAAGCAGAAAACATTATCATTTCCAAGCCATGAAGGATGGTGACATACCTTGAAACTAAAGCCACATGCTTGTTATCTAATTTGCTATGAGCATGAGCAAATAAACCCTATTGCAAGCTTGCAACCAACATTGCCAAGCTTGTCAAAATCAAACCTGAAGTGCATCAACATGCCAAAGCATCATAATCCTGCAGCAGAAGGCATGCCACATAATCAAGGTGAAGCTATGCTGCAAGATCACCCATGTCAGAACCTATTGCACATCATAACCACCTGCCATTGAACATGCTAACATACTTAGAATACACATCCAAGCTAACCAGAAACTGAGCACATGAAACATTTCCCTCCATTACCTGTATACAATATGGACCACCATCCTGAGTTTTAACATACATACTACACCAATAAGGATTGGTGCCTGCTGCAAAGCAGTGAGACTAAGTCATGAATCAGAGATCATGACACACCTGCAGAATACATATGCAAAATAGGTCGTAAGCATGAAGCCAATTGTGAACCCTGATGAAGAGCAAATAATGCAGTCAACATCCAAGAGATGTTACAGGCCTGCTACCTCATGCACATATGGAATCAAGTCAAGCTAATGCAGGGTGTATGTATACCACTCATTCTGCAAGGTCCACATAATAAGAAAATCACTTCACAAATTCATTAGTACCAAGGTCCACCAAGCCAACATAACATAACATTGCCTAAACCCAATCCACCAAATAAACCAACATCAATGAACAAACCTGATGAAGCCAAGAGAAATCCATGTGAGGTCCTCAACTCAACCACAAAACTTGTAGCACTATGTTCAATAAGCCACAACAATCCAAGGCAGTGCAAAAGGAATCAAAATAAGCAAAGCATAACAGTAAAAACATGAGATTGCCTAATTCAAGTCACAAACAATTTGGCTTTAAAAGTGGAACCTGTTCAATAGGTCAACAATCAAATTTCAAGGCCAATGTCACTTAGGTATAACCTGCTACAACCAGTCACTCAAAACAACTAACTCATAACTCAGTGAGTTAATAGAACACTCATTGAGTTCATTTTAACTGTTTCCCAAGCTAACTCCAAGCCTAAGTCATAACTAACTTCTAACCTACATCAATCCAAACCTACCATCTATAAATCCATACCATATCCCTCATTGTAAAAGACCATTGGTTCCATCACTCTCAATTCAGTGCAAGCTATCCATTTTCACTCCCTCACTCAAAGCTCTTCTTCTCCCACAAGCCATTGAAGCTTCACATTGAAGCTTCAATTTGCTTGAGTTAAACCGCATAGAGACGACATCTCTCATCATTCGTTCACTCTCAATTTCCAGAAGAAGAAGAAAAAAGGAAGAGAAGAGAACGATCTGCATAAAAGAAAAGCAAAGAAAAGGAATCAGAATCTCACCTGACATGTTTCCGGCCTCCCTCTCTGATGAGTAATTCTCTAACCATAGCATTTTCACACTTCCTGGTTACCAAATTGTAGAATCCAGATAGAGAAATCCAAGCCCTAAGGTTATAGGCGTTGATTCCTCATGATCTCCATTTAATTTGCTTTAAACTACCTAGGGTTCTTCAGGTGTTTGCCTTTGATTCAGCTTATCCATTAAGAATTTTCCTAACCCACGCCCAAATCCGTCATCAGCGCAGTACTGCGCGCCAGATGGTGACCTCCACCTTAGTTCAGGCGCACCACCATTGCCGGAGGCAACCGCCGACACGGTGTCCCATGGTGGTTGGCCGTGGAAATAGGCAGTGAGAGAGATAGTTAGCGCACAGATGAATAATTTCAAACTTCTATTGACTTGTCCAAGTCAACGGTGGCCATGGATTGTTTCTAGTGGGCTTAATTTTGTCCAGGCCCAATGATACCCGATTCACACACCAACATTTCCCACGCACCCCCAGTGGACATTGAGTAATGTGGTAATGGGCTTGGATGAAAGCCCATGCACGGTTTGCTGCTCATCACCCTAATTCCCATGGTGCACCCCCTGTAGCTAACAATATTTCAGCATTGGGCTTGGTTGAAGCCCACACACCAATTTCAAATTCTTCACCCCGTTTCATGTGTTGCACCCCCTCTTGGCCCATTACACATACATTAAATTTGTATTATTTTTACTAATTGATTTCTAACCTTTTTTAATTAGCTTAATTAGTTTGATAAATTTTTGTAATTAGGTCTTAGAATTAATTAGTTTAGAATCTTGATTTTAGAACATTAGGATGATAATTAGAATTAGTTATAAATAACTAGGTTTTTTAGAATTTAGTTAATTTCTATACAGATAGATTAAGATCAAGCTTTAGGATTTAATAAATTTTAGGATATAGTTAGACATTGGCTAGAATCTGATTTGTGCTAATAATTGGACATATTTTGTAAATGAGCATTTTACCCTTTAGGGGTAATTTTGGGCATTTTATTCGTTTTTTATAACATGATCCCTTAGGACTAGAACTTGACCTTAGGATTTTAATCAGTTCCTAGAAATTGTATGTTCCCTTAGGGCTTGTACCTAGAATTTTAATCAAGGCTTTGACTAACTATAACATGGTCCCTTATGATAGTTTCTGATAATTCTGACTATTATATTATATTCAAACCAAGTTCCCTAAACCAAAAATAAACCCATGATTAAATTGATCAAAAGCAAATTTTGATCAATTAAATCCTTTGAACTTGTATAATCCCACAGTCTAATGTAGTGACCAAAAGACCCTTTGTCACTTAATAAGACTTTTCTTCTAAACTGTGGAGCTCGAAGTCTCAAGTCAGATTCTCGATCAAGGCATCCTCAGTCATATCAAGCAGCAGGTTATACAAATGCTTCAAAGGTGGAAACTACAAGAGCTTGTTAAATCAAAGTTGGAATTTTGTGGCATAAGCCTTATGGAATGGAGAAGGAATGGGACTGGAGTATTCCTACCCCCATTCTGAGTATCTTTGGGTATGGGACGTATGACCCAGTGCTCATCGTATTTGCCTCTATTCATAGACTTTAGCACAATTCTAATCATACGAGTAATAAGTCTCTCTCACTACAAAACAACACAAAGCAAGGAATGCATCAACAACTTACCAATCATGAATCAAGTTGTACGACACGAGCCTTAAGCAATAAAGAAGGAGCGGGAATGGAGAATTCCTACCCCCATTCTGAATATCTTTGGGTATGAGAGACGTTTTCCTCGTTGCTTATCGTATCCACCTTTACTCATAGGCTTTAGTGTGATTCTTATCAAATAACTATAAAGTCTATTCCACTCTCCATTCTAATCATTTCAATTCAATCATTCAATCACATTCTTTTGCCTTAAATCATTCTTGTTTTCAGCCCTAGTGGGCTGAACTACGAAAGCTCTAATTTCCTAATTGCACTATAAGGATACGTAGGCAAGAGAACTCAGTTTCTTCGCGAGCTATCTTATTTATAAATCTACCTTATCTATTGCTACCCTAATTTATCCATTAATCGTTCTTCATTCATTCAATCGACACTATCTTTTTGAGATCAATCATATTTCTCATTGGACTCCTTGTTTATCATTTTAAGACAGTCTAACGACAGTCCGCCTCATCAATCGAGAGTTGTTTGGGACTATGCCTAAAAACTTAATTCAGTATTTCTTTTTGGATATACCCTATAGTGGCAGTCTTACTAGCCCACGTACTGGTAAATGCATACCTTGCTCTTCGATTCAAAGTCTATCTCCTCCTTGGATCCAAGATACTATTTTTATTTGATCTTTAACTGTTTCTTCCCCATCCAGTGATACATTATTCCTTGTACTATACAGTACTGCAATCATTCCTTGAATTGGTGTTTGTCTTGTGAGTCCCCGTTGCTTAGACAAATCTCTCTCTCTCTCTCTCTCTCTCTCTCTCTCTCTCTCTCTCTCTCTCTCTCTCTCTCTCTCTCTCTCTCTCTTCTCGCTTCATGGTAGTTAATCTCTGAAATTGGGTTTGTCTTGTGAGTCCCCGTTGCTTGGACAAACACCTTTTGATACCATTCTATTGGTACAGATTCTACTTTTTATCACTGTATGTCTCTCTCTCTATTCTTGTGGTTATAAACTACGATTGCTCTGACTTTCTCATTGCACAATGAGAATACGTAGGCACGAGGATATGAATCATTGGCGAGCATACTTCTAACTATTCCTCCTCCGCCTTAGGGCACCACTCAAACCTTTCACTACCCATTATCTACCTTCGATCATAAATCATTCACCTAGTGACATATTATTCCTTTGACCTCGAAATACACTTCCTTTGGATACCCATATACATTCCTTTAGGACACCTAATGTAGTCCGTCTTTCTACCTAGAGTTGTTTGGGCTACAACCTTAAACACTTAATTCCTTCCTTTTTGGATATACACCCTATAGTGGCGGCCCGCTGGTCCACGTATCGGTCAAAGTCATTTCCCTCTATGGTACGAATCGCATTTCTATTATGGATTCTAATACATTTTCACCTTTTGGTTTCAAACAATACGTCTCCAATCACTTATCACCAAATATTGAATTTTGTGACTTCGGTCACTTCATTTCGTTCATTCCCATGATATATTTGTATTCTATATTCCTTCACTTCATGTGATATATCATCTTTGTGCTCCTTCTTGCGTCACCTTGTGAACCAGGAGATGTTTGGGACCATGCCCAAACACCTATTTCATCATCTTTTCGGTTTTACCTTATAGTGGCGGTCTTACTAGCCCACATATTGGTAATAGCCACCTTACTTTTGGGTTCATCTTTTCACCCTTGTGGGAGTTCAAAACACTATTCTTTGGTTCAGACCATTCTTTGATCACATTCTTTTTCATCTCCCACTTCTAGTTCCTTGAACTACGAAGCTCTGAATTCCTCATTGCACTATGAGGATACATAGGCATGAGGGCCCTAATCCTCACCGAGCACTTTATCTATTGTTTTCCTTTTGCCATTTTTTTGCGAGTAATCCTTAGATATCACACATATTCAAGCGAGAACAATCAAAATGGTTCCCATGGAGTACCATGAATGTTTGGGGTGCTAATACCTCTCCATTACATAACCGACTTCCTTACCCAGCATATCTCTTTCCCCTGGGTTTTATCGATGTTTTCCCATCCCTTTAGGGATAAATAAAGTTTGATGGCGTCTCTGTTGTATGTTCGAGCGTGTGATACAATCAAGTATATTTCCGCTAGCTTCAGCTGACGACTCTGCTGGGGAATTTGCTTCTTGGAGCATTTCCTAATCGCTAAAAGGAGTCGAGCCTAGTTTAGATTGCTTCTCCATTAGTTTAGGTGCTTGCCTTTATAGATTTACTCACTTTATTTATCATATTTACTTTATTGTTCTAGATATTGTTATGGATATTATATGGTATGCTGTTGTTTGGTTAGAATAGACTACATGAGAGGAAAACTCTGTAACCGAGCTTAGTATACACATATGATAGACTTATGGATAGTCGTGTACACCTGCATTTCGCATGTTGGGTTGTCACGAGAACCTCACGAGAACCACACCCAGCCTAGATTCACTTGGAAGTACTTTTGTCTTGTGAGTATTCACTACGACAAGGTATTTCCATTTCGAGTCGGTGACTCTGGGGGACCTTATAGAGACCACCTTGGGGCATAGTCCACACTCGTGAGGGGGATATGGGTTTTTATTGCAAGAAGACATAGAGTCTACCTACCTTGATACTCATTTTGAGTCGAACTTTTGAACCTACAACAAATGGCTATACAGATTATTCAGATCATATAAGAATTTTGAATCTGCATGACTTATATCATTCCATCATTCCATTATCATTCATCATGACAAAATTTTGCATATGCATTTCTTTTCCATGAATCTAAGAGACCAGTTTGTTGACTAAGCATTCGAGACAAAACATGAATCCCGAGAGGAAAAGCATTCACAGTTACAAGTTCGTGGAACCTCAACTGACTGTCTTGAAAGGACTAGGGGCACGTCTAAATCTTGGAAACAAAGATGACTTCAAGATGTCTTATGGTAACCTTTTGGGAATCCTGAACACCGAAGTCAATACCACTGATGTGCATACTCTGATGCAATTCTATGATCCTCCGTTGAGATGCATTACATTCCAAGATTACCAGTTGACACCCACATTGGAAGAGTATTCACACATTCTGGGTATTAGGATCAAGAACCAAGTGCCTTATGTGCGCACTAAGGAACTCCCCAAATAGCAAGTCCTTGCTAAAGCTCTCTACATAGGGAAGAAGGAAGTGGAGATGAATTTGAAACCTAAGGGTGGAATTCATGGCTTCACCTCAAAGTTTCTAGTAGATAAAGTTATTGTCTTCGCCGAAGCTGGGAGTTGGACGACCTTCAACGCCAGTCTAGCTATACTAATCTATGGGATCGTACTATTTTAGACAATGGAAGAATTCGTGGATCTGGCCGATATTCATATCTTTCTAACTCAGAACCATATTCCCACTCTTCTTGCTGATACTTACTACTTCATTCATGTGAGGACCCAGAAGAAGAAAGGAACCATCGTCTACTATACTCCTTTGCTGTATAGATGGTTTATTTCGCATCTACCCAGCAAAGTCCCTTTCATTGAAAACAAAAACAATTTGAAATGGTCCCAGCGGATCATGTCTTTGAACGCCGAAGACATCTCCTGGTATTCTCGAATCTACAACAACGTCAAACTCATCCTCAGCTATGGTGATTTTCCTAATGTACCTTTTCTTGGTACGAAAGGGGGAATCAATTATAATCCGAGGTTGGCATTACGACAATTGGGATACCTCATGGTAGATAAACCTGACCTCAAAGGTGTAGAAGGTTTTGTCTTGTACGAAGGGGTTGAAGATCCAGAATTAATCAAGAAGATCGTCAAAGCTTGGGGAGCAATTTGTCCTCAAGGGAGAGCAGAAATGGGTAAGAAGAATTGCATGGCCAAGGAAGCTTACATCAAATGGGTAAAAGACAAGGTTAATGAGATTTTTCTACCATTTCCATCTGAACCGTCCATGAGCATCAAGCCTCTTGAACCAGTGGTCCATCAAACTTCTGAGGTCGATGAGCTGAAAAGAGTTATCAAGGCCCTAGAAAAAGAGAACTCTGATCTCAAGTCTAGACTTGGTAAGATCTCCTTGGAGAAAGAAACTTTGTAGTTCAAGTTGAATCAGAAAATATCTAGGGTGCGTCAAGAAGATGACGAAGTGCAGACTGAAGTATTCAAAAGAATCAAGTTGGGTGACACACTTAAGGGAACTTATGCCAGTTTGACAGCAAAGAAGAAACAGTTAGCCGAGACTCAATACCAAGCTTGTAAAGCAGAGCTTAATTACAGAGAGCAGACCAAGAAGCCCCGAGACCAGTTGGAAGCTTGCAAGAAAGGGCTGAAGGATGAGCAAAGCCACACCAAACATTTAAAGATCACCCTTCGCCAGAATCAGTACAAGCTAAACCAGAGCCTTAAGGAGATCCGTGAGCTAAAAGAGCAATCACACAAGAACCTGGAAGACACCAACCTACTCCGACAAGAGAATGATTGTCCGAAGAAACACAATGGACATCTTGAAAGCCTCCCCGACCAGGAGAAAGCATCTGTAAGAAGTATTTCAGGTGAACCTGATCACGATCTACCACCTGAAGGAAGCACGATGTTGGGAGAAGGAAGTGCATGCCCGTCCCTGAATTCTCATATTTATTATGAGGAGCTATTGTCAAGATGTTTCTGAATAAGGCCCTTTGGGTTTTATTTGTATTACATTCTCGTTTCTAGGTTGATGTCTGATAGAGTCGATGTTGAGACTCTTGTAGCCCAGCGGGCATCTTATTGATATGTAATTGTATTCCACTTTCTTGATATATGAATAAAAGAGTTTCTTGGCTATTGGCTTCATAGGCTGTCTCTCTTTATGCTTTGTATTTGCTTGTGTTGATAAACAAAGTCATAGATTCCTTGGAAATTTCTTCCTTTACAAAAATGAATATAACATAAATAAATGTGCACATATCAATTTTTTTTGCATTCACGCATTTATCTGTCATAAGCTTCCAGAAAACAAAATGCTTACTCTCGCCATCTTTCCAAGGAAAAAACGACGACTCGTCATCACTACTTCACTCGCGCAAACAAATCCAAGATCATGGCCGACTTTGAAGCCAACAACGCTGTTGTCCGTGAATCGCTCGCCCAAGTCCAGGGTAGAATGAACCTTTTCCAAGGTAACATGGAGACTATCTTGGAACTTCTCCAGACTCGGAGGGCTCTTGCCTCTACCAACCCTACTAATGACAGCGCCACTCGTGCTGCTGGGGTGGCCAATCTTACTGTTACTGCTGGTGTTACCATTGAAACTCCGGTGGAAACTGTAGTACCGACTTTTGAAAACCGCCAATTGGTCCCTACTGACATGAATAGGCTTGTTGCTGCCTACCCTTGGGGAATGCTCCAAAATTTTGCTGCTCACTTTGCCAATGGGGGGCCATACATCAATCTTGATTTTTCTGATAAAGAAAGTGAAATTCTGGTATCAGATATGAGATGTCGAAGGTAATGTCACGACACTAATATCTGAGTAATGCAAACAGAATAAAGATAGAGAATAGTAATGCAAGATACACAAGCAATTGTTAACCCAGTTCGGTCCAACTCACTTACATCTGGGGGCTACCAAGCCATGAAGGAAATTCACTATAATAGAATCAGTTCAAAGACTCTCTGTACACTTCAACAAGTTACAGTCTTTCTCACCTAATCTCTACCCGTGCAATTTCTACCTAAGCACTCTTAGATATGAGAACCCACTCACTTTCGTACAATCATACCTGTGATCTTAACCAACAATCCCTTGAGAAAATAAAACACTTTTCAATAACACATTCTTGATTTTACTTCACAGTTTCAATCAAGAAGACACACTCTTGATCTTGCTTAATAGCTTTGATCAAGAAGACACACACTTGATCTTGCTTCACAACTTTGATCAAGTAGACACACACTCTTGCTTAACAGCTTTAGAGTGACAAATTACAACCACAAATCAGTCCAATTCAATCATCAAAAGATGACTTGAATGGCTTACAAGTCTCACGACTAAACAACCACAAACCCTAGCTCTCTCTCTATATTTCGCTCAGTATTGGTTGTGTTGTAAAACAGGTTTTCTAAGTCCCTTTTTATAGAAGCATTCAGCTGGGCTTGGACATCTTGAAAACCCTAAATCTATTTTCCAATCAAATCTTTTTATAACAGCTGGTTAGATCTCCTTGGAAAATAAGTAAATCAGGTTGTAATCTATGATTGAATGCGCCAGCTAATCAGATCTTCAATCATACATAGATTGCCATTAATTGTGCAATCACAAAACACCAGACATTCACACTGAATGTTCTGTGTACAGGATGTCATGACATCGGGTCTGACATCCTGGAAAAATCCTGCATAATTCAGTAATTCCTTTTATAACTTCCAGCAGGTACAACCATATCAGATGCCATGACCTTGTGTATGACATTTTGAAACAATCCTGCATGAACATGTCTTTTATTTAAGTTCCAGCAGGTGCAGCCCATATCAGATGCCATGACCTTGTGTATGACATTCTGAAAGAATCTTGCATGAACATGTTCTTGAACTCCAGCAGGTACATAGGATATCTCATGTTAAGACATCACACATAACATCTTGTGAACACTCTTTGTTTTACCAAAATTGCTGCCAACACTTAGAACCAACAAACTCCCCCTTTGGCAATTTTTGGCTAAAACATATATCTATCCTTTTTGTTCACAAGGTAAACTATCAACAGTTAAACACATAACAGTAGTTTAAACAACAGCAGAAGCAAAACAATTACTAGCTATAGCTACTAGTAATACACACATGCACAAGGGTACTTCTCCTCCCCCTAAATCTGTGCAACAGAAACAAAATTACTAGTTATGGATGCAACTAGTAAAACACACAAATGCACAAGGGTACTCCTTCTCCCCCTAAATCTGTGCATACATCAAACAACCTCCATGAACATAACAACTACTGTAATCACAACACCTGTACCAGCCAGAATGTCATTTTGACATCTGCTTCAACATCAACACCTGTGCACCATATCAGACATCCTATTTGACATCTGTAAATAGAACAACATTTTGTTTTAACACCTGTGCACTTCCTTCAATAATAGTTGTCCTTTAGTTCAGCTACATACATCTCACAACTTCCACATCAACACTTCTCCCCCTTTTTAGTCAAAATTGACCAAAGGTGACCAATCAGACAAAATAAATGTCTATTAGCCTAGCAGAGAATGTTAGATCAGATGTCATAACATTAAGAATGTTAAAACATAATATTCAGGAAGTACAAACCATCATCATACACAACTGTGATAGCTGAGATAATGAACAAATCCAAGGAACTCTTTAAGAGCCCAAAATATTACAAACTAGCATCAATGAGGACTGCCACAACATACACAGTAAAAACTTCAACAACACATCTTCAGCCACACTAGACCAGTCTTTGCCACAACACACTTCACCCAGTCAAAAATATCCTCTGGGATGAACAAACCCAAACTCTTTTGCTTGCTATAGGTTCTCATGAACACAGATCCCCAACTTCCCCCTTAAACATTCAAATTGATTGGCATCCAAAGCTTTAGTGAAAATGTCTGCTAATTGTCTTCCAGTAGTGACATGCTCCAGAGTTATGATCTTTTCTTCTACAAGTTCTCTAATGAAGTGATGACGAATGTCAATGTGCTTTGTCCTGCTATGTTGAATAGGATTTTGGAAATATTTATGGCACTCAGGTTATCACAGTATAATGTCATGACTTCTTGTGTGACATTGTATTCAGACAAAATTTGCTTCATCCAGACTAGTTGAAAACAGCTACTCCCAGCTGCTATGTATTCAGCTTCAGCAGTGGATAGAGATACACAATTTTGTTTCTTGCTGAACCATGAAATCAGATTGTTCCCCAAAAAGAAGCATCCTCCAGATGTGCTTTTCCTATCATCAGCACTTCCAGCCCAGTCAGCATCATAGTAACCAGTCAGCATGGATCCAGATCCATGAGTATACAACATCCCATAGTCACTGGTGCCATTGACATATTTCAGTATTCTCTTCACTTGGTTTATGTGACTGACTTTTGGTCCAGCTTGATACCTAGCACAAACACCTACAGCAAATGCAATGTCAGGTCTGCTTGCTGTGAGATATAGCAGACTACCTATCATACTTCTGTATAGACTCTTATCTACACTGACACCATTTTCATATTTGGAGATTTTCACATGAGTAGGAGCATGTGTCCTTTTATGGCTTGCATTTTCCATGCCAAACTTCTTCAAAATGTTCTTGGCATACTTGCGTTGAGATAGAAAGATAGAGTCTTCCATCTGTTTGACTTGTAACCCAAGAAAGTAGGTCAGTTCTCCAACAAGGCTCATCTCAAACTCAGATTGCATTTGTCTAACAAAATGTTCAACCATCTGTTCTGACATCCCACCAAATACAATGTCATCTACATATATTTGTGCCACCATGAGCTTTCCTCCTTCATCCTTCACAAATAGAGTTTTGTCAATACCTCCTTTCTTGTATCCATTGTCAGTGAGGAACACTGTGAGTCTCTCATACCAAGCCCTGGGAGCTTGCTTTAACCCATAGAGGGCTTTCTTCAATCTGTACACATGTTTTGGAAGATTTGGATATGTGAATCCTTTAGGTTGTTCAACATATACTTCTTCATTTAAGTAGCCATTCAGGAAGGCACTTTTTACATCCATTTGAAACAGTTTGAATTTCAGAATACATGCCACTCCAAGCAATAATCTAATGGACTCAAGGTGAGCTACAAGAGCAAATGTTTCATCAAAGTCCACTCCTTCAACTTGAGTATATCCTTGAGCTACTAATCTAGCTTTGTTTTTAGTGACAACCCCTTGTTCATCAGATTTATTCTTATATACCCACTTTGTACCTATGACATTTACTCCTTCAGGTCTAGGAACCAATTCCCATACTTCATTCCTCTTGAATTGGCCTAACTCCTCTTGCATGGCATTGATCCAGAACTCATCAGTCAAGGCTTCCTTGATATTTTTGGGTTCAAGCTTTGACACAAAGCAGCCATGTGAGATCACTTCCCTTGATCTAGTAGTGACTCATTTATCTGGATCTCCTATGATAAGATCTTTGGGATGATCCTTCTGAATTCTGACAGAGGGTCCCTTGTTGATTTTGTCATCTTCAGGTTCAGCTTGAGGAGGTTCTTCTTCCTTATTTTTGTCTGAGAAGTCAGCTGGAGAATCATTCAGAGATGTCTCGACATCTTCTGTGACATCAGTCTGTTGGTCATCAACCACAACATTAATGGATTCGATCAATACATTAGTTCTGGAATTAAAGACCCTGTAAGCTCTGCTGTTTTTTGAATAGCCCAGAAATATTCCTTCATCACTTTTGGGATCCATCTTCCTTCTTTGCTCACGATCAACCAAGATATATCATTTGCTACCAAATACATGGAAGTATTTGACTGTAGGTTTTCTTCCTTTCCAGACTTCATAAAGGGTTGTGGGAGTCCCTTTCTTTAATGTCACTCTGTTGTGAACATAGCAGGCTGTGTTCATGGCTTCAGCCCAAAAATGGTAGGGCAATTTCTTAGCATGAATCATAGCTCTGGCTAATTCTTGAAGAGTCCTATTTTTTCTTTCCACCACACCATTTTGCTGGGGAGTGATGGGAGATGAGAACTCATGATGAATTCCTTCTGAAGAGCAAAATTCAGCAAATTTGTTGTTCTCAAACTCCTTCCCATGATCACTTCTAATTTTGACAACAGGACTTTCTTTTTCCCTTTGAAGTTTCAGACAAAGCTCCTTAAGGACTTCAAATACATCAGATTTTTCTCTTATAAAATTGATCCAGGTGTATCTGGAGAAATCATCCACCACCACATATGTATACTTCTTCCCACCAAGGCTTTCTACTTGCATGGGTCCCATCAAGTCCATATGCAGGAGTTCCAAGACTTTGGTAGTTGTGTCATGTCTGAGCCTATGGTGTGACATCCTTGTTTGTTTTCCAATCTGACATTCTCGACAGATTTTTCCCTCATCAATCTTTAAGTTGGGAATTCCTCTAACAACTTCAACCGATATGATCCTCTTCATACCTTTAAGGTGCAAGTGGCCCAATCTTTGATGCCATATCTTCACTTCTTCTTCTTTGGCTAAGGTACACATTGAAGAGTATCCAGTTTCTTAAGAGCTCCACATATAGCAATTGTCTTTGGACCTAACTCCCTTCATGATTACTTCATTTTCTTTGTTAGTAATCAAACATTCATTTCTAGTGAAGTTTACATTCAGACCTTGATCACATAGTTGATTGATGCTTATAAGATTAGCAGTTAATCCCTTAACCAGTAGGACATCATCAAGGTCAGGAACTCCAGGCCAATCCAGCCTACCCATTCCCTTGATTTCACCCTTTTCACCATCACCAAAGGTAACATAACTCATGGCATGAGGGTGAAGTTCAGTTAGCTGATTTTTGTTCCCAGTCATATGTCTGGAGCAACCACTGTCAAAATACCAATCTTCTTTGGCTGAAACTCTGAGGGAAGTGTGAGCTATTAGACTTGTGACCTTTGTCTTAGGAACCCATTGCTTTTTGTTGACAGTCTTGTGATGCTTGGACCTTGATTGGTATTGAGACTGAACAGGGCCAGGATAACCATATAGCTTATAGCAGAAGGGCTTCAGGTGGCCAAATTTTCCACAGTATTGGCATCTCCATCTTTGATGTTTCCCCTTCTGCTGTTGTGACATCTGATGTGACATCTCAGGTTTGCTTTTAACATGGCTGCACTTAGGTTTGGATTTTGGTTTGCAACCAGTGTAATTGCACTCAGCCTTGAATCCAATGCCAGATTTGTTTCCTGTTATTTGACCAGTCTGGAGAATCTTGTCTAAGATGGCAGGTCCATTGTTAAGCATTCTCACATACTTAGTCATCTCATCTAGTTTGGAATTCAAGAATACAGCTTCAATCTTCAATTTTGAGATGGTTTCCACATACTCTTCCTTTTCATTTTCCAGCTGAGCTATCACTTTCTTCTGGCTTTCAACTTGTCTGCACACTCCTGCACTTCTGTGGCACAACTCTTTGTAGGTAGTGGCCAGCTCTTCAAAGGTTCTTTCATCATCAATTGACTATTCCTCAGACCCCCATCTTCCTGTCAATGCAGTCACATGGTTTGTAGCTTCTTCTGTTTCACTTCCATCAAACCAAGAGGCCACAAGACTCCTCTTTTGTTTCTTGAGGTAGGTCCCACATTCAGTTTTAATATGACCATACCCATTACACTCGTAGCACTGAACTTCTTTGGGCTTTTTTTCAGAATTTGTTTTCTTACCAAAGCTGTTGGATTTACTGATGTCAGATGTGATGTTCTTGACATTGCCCTTTGCTCTCACATCTACCTTTTTCATCAGTCTGTTGAACTGTCTTCCCAACATTGCTATCTCATTTTCCAGATCTTCATCACTATCTTGACCACCTTCCTCATCTTCCTCTTCAGTGTTTGACATAAATGATGTGCTCTTGGCTCTCTTTTCATCTCCATCACATATTCCCATCTCAAATGTTTGGAGGGATCCAATTAGCTCATCAACTCTCATATTTGAGATGTCTTAAGATTCTTCTATGGCTGTTACTTTCATAGCAAATCTCTTGAGGAGTGATCTGAGTATTTTTCTTACTAACTTTTCATCTGACATCTTCTCACCCAAAGCTCCAGAGCCATTGGCAATTTCAAGGATACTCATGTAAAATTCATGAATATTTTCATCTTCTTTCATCCTTAAGTTTTCAAACTTGGTGGTGAGCAGCTGTAGTCTAGACATTTTCATTATAGAGGTGCCTTCATGAGTGGTTTTGAGAATGTCCCAAGCATCTTTAGCTACTTCACAGTTGTTTACTAATCTGAAGATGTTCTTGTCCACTCCATTGAAGATGGCATTCAATGCTTTAGAATTTCCAAGGGCTAGGTCATCCTCCTCCTTGGACCATTGCTCTTCAGGCTTTTTCTCAGCAGTGGCTTTTCCTTCTTTAGTAACTACAGGGTGCACCCAGCCTGTTACCACAGCCTTCCAAGCCTTGTTATCAAGGGATTTTAGAAAGGCTACCATTCGAGGTTTCCAATAGTCGTAGTTAGAACCATCCAAAATTGGTGGCCTGTGAACAGATCATCTATCTCTCTCCATTGTACCAGAAAGTATTGCCCCTAGATCTCACCCAGAACAAGAGCAGGATGCCTGCTCTGATACCAATTGAAATTCTGGTATCAGATATGAGATGTCGAAGGTAATGTCACGACATTAATATCTGAGTAATGCAAACAGAATAAAGATAGAGAATAGTAATGCAAGATAAACAAGCAATTGTTAACCCAGGTCGGTACAACTCACCTACATCTGGGGGCTACCAAGCCATGAAGGAAATTCACTATAATAGAATCAGTTCAAAGACTCTCCGCACACTTCAACAAGTTACAGTCTTTCTCACCTAATCTATACCCGTGCAATTTCTACCTAAGCACTCTTAAATATGAGAACCCACTCACTTCCTTACAATCACACCTGTGATCTTAAACAACAATCCCTTGAGAAAAGAAAACACTTTTCAATAACACACTCTTGATTTTACTTCACAGTTTCAATCAAGAAGACACACTTTTTATCTTGCTTAATAGCTTTGATCAAGAAGACACACACTTGATCTTGCTTCACATCTTTGATCAAGTAGACACACACTCTTGCTTAATAGCTTTAGATTGACAAATTACAACCATAAATCAGTCTAATTCAATCATCAAAAGATGACTTGAATGGCTTACAAGTCTCACGACTAAACAAACACAAACCCTAACTCTCTCTCTCTCTCTCTATATTTAGCTCAATATTTGTTGTGTTGTAAAACAGGTTTTCTAAGTCCCTTTTTATAGAAGCATTCAGCTGGGCTTGGACATCTTGAAAACCCTAAATCTATTTTCCAATCAAATCTTTTTATAACAGCTGGTTAGATCTCCTTGGAAAATAAGTAAATCAGGTTGTAATCTATGATTGAATGCGCCAGCTAATCAGATCTTCAATCATACATAGATTGCCATTAATTGTGCAATCATAAAACACCAGACATTCATACTGAATGTTCTGTGTACAGGATGTCATGACATCGGGTCTGACATCCTGGAAAAATCCTGCATAATTCAGTAATTCCTTTTATAACTTCCAGCAGGTACAACCATATCAGATGCCATGACCTTGTGTATGACATCTAGAAACAATCCTGCATGAACATGTCTTTTATTTAAGCTTCAGCAGGTACAACCCATATCAGATGCCATGACCTTGTGTATGACATTCTAAAACAATCCTGCATGAACATGTTTTTGAACTCCAGCAGGTACATATGATATCTCATGTTAAGACATCACACATAACATCTTGTGAACACTCTTTGTTTTACCAAAATTGCTGCCAACACTTAGAACCAACAGAAAGCATTACGCAAATTACACAGTGAAATTAACAACAAATAACATGTATTAAGAAAATTATAACTTTAAAGTCATTACACAATCAATTCAGGGACACCCCTCTGGCATTGGGGGGTTTAGCCTCTCATATTATTCAAATAAGATACAAAATAAAAACGAGACATTACGAAAGGATGGGAATTCCGTTGATCTTCAATTGCATCCGCTCTTGAAGGATCTCTGTTCTTCGTCGCTTTTGACCGCTTCAATCTTTATCGTCTCCAATTTTGTGATCGTAAAAGTCCCTTCTTCATATTCAAAAATCCCCTAAATAGTTCCTAGTGACTAATTTGATGTAGCAAAAGTCCAAAATGCCCTCCGAGATCCGTCGTGCCAAAAGACAGCAAAAATTGGAAAATGAGGTGTCTAAGCCAACACTGGCCATGTCAGGCAACACGACAGGCCGTGTTGGCTGTCTGGTGAAGAAGTCTTGACACGCCCTCCAGGGAAGCTGACACGGGCTGTGTCATCTGACACGGGCTGTGTCATCTGACACGGGCCGTGTCATTTGACACAGGCCATGTCAGTTGACACGGGTTGTGTCAGCTGACACGGGCACCCGTGTTAGCTCCCTATTTTCTTCTTCTAGTTGCCCTCTCCTAACATGGCCTGTGTTGGCCAACACAGGTGGCCGTGTCAGGACTACTGTGTTACCCAATTTCCTCTTCCGACGAGCCCGGAACATCCGATTCGCTTGTCTATCCCTCTGGTACTCTTGCTTACACCCGAAACCAATAGAACTACCACAAAGAGACATAAAATGGAGTATAATGATGCAAACTAAATATAATCAACAACTTGAAACAAAAATGCAAAACATCTAATTTATTAAACAGAACAATAAAACAAGTAGACTAATGTGTTACCGACTTCGTGAAAAGGTGCCGAATGAGTGTCAGAAAACAAGTAGAATTGGAGATTGATCACAACCCCAAACTTATCTCTTCGCTTGTCCTCAAGTGATGCTCGAGACATCAGGACGATCACCCCCAAAATTTGCATCCACAATGCTACTGTAATCTTTCGCGATTTCGTGTTCACTTTTCATTCATTGTTTTACTCTTTCCCGACTTCCGACTTCCGCTACACTTTCACCTTGACACATATTTTATCCTCTAGCTTTTCACACTCTCACCAAATCTCTCGGGATCAAAGTGTTTACACTCAAGAAAAATAGAGCATGCAAAGTTAACTCTTAGGTTTGAAACACAGATACCTTCATAACAAGAAACACACAACACATACTATTTGAGGGCTTTTTGGGTTGTAGAGGGGCTAAGGTGTAAGGTGGGGAATCAAAACAAAAAGGGGAAATACTAGGGGTTCAGGCTCAGAGTATGTGTTGTTACCCTCGTAACTGTGTTCAATCTTTTAATTAGGGGGTATTCCTATTAGGCACCGTTCATGTAGGAATTCATTAGCTCTTTTATTCTTTTTATTGCTCTTTTGAGCATTATTTTTGCCAACCTTAATTCTTCTAGATAAGTGCTTCATCATACTTCTCATAATTTTTTTTTCATTTCTCTTTTTTTTTTCTTTAAAGTTTTGTACTTTTCTCATTTTTCTGCACTTATCTACTTTTTATCGGTGTCCCAAAATTTTGATAAAACCCCAAACTTAGGCTTTTCCACAGATCCGGGGTAAACAACACTTATCTAAGAAAGGTGTGGTAGTGCATGGGATTACGGTTATATACAATGGTTAAATAACAAACAAAAGGAAATAAGGCTCAACTTGGGTGAACGAATGGTAATAATGGCGGATTAGCTGGAATGGCTCAGGGTTTAAATAAAAAAATGCTTCAGTGTGTACAAGTGTGTTATGAAATTCCAGTATCTCTTATACAAACCCAGAGAGACAGAGACATACCTGGAAAGCTATCATGATGACAAGTGTTTGGCTTTTTGTAGTCCTCACCGTGTTTGGTATAGCTTGTAGGTTTCCAAGATACCTCTCAGTGTGATGTAGCTTCGTATTTGCTTCAGTTACAGAGTATTCCTAAGAAGTCTAGTGACAGAGAGTCACGTTCGATTGTTCGAATCAGTAACATCAACTTTCGGGGGTTTCCAAAAGAGCAAGTAGGGGAGTGTGTCTTTCATCCAACCGCTTCAAGCCTCATTATTCATCCGGCACGAATGTTCTCTATCTGCAATACACAAAATACCACACAACTAATTATTTTAAACACACATAATAAAATGCTGAAAAATACTAAGAACAAAAATAACAAATAATAACCCCCCCTAACACACACACACACACTTGAACTAAACATTGTCCGCAATGTTTAATCCAATATAGAGAGGGACTCACACAGGTTCACTACGGTGGCAGAAATTGCAACATCAGTTGTTGCATCATCGTGTGCATCTCCTCCATAAAAATCCCTTGACGGGCTTGCTCTAGGCCTTGGCGTGTTTGCTCCACTCGGAGATCTCCGACCTCTGTTTGCATCCACGATCATTGGTCTGGCGTCACATGTGACGACCCGACACTTGGTGCATGGTGTCCTCTGGCGGAGCAACAAACCGTTCATGTTCCTGCACCTCTTCCTCTTATGGGTCACCTGCGGCAAATAGGTCAACATTGTGCTCGTCCATATCATCTTGGACGACACTCTCATATAACCAATTGGCCGTGTTGGAAATGCTAATTTGTGTAGGGTCATAAAGGGCCATAATAAACTGACTAGAACTCATTAAAGCATAATAATCAGAAATTTGTGATATCATACCTTGCTGAACCAATGCGTTCATGTCCAGTTTATGCTTATCTGCCATTGGCATCTCATTAAGTGCAGCAGGATCATATCCGAAATGGTGGGCAATCTATGTGATAATGCCCCCTATAGAAATTCGCTTCGGCGGCATTATTGATTCTTGTAACAAAAATTTATCACCCAAAAAAAAAGTATGGAAAAAGGAAAAACGATTACCGTAGCCTTGTAGAGGATGGAGAGTAGAGCAACTTTTGTGAAGGGTGTCGACGATTTGGATGGAGAAGAGTGGCAACGTTGAGATCTTTTTGGTGGTGAGGTTATGGAGAAAGTTGAGTAACAATGGAAGAAGGAGAAAGATTTGTTGAAAATGGGAGAGAGAAGGTGAGAAAATCAGATTTTATTGGTTAATTTAGGGTAAAATGAGTTTAAGTGGTGGAAAATCCGGCTGGGGTCCACGAAATCACAAAATCCAAAATTTGAAAAATTATGGCTGTTGGGCCTGACATGGGCCGTGTCAGCTGACACGGGCGGCCGTGTCAGACCACTGTTTTTTGACTTTCCTTCCAATAGAGCTGACACGGGACGTGTCAGCTGACATGGGCGGCCGTATCAGCCTACTGTAAAATTCCTCTTCCTTAGCTTCTTGCCTGACATGGGTCGTGTCAGATGACACAGACGGTCATGTCAGGGCCCTATTTTTTCAAAAAGTTTGCTGATTTTTTCTTTGTTTCACCGTCCTTTGGTATCCAACTCTCTTTTATGAGTTTAACTCAAACCTTTTCTTCTGTACTACGTGATTTACTTGCGAACCTACAAATAAAATTGGAAACACACCAAACACTGAAATAATTAGAATAAAACTGCATGGGTTGCCTCCCACGAAACACTATGTTTAACGTCGCATGGCTCGACATTCGTCTCCCTCATCCTTAGAGACGAACATTATCGATCAGACCACTTTCCTGACCCTTATAGTAGTGCTTCAACCTTTGTCCGTTCACCTTAAATGTATCCCTATTATTTGGATTTTTAAGTTCTACTGCTCCACGGGGAAACACTTTGTGAACCACAAACGGACCCGACCACCTAGATTTCAACTTTCCTGGAAAGAGCTTTAATCTAAAGTTGAACAAGAGCACCAGTTGTCCCTCGATAAACGCCTTTCTCTACAACTTCTGATCGTGCCATTTCTTTGTCTTTTCTTTGTAGAGTTTGGCGTTCTCATCTGCTTGATTCCGAAACTTCTCTAACTCGTGGAGCTAAAGGATTCGGGATTCACCCGCTTTAGCCATATCATAATTCAAGAATTTGGATGCCCAAAATGCTTTGTGCTCCAACTCTATTGGCAAGTGACTTTACCATAAACCAACTGATATGGAGACATACCTATGGACGTTTTGAAAGCCGTTCTGTAAGCTCATAGTGCATCTTCTAACTTTAGTGCATAGTCTTTCTTAGATGCGCAAACAGTCGTTTCCAATATTTGCTTTATCTGCTTGTTGGACACTTCGACCTGGCCACTCGTTTGAGGGTGATACAGAGTGGCGATCTTATGTTTAACATTATACTTCTTCAACATATTCTCTATCAGTTTGTTCAAAAAGTGAGTACCTTCATCACTAATAAGTGCTCTCGGCACCCCGAATCTCGAAAATATATTGTTCTTCAGAAATGTCACAACCACTTTAGAGTCATTGGTAGGCAATGTCACTGCTTCCACCCACTTTGATACATAGTCAACTGCTACCAAGATGTAATTCTTCCCAAAGGACGGTGGAAATGGCCCCATGAAGTCTATTCCCCATACATCAAACAATTCAACCTCCAGCATAACGTTTTGTGGCATTTGATTTCTCTTAGAAATATTCCCCGTTCTTTGACATCTGTCGCATTCTTTGACGATGTCCTAGGCATCTTTGAACAATGTGGGCTAATATATACCTGACTGAAGAACTTTGGCCTCTATTTGGTCAACACTAAAGTGTCTTCCATAATCCGAATCATGACAAGCTCTAAGTACATCCCTTTGTTCCCCCTCCGGGACGCATCTTATGACCAGCCCATCCACTCCTCTTTTATATAGGAATGGGTCATCCCACAAGTAAAACCTGCAATCATGAACAAAAAATTTCTTTTAGTTAGAATCAAAATCGTTGAGGATTATACCCCCCGCCAAATAATTCGCGTAGTCTGTGAACCACGGGGTACCGATAACAACGAGGACGTGCTCGTCAGCGGACTCATCCTTTATCAGTCTCTTTTCTTTTGTTTCTTCAATTGGTTACATGCGGGATAAATGATCCGCCACTGTGTTTTCACACCCTCTTTTGTCCCGGATCTCTATATCAAATTCTTGGAGGAGTAAGATCCACCTGAGAAGTCCCGGCTTAGAGTCTTGTTTAGCAAACAAATATTTCAAAGCGGCATGGTCCGTATACACGACAACCTTCGATCTTAACAAGTATTTCCTAAACTTGTCAAATGCGTAAACCACGACCAACAACTATTTCTCAGTGGTTGCATAGTTCATCTGTGCAGGGTTCAACATATGACTAGCATAGTAAATGACATGTAATAACTTCTCTCTTCATTGTCCTAGGACTGCCCCTACAGTAATATCACTAGCATCACATATAATCTCAAATGGAAGAGACCAATCGGGGGCAATAATAATGGGTGCTGAAATCAATTTGCTCTTAAATGTCTCAAAGGCCATGGTGCATTCTTTGTCAAATAGAAACGCCTTATCCTTAACCAATAGAGTGGTTAGTGGTTTTGTGATTTTTGAGAAATCTCTTATGAACCTGCGGTAAAAACCTGTGGTAAAAACCTGCATGTTCTAGGAAACTCCTGATACCCTTCTCATTAACAGGAGGTGGGAGTTTAGATATCACTTCCACTTTTTCTTGGTCGACTTCAATTCCCTTGTAGGAAATTTTGTGACCCAATACTATCCCTTCTCGCACCATGAAGTGACATTTCTCCCAGTTTAGAATTAAATTTGTTTTTTAGCACCTGTCTAAAACAAGAGAGAGATTAGTTAAACAGGTATCAAATGAGGATCCCAAGACCGAGAAGTCATCCATGAAGACTTCCATATGCTTTTCAAGCATGTCGGCGAAAATAGAAGTCATGCATCGTTGGAAGGTGGCTGGAGCATTACACAACCCGAATGGCATTCTTCGGTAAGCAAATACACCATACGGGCATGTGAATGCTGTCTTTTCTTGGTCTTTCGGAGAAATCAATCTGATTATACCCGGAGTATCCATATAGAAAACAGTAGTAATCATGTCCATCTAACCTTTCCAGCATCTGGTCAATAAAGGGAAAATGGAAGTGGTCCTTCCTAGTTGTTGTGTTCAACCTTCTGTAGTCAATGCAAACACGCCACACGGTAATTGCTCGAGTAGGAATTAACTCATTTTTTTCATTCCTTATTATGGTGGTCCCCCCTTTCTTAAGGACAACATGCACCTGGCTCACCCAAGGGCTATCAGAAATAGGATATATAAGACATGCGTTTAACAATTTCACCACCTCTTTCCGAACTACTTCCTTCATTGCAGGAATAAGTATTCTTTGCGGTTGGACTATCAGTTTGTGGTCTTCTTCCATGAGAACTTTATGCATGCACACAGCAGGGCTATTGCCTTTCAAATCTTCAATTGCCCATCCAATAGCATTTTTGTACTTTTTCAAGACTTGGATGAGCTTTTCTTCTTGGATATTCTGTAGGCTCGAGTTTATGATAGCATGACATTTTCCTTCAGGATCAAGAAAGGCATATTTAAGATTCTCAGGAAGTTGCTCCAACTCCGTTCCCTTCTCTGGCTCTTCATCCTCCTCACTAGATTGCGGTAGGCATAAATCCTCCCACCGGTGTGGTCGAGGTCCTTTCCACGGAGGTTGTGCGTTTAACAAGGTCATCACTTCAGATTCTCGTTGTCCACTTCTTTATCACTATCGAAAATGGACAAACCCAACACTCTTTCCAAAGGTGACTGTGGTGCTTTCAGAGGACTATCATATGTCATCACCTGATCCAGAACCTCTATAGTATGACTGGTACAAATATCATCCTTGTACCTCATGGTGTTTCGAACATCGATTTTCAATTCCTCATCATAAACCTTCAACGTCATGGTTCCTTCTTCTATGTTTATCAAGCACATTTCCGTTTCTAAAAAAGGTTTCCCAAGAATGAGAGGGATCTCTTCATCTTCTAGCATTTCAAGAATTACAAAATCCACCGGAAATACAAACTTGTCAATTTTCACAAGAACATCTTCAACAATACCATACGGTTTCTTGACCGAATGATCAGCGAATTGGAGTGTCATCCTGGTGTATTGCACAACCCCTATACCAAGCTTCTTGTAAATGGATAACGGCATGAGACTCACACTAGCTCCCAGATCAATAAGAGCTTTGTTGAATGACCTATCTCCAATAGTACAAGGGATGGTAACAACTCATCGATATTTCTTCTTTCTCAGAATCTTCATACCCTACAAAATAGAACTACAAGTTTCGATTAGAATAATCAGGTTGGTGTCGGCGGTTCACCTCTTCGAAATGATGTCCTTCATGAACTCGACATAAGTAGGCATTTGTTCAAGTGCCTCCAATAGAGGAATATTGATCTCCAGCTTCTTGAACAACTCTAAGAATTTTTCAAAGTTTTTCTCATGTTTTTTTTTCTTATTCCTAGTGGGGAAGGGAAGCTTAACAACCGATTCAGACTCAATGAGTGTTTCTTTCACAACAGGTTTCGGTGCTACCATTTATTCACTCACAACTTCATTTTCTTTGATCTCAAGATCCACTTTGATCAATTGATCTTCCTCTTCATCCACCTCCTCGACTATTTCATCAGATTTACCACTTCTTGTTATTACAATGCTCACATTATTATGTTCTCTAGGATTTGTCACGGTTGCACTTGGTATAGCACCTTGTGCTTGAGAACTTGAAGCTAATTGTTGAGCGATTTGACCCATTTGGACTTCAAGATTCTTTATGGATGTTGTGGTGTTTTTCTGATTGTTTCGGGTTTCTTCTTGAAATTGAACATTATGAGCTACCATTCTTTCAATTGCAAATTTCCAATCAGCTTTCTTAGGGCTTGTTGCTGCTGCTGTTGTTGATATTGAGTTTGGTACTAACCATGTTGAGGAGCGGTTCCTTTTTGGTCTTTCCATGAGAAGTTGGGATGATTCTTCCAACCTGGATTGTATGTGTTGGAATAAGGATTATTCTGCTTCAAAAATTTGATTTCCTCCACTTTTTGAAGAGTTGTAAAACAATAAATAGTTTGGTGCAGACCACTACAAATTTCACAATAGACAGTAAGAGCCTGTTGGACCTGCGCCACCTGTTGGATACCTATATTCATCGCCTTCAGCTTCTTCTCAACTTCAGCAACTATAGTATCTTCAATACAGATTTTATTAGTTTCCAGCTTTAAATCTATAACCCCTTCTGGTTTGCTTTGACATCTATCGTACAACTTCAAGTGCTCATTAGCAGCAATATCTTCAATGCTCTTCTTGATACCGATGGCTATTGAAAAATTTGTGGAACCACCGGCTGTGGTATCAATCAGTTGTTTGGTCTTTATTTTGAGACCATTCACAAACATCTGCATCTGTTCGGTTGGATCCATATTATGAGTTAGGCACGCGACCAAGACTCTCTTGAATCTCTTGTAAGCGTCTTCCAAAGTTTCCCTGTCCTTCTGCTTAAAATTCATAATTTCATACCTCTTATGCAGAAATACCGACGCTGGAAAATACTCATTCAGAAAGGCTTTTTCCATTTCTTCCCAAGATGTGATGCTACCGGCAGGTAGAGAATAGAACCATTCTTCGGCTTCTTCCGCTAAGGTAAACGAGAACATTCTCAATTTCTTGGCTTCTTCGGTGTGACCATCAATTTTTAGAGTGTTGCTCATGGTCAGAAACCTCTACAAATGCTTGTTTGCATCTTCATTTACTTTTCCAGTAAAATGCTTCCTTTCAAGCTGATTAATAGTACTCGGATGCAACTGGAAATTAGCCACGTTCACCGGTTGGTTGACAATAGTTAATCTTCCGATTGGTGCATTTGCACCTCCGTAGTCTCCCAACAGTCTTTCTGGTGGCGGTGGAACATCAACCATAGTTTTGATCTCTCTATTAGAACCTGGATGAATGGAAAGCTGTTCTTCGTCTGATTCCAATCTAGCCAGTCGAGCTTGTCTGAGTCTTGCCCGCAAGGTTCTCTCGATTTCTGCATCAAAAGGAAAATCAGCTCAGGCCTTACCTCACATACAAATATCAGACACAGATTAGTTGATATAATCGAAATAAAACATTCAAAATAACGGAAAATAAATTTTAGTTGCAGAGCAACAAAATTTCAATTGAGACAATTTAAACTTATATTTGACAATCCCCGACAACGGCGCCAAAAACTTGATTGGGAAAATAGCAAGTGTACTATTTTGTCGATGAAGTAATAATAGGGATGTTTCCCAAAGATCGATCTCGAGGATTGCGCAATAATATATGTGTAAATTGTTACTCAATTGAACAAAACTAATAGTTGGGGGGTTTTTGTAAAAATCACTGTAAGAGAAAATAACACATAATACATATTTTCACAAATTATAGTAATATGCCAACGATGTAGTGTGAAAATATCCTGTAATGATCCTTGAGTGTATATCTCCTTAATAATGAAAATTGTTTCAATTACCGGATCTTAAGATTGTTTCCCCCTAAGATCTCGGAGGGAAACCTTTGGTATTCAATCTAACCTCTAAGTCCTTAGGTGATTATGATGAAACCAAGCAATATTAATTTAACAAGAATAACCCGGTAACCATAGGGTATCTCTGGTCCTAGGTGATATCTACTATGGTTTCACTATATAAAAAGCTTAACAATTGCAATCATGCTAATCGTTAACCATACATCAATCTTTATTTTTCTGATAAAGAAAGCATTACGCGAATTACACAGTGAAATTAACAACAAATAACATGTATTAAGTAAAATATAACTTCAGAGTCATTACACGATCAATTCAGGGACACCCCCTAGCATTAGGGGGTTTAGCCTCTCATATTATTCAAATAAGATACAAAATAAAAATGAGACATTACAAAATGATGGGAATTCCGTTGATCTTCAATTGCATCCGCTCTTGAAGGATCTCCGTTCTTCGTCACTTTTGACCGCTTCAATCTTTATTGTCTCCAATTTTGTGATCGTAAAAGTCCCCTCTCCGTATTCAAAAATCCCCTAAATAGTTCCTGATGACTAATTTGATGTAGCAAAAGTCCAAAATGCCCTATGGGATTAGCCGTGCCAAAATACATCAAAAACTGGAAAATGAGGTGTCCAAGCTAACACTGGCCATGTCAGGCAACACGACAGGCCATGTTGGCTGTCTGGTGAAGAAGTCTTGACACGCCCCTCCAAGGAAGCTGACACGGGCACCCGTGTCAACTCCGTGTTTTCTTTTTCTAGTTATCCTCTCCTGACACGGCCCGTGTTGGGCAACACGGGTGACCGTGTCAGGACTACTGTGTTTCCCAATTTCCTCTTCCGACGGGCCCAGAACGTCTGATTCGCTTCTCTATCCCTCCGATACTCTTGCTTACACCTGAAACCAATAGAACTACCACAAAGAGACATAAAATGGAGTATAATGATGCAAACCAAATTTAATCAACAACTTGAAACAACAATGTAAAACATCTAATTTACTAAACAGAATAATAAAACAAGTAGACTAATATGTTACCGACTTTGTGAAAAGGTATCGAATGAGTGTTAGAAAACAAGTAGAATTGGAGACTGATTAGTAGCCACACAAATTTGTTCTTGTTGAGGATTTTCTTTTGATTCCTCTTTTTGCTTCTTTGTTTTTTTTTATTCCCCTACTTTTGCTAGATTGGTTCATATTTTCAATCCACAGGGGTTCCCTAATTTTTGCCTAAGTCACTCGTCTTCGAGTTTTTGACTTAGCGGGCTTGCTTTCTTTTGTGTTTATCTTATTGTTTCTTCTGTTGCTTGAAACAAATCGTGTGACATCTGTCCGTTTGATTTGAAGGGGTTATGACCGCCTCGTCCCTCTGTTGGTGAGGGACAACCATTAAAAATTTGTGGTTTCCGACCTTTTATAAGGGATAAAATGTGATTAATCCTCATATAGGACACTTCTTTTTTCTTTGGAATTTGAACGCATGGTCAAATTAGCTGAAGACTACCCTGACCCAGTTTAAAATTGAGGGTTTTATGTATAGAAAGAAATCCTACTCCTTGGCTCTAAGGGGTTGACTATAGATTATCTTCCTTATATCTTCGGTGTTTGGGATTTGAAACAATGCCTTAAATCATCAGCAAGGTTTTATTTAAAAGCATACGTGCAGTGATCTCGTGTTTTTCAATTCATTATCCTCCTTTTGATTTTGTTCAAACAAAAGTTAGATATTGACAAAATAAAGTATGAGTGAATACAAATGGGTTGATTCAAAGACATGCATATTTATTTCAATGTCATTATTATTAAAAAACAAATGAGTTTATTACAAATGAATGTTACAAATGACAATCAAGAAAATACACATGAACATGATTGAACAAAACTAATGACGGTTGGTGTAATCGGCCTTATTTGCAGATCCTCATACTGGATTTATTATGATTGCAGAGATTAACATGACAAACTTCCAGGAGATCCTTCTCAAACTCTTCCCATAGATGTAGGCTCTTCAAATCTACCCTAGCTTCCACTTACACTGATCATGGCATTGTAGATGTGCTCTCTTGTGGAGGCATGAGAGTGTACAATACATTCAGGCCTTGTGGTGTGAACACAATAAGACTTGAATCAATCAAATCTTGTACCTTATGCTTTAGAGCTTTGCAATTTTCGATCGTATGCTCAGGTGCTTCAGAATGAAACTCACATATAGTATCAACGTCATAGCCCCGAGGGAGGGGTGTTAGGGGAGGTACCAATTGTCTATATTACATCAAAGAGACTCGAAGCAAGGGAGAAAGCGATTGATTGTATGTCATGGCAATAACATCAAACTTTTTCTTAGGCTTCTTTAGTTACTGTTGATAATGATTATGTCGTTGATGAGCGTAGGGCTGTCGATACTGCATCGGCGGAGGACCCGTAGGAATAACATACGTTGGCTGCCGATACGGAGCCCTTGGAGGTCCAAGTTGTGGATGAAATCCACGAGGATGCTCCTGATGTGGAGTGGAGTCAAGCATGTTCACCGGAGTGACCACTTTTGGTACAACAATTGGCATGGAGTCGTCGTCCCTCCTCATCATTGACTACAGGATCTCCATGATTAGACTCATCTGAGTCTTCAGCTAGTTGACTTCAACCTTCAATGCTTCTTGATATATTCATATTTCTACCATGGTAATCTGCGGCATGCTTCTAGTTCAAGACAAATGTCGGGTAATCAACTTTGATGACAGTGGTTCGTCTGACAAAAGGCCAATTTATAGTGATTTCATTGGTTTTGTCTTCATGAAATGCAATATGATATGGACATGATGCATGCAAAAGGTTTTCATGTTCCCGGAGGAATGCATATGCTAAGTCAACTTTATGATGTGATGAGATGGCATGTAACATCATAGATTCAATAGTTCAGCATAATCTGGAGATTCAATAGTGTCATGATTTGAATATTACTAAAGTCTATGAATGGAGATGAATACAGTGAGCAACTGGGTCATTCGTCCCGCATCCAAAGATATCCAGAACGAGGATAAGAATTCTCCACTCTCATTACTTCTCCATTGCTTAAGGCTCGTATCGTACAATCTTAATCATATTGTTAATTTTTTTGAGTTTATTCACAAAATGGTTTTAGTTTTACTGGGAGAGAACAAAAGGGAAAAAAAGAAACCCTGAAAGGTTGAAGTTTGATCTTCAGTCTTTTCTTCATGTCTGTGTAGAAAGACTTATCAATTATTCGACTTAAATTGCACTAAAGTCTATGAATAAAGGCGAATACGATGAGCAACTGGGTCATTTATCTCGTACCCCAAGATATTCAGAATGAGGATAGGAATTCTCCACTCTCATTCCTTCTCTATTAATTAAGCCTCATGACATGCAATTTGCATCATAACTGATGAGTGTTGAAGTTGAATTCCCTTGCAGCTTCTTGTGACAAAGGGTTGTCTTTGAAGAATAAATAGACTTGACAATCACTTGAATCAAATTGTGCTAAAGTCTATAAATAAAGGTGAATACGATGAGCAACTGGGTCATTCGTCTCATACCCAAAGATATTCAGAATGAGGATAGAAATTATCCACTCTCACTCATTCTTTATTGATTGATACTCATGGCACACAATTTGGCTCATGATCGACAAGTGTTGAATTTGACCTTTATAGTGCTTGAGTAGTAGTCCTGTCTTGTACTGATTTGAATCGCATGAACTCTTGATTTTTCTTTGAATCTTGAAGTCTTGAAATCCGGTATCCAGTACAACTTGAACACAAGGACTTGCCCTATCAAGTGATTAAGTGTCTTTTGATCACTTGAATAGGCTTGGGGAATTAAGCACAGTCAAAGGATTTAGTTGATCAAAGCGTACTTTGATCAACTTAATCAGATTGGGAAATAACAGTTGAAAATGAATATGCAATAACCTAAAGGGTTAATTGATAGTTACAATATCTCTACAAGTCCTAAAACTAAGGGAGAATGCAAGATTAGACTATCCCTGAACCTAGGGGCAAAACAAGCAATATTCACAGGTTGCTTTGATATTGAATTGATTTCTAACAATGCAAATTCTAATCAAAGTCCATTAATCGAATCTAGAAAAAAAAAGACTAATTTTCTAAAATTTATCAAAACTAGTGAATTCCAATTATTCTAGAAAAAACTTTAAACTAAATCAAATTAATGTCAAAATCTAATATTCTATTAGACTAAATAAAATTGAAAACAAAACTTAACTAAAATCTAATTAAACCAACCAAGCTTAATACCTCATTAATCTAATTGAATCTTAATCCTCTAATAAACCTAATTAAAATTCTAATCTAGTTCTAATCAAACAGACACACACAATAATGAAAAAGAACCAAGCCATTGAAAAATGTAGTAGGCTCGGATGGAGGGGTATGTTGGAAGTCAAAAATGCAAGAAGCGTTTGGGCTGGGCCAAAGGGTCCAAATCCAGAACCAACCAGACCTGAAGTAGAACGCAGTGAACCCTTACTTCATGAGCTGAAGTAAAAAGTGCTTATGGTAAAAAGCTGTAACATGAACGAAATACACACCAAACTGAAAAATCGCTTATGCCAAAGAATCAAATCCAGCAAGGCGATTCTGATTTCCAACTTTGTGTTTTGTAGCTTCTATCTCAATCGTTTGTTCTGTGTTCGTGTTGATTCTGCAAATTACCATTGTGTGCTTTTTGTCGTTGCTCCTGATTCATGCTTTGATATCGTCTTGCCACTCATGGATTTGCGCTCATCGACGTCCTATTAATACAATGGTTTGAAATTCCAATTCACGGAATCAACAATGACGACTATTGAAATCAACAACGCCGAATTGCAACGACATCACCGGATCGAGTCGAAGAACATTGAAGCAAGGAAAAGGAGAGCGTATCGGTTAGGGCCGACGTGAGGAAGATGAAGACGATTCTCTCGGCTTTGCGTCTTGCTTCGGCTTCCCGGTACATTCCGATTCGGTTCTTTGTTCCTTCCTCTTCTTCTCAACCTTCCATGATTGAATTATGCTCCTTCTTACATCTTATGTGTCATGATCGGTGTGTGAATGCGAGGGAGGGAGACGTCGTGAGAACAATGAGAAGTTTCTGTGAATGTGTGAATTTGTGAATTTTGGGAGAACGAAAGTGTTCTCAGAATTTTTTTCAGGGATGAATTTGTTACCACTGAAAGTTGCAGTGGAGTTTATATAAATGCTAAGTCTTTTAGACTCTGTTAGGATCATTAGAGTTTCCGCTAGTGCCATTCGGTTATGCTTTAACACCGTCAAATTTTATTAGTTAGCTTGAATCTATTAACCGTTAGCTTGTTAATTGTGATGGTTATGAAGATTTGTAAAAAGGGTGATGATTCTGTTAGTGATGTATTGAATTTTGCAGGTGATTTGGTTTTGCAGAAGGGTGTTTACGGTTTTCCTGCATTTTGTGTTCTGCTGCAATGCGTTTCAATTTGTTCGCGTTGCCATTTCGTTTTGTCGTTCATGTTGCAACGCGTTTTGGTCTGTTGCGTTTTGATGCTTCATCTGCATTTTCGTCTCCATTGCGTCTTCACGTTTTGGCCTTGCAATGTGTTGCGTTTGGATGCGTACGTGTATTCTGCTGCATTTTGGATTATTCGCGTTGCCGTTTCGTTCTTCCTGCGTTGCATTTTCTGCAATTCCACGCCCACGTGTACCTCCATGTGGTGTAATTTCTAATTGCATTTTTACATTCTTATTTGGATGAGGATAAATGTACATTGATTGGATGTGGCTAATGGATATATGATATGTAATTGATATGGATATGGTAATTGATTGGATTATGGGCATTTGGACACGGATATTTGGATGGATACATGGATTTTTGGATGGATTTGGGCTATGCTTATGGGCTTATGAATATGATGCATTGCAAATGTTGATTTTTTATGCTGGGTTTTTAATATGATAAAAAAAATGAATGGGCCAACTTCTAATTAATAACTATGTCCCATTAGTAAAATTCTAAAAATTAAATTGAATTTTAAAATTAATTCGAAATTAAAAAAGATTAATGATTTCTAAAATTAATTTACTAAAAAATGATGAAATGATATCTAAAATTAATCTAAGTTTCAAAAATCAACTTGAACCTCCAAAAATCAATTTGAACTTCTCAAATTAATTTGAAATTAAAATCAGTTTAAATTAAAGTCAATTTGGAAAAAGATCATAACATAATGATGAATGTAATAACAACATGTAATGGATTGATGAATCCAATGATGACAAGACTTGTAAATCAAATTGAACCATGGTGGAAGGAAATGACTGGATGGATGTATCAATGAATCATGCATTGGAAACATGTAACCAAAGATCAATGACGGGTCTAGAATAAGCATGGATCCAAGAATGAAGTGAGGTATAAAACCAAGTGGATACCTCATTAACAAGACATGTGATAAACCTCAAAGATTAAGGCATGATCATGCTTGATCAAATGCCGCAAGATAAGTGATTTACCATGTAAGTGAAAGGGTCCACTAATGTCATATCCCAAGAAGTAAGGGTTTGATTAATTGATCCACCTCAAATTGCTGATGAACCCTAGTTTCCACCAGGTGTAAGCTCAAAGCCATGAATTCAAGTCACTTGCTTCCTTATGTTGAACCACATTTATGCAGATGAAATGAATGCTTATGATGATATGCAAATGATTGGGGTTAGTGATTTATATGAACATTGTGAAGGGTAGCGTAAATTTTGGGGTATGACACTTGAGAGTTGAGAGGATAATTGCATCTAACCTATCTTTTTCATCCAAAAGAGTTTTGATTATGAAATTGTTTAGAGAGTTTAATCATTGGTACTTAGAGGGAGGCAAGTATCAAACCCTTGACTAAGTACATCCAACAATCAGAATACTCGATAGTTGAGAGGATAATGGCATCCTAACCACTATGTTTCTCTATCAGAGCACCAGATTGAACTCACTTTATTGTTAAATGTTTTGAGTAGAAAGTCAAGCAATCTGGGCATAACCTATGCACAACCGACAATCCAAGTACTTGAGTGTAGTGCACAAGTACGTACACCCCACTTTTCCATTCCAGTTTATTGAGAAAAGGTTTTGAAAAAGGAATTTGATGTTGGATCATGCATTCATAATTTATTATGAAAAAGTGTGTGAAGAGATAAAGATATATAGAGAGATAGGTTGAGAAGTGAAATGGAATAATGGAATGGATAATGATGGTGAGATACCTGACGTTGGATCAAGCACCCGCGTTACTTTGAAGTGAGTTTGATTTGGAAAAAACATTTGACATTGGATCAAGTGTGCTTTTTTTCATTTGATAAAGGTATTTTTATCATTTGATTTTATCTTTTTAGTTAGCATGCAATGAAAACATTAAAGGAAATATAAACCTAAGCTATTACACTTTCATGGGAGAAGGAGTCATATGACCCACAAAGGGGGGTGATATCAAACAATATAAGGAATGAGAATATAGTCATACAAGTTAGAAACCAAATAATATGCCTAAAAAAATTAAGTGGCATGGTATCCTTAAGTAAAAGCACACGATACAAAGCAAATGAAAAAGAAGTGCAACACATGGTGAATTAGGGTTTAAGCCAAATGATCTAAGATAAGCACACAAGGCAAATGGAGTTAGGATCGAATAAAAATATGCATCAAAGTTTGGTACATTTAATTACATTATTCAATCAAAAGCAAATGGATTCAAAATGGACATTTAATGCAAACAAGCTCGTGAACAAGATGAAAAAATTACATACACAAGGCATACATCAAGGCAAAACTAACAATTATGTGAAATAACTATTCAAAACAAAATAAATTAAACCTAATTGCATTTATACAAATTAATGAGAATAAAAGTGTGTAATTACATCAAAACTTGGTAAAATGGACCAATAAAATGATATAAAAAGTAGTACTAATTGGTCCCTAACAACTCTCCCTAACTTAGCATTTTGTTTGTCCCTAAACAAAAGTTTCCACCCTTACAACCAAAGCAATTACACAAAAGATCGAAGCAAGGATTTACCAAGGACATTCAAATGGTTCAAAAGTGTTTGGCAATTTCTCAATCAACCTATCTCAATTCTAGACAAAACATGAATAAGAGAAATGGTTGAGTGCAAAAATCATTCCAAGGAATTCAAAGCCATATATGTCAAAATTGAATCAAACTTACACACACATCATAATAATGATGAATAACATGAAGGGTTACTTTCACTCATCCAAGCAATTAAATCAACAACAACTCAAATCATGCGGTTATCACAACAAATACCAAATCATGTAAAATTTAAGAATCAAAAGGTCTTTCAAAGGTTGTAATGTGGCTTAGGTTACAAGAAAGGATATGATTAAGAGAATTCAACAAAGTTGCCTATTCTAAGGGAGCATTCCCAAACATTCAACTCTACACAATTTCCCTTTCTTTGATCCCTATCTTTTTTTCTTTTTCTTTTTACATCTATACAACCATGAGCATTTTCTTTGCTTTTTTCTTTCTTTTCTTTTTTCTTTGCTCTATGGTTTCAAGGGTGATTTATTTTTCTTGTTTCTTTTCATATTTTTACCCTTTCATAAAAACTCACTTTTCCAAGTTTCTAATCAACTTTTCACTTTACTCTCCCCAACTTTAGATTCCAAAACCAAATTTATTCAATAATGCTCCCTACTTAGACATAAGCAAAAGGCAAAATTTGCAAACAACTCGGTTTGAGGTTTCAATTGATATGAAAGAAATTTGGATTCATTTATTCCAAAATTTTCAATTGATTTTACGATGATCAATCAAATGAATCCTAAAATAAGCTCAAAGGGGTTTAACTAAGGATTACTCCTCACAAGGTTAGTTGATTCAAACTTTTTGGTCAAGTGGTTTTTTCTCACAAACAATGCCTCTATCATTTTCCAAATTTTCACACAAAAATGGATTGATGCATGATTTAGCATGATAAGAATGAGTTGAAATAATGCTTGGTTTCCCGCTTTTTAGTGTATAATGGAAAGCTTCCTCACAATTGGTTAAGTCCTATTTTGATTCAAAAATGACATATACTTCAATGAATTTATGATATGGAATTTTCACATACCATCAAACTACTCAAGTTAAGTCTAGAAAGCGAAAAGTGTACCTTGAAATGCCGACACTAATTCTTATCATCACCACTCGAAGTGTCCTATGCTTATTTCTTTACGAACATTTCTCAGTTGCTTTAAGCTTGACTTAAGAGTAAGAACAATTAAACAAAAAATGTTGGTAAACCAATTTGATTGTAACACACTTAAATCTCAAATAGTATTCATGCAATTATCAAAACAACTAACAAAAAACAAAGTTTTGGTGAACTAGAGCCACCCAAAAGTACATAAAAAATTTTCCAAAACAAAAATAATACAAAGAAAACTCAAAATGACAACAAACTCCTCAAATTCACCAACTCCTCAATCCTCCTCCTCTTGGCCACCACCAACAGCTCCAAGGATGTCCTCCATCTCATCATTAGGGTTTGCACCGCCTTCTGCACCCCCCATAAAATCTGGCCTGCCCTCAGGCCAATTAGCATAAGCCACATATTCCGCCTGAGAAGGAAATGTGCGGGCTTCGGGTGCAAGGAACGTGTTCTAGAATTGTTGCTGCATCGCATCGAAGATAAATGATTGAGACCTCCTAGATGCCTCAAAGCTCTCGCAACAATAATTGGCAAACGCCATCTGGTCAAAGACTGGAGTAGTGCGGGGTCGGGGTCTGGGTCTGGATGACGAAGTTCCAGCTCCTTCAGTTCTATCCATTTGGCTTTGGCAGAACCTATTCAGATAGGCATCATTAATCACACTAGTGATAGAGAAGTGTACTTCATCCGGAATGGAAACATTCGCCCGACGGTAAAGTCCCATGATCAGCCCCGGGTATGCAAGCACACCTGCTTTACCACCAAATTTGGTTCCACTTATAGCCATCTTCCTCATTTCTCCCGCTATGATTGATGCTACATCCATAGATTTTTCGATCATAATGTAGTACAACAAACACCCTACATCCAGAGGGATTGTGGTTGTGTGGCTCCTTGGCCGAATATTGCTCAATAGCAGCACCAGAAATGCCCTTGCTTCCAGATTTAAATTTTCTCTTTTCCAAGATTTTGGAAGTCCTTGATCATTTAGGTCAAATGATTTTCCTTTAAGGCACAGGGTAGCATTCACCGCTTGAAGATCCCACACATTAGCCAATTCCTGGGTACGATACTCGCACCGCTCGTTTTCTCCCAGGGTTAGAGGATTACCAAGATATGAGTTAATGGCATCTCTCCCAAAATAAATGATCCTGCCTCTTACCCTTGTTTGGTAGTTGAAAGCTACCCCCTCTTCTTGATGCATGGCGTTTGCATAAAACTCCCGAACAATATCATAGTTGATTGCCGCTTCTGGTTCACAAAGTTTCGTCCACCTCCATCTCTCAAAATTTGAAACCACGTTTCGATAAGTTCCATCCGGTAATAAACGGATGAACCTTTCCGGCTGGATGGTTCTCTTGATAAGGTTTTCGAAACGTTCCTCGTGTTCGTCACTTGTGAACCTTCTTAATGAACGGGGTTGAACGGAAGCCGTGGTTTTGGTTCTCTTAGACATCTGCGATAAACATCAGAACAACCACACAACAAAATATGAAGAGAGTTAGCAATCAATCAGCATAAAAACATGGTCCTAGAATTTCCCAGTTTGCGGCGTGAAGGCCCGTTCGCGGCGCGAACCCTGCGAACCAGGAAATCTCCAGGAGCCTCCTAGGGTTACAAAGATGTGAAGTTTGCTACTTCCAACAGTCATGGTCTCCAACTCTATCCTATTCCTAATCTAAATCAGACATGCAAAGTGATTTCAAGTGTCAATTTTCAAATTTATTCCAATCCCTAACCATACCTAAATGTGAACTCAAAAGGAAATGGATAAGAGGATATGAAAAACATAACATACCTTATTGAAGCACTTGATTCTTGTTAGCAAATGAAGGTTTAGGAGTTGGGGAAGGAAGATTTTTAGTTTTTGGAAGTTTTGGGAGTGGGAGTGAAAATGAGGGAAAGTTGTTGTTTTGAAAATGAATTGGAATGAACAGGAAAAAATAACCTAAACAGAACTTAAGTGGTTCTGCCACGCACTGTTCGCGGGGCGAACGATGGTCGCGGGGCGAACGGTAGAAAACAGAACCCAATTTCACAAAATTTAACACAACAAAAATGTAAAATGCAGACTTACAACGTTGGGTTGCCTCCCAACAAGCGCTTTGTTTAACGTCGTTTGAGCTCGACGATTCAACGGTCTTCACGATCTGGCTTTGTTGAGCAACTTCCTCAAGGCCTTGTTGTCTTCAAGAGGTTCTTGATGAACCTTCGATAAAATCTGATACCACCCTTTTTCGGAACTACTTGCACAACACTAACCCATTCACCATCGGAGATAGAACAATTCATCCCGGCCTCTACTAGTTTGACAACTTCCTTCTTTTTCAGCACTCGTATCAATTGATTCTCCTCATTTGTGGATAAAGTATTGCTAATGATCACCGGTTTAGTACAATTATCACCAAGGAACACATACTTCAAATGTGGCTCTAGTTTTGGCTCCTCCACTTTCTTTGTCATATCCAAGCCTTCGTTTGTCTCTTCATGATAAACAAGTTCTCCACAAGACTCTAATTCATGCAACAATGCTTCCGTCTCTTTTCCTTCATTTTCGATCGAAACTTTGTAGACTCCGATAAGAGATTTCTCTGATGGATTAGAAACATGAACCTGGTTTGCGATCTCAACTAGTCCCTCCTTGGTGGCATCGATTCAGAAAGAGTCATGCTTAACATTAGGGTGCTTTTTGGCTTCAAAAAGATTGAAGGCTACCTCTTCATCTTGCACCCTCACTTTCATTAGTCCATCATCAATATAAATCATCATTCGGGCCGTTTTCATGAATGGTCTTTGAAATTCTGGCGTAGTCAGAGTTCAAATGTTCTACTCCAAGTCATGACATCTGATCCAACATTGTAACTAATACAGCAAGACAGTTATACAAATTAAACCCTGTACTAAGATGCTCACGTTCACAGATGTCACGACATCTGCTTTTATATCACCCTAGAATGGAGGAACACCTAGTTCTGTGCATCTGGTAGAAAGACTCAGCAGAAATCAACCATAGCACTAACTTCTGTTGTTTTCCTACACAGTAATCAGCAAGATGTCTCAATAGTGATTTGAACATCATCTGTTACATTATTCCAGTCTGCTGGCCTTGTACTTGTATTTCCTGAATTTAAGGTCAAGCGAGTTAACCTAAATTCCACTTAGTAGGGTGCTAACAAATAGGCTATTTGTTAGGTTCATTTAATGTAGTACAATTGTTAGTTTCCTGGATTTTAGCTCAGCTGTTGGATTCCTGAAGAATAGCCTGAAACAATGCTGAAACAGAAAAACTAAACATCCTACAATTTAGCACATGTTGTCAGGAATGAATGTCACGACATTCCGTTTGACAGTCAGGACATATACCTCATGCTGATTCAGTTATGTTCCTGAAAAACCGTCTGTGCTAAATTTGCTGTACTGTAAAAGACTAACCAGTCTCTACTTCAGTATCAGCACACATGACTAACTGTCAAGGCATCCAGTTTAACAGTTTCACAATGATCCTTTGGGCAGGTCTGTTATCCTCTTGGAGACCAGACTGAAATACTGAACTGAAGAAGAAAAACCAACTTGCATATTATTCAGTATGTGCTGTTAATGATGAATGTCAAAACATTCTGATTGACATTCAAACAGAAGGCTATGTACCAGGTCTGATATTATCTTGATAAGCAGACTGAAATACAAGCTAAGTTAAGGCAGACAGGATTATAACATGCAGAAGGAAAACAAACACAGGAAATTGTTAACCCAATTCGGTGCAACATCATCTACTCTGGGGGCATACCAAGCCAGGAAGAAGATCCACTATCAGCAGTATTAATTCAGAGTTAAACTCCCCCGTTTACAACTCTTCACTTAATCCCTACCCAATGCAATCTATACCTAGGAACTCCTAGATAGAAACCTCCAGTTTCCATTCCTATCACTACAAAAACAATGTAATGTCAAACAACTTGAACTTGCTTCACAACTTCGTTCAAGACCATAACAACTCTTGCCTACAGGCTTTGAGTTACAAATACTCTCAGCTTTGAACACTGAGAAACACATGGTAACCTTCCCACATGTTAGGAGGTTTACCTCACACACACCCCTAATTTTTCATTCTAAGAGGCTTACAAAGATTAGGTTACAATATGCTATTTATAACCTAATCACCCAACTGGATTTGGGCCTTCAGAAATCGCAACAAACTTCTTCTTTGTTGTTACAAAGTCAGCAGAAAATTTCTGCTACAAATAAGGTCTTCAATCTTTTAGTTCCTAAAATCTCTCCATATATATCTCCATATTTAGAGCCTATATATTCTGATTGAGTCTTTAAGACCTCCACATGGAAGTTATGATATTCACCAAATATCCTCACTAATCCCAGAATATATACTGAATTAATTAATTCAGTTTTCTACACATGTACGATGTCACAGACATGATATCGTGACATCGTACATGACATGTTGGTCCAGATGTTGAACTTCTTCAACCCAACATATTAAAATAACAGAGATGATTACATTATTTGTTTTACAAAATTAATGCCAATCCTAAGGTATTAACAGTCTTCCAAGAATTATAGGAACCTCACGATCCTCATCCATGTCTACTATCACAAAATCTATCGGGAACAAGAATTTATCCACCTTCACTAACATGTCTTTAGCAACTCCATATGGTGAAGTAGTAGACTTATCAGCTAGTTGTAAAGTCATCCTTGTAGATTTGATCTCAACATTTCCCAATCTTTTGACAATGGATAGGGGAATTAAATTGATGTTAGATCCTAAGTTAATCAAGCCATTACCAATATAGGTGTCTCCAATGGTTACCGGTAAAACGACTCGGTCCGGATCAGATTCCTTTCTTGGGAGATTTTTTTGAATGATGGCACTACAACGTGCATCAAGCAAGATTGTCTCGTCTTCCACGTGTCTCCTTTTCTTTGTAAGAATGTCCTTCATGAACTTTGCGTACCGTGGCATTTTCTCTAATGCGTCGGCAAATGGAATATTGATTTGAAGTTGTTTGAATATGTCCATGAACCGTGCATAGTGTCTAGCATCATCCTTCTTTGATGGTGCGTGCGGATAGGGTAGATTTTGAACTGGAATGACATTCACTCCTTTGTCTCTTGTTTTCTTTTTTCTTGGTTCAATTTCCTTCTTCATTTCCGCTTCACACTGTTGTTCCTCCATCAATTGCTGGTTCTGATGTTTTCGCGGCGCGAAGGGAGATCGCGGCGCGAACTGAGCAGTTTCTGCCACTTTCTCCTTTCCACAAGCCACATCCTCATTTTCCAGCACAACATCCATATCATTCTCAACTGTAATTTCCTCACTTTGTTCACTTGTCAACTCCCTACCGCTTCTAGTAAAAATTGCTTTACAATGCTCCTTTGGATTAGTTTGAGTGTTAGCGAAAAAAGAAGATCCTGCAGTTTGTTCCGACAGTTGTTTCGCAAGTTGACCTATTTGGTTTTCCAAATTCTTGATTGCTGCTTCGTTACTCTTCTGATTTGCCATGGAAGCTTGCATGAATTGTTGAAGAGTGTCCTCTAGCTTGGAATTTCCTCCTTGCGATTGTTGTCCTTGAGAATTTGGGTGTTGATAAGGACTTTGCTGCTGAAAATTTTGGTTGTAGAACCTTGATGGTTGATAACCTTGATTGTTCCTTTGATAGCCTTGATTTTGATTGTTCACATAGCTCACTTCTTCTAGTGGAGGGCAAAAACCAGTAGGATGATCTCCTTGACATAATTCGCAACATGCTACTTGATGTCGAACTTGAGAACCTTGAATTTCCTTCATTTGCTGTGGAAGCTTGGCCATTTGTTGAGTAAGCAACTCCACTTGTTGAGAGAGTAGCTTGTTTTGAGCAAGAATGATGTCATTGGTATTTAACTCAAGAACTCCCGGTTTACGTTGTGAAGGACTACGGTCATGTTCACTTTGACGGTCATTGAGTGCCATCCGGTCAATAATGACTTTAGCTTCTTCCGCATTCTTTGACATAAGAGAACCACCCGCGGTAGCATCCAAAAGTGTTCTGTGAGTTGATTGGATCCCATTTAGAAAAATATGGATTTGAGTGAGCTCATCAAAACCATGACCCTTGCATTTTCTCAACATTGACTTGAATCTTTCCCAAGCCTCATTTAAAGACTCGTTGCTTCCTTGAGTGAATACCGCAATAGCTGTTTTGGCTTCCATGAGTCGGGATTGAGGGAAATATCTTTCTAAGAACTTTTCTTCTAGCAAATTCCAATCCGTCATCACTCTTGATGCTTGATCAAGGTACCATTCCTTTGCCTTTCCCACTAAGGAGTGTGGGAACATCCTTTTGAATAATGCCTCCTCACCCGTTTCATCAATTCCCGTAGAACCCGCAATCTCATAGAATTTGATGAGATGGGTATACGGATCTTCATGGTCCATTCCGGTGAATGGATTTGCATAGAGAAGTTGGAGGATTTCGGTCTTCATCTCCGTATTTCTTCCTCCACGGGCGAATTGAGCATTCCTTCTTGGACTATTAGTGGACATTTCGGTACGATTGTCATCTGCCATGTTTCCTTCACAAGCCTCTACAACCACTTCTTCGATTTGAACAATTGCGGAAGTAGATGCTTCTTCTCTCCGGTTCCTCTCTTCGGCTAGTTTCCTTCTTCTTCGTGTTTTGCTATTGAGCTTCCGAAATGTTCTTTCAATTTCGGGATCGAATTGAAATTGCTCCTCGGTAGCTTTTCCTCGCATGCACTAGAATCTACAAAACTAACAAACCAAGTTAAACAAAAGAGGGATAATAATACAAGTAACAAAACTTAAAACAATGAATTATTGCAATGCTTGTAATATCGAACACCAATCCCCGACAACGGTGCCAATTTGTTGAAAAGTATATCTTCGGCAAATATTTTTATATCGTATCCACAGAGATTGGTTGTTATTACCGCCGTTCTATAATCCAAATTGTTATAAGTTTAGAAAGTAACAAAGTTGTTTTGTTTGGAAAGTTATCTTGTGAGTAAGTATCACTAAAAACAGTAAAATGGTTTTAATCAAATGTAAAAGCTTGGCAAGATTGGAGTTCACTATTCCAAATGCTTATGATTCCTTATGATAAATATATAAATTTAAGATTATTGATGATGTTCAAGTATCCTCTTGTCGCAACCTGAAAAATACAGTGTGCGAAAAAACAATTGGCGAAAGAAAATGACAAAAGAGTCGCCACCGTGCGTTATTTATCCCAAAGGAGGGAAAGGAAACGCTCGAAGTAAACCTGAAAAGAGGAAAGGAAAAGACAAGGTCTCGCAACCAAATCTTGGGTTCGGGAGTCGGTTATGCGAAGGGAAGGTATTAGCACCCCTACGCATCCGTAGTACTCTACGGGATCCACTTTTGTAGTTCTTGTCTAAAGGGTGTGAGTTTATCTTGTGCTGTTTACTAAAAAAAGGGGTTAAATGAAAATGACTCGCGCGGGTGTCGCATCCACTGCATACGTATCTCATCTGAATATGAGAATCAGAGTCTTCGTAGCTCGGCTGACCTATGGATTGGGGGGATGTCTGCTCGCTAAGACATCACGTCTTATGCCTACGTATCTCATCTGGAATGAGAATCAGAGCAAGCCGTAGTTCGGCTAACTACGGGGTTATGGAGTGGGTTTTGGACGAACGACGTTACTACGCACTCTACCGGATGCTCGACCTTTGGAGACTTACTCACCTGTAGTAGAAGGAGTAAACGTGTGTTTAGGAGAAGAAAAATCAATGAAGGGTTAGGGTTTGGTGAACTCATGCAAAAAGGCAGTCCTTGACGAAGGAACCTGTAAAAAAAAACACACAAAAACATTGCCTCCTATCGAGGTCTTCCAGCTAGGAAAGCAGTAAAATGCGGGAAAAATGTAAAAGTACCACGCGGATAAAGATCCGAAGTAACAGCAGTTAGAGGAATGGGAAACCCAGGGATCCTTCCAAGCTAAACACCATCAAAGAAAGTGAGTCAGTACATGTAATCGGAATGAAACCTCCAGGGGGTATCCCACAAATAAAGTGGAAAACCACGCAAGTTATCCCTGCAAAAGTCATGTGAGCCCTCACAAAAACTCAACAAACAGGTTAGAGACAAAAAAATAGGGTAATCAAGGGTTGCCCCCAAATCAAAATGTAACCACATGAATCATGCCATTAAAATTCACAAAAAAGACATGCATCAAAAGGGTATCAAATTCACCCATAATACCTCATACATTTAGAGCATTCAAATTAAAGGCATAAAGATGATGGATATAGGGCAAACCTAATTGGAGAGCTTGATTGAAATTGAGTTGCACCCGTGAGGTTTACAAAATAATCTTTAGGGTTTATGTGAGGCAGAGGTGATTCTGTGCAGTTGAGTTCCCTTCAGGGTTTGGAGGCTGCTCTGAACTCTATTAGCTCTTCTCTCACTATCTTTTTCCTCAGGGTAATAGGAATAGAATCAATCTTTGTTTCACTGAAACTCTAGTATTTATAGCCTAATATTGGTAGCTTAGTGGGCTTTTGAGAGAGGTCCAAGTCTGAGATTTTTTCTTTTATTTATTATTATTTTTATTTATTTATTATTATTATTATTATTATTTTTTATTTATTTATTTATTTTATTTATTTTCATTTTATTTTTTTTAAATAAAGTTTCTTGGATCTAATTCTGATTGACATGATGAAATGCAATGTATCTAATTTTAAATGACCTAAAAATGAATGCATGCATGAGGTGTAAAGCGTATGCTTCCAGGAAAAATGAAGGGTAAATTTTGGGGTATTACAGCTGCCCCTATTCAATCAACTAGAGACCTGGAAAGAAGATAGCAGCGGCTTTCTTGCTTTCGAGGTATCAAGGGATTGAATACAATAAAAGCCCAAAAATTTGCACTGAAGTGAAGTGAAGTAACAATGTCTGTCAGAATCGGCAAAGAGGTGGTCTTGAAAGAAGAATCCGTCTGGTACGGTGAGAGTCAGTCTGAATACCGAAAAAGAATGTTAACTTGGATACCAAAATAAATGGTAACACAGAAATAACCATGGGCTGAATGTCGCTCATCAGTCTGAATACTGGAAATGACTTCGATCTGAACATCGGGAGATATGAGATTATTAATATCGGTCTGAACACCGAGAGGCTGGCCTGAATGCCACAAGTTGCGTCGACCTGAACGTCGGGAACTTCTTCGATCTGAACATCGGAAAATTGGCCTGAATGCCACAAGTTGCATCGACCTGAACGTCAGAAACTTCTTCGATCTGAACATCGGAAAATTGACCTGAATGCCACAAGTTGCATCGACCTGAACGTCGGAAACTTCTTCGATCTGAACATCGAAAAACTGGCCTGAACGCCATTTCGGTCTGAATACCGGAAACTGGCCTGAACGCCACTTCGATTTGAATATCAGAAATTGGCCTGAATGCCACTTCGGTCTGAATACCGGAAAATTGGCCTGAATGCCACTTCGGTCTGAATACCGGAAAAACTTCATGCCTGTCAGCATCGGCAGAAATAGGGAAAGATAATAGAGGCGACGCATGGGCCAATGATACTTGCTGGGGATAACAAAGGTAAGTCATGAATAATCTTCAGTCTGAGTACTGGAAACAACTTCTAGCTTATCACCTGGGATATCGAGAATGTTTTATGCTTACATGCGTATGTTTGAATTTTTCAATGGCGTAATGCTCCATGAAAATGGAAATGCTACGCGATTTGGAAGGATGCAATGCAATATGATTCTACATGCAGGGATGCGAAATGCTGGGTAGAATGCCAAGCTAAGGCAAGGGGATCTGCTGGGGAAATGATCACCATCTTCTGGACCCTGGCAAGGCTGTTGGAGATGCACAGCGCAAAGAATTATGTGGGGAAATGACCCGCCACACGGTGTTCTAGCAATGAAGAAATGCCGAGATTCAGACTGGAGAGAGAACAACACTGAAAACCTGCTGTTGGGGAAAGCGATAGTGGTTCTGGCAACCACAATCTGCGAGAGATGACTCAGCAGAGGAAGCAAACACTGATACGGTACCGAGGTTCTGCTTCAAGGAAAGAAACCATGGATCTGGCATTGGGATTATCGATCTGGCCTCGAACTCTAAGGAGCAGCCACTTCTGCTGGGAAGATACAGTCTGACACTGTCAACTCCGCTGGGGATATATAGTCTGGCACTGTCAACTCTACTGGCGAGTGTATGTCCTGAAACAAACGCTTGGGGAAGTACAGTGGTGAGAACCTGCTGGGGATTGAAGAATCCAACACTCTGATCAGCTCTGCAGGGATAAGACACCGAATTCGTCTGTTGGCGACTTCACTGGGGAAGATATTCACGATCATCTGCAGGGGATTTTAAGGAAATGCCCCGAGGGTATCTGTTCTGAATAGATGATCCAAAGCACTTAAAATTTACAGCAATTTTAAATGTTTATTAAGCATGTACCTGTAAAGCCCTTATGTGTCATGATGCAATGTTTATCAAAAATTCGGACGTCATTTTTGCAAACAAAATAGTAAAATGAAAATGAAAACAGAGATATACTGAATAACATGATTTTATTGATTGAATGGCCTCTGAATAGGCATTTACATCAGGAAGCAATCCCTGGAAAGAGGTAATCGCACAAAAGATAAAAACAGAAATTAATCTAATGACAATGGATTTCTATTGGGTTCCAATTCTGCTATGACTTGCCCGTCTTCAAGATCCTCCAGATGATCAACCTTCTGAAAAGGTGATTGGACTGTTTCCTACCTTTCAAAAATTTCCCGTCATCGACATGAGATGAGATTCAGAACTTACTAAGAACGCAGTCATTCGCTTAATCCCTAACTTTTGCATGGATCGCCCCTTTCGGGTTTTCAATCCACCGGGATACCCATTTTTGCCTAAGTTGCCTTTTCAGGTTTTCAACTTACCGGGTGTACGATCTTTTCATTTTTAATCCCTAATTTTTGCCCGAACCTTTTCATTTTCTTGGTTCGTCGGGATGCCCATTTTTGCCTGGACTATTCTTTTTACTATCCAGCGGGTCTATTTTATGCGAAGTATTTTTTAACTGCGTCTGAGTTCACAGGGGAAGTGAAGTTTTCACCATCCATAGTTGCAAGCATTAAGGCCCCACCATCAAAAACCTTGGTGACAATATACGGTCCATCATAGTTAGGAGTCCACTTGCCCCTGTGATCTGTCTGAGGAGGAAGGATCCTTTTCAACACTAAATCTCCGACTTGGAAACAACGAGGACGCACTTTCTGATCAAAGGCTCTCTTCATCCGACTCTGATACAACTGCCCATGACAAATGGCTGCCATTCGCATCTCTTCGATAAAACTCAACTCATTGAACCTAGTCCGAATCCATTCGACTTCGTCTAACTTGACATCCAACAGGACTCTTAGAGAAGGAATCTCCACTTCAACAGGTAGGACTGCTTCCATACCATACACCAGGGAGTAGGGGGTTGCCCCAATCGACGTACGTACTGAAGTACGGTACCCATGCAAGGCGAAGGGTAGCATCTCATGCCAATCTCTGTACGTGACGACCATCTTCTGCACAATCTTCTTTATGTTCTTATTTGCCGCCTCAACAACGCCGTTCATCTTAGGGCGGTAAGGGGAAGAATTGTGATGCTGAATGTTGAAGTTCTGACACAACTCCTTCATCATTTTGTTGTTGAGATTAGAACCATTATCAGTAATGATTCTTTCGGGAATCCCATAGCGACAAATGATTTCTTTCTTGATGAAACGGGCAAACACATGTCTGGTGACATTCGCGAACGACGCTGCTTCGACCCACTTGGTGAAATAGTTGATGGAAACAAGGATGAAGTGATGCCCATTGGAAGCAGTCGACTCAATCTTTCCAATCATGTCAATGCCCCACATAGCAAACGGCCACGGCGAAGTCATCACATTCAGAGGATTTGGCGGCACATGCACCTTATCAGCATAAATCTGGCATTTATGACACTTCCGAGCATATTTGAAGCAATCTGATTCCATGGTCATCCAATAATAACCTGCTCTCAACAATTTCTTAGCCATTGCATGTCCGCCGGCATGAGTACCGAAGGAACCTTCATGAACTTCCTGCATTAACATGTCCGCCTCGTGTCTGTCCACGCATCTGAGCAAAACCATGTCGAAGTTCCTCTTATACAACACATCGTCTTTGTTCAAGAAGAAACTGCCTGCCAATCTTCTCAAAGTCTTTCTGTCATTGTTGGATGCCCCTGCAGGGTACTCTTGATTCTTCAGAAAGCACTTGATATCGTGATACCAGGGCTTGTCATCGACTACCAGTTCAGCAGCAAACACATATGCGGCCCTGTCAAGGCGCATCACATCGATCCTGGGAGCATGGTTCCAACGAATTACCTTGATCATGGAGGATAGAGTAGCAAGTGCGTCTGCCATCTGGTTCTCATCACGAGGTATATGATACAATTTTACTGTTGTGAAGAAAGTCAACAGTCTTCTCGTGTAATCTCTGTAGGGGACCAGAGTGGACTGGAGAGTATTCCAATCACCATTCACTTGATTGATCACCAGAGCTGAATCTCCGAAGATGTTCGGAGTCTTGATTCTCAAATCAATGGCTTGCTCAATACCCAAGATACAGGCCTCGTACTCAGCTTCATTATTTGTGCATTCAAAAGTCAAACGAGCGGTGAAAGGCATGTGGGCACTTTTCGGAGTAGTAATGACAACGCCAATTCCACTTCCTCTAGCATTGATAACCCCATCAAACAACAAAGTCCACTTTTCGTTTGGATCAGGTCCCTCCTCAACAACTGGCTCTTCACAGTCTTTCATCTTGAGGAACATGATGTCTTCATCTGGAAAATCAAACTTCATCGGCTCATAATCATCAATCGGCTGCTGAGCAAGATAGTCTGACAGAATACTCCCTTTGATGGCTTTCTGGGATGTATACTGGATATCGTACTCTGTCAGTACCATTTTCCAACGAGCCACCCTTCCTGTGAGAGCTGGCTTCTCGAATATGTATTTGACTGGATCCATCTTGGAGATCAGTAGGGTTGTGTGAGACAGCATGTAATGTCTCAATCGCTTAGCAGCCCATACAAGTGCACAATTGCACAACAACTATAACTTGTGCAATTGCGCACTCTGGCTCCTCCTGTTGGTAGACTTCCGGTGGGTTACGACGCCAACGCTAGGTGTAGCTTCCACTCTAGGGCACCTGGCCATAACATTCAAAATTGCAAAGCTTTTAAGCATGTAGTTCAGGACTTCATAGATTCAAAAGCCATCAACCTTGCACCGGCTCCTAATGTCGTCAACAATCCCATGCCGCAGCATGGTGGTGCAAACATTAATATGATGGAAGGAAAAGCCAAGTCCATTAAGGATGTGTTGAAGTTGAAGACTCCATTGTTGGATATCAAAGGATGCTTGCTGAAGGCCGATGTTTTCCCCGGTTGTGGGAAGGATTGTTTGGATTGTGCCACTCAGAGTGGAGGTTGTTTGAAGCTACATCAGGGTATCCAGGCCTTGCTCGACAAAGGTATCCTCCAGGTTGAAGATTTGTCTGTCCAAGAGTCTATGGAAGGGGTTGAGGAAGAAGTGTTTGAAGATGCTACTGATGAATTCGCAGATGTTGTTCCTGTTAATTTTGTGATTCCCAGTGAGGTCTCTGCGGTCAACAATGAAGATGGGGATAGTGATTGCGACATCGACAACTGGGTGCGTCCGAGGATCCCGGGTGAAGTCATCAACAATTGGTCTTCTGAGGAGATTGTCCAAGTCACTTTTCTGAAGGAGTAATTTTCTTTGTTTATTCATGCATGTCCAAGTCTTACGTTCCGCCCAGGGCGTAATGACTCATTGTAGGGATCATCTATGTGACACTTGCATTTTTATCATAAATAAAGGACGTCTTTTTGCATTCAAATATTTCGTTCCCTGTCTTTCTATTTTTGCAGTTTTTCAAAATAAAAAAAATGGCAATGTTTTGTTTAGTTTCCACTTTTTTCTTTCACACTCATAAGCACATACCATCGCTCATGCAGATGCACGTCACCGGATCATATTGATAACGGTTCTGCTATGGCTCGCTTCGACTTTGAAAATCCAATCTTTCAAGCTGAAAAAGAGGGTGATGAAGACTGTGAACTCCCTGAAGAACTTGCCAGGTTCTTAAAACAGGAAGAAAGGGTCATTCAACCGTATCAAGAGCCTACTGAAGTGATTAATCTCGGCACCGAGGACGCTAAGAGAGAAATCAAGATAGGGGCTGCTTTGGGAGATGATGTGAAGAAAGGGCTGACTGGATTGCTGCAAGAATACGTTGACATCTTCGCCTGGTCTTATCAGGACATGCCCGGGCTGGACACAGACATCGTGGTACACCGCTTGCCTCTCAAAGAAGGTTGTCCTCCGGTCAAGCAGAAGCTCAGAAGAACAAGACCAGAGATGGCTGTCAAGATAAAGGAAGAAGTGCAAAAGCAGTTGGATGCAGGGTTTCTAGCAGTCACCAATTATCCGCCATGGGTTGCAAACATCGTCCTAGTACCTAAGAAGGATGGAAAGGTACGGATGTGTGTCGACTACCGGGATCTGAACAGAGCTAGCCCTAAAGATGATTTCCCATTACCTCACATCGATGTTTTGGTGGATAATACAGCTCAGTTCTCGGTATTCTCCTTCATGGATGGCTTTTCTGGCTATAACCAAATCAATATGGCACCAGAGGACATGGAAAAGACAACTTTCATAACCCCATGGGGCACCTTCTGCTACAAGGTGATGCCGTTTGGTCTGAAAAATGCCGGAGCAACATATCAACGAGCTATGGTGACTCTGTTCCATGATATGATTCATCATGAAATCGAGGTTTATGTGGACGATATGATTGCCAAATCTCAGACAGAAGAAGAACATTTGGTGAATCTGCAAAAATTGTTTGAACGGTTAAGGAAATTCAAACTGAGACTTAATCCGAACAAGTGCACTTTCGGGGTGAGATCGGGAAAATTGCTGGGTTTTATTGTTAGCGGAAAAGGGATTGAGGTGGATCCTGACAAAGTGAAAGCAATATAGGAAATGCCTGAGCCAAGAACAGAGAAGCAAGTCCGTAGTTTCTTAGGGAGGTTGAACTACATTGCAAGGTTCATCTCTCACCTAACAACCACGTGTGAGCCAATTTTCAAATTGCTGAGGAAAGATCAGGCTATCAGGTGGAATGAAGATTGTCAAAGGGCTTTCGAGAAGATAAAAGAGTATTTGCAGAATCCTCCTATCCTTATGCCTCCAGTCCCAGGGAGACCGCTGATTATGTACTTGACAGTACTTGACAATTCTATGGGTTGTGTTCTCGGTCAACACGACGAGACAGGTAGGAAAGAACATGCCATCTACTACTTGAGTAAGAAGTTCACAGATTGCGAGTCGAGATACTCAATGCTTGAGAAGACATGTTGTGCACTTGCATGGGCTGCTAAGCGATTGAGACAATACATGCTGTCTCACACAACCCTACTGATCTCCAAGATGGATCCAGTCAAATACATATTCGAGAAGCCAACTCTCACCGGAAGGATGGCTCGTTGGCAAATGGTACTGACAGAGTACGATATCCAGTTGCCGCATTACGCGAAAAACCGGCGGGAAACAAGAACAACAGAGCCGCCACCGTGCGTTATTTATCCCAAAAGAGGGAAAGGAAACGCTCGAAGTAAACCTGGGAAAGACATGGTCTCGCGACCAAAGAGAATGGGATCGGGAGTCGGTTATGCGAAGGGAAGGTATTAGCACCCCTACGCATCTGTCGTACTCGACGGGATCCACGCTCAAAAGAAAGGATAAGGTTGCTAAAACACTGCTCACAAACAAACAAACACTGGCTGAAAGAGACACAAGAAAACAAACGAGACTGACTCGGCAGGATATCGCATCCTGGGCCTACTTAGTCTATCAAGCATAGACATCAGAGTCGAAGTAGTTCGGACCGGGAAAACATGCTCGCTAGGATGTCGCATCCTATGCATACATATCTTCTGGGACTAAGAAGAATCAGAGCATTCGTAGCTCGGCTAACGCACGCCAAATAAAACCACACAGGAAATCGACTGCCAATCGCTGGACTTACGTCAAACTCCACACAAACAGGCAAACCTGGAATCCGAATGCCAATCGCTGGACTTACATCAGACTCCGAACCAAACACACGCACACGGGAAACCAGATGCCACTTGATGAACTTATACCGGACTCCAAGCACACAACAAGACAATAGGATACTAAATGCCAATCGCTGGGCTTACATCCATCTCCTAACACACAGAAAGACAAAACAAAAAGGGCGCCCGGAGAGATCAGCTCATCTCCTGCCTACGTACCTCATCTGGTATGAGGATCAGGGCGACGTAGTTCCCCTACGCAGGGACACAGGACTAGCCTAACCAGATAACAGAGGGAGACACAACTAGGGAGACTACGACTCGAGCCTAGATGTTATCATGCAAATCATCCCTAAGTCAAGGTTGCTATCTAACTTGCACAGGGAGCAAGCTATCCTATACAGCACAGGCAGAGCAAAGAACAATCACAAATAGCACACACTATATACACACAAAGTGGGGCTCAAACAAGGGTTAGGCTGCAAGAAGCAAGCCAACTGTATCAGGGTGATGTTAGCTCTTAACCCTAACATTGAGAGTTAGGGTGAAGCAGATGAAAGGTGAGTGAAGATGAGACTTCACAGCTCTTATCCCTGACCTGGGAGAGCTTCAGACAATGAAGTGTGGGTTCAGAAAGTGGGAACCCTTCTACACTTATGACACTGACTCAACTGTACAACTGTACAAGGATCTTGGGTTACTATCCACAATGCATCAACACCAGTTGTGTGAGCAAAGGAATGACTCAACAAGAATAGCAGGAGATGGATTGCACATCTCTTGTATCTACCAATTGCCTTATCAAAAGGTCTTCTCCTGCTTGGGGACAAAAATAAACAAGCACAAGCATTGCCTCTTAAGGAGGACTTCAGACAGGTGCCTGGCCAAGTAACAGGCCAGGTCTTCCAGACTACATGGAGTTAGAGACATTATACCTCAATGCTCAAGCTAGCAAGCAAAGCAAAAGCAAGTTCACAAAGGAACTATAGCAACTAAGGTACCTGAAAACAATCCAACATAATCAGTACTCAACTCAAACAAAAGTCAAACAGACAATGGTCAATAGTTAGCTGTACACAGTCAAACAACAATCAAGCAAAGCAATGCACAAAGGTGCAAGCCACAAGGCCTAAGTACAAGTCTCAAAGCCTACAAAAAAAACTCAATATTAGTCATAAACAAGCAATGGACCAACTCCAATTGAGTGCACATCATCAAGTATAAGCAATTGTGCTCTTTGACCTGAAACAAAGCTCAAATGTGAGAAGCAAACCTCTAGGACAAGGCCTAGGGTCAAAATGGGAGCAATAAACCAAAACAGAACATGAAAATTATCAAAAATTAAGTTCAATCAAATGAGAATCAAATCCAAGTGGTCTCATATTCATATCATCAACCAATATCATTTCATAAGGCAAAGAGTGCAAAGCATGCAATTTAGAACCTCATAGGACCAAACAGAAAGATCCAATTCAAATCAACTCACAGACATTTCAATAAATCCCCAAAAATTTCATGGTTAAACAGCATTCATAACATGATCTACACACCAAATTTCAAGCCATTTGGACAATTGGAAGCAAGTCAAATAAAATCCATAAGTCAAGGTATGCATATACAAGCTCATACAAGGCACCAAATCATACATCAACTTCAAGCAAGCATAAAACAGAATTGGCATAAGATAAATGAACCAAATCAAAGCCATGACAAACTATAATGTGTCTAGAATACATGTGCAAAATTTCAGGTTCATCCAATAAGCAACAAGAATTTCACAAATCACATAAGATCATGACTCACAAAAAGTCCACAATTGGTCAAACAGAAAAGAAATTCTCAAACAAATTGGAAATGCACTCAAAAAATCCACAAAAATTCATACTCAAACCTAACATCCATAAGGGTCAACATGCAAAAATTCAGGTCATTTGAAGCTCATATGGCATGGTAATGAAATTCCACAAATTGGACAAGAAATGGTGTGACACAAATTGTCACACCTCCAATGATCAGGTCATATCTCACAAACCAGAAGTGCGAAAATCACAAACTCTATACCAAAATGCTCCTAAAGGTGTCTAGTTTTTGCATACAAAATTTCAGCTCCATTGGATTAATCATCAGGATTTCACAAAAGAAATGGCAAGCAATATGCAAGGAATGACATGCAAGAACAAACCCTAGCCAAAATAAGAATCCACACGTGCACAATTTTTACAAAAATCATCATAAAATAATAGACATGACAAGGATCATGGCACAAAAAACCTCATGTAAATTGGACAATTATTTTGTGAGTTATTGATTTTCTAATGTAAAGAAAAAATAAAAAAAACATGTGGAATGGCATATGAACATGGAAGCATATAATGACAAATAATGCAAATGCCAAAATGAGAAACGCTGGAGCCGAGATTCGAGCTGCGTTCACATTCAAACCTGGCGCGTTTCAAGCGAAATGCACCGTTTCACTAATACAGGTGGCGATGTTTAATTGGCACATGGGCGAAAAACAACCAAATTCATGCAACACGCGCGCCAGGAGATCAAAACAGTTTCTGGAAATAAAAACTAGGGTTCTTCATCACATTCATCATGTTCATCAATCATCAAGAACGAAACATTCCAGAAATCCATGAAACATACATCATTCGAACCATCTTTCATCACTCATCCACAATACATCATCAATTTAACCTGATTCTAATCATATCAAACAAATCGAGCAAGAAAAGTTTTGCACATCCAAATTGAAATCCACATATCTTTCTCATTTCTTGATGAAAATCAAAACTATAAAGCTCAGTGTACTCATGGATAGAAGGTCTACAGAATGCACATCACAATTACATGAATCAAGAGTATCGAATTCCAACCTCTATGAAGATGCAGATCTGGAATCGTGATTTTTTGGCCTGGTGATATGCAAACAGAACTTCCTTGATGCTTAGGTTGATGAATGGAAGGAGGATCGTGGCTCAGTTGTGCTTGATGATGCTCTAATTCTGAACTGCCATTGATGAAGCTCACTTGAACAGTCCAAGAAACAGCACGAAATTGATGAATCCTTGCTTCAATTTCCTTCAGCTATGCTTGTGGATGCTCGAGCAATGAAGATCAATTCAAGATCTATGAAGAATTTTCAGAAAAATGGAGAGAAAGAGTTTATGCAATTTGCAAGTTTTGATCTAGATCTGGTTTGAATGAAGTGTTAATCATGAATTCAGTTAGCATTAGCCTTATATACCATGCTGCTAATCATTTCCTTAATCCCAATTAGCCAAAACCAAAGTGATTAAGTAAAATGCAATTTTAGGCAAAATGGCCAAAGTGACCTTGCATGCATGAAATGCTGCTACAGTGCACGAAAAATTAGCCAAACATACTCCAAATATCATTTAGGACCAATTGCAAGTGAAATTATGTGTGAAAAATGCATATTTTTGAAAGTCACTTTTTTCCCTCCCTTTTTTAAATTCAAATCACATGACAAATGGCATTTTTGTGTGATGAGTTTTGATGAAATGTAATGAATGATTTGGATAGATCATGTTAAAAGGAGATTGTAGCAAAAAACCCCACATGATTTGGCCAATTGGTGTGAAAGTTATCCAAGTTTGAAGTTCAAAATATCTTGACAATGATTTGATCATAACTTGCCAACCACAAATGAGAAATGGATGTTCTTGGACTTTTTGGAAAGGTGAGAGAAAGATCTTAAACTTTCATGTTGGACAAAACTTCATTTGAAGCTTGTATGATGATGTAAATTTGAGGAGAAGACCTTTCCATTTTTGGCAGTTTGAAATTACAAGTCACTTACTATTTTTGGAAACTTTTCATCTGACCTCAAATTCTTCAATGATGATCTTTGACATGTCAAATGAGACTTGTATGGACATGAATGAGGCCTCTCAAACCATCTCCCACCTTCAAATCCATGAATTCATGCACAGTTGACCACAGTTGACTTTCTAGGGTTTCAGATGAATTTCAGCTTGACTATTGAGCTTTGATCATCCAATCTTTGGCCAAACCACTTCAAAATGATCCCTAGGTCATGTGAACTTGTTGAATCAACCCCAGGGCTTTGCTTCAATAGGAAAATGCACTTGCTTGTTTGCTTGACTGATCCTCCTAACCAGTCTTGACTGATGAACTGCACTTGGGCAATGGACAATGCAATGCTATGCAGTGGACAACGCTAATGTTAATGACCTAAAATGAAAATGTATGTACACAATGGGAGGTGCAAATTTGAGGTGCTACACCAGTATACATCCCAGAAAGCCATCAAAGGGAGTATTCTGTCAGACTATCTTGCTCAGCAGCCGATTGATGATTATGAGCCGATGAAGTTTGATTTTCCAGATGAAGACATCATGTTCCTCAAGATGAAAGACTGTGAAGAGCCAATTGTTGAGGAGGGACCTGATCCAAACGAAAAGTGGACTTTGTTGTTTGATGGGGCTGTCAATGCTAGAGGAAGTGGAATTGGCGCTGTCATTACTACTCCGAAAGGTGCCCACATGCCTTTCACCGCTCGTTTGACTTTTGAGTGCACAAATAATGAAGCTGAGTACGAGGCCTGTATCTTGGGTATTGAGCAAGCCATTGATCTGAGAATCAAGACTCCGGACATCTTCGGAGATTCAGCTCTGGTGATCAATCAAGTGAATGGTGATTGGAATACTCTCCAGCCCACTCTGGTCCCCTACAGAGATTACACGAGAAGACTGTTGACTTTCTTCACAACAGTAAAATTGTATCATATACCTCGTGATGAGAACCAGATGGCAGACGCACTTGCTACTCTATCCTCCATGATCAAGGTAATTCGTTGGAACCATGCTCCCAGGATCGATGTGATGCGCCTTGACAGGGCCGCGTATGTGTTTGCTGCTGAACTGGTAGTCGATGACAAGCCCTGGTATCACGATATCAAGTGCTTTCTGAAGAATCAAGAGTACCCTGTAGGGGCATCCAACAATGACAGAAAGACTTTGAGAAGATTGGCAGGCAGTTTCTTCTTGAACAAAGACGATGTGCAGTATAAGAGGAACTTCGACATGGTTTTGCTCAGATGCGTGGACAGACACGAGGCGGACATGTTAATGCAGGAAGTTCATGAAGGTTCCTTCGGTACTCATGCCGACGGACATGCAATGGCTAAGAAATTGTTGAGAGCGGGTTATTATTGGATGACCATGGAATCAGATTGCTTCAAATATGCTTGGAAGTGTCATAAATGCCAGATTTATGTTGATAAGGTGCATGTGCCGCCAAATCCTCTGAATGTGATGACTTCGCCGTGGCCATTTGCTATGTGGGGCATTGACATGATTGGAAAGATTGAGCCGACTGCTTCCAATGGGCATCGCTTCATCCTTGTTGCCATCGACTATTTCACCAAGTGGGTTGAAGCAGCGTCGTTCGCGAATGTCACCAGACATGTGGTTGCCCGTTTCATCAAGAAAGAAATCATTTGTCGCTATGGGATTCCCGAAAGAATCATTACTGATAATGGTTCTAATCTCAACAACAAAATGATGAAGGAGTTGTGTCAGAACTTCAACATTCAGCATCACAATTCTCCCCCTTACCGCCCTAAGATGAACGACGTTGTTGAGGCGGCAAATAAGAACATAAAGAAGATTGTGCAGAAGATGGTCGTCACGTACAGAGATTGGCATGAGATGCTACCCTTCGCCTTGCATGGGTACCGTACTTCAGTACGTACGTCGATTGGGGCAACCCCTTACTCCCTGGTGTATGGTATGGAAGCAGTCCTACCTGTTGAAGTGGAGATTCCTTCTCTAAGAGTCCTGTTGGATGTCAAGTTAGACGAAGCCGAATGGATTAGGACAATGTTCAATGAGTTGAGTCTTATCGAAGAGAAGCGAATGGCAGCCATTTGTCATGGGCAGTTGTATCAGAGTCGGATGAAGAGAGCCTTTGATCAGAAAGTGCGTCCTCGTTGTTTCCAAGTCGGAGATTTAGTGTTGAAAAGGATCCTTCCTCCTCAGACAGATCACAGGGGCAAGTGGACTCCTAACTATGATGGATCGGATATTGTCACCAAGGTTTTTGATGGTGGGGCCTTAATGCTTGCAACTATGGATGGTGAAAACTTCACTTCCCCTGTGAACTCAGACGCAGTTAAAAAATACTTCGCATAAAATAGACCCGCTGGATAGTAAAAAGAATAGTCCATGCAAAAATGGGCATCCCGACGAACCAAGAAAATGAAAAGTTTCGGGCAAAAATTAGGGATTAAAAATGAAAAGATCGTACACCCGGTAAGTTGAAAACCTGAAAAGGCAACTTAGGCAAAAATGGGTATCCCGGTGGATTGAAAACCCGAAAGGGGCGATCCATGCAAAAGTTAGGGATTAAGCGAATGGCTGCATTCTGAGTTAGTTCTGAATCTCATCTCATGTCGATGACGGGAAATTTTCGAAAGGTAGGAAACAATCCAATCACCTTTTCAGAAGGCTGATCATCTGAAGGATCTTGAAGACGGGCAAGTCATAGTAGAATTGGAACCCAATAGAAATCCATTGCCATTAGATTAATTTCTGTTTTTATCTTTTGTGCGATTACCTCTTTCCAGGGATTGCTTCCTGATGTAAATGCCTATTCAGAGGCCATTCAATCAATAAAATCATGTTATTCAGTATATCTCTGTTTTCATTTTCATTTTACTGTTTTGTTTGCAAAAATGACGTCCGAATTTTTGATAAACATTGCATCATGACACATAAGGGCTTTACAGGTACATGCTTAATAAACATTTAAAATTGCTGTAAATTTTAAGTGCTTTGGATCGTCTATTCAGAACAGATACCCTCGGGGCATTTCCTTAAAATCCCCTGCAGATGATCGTGAATATCTTCCCCAGTGAAGTCGCCAATAGACGAATCCGGTGTCTTATCCCTGCAGAGCTGATCAGAGTGTTGGATTCTTCAATCCCCAGCAGGTTCTCACCACTGTACTTCCCCAAGCATTTGTTTCAGGACATACACTCCCCAATAGAGTTGACAGTGCCAGACTATATATCCCCAGCGGAGTTGATAGTGCCAGACTGTATCTTCCCAGCAGAAGTGGCTGCTCCTTAGAGTTCGAGGCCAGATCGATAATCCCAATGCCAGATCCATGGTTTCTTTCCTTGAAGCAGAACCTCGGTACCGTATCAGTGTTTGCTTCCCCTGCTAAGTCATCTCTCGCAGATCGTGGTTGCCAGAACCACTATCGCTTTCCCCAACAGCAGGTTTTCGGTGTCGTTCTCTCCCCAGTCTGAATCTCGGCATTTCGTCATTGCTAGAACACCGTGTGGCGGGTCATTTCCCCATATAATTCTTTGCGCTATGCATCTCCAGCAGCCTTGCCAGGGTCCAGAAGATGATGATCATTTCCCAGCAGATCCCCTTGCCTCAGCTTGGCCTTCTACCCAACATTTCGCATCCCTGCATGTAGAATCATATTGCATTGCATCCTTCCAAATCGTGGAGCATTTTCATTTTCATGGAGCATTACGCCATTGAAAAATTCAAACATACGCATGTAAGCATAAAACATTCTCGATATCCCAGGTGATAAGCTAGAAGTTGTTTCCAATACTCAGACTGAAGATTGTTCATGACTTACCTTTGTTATCCCCAGCAAGTGTCATTGGCCCATGCGCCGCCTCTATTATCTTTCCCTATTTCTGCCGATGCTGACAGGCATGAAGTTTTTCCGGTATTCAGACCGAAGTGACATTCAGGCAAATTTTCCGGTATTCAGACCGAAGTGGCGTTCAGGCCAGTTTCCGGTATTGATCGGTCACCATTTCACTTAATTTTCATCATGTTCTCGGCCAAAATGCATCAATGTGGTAACCTTTTATTTTGAGTTTTAGTGTTTGTATTTTAAGTATTTCATAGTTGAGTAAGTTTTATGCTTATTTTGCTTTTGGTGTTAATTTAATTTTTTAGATGCTTTTGATGTCGTTTCCATGGTATTGTGCATGTTTCAGAAGTAGTTGAAGAGTCGGAAATGCCAAGGCAACAATTGAAAGAAAAAGAAACAAAATATAGAGGAAAATCCTGGAGCCAAACACGGCCCGTGTCTCCTGACACGGCCCGTGCTGCAAAGAAGCCTTCTCCCCATACTAAAACCAGGGAGCTGACACGGCCGACCGTGTTGCTTGGCACGGCCCGTGTCAGCAGGTCTGAAGGAGCTCAAAAAAATTAAAGAGCCAACACGGCCCGTGTTGCCTGGCACGGCCCGTGTTGGCAGGTGCGCTGAAGTTTCTGAATTTTTGTTTTCACTCATGTAAGTGATCCCGGAGGGCAATTTTGACTTTTTGGCTTGGCTGTAATGTGCACTACACTATTTAGACCTAATGGAAAGAAAAAAAGGAGGAAGACGGAACATAGAGAACTAGAGAATCAAGATTTCTGGAGAACGGAGGTCATCAAGCGCGGAAGCAATTGAAGATCGAAGCTATCTAATCTCTTGTAATGTCTAATTTTATATTTGTACCTTCTTTGAATATTATCATGAGCTAAACCCCCCAATGCTAGGGGGGTGTCCCTGAATTGCTTTTGTAATGAACCTTTTTCCTACAATGTTATGAATGTCTATGTTTTTATGAAATCAATTTGTTATAGCACGAGTGTAATGCTTGCCGTATTGGAAAATTAGGTATTGATTTGGAGATAAAGGAGGTCTGACAAATCCCTTTATCACTATGTGTATAACAACATCGCTAATTTCGCTTAGGAATGAGGATCTAATAATGATGATGGAATATTCTTGATATTCATACATGGGATTAATATTCTTTTGAATGGCTAAGGAATTGGGATTTGAAATTGAATGTTAATGGTTTCTGGCTAAGGAATTAGGGGAAACTTCTCTTGAGAACCATATTGAATCATTCGAACATAGATATCATAAATTAAGGATTAAGTTTATTTCAGAGCAATTCATACACCCTTGATCTAGCATGTTTAACTTGTCTGTATTCAAAAATCTCTACTTTATTTCCTTTATATTTTACAAAGCAAAATCACTCTTCACTTACCAACCCAAGGATATTTTGTTCAATTGAATCATTATCAACACTGATAGCTCCTACGCAGTCCTCGAGATCGATACTCAGGATAATTCCTTTTATTACTACATCGGTGGAATAGTACACTTGCTATTTTCCCGATCAAGTTTTTGGCGCCGTTGCCGGGGACTGCCAAACTATCTGTAATAATTATTCAATTGGAATTTTGTTGCTCTGCAACTAAAATTTTACGTTATTTTATTTTTGTTTATTTCACTTTGCCTATCCTAACCACTGTCTAATATTTTATGCGAGGTAAGGCCTCAGCTGAATTTCTTTTTGACGCAGAACCAGAACGATCGTTGCGAGCACGAATCCGAAAAGCCCGACACGACAGACTGGAAGTGACAGAAGAACCGCTGATAGTTTCTGATTCTGAGAAAGAGGGAACCGTTTCTATTCATTCGGAACACTCTGATTCTGGAAATTCTGATACCGAACCTGAAACTATGGCAGCTGATCCACCTCCTGCGGAGAGACTATTAGGTGATTACGGAGGAGCAAATGCCCCGCCTGGAAGGATGACAATTGTGAATCAACCAGTCAATGTTGCCCACTTTCAACTTCACCCCTCAACGATACGGCAACTAGAAAGGAGACCTTTCGCAGGAAAAATTAACGAAGATGCCAACAAGCATTTGCAAAGGTTTCTGACTATGACTACGTCGTTAAAGATTGAGGGACACTCTGAGGAAGCTAAGAAGCTGGTCATGTTTCCGTTTACATTGTCAGAAGATGCTGAAGAGTGGTTCTACTCTTTACCTGCTGGAAGCATCACAACTTGGCAACAGATGGAGACAACTTTTCTCAACGAGTACTTTCCGGCCTCTGTGTACATCCGAAAGAGGTACGACATAGTGAATTTTAAACAGAAGGAAGGAGAGTCACTTGGAGATGCGTATAAGAGGTTTAAACGATTGTTGGTTGCTTGTCCTACTCATAATATGGATGCAACGGAGCAAATGCAGAATTTTGTAAATGGTCTTCGGATGAAGACTAAGCAACTCATTGACACAGCAGCTGGTGGCTCAACCAACTTTACAACAGCCACTGGTATTAAAAAGATTATCGAAGCCATTGCAGCCAATGAGCACCTGGAGTTGTATGACCGCAGTTTTAGTCAACCCGAAGGGATAATTGACCTGAAATTGGCGAGTCAAGTGGTGAAGATGGAAGATCAAATAGCAGCTGAAGTAGAAAGAAGACTGAAGAAGATGGCTATCGATACTCAAACTGTGGCACAAGTTCAACCGGTTCAACCAACGCAATCTAGTATTTGTGAAATTTGTGGAGGACCTCATCTTACTGCACATTGCGTTGCAACCGCACAACAAATTGAGGAGATCAAGTTCTTGAGGCAGAACAACCCTTATTCAAATACATACAATCCGGGTTGGAAAAACCATCCAAATTTCTCATGGAAGGATCAACAAGGACATGTGCAAAGCCAACCACAGCAACAACAATTTCGACCACAGCAACAACAACCATATCAACAACCACAACAACAGTTTCAGCAACAGGTACCAAGAAAAGCTGATTGGGAGCTTGCCATTGAAAAGATGGCCGCTCAAAGCTCTCAATTTCAGGAAGAGACTCGAAGTAATCTAAAAAACACAGGTGCTTCAATTAAGAATCTTGAAATACAGATGAGTCAGATAGCCCAACAACTAGCGGGTTCTCAACAACAAGGCGCGTTACCAAGTTCTACGGTTACTAATCCTAGAGAAAATAATCATGTGAATGCGGTGACCACAAGGAATGGTAAGTCGAAAGAAGTACCTGAGAAGAGTTCTGAAGAAGAAGACTTATTGCTTGAAGTTGATCTAGAGATAAAAGAAAATGAGGTCGCGAATGAAGAAGTCACTGGTGATGAAAGAGTGGTTAAAGACAAAGTAATTGATCCAAAACCGGCTGTCAAATTGCCATACCCAACAAGAAATAAGAAGAAAGGGCAGCATGAGAAAAACTTTGAGAAGTTCTTGGAGATGTTTAAAAAGCTTGAGCTCAACATTCCATTCTTGGAGGCGCTTGAGCAAATGCCTACCTACGCAAAGTTCATGAAAGACATCATCTCGAAGAAGCGGACCATAGAGACTAACCCGATCATTCTAACGGAAACTTGTAGTGCTATTTTGCAGGGTATGAAGGTTCCAGTGAAGAAGAAGGATCGAGGTTCTGTCACGATTCCTTGTACCATTGGAGATAGATCATTCAAGAAAGCTCTAATTGATTTGGGAGCGAGTGTAAGTCTTATGCCTCTCTCCATTTATAAGAGGTTGGGGATAGGAAAAATTCAAGATACAAGAATGACACTCCAGTTTGCTGACCATTCTGTGAAGAGACCTTATGGGATAGTAGAAGATGTGCTAGTGAAGATCGACAAGTTTGTGTTCCCGGTGGATTTTGTCATTTTGGAAATGCCTGAAGATGAAGAGATACCAATCATTTTAGGGAGACCATTTTTAGAGACCGGGAGATGTTTGATCGATATAGAAGAAGGCACGATGACTTTGAAAGTATATGATGAAGAGTTAAAAATTGATGTGCGAAACACCATGAAGTACAAGGATGAGGTTGCCACTAGTCAACATATTGAGATAATTGATCAAATATGTGAGAAGAAAAATTGCTTGACAACACAAAAATTACCTTTGGAAAGAGTGTTGAGTTTATCAATTTTTAACGAAGAGGAAATAGTTGACGAGAAAGATATGGAAGTAGTAGCCATGATGGAAGCATCACCACCTTTCAAAGGTTATCGACACAACCGGTGGGAAGATTTAAGGCAACCCTTAGTGGAAGAAAAGAAAGATGAACAAAAGAAGGGGACCGAATTGAAACAACTCCCGGAAAGCCTTAAATATGTATTCCTTGACACAGAGAGTAAGTGCCCGGCCATCATAAGTTCACATCTAGAAGTGCTTCAGGAAAATAAGCTTGTCAAAGTTTTAAAAAAACATAAGAGTGCTATTGGCTGGTCTATTGAGGATTTGAAGGGAATAAGCCCTACAATATGCATGCACAAAATCCTCATGGAAGATGATCACAAGCCGGTTGTCCAACCTCAACGACGACTTAACCCAGCAATGAAGGAAGTGGTCAGAAAAGAGGTGGTTAAACTGTTAGATGCAGGGATGATTTATCCCATATCTGATAGTTCGTGGGTAAGTCCTGTTCATGTGGTGCCAAAGAAAGGTGGAACTACAGTGATAAAAAATGAGAAGAACGAGTTGATACCAACAAGGACAGTCACTGGTTGGCGGGTATGCATCGACTATAGAAGACTGAATCTTGCCACCAGGAAGGACCATTTCCCCTTACCATTCATTGATCAGATGTTGGAAAGGTTAGCCGGTCATGACTATTACTGCTTCCTCGATGGGTACTCGGGATACAATCAGATAGCTGTTGCACCAGAAGATCAGGAGAAGACAGCATTTACATGCCCTTTTGGTATTTTTGCCTACAGAAGAATGCCATTCGGGTTATGTAATGCACCAGCAACTTTTCAGAGATGCATGCAATCAATCTTTGCTGATATGCTTGAGAAGCATATGGAAGTCTTCATGGATGATTTCTCAGTTTTTGGTAAGTCTTTCGATAATTGCTTGACTAACCTTGCTCTGGTGTTAGAAAGGTGCCAACAAACAAATCTTATCCTGAACTGGGAGAAATGTCACTTCATGGTACGTGAAGGGATAGTCTTGGGTCACAAAATTTCCTACAAAGGAATAGAAGTGGACAAGGCAAAGGTTGAAGTCATCTCAAAGCTTCCCCCACCGATGAATGAAAAAGGTATTAGAAGTTTCTTAGGGCATGCGGGTTTTTACCGTAGGTTCATAAGAGATTTCTCTAAAATAGCAAAACCCTTAACGACTCTTTTAGTTAAGGATAATCCCTTTGTTTTTGATAAAGAGTGTGATATGGCGTTTGAAACACTAAAGCAAAAATTAGTATCAGCACCTATTGTTGTAGCCCCGGACTGGTCTCTTCCTTTTGAGATAATGTGTGATGCAAGTGATATTGCAGTGGGGGCAGTTCTGGGGCAGCGTCGAGAAAAATTGTTACATGTCATTTATTATGCTAGTCATGTGTTGAACCCCGCACAGATGAATTATGCGACAACTGAAAAGGAGTTGTTAGCCGTAGTGTACGCCTTTGATAAATTCAGGCAATATCTGCTGGGTTCTAGAGTCATTGTGTATACTGACCATGCTGCTTTGAAGTATCTTTTTGCTAAACAGGACTCTAAGCCAAGACTTCTTAGGTGGATCTTACTCCTTCAAGAGTTTGATGTGGAGATTCGTGACAAGAAAGGATGTGAGAACACTGTTGCCGATCACCTCTCCCGTATATCACCTATCGAAGAGACAGAAGACAAGCGTCCAATAAAGGACGAGTTCGTCGATGAACACATCCTCGCTTTCAACGGAGTGCCTTGGTTTGCCGATTATGCAAACTATCTGGTCGGTGGGATAATCCCCGATGATTTTGATGCTAACAAGAAGAAAAAGTTTGTGCATGATTGCAGGTTCTACTTGTGGGACGATCCTTTCTTGTATAAGAGAGGAGTGGATGGACTTATCAGGAGATGTGTGCCAGAGGAGGAACAAAGGGATGTGTTAAAAGCATGCCACGACTCCGACTATGGAGGACACTTTAGTGGTGACAGAACCGCCGCCAAAGTTCTCCAATCTGGGTTATACTGGCCAACTTTATTCAAAGATGCTCAACAAATAATTAAAGAGTGCGACAAATGCCAGAGAACGGGAAACATCTCAAAAAGAAATCAGATGCCCCAAAATGCCATGTTAGAAGTTGAACTCTTTGATGTGTGGGGTATCGATTTCATGGGTCCTTTTCCACCATCTTTCGGGAAGCAGTACATCTTAGTGGCGGTGGATTATGTCTCAAAGTGGGTGGAGGCCGTGGCCCTACCAACTAATGATGCTCGAGTGGTGATTAGGTTTCTAAAAGAGGCTATCTTTGCAAGGTTCGGAGTACCGAGAGCTCTAATCAGTGATGAAGGAACACATTTTCTGAACCATCTTATGGAGAAGCTCCTCTTGAAGTATAATGTGAAGCATCGAATTGCGACTCCGTACCACCCTCAAACTAGTGGGCAGGTGGAAGTGTCAAACAGGCAACTCAAACAAATCCTTGAAAAGACCGTAAACTCATCCCGCAAGGATTGGGCAAGCAAGTTGGATGATGCACTTTGGGCTTACCGAACGGCTTTCAAAACACCTATTGGCATGTCACCATACCAATTAGTTTACGGCAAGGCTTGCCATCTACCGCTTGAATTAGAACACAAGGCATTTTGGGCTTCAAAATTTTTGAATATGGATTTATCCAAGGCAGGAAGTTCTCGGATCCTTCAGCTCCATGAATTAGAAGAATTTCGGAATCGTGCTTATGAAAATGCTAAGGTCTATAAAGACCAAACAAAGAAATGGCATGATAAAAGGATAGTGAAAAAAGAGTTTTATGAAGGACAAATGGTCCTTCTGTATAATTCTCGATTGAAATTATTCCCTGGGAAGTTGAAATCCAAATGGTCAGGCCCGTTTGTTGTTCACAAAGTTTTCCCACATGGAGCGATTGAATTAAAGAATCACGCAAACGGGGATACATTCAAAGTCAACGGTCAGAGGTTAAAGCCGTATTACCAAGGACAAGAAATTGGTCAAATACATGTTGCTCGTCTCACAGGATGAGAGGAACAACCGTCGAGCCATGCGACGTTAAACGAAGCGCTTCGTGGGAGGCAACCCACGGGTTTTCAATTTTTCTCTCTAATGAATTTATTTGTGTTTCTTTTTGTTTGAGTTTGAATGTTTGTAGGTGATCACAGTGTGCTACTGGGGAATGTGAAAATTTTGGAGGGGGTAACAGCTAAGGTGTTCCACCGGGGACGTATAAAGAGAAAAGTGCAAGACAGGGGTGCAACACGGTCGGCCGTGTTGTCCAGCACGGGCCGTGTTGCGCAGATGGCAATTTCCTCATACATTTTCCAGAGGAGAAACACGGGCAGCCGTGTGAGCCAGCACGGGCCGTGTTGCTCAGATGGCCTTGTCCCCATACATTTTCCAGGGAGGCAACACGGCCGGCCGTGTGGTCCAGCACGGGCCGTGTTGCAGTGCGAAACTCTGAAATTTTTTTAAATTTTAGAGACGTTGAAGTGGGGCCCACACGTCTTTAAATACTTTTTACCACTCCCCCACTCACTTTTCAGCATCTTCATCCCTTCCAACCCTATTTTTCTCTCAAATCTCTCAAACTCCATAACCTCCTTCACCTTAAACCTCATATTTCTTCATCATCCAACCATTGTTTTCCAAAGTTCCTTCACAAAAGCTGGGCCGTTTCTCGCACTCTACACCGTGACGGTATTATTTTTCTCTATCTCCACTATTTTTTTCTGCTCACTTTTTCAGGTGACCATTATGCCCCCGAAAAGAGCCGACCGAGGAAAGACCGTGGTAGAGACCTCAAGACCGAGACAAAGGTCCCGGCGGATGCCAAATGCACACGGAATCATTTTTGAGGATGATGATCATGTCGAAAGGTACAAGACCCACCTTAAAAGGAAGCTTGTACCTACAAGGTATGTTTGTGATGTCACTATGAGTGCATTAGGAATTCTAGATGATGTATCCCAAATGTTCCACAATTTAGGTATTTTTGAATTTATGCATGCTGATGTGCCTACCTATGAACGCATCACTCTAGAGTTCCTAAGCACTGTTAAATTTAAATTGGAAAAAAATTGGACTGGTCATGTCTATGAATATTTTGGCACTATGAGTTTCCGACTTTATAACGAAGATTACTCGATGTCGGTTATTCAGCTTGGGCAATGCCTCCGGTTACCATTGGTAGGATCCGGGGCAGTGCCAAATGACTTTTCTGCAGGTTCCTTTTGGTCATCTATTACAGGTTTACCACAGTACGAACCCCGGAGTGCAAAGGCATCATGGATTCAAAACCCGTGCTTCCGATATGCTCAAAAAGGGTTAGCATTCACCTTGTTTGGACGAGGAGATAGTACAGGTGTAGCGGCAAAGCGGGAGTTATTTTTGATGCATGCCATGGTGAATGAGGAACCAGTGAATGTGGCGGCATTCGCCGCGGACCATTTAGGTACCATGGGGCGTGCCAGCTCAGGAGCCATTTCTGTGGGAGGTATGATAACACAAATTGCTGACTGGTGTGGTTGTAGGCCGGTGTTGGACGGAGAAACCCCGATGCAGGCGTTGGGTAAGCTTGACCTCAATGCCCTGTGTACGCAAGGCATGCTCGAACAAAGCCGTCATGGGTATGTGTTGGTAAGCCGAACACGCAGGCTGTTCCGCTTACCGAACACTGATAAAACTAACGTTGATAACAATGAGAATTGGTTGTATACCTCTGTTGACCCCGAAGAGGCGGGAGAAGATGAAATTTTTGCAGGTGATACGAGGGAGGAAGATGCACCGGCAAGGGAGAGGGCTGTTCCTCACCCTCACACCTCTCACCACAGAGGTATGGGAGCCTCCTCTGCTGGATGGACACCCATGGACATGGATCAGTTCCGTGTCGAGCAGGCTCGCCAGGGAGCGGAGATTGATCGGATCGTGACAGAGCAGCTCCGTCAAGGGGCTGCCATTGATGATATTCAAAGGATGATGCAACATATGATGTTGCAATTTCCACAGCACCCTCCTCCGCAGTAGGCACTATAAGTCCCTCTTGCATTTGGGTTTAAACATTGGGGTCAATGTTTAGTTCAAGTGTGGGGGGGGTTCCTTTCATTGTTTTAATTTATTTTCCGTTTTGCGTTTTGGCTTTTCATTTTTTTAAAGTTAATTTTCCTTTGATTTCTTTTATTTTCAACTGTTTGGATGTTGGGTTACAGATTGATGGATAAAAACCAGAGGCGTGATGGAAAGATGGTTAGTGGATGAAAGACACAACCCGAACTCACGCTCCCGAGGCACCCTGGAAATTTATGCAGTCGAAGAAAAACTATTGTTGGACACAGTGGGATGAAAACTGGATTGAGATAGAAGTATGGTACACTTGAACCAAAAAGAAGCTACATTACACAGAGAGTGCTTTGGAACCTGCAAGTTTACCCCACATGGTGAGATTACAAAAAGCCAAATACTAAGAGATCATCATGAGAGTTAATCCAGGTATGACTCTATCGCTCTGGTTTTGCGTACGTTCTACTGACATAGCACTGCATTATGACACACACTGAGGCATTTTTGTTGTTGTTTAACCTTGAGCCTTTCCAGCCACCCTTGTACGTTTTATCCGTTGCGAACCCCTTTGAGCCTTTAACCATGTTGTTTGTTTGTAAACCGCTTATGTTACCCTATGGCCAGAAAAAGAAAAAAAAATATATAATAATCTCTTCTACCCTTGCTCGGCATAAATGTTGTGGATTTTGGAAACTGTGTGAATTCTAAGTTTGGGGTGGTAAATCTAATACCAAAGGGACAAGTGTGCGAAAAATTGTTACAAGAAAAGAAAAAAGAAAAATTGGAGGCTCTTTGAATGCTCCGGAAAAAGAAATAAAAAGAGAAAAGAAAAATAGAACTCATCAAAACGCACTTGTCCCAATTAAACGACTTGATTACATTTCAAATACTCAATCAGTTGAGTAAAGTTAAATAGTCGATGTCGAACCCCTGTATATCAAAATAAGCACAGGTACAAGAAACATAACAGGAGTGCCGAGCCAAAAACCCCTTGTGTATCCGTTTGTTGTTTATCCCACCTGTCCTAAGCCCCGTTACAACCCTAAGTCCTCCAAAAGTGTGTGAATTATGTTTGTGCAATAGAAGTAGAATTTATTCAAAAACTAAGAGTCGATATTGCATATACTGAATCTGTAGTGCTAACCCCGAGGGATTGTGTGAGATGTATGAAAAGCTTGCAGGTAAAGAGGTGCTGGACTGTGAGGTGTAGCGGATAGTGCGGATTGGGTGGCCAACGTCTGGACCATGAAGGTGGGAAACTCGGTGCGAATAACATCGGCTGTATAGTGGTAAAAATGAATTTTGGGGTGACCTCTGTTTTTTTTTGTCTCTTGCATCACTTGAGGACAAGCAATGAGATAAGTTTGGGGTTGTGATCGGTCACCATTTCACTTAATTTTCATCATGTTCTCGGCCAAAATGCATCAATGTGGTAACCTTTTATTTTGAGTTTTAGTGTTTGTATTTTAAGTATTTCATAGTTGAGTAAGTTTTATGCTTATTTTGCTTTTGGTGTTAATTTAATTTTTTAGATGCTTTTGATGTCGTTTCCATGGTATTGTGCATGTTTCAGAAGTAGTTGAAGAGTCGGAAATGCCAAGGCAACAATTGAAAGAAAAAGAAACAAAATATAGAGGAAAATCCTGGAGCCAAACACGGCCCGTGTCTCCTGACACGGCCCGTGCTGTAAAGAAGCCTTCTCCCCATACTAAAACCAGAGAGCTGACACGGCCGGCCGTGTTGCTTGGCACGGCCCGTGTCAGCAGGTCTGAAGGAGCTCAAAAAAATTAAAGAGCCAACACGGCCCGTGTTGCCTGGCACGGCCCGTGTTGGCAGGTGCGCTGAAGTTTCTGAATTTTTGTTTTCACTCATGTAAGTGATCCCGGAGGGCAATTTTGACTTTTTGGCTTGGCTGTAATGTGCACTACACTATTTAGACCTAATGGAAAGAAAAAAAGGAGGAAGACGGAACATAGAGAACTAGAGAATCAAGATTTCTGGAGAACGGAGGTCATCAAGCGCGGAAGCAATTGAAGATCGAAGCTATCTAATCTCTTGTAATGTCTAATTTTATATTTGTACCTTCTTTGAATATTATCATGAGCTAAACCCCCCAATGCTAGGGGGGTGTCCCTGAATTGCTTTTGTAATGAACCTTTTTCCTACAATGTTATGAATGTCTATGTTTTTATGAAATCAATTTGTTATAGCACGAGTGTAATGCTTGCCGTATTGGAAAATTAGGTATTGATTTGGAGATAAAGGAGGTCTGACAAATCCCTTTATCACTATGTGTATAACAACATCGCTAATTTCGCTTAGGAATGAGGATCTAATAATGATGATGGAATATTCTTGATATTCATACATGGGATTAATATTCTTTTGAATGGCTAAGGAATTGGGATTTGAAATTGAATGTTAATGGTTTCTGGCTAAGGAATTAGGGGAAACTTCTCTTGAGAACCATATTGAATCATTCGAACATAGATATCATAAATTAAGGATTAAGTTTATTTCAGAGCAATTCATACACCCTTGATCTAGCATGTTTAACTTGTCTGTATTCAAAAATCTCTACTTTATTTCCTTTATATTTTACAAAGCAAAATCACTCTTCACTTACCAACCCAAGGATATTTTGTTCAATTGAATCATTATCAACACTGATAGCTCCTACGCAGTCCTCGAGATCGATACTCAGGATAATTCCTTTTATTACTACATCGGTGGAATAGTACACTTGCTATTTTCCCGATCAGGTATTCAGACCGAAGTGGCGTTTAGGCCAGTTTTCCAATGTTCAGATCGAAGAAGTTTCCGACGTTCAGGTCGATGCAACTTGTGGCATTCAGGTCAATTTTCCGATGTTCAGATCGAAGAAGTTTCTGACGTTCAGGTCGATGCAACTTGTGGCATTCAGGCCAATTTTCCGATGTTCAGATCGAAGAAGTTTCCGACGTTCAGGTCGATGCAACTTGTGGCATTCAGGCCAGCCTCTCGGTGTTCAGACCGATATTAATAATCTCATATCTCCCGATGTTCAGATCGAAGTTATTTCCAGTATTCAGACTGATGAGCGGCATTCAGGCCATGGTTATTTCTGTGTTACCATTTATTTTAGTATCCAAGTTAACATTCTTTTTCGGTATTCAGACTGACTCTCACCGTACCAGACGGATTCTTCTTTTAAGACCACCTCTTTGCCGATTCTGACAGACATTGTTACTTCACTTCACTTTAGTGCAAATTTTTGGGCTTTATTGTATTCAATCCCTTGATACCTCGAAAGCACGAAAGCCGCTGCTATCTTCTTTCCAGGTCTCCAGTTGATTGAATAGGGGCAGCTGTAATACCCCAAAATTTACCCTTCATTTTTCCTGGAAGCATACGCTTTACACCTCATGCATGCATTCATTTTTAGGTCATTTAACATTAGATACATTGCATTTCATCATGTCAATCAGAATTAGATCCAAGAAACTTTATTTAAAAAAAAATAAAAAATAAAAAAAACGAAAAATAAATAAATAAAATAAATAAATAAATAAATAAAAATAATAATAATAATAATAATAATAATAATAAATAAATAAAAATAAAAATAAATAAATAAATAAAAGAAAAAATCTCAGACTTGGACCTCTCTCAAAAGCCCACTAAGCTACCAATATTAGGCTATAAATACTAGAGTTTCAGTGAAACAAAGATTGATTTTATTCCTATTACCCTGAGGAAAAAGATAGTGAGAGAAGAGCTAACAGAGTTCAGAGCAGCCTCCAAACCCTGAAGGGAACTCAACTGCACAGAATCACCTCTGCCTTACATAAACCCTAAAGATTGTTTTGTAAACCTCACGGGTGCAACTCAATTTCAATCAAGCTCTCCAATTAGGTTTACCCTATATCCATCATCTTTATGCCTTTAATTTGAATGCTCTAAATGTATGAGGTATTATGGGTGAATTTGATACCCTTTTGATGCATGTCTTTTTTGTGAATTTTAATGGCATGATTCATGTGGTTACATTTTGATTTGGGGACAACCCTTGATTACCCTATTTTTTTTGTCTCTAACCTGTTTGTTGAGTTTTTGTGAGGGCTCACATGACTTTTGCAGGGATAACTTGCGTGGTTTTCCACTTTATTTGTGGGATACCCCCTGGAGGTTTCATTCCGATTACCTGTACTGACTCACTTTCTTTGATGGTGTTTAGCTTGGAAGGATCCCTGGGTTTCCCATTCCACTCTGGTCCCCTATAGAGATTACACGAGAAGACTATTGACTTTCTTCACAACAGTAAAATTGTATCATATACCTCGTGATGAGAACCAGATGGCAGACACACTTGCTACTCTATCCTCCATGATCAAGGTAATTCGTTGGAACCATGCTCCCAGGATCGATGTGATGCGCCTTGACAGGGCCGCGTATGTGTTTGCTGCTGAACTGGTAGTCGATGATAAGCCCTGGTATCACGATATCAAGTGCTTTCTGAAGAATCAAGAGTACCCTGCAGGGGCATCCAACAATGACAGAAAGACTTTGAGAAGATTGGCAGGCAGTTTCTTCTTGAACAAAGACGATGTGCTGTATAAGAGGAACTTCGACATGGTTTTGCTCAGATGCGTGGACAGACACGAGGCGGACATGTTAATGCAGGAAGTTCATGAAGGTTCCTTCGGTACTCATGCCGGCGGACATGCAATGGCTAAGAAATTGTTGAGAGCGGGTTATTATTGGATGACCATGGAATCAGATTGCTTCAAATATGCTCGGAAGTGTCATAAATGCCAGATTTATGCTGATAAGGTGCATGTGCCGCCAAATCCTCTGAATGTGATGACTTCTCCGTGGCCATTTGCTATGTGGGGCATTGACATGATTGGAAAGATTGAGCCGACTACTTCCAATGGGCATCGCTTCATCCTTGTTGCCATCGACTATTTCACCAAGTGGGTTGAAGCAGCGTCGTTCGCGAATGTCACCAGACATGTGGTTGCCCGTTTCATCAAGAAAGAAATCATTTGTCGTTATGGGATTCCCGAAAGAATCATTACTGATAATGGTTCTAATCTCAACAACAAAATGATGAAGGAGTTGTGTCAGAACTTCAACATTCAGCATCACAATTCTTCCCCTTACCGCCCTAAGATGAACGGCGCTGTTGAGGCGGCAAATAAGAACATAAAGAAGATTGTGCAGAAGATGGTCGTCACGTACAGAGATTGGCATGAGATGCTACCCTTCGCCTTGCATGGGTACCTTACTTCAGTACGTACGTCGATTGAGGCAACCCCTTACTCCCTGGTGTATGGTACGGAAGCAGTCCTACCTGTTGAAGTGGAGATTCCTTCTCTAAGAGTCCTGTTGGATGTCAAGTTAGACGAAGCCGAATGGATTCAGACAAGGTTCAATGAGTTGAGTCTTATCAAAGAGAAGCGAATGGCAGCCATTTGTCATGGGCAGTTGTATCAGAGTCGGATGAAGAGAGCCTTTGATCAGAAAGTGCGTCCTCGTTGTTTCCAAGTCGGAGATTTAGTGTTGAAAAGGATCCTTCCTCCTCAGACAGATCACAGGGGCAAGTGGACTCCTAACTATGATGGACCGTATATTGTCACCAAGGTTTTTGATGGTGGGGCCTTATGCTTGCATCTATGGATGGTGAAAACTTCACTTCCCCTGTGAACTCAGATGCAGTTAAAAAATACTTCGCATAAAATAGACCCGCTGGACAGTAAAAAGAATAGTCCAGGAAAAAATAGGCATCCCGACGAACCAAGAAAATGAAAAGGTTCGGGCAAAAATTAGGGATTAAAAATGAAAAGATCGTACACCCGGTAAGTTGAAAACCTGAAAAGGCAACTTAGGCAAAAATGGGTATCCCGGTGGATTGAAAACCCGAAAAGGGCGATCCAGGCAAAAGTTAGGGATTAAGCGAATGACTGCGTTCTGAGTTATTTCTGAATCTCATCTCACGTCGATGACTGGAAATTTTCGAAAGGTAGGAAACAGTCCAATCACCTTTTCAGAAGGCTGATCATCTGGAGGATCTTGAAGACGGGCAAGTCATAGCAGAATTGGAACCCAATAGAAATCCATTTCACATTGCCATTAGATTAATTTCTGTTTTTATCTTTTGTGCGATTACTTCTTTCCAGGGATTGCTTCCTGATGTAAATGCCTATTCAGAGGCCATTCAATCAATAAAATCATGTTATTCAGTATATCTCTGTTTTCATTTTCATTTTACTGTTTTGTTTGCAAAAATGACGTCCGAATTTTTGATAAACATTGCATCATGACACATAAGGGCTTTACAGGTACATGCTTAATAAACATTTAAAATTGCTGTAAATTTTAAGTGCTTTGGATCGTCTATTCAGAACAGATACCCTCGGGGCATTTCCTTAAAATCCCCTGCAGATGATCGTGAATATCTTCCCCAGTGAAGTCGCCAACAGACGAATCCAGTGTCTTATCCCTGCAGAGCTGATCAGAGTGTTGGATTCTTCAATTCCCAGCAGGTTCTCACCACTGTACTTCCCCAAGCGTTTGTTTCAGGACATACACTCCCCAGTAGAGTTGACAGTGCCAGACTATATATCCCCAGCGGAGTTGACAGTGCCAGATTGTATCTTCCCAGCAGAAGTGGCTGCTCCTTAGAGTTCGAGGCCAGATCGATAATCCCAATGCCAGATCCATGGTTTCTTTCCTTGAAGCAGAACCTCGGTACCGTATCAGTGTTTGCTTCCCCTGCTGAGTCATCTCTCGCAGATCGTGGTATCCAGAACCACTATCGCTTTCCCCAACAACAAGTTTTCGGTGTCGTTCTCTCCCCAGTCTGAATCTCGGCATTTCGTCATTGCTAGAACACCGTGTGGCGGGTCATTTCCCCACATAATTCTTTGTGCTGTGCATCTCCAGCAGCCTTGCCAGGGTCCAGAAGATGGTGATCATTTCTCCATCAGATCCCCTTGCCTCAGCTTGGCATTCTACCCATCATTTCGCATCCCTGCATGTAGAATCATATTGCATTGCATCCTTCCAAATCGCGCAGCATTTCCATTTTCATGGAGCATTACGCCATTGAAAAATTCAAACATACGCATGTAAGCATAAAACATTCTCGGTATCCCAAGTGATAAGCTAGAAGTTGTTTCCAGTACTCAGACTGAAGATTGTTCATGACTTACCTTTGTTATCCCCAACAAGTGTCATTGGCCCATGCGCCGCCTCTATAATCTTTCCCTATTTCTACCGATGCTGGCAGGCATGAAGTTTTTCCGGTATTCAGACCGAAGTGGCATTCAGGCCAATTTTCCGGTATTCAGACCGAAGTGACATTCAGGCCAATTTCCGATATTCAGACCGAAGTGGCATTCAGGCCAATTTCCGATATTCAGATCGAAGTGGCGTTCAGGCCAGTTTCCGGTATTCAGACCGAAGTGGCGTTCAGGCCAGTTTTCCGATGTTCAGATCGAAGAAGTTTCCGACGTTCAGGTCGATGCAACTTGTGGCATTCAGGTCAATTTTCCGATGTTCAAATCGAAGAAGTTTCCGACGTTCAGGTCGATGCAACTTGTGGCATTCAGGCCAATTTTCCGATGTTCAGATCGAAGAAGTTTCCGACGTTCAGGTCGACGCAACTTGTGGCATTCAGGCCAGCCTCTCGGTGTTCAGACCGATATTAAGAATCTCATATCTCCCGATGTTCAGATCGAAGTCATTTCCAGTATTCAGACTGATGAGCGGCATTCAGGCCATGGTTATTTCTGTGTTACCATTTATTTTAGTATCCAAGTTAACATTCTTTTTCGGTATTCAGACTAACTCTCACCGTACCAGACGAATTCTTCTTTCAAGACCACCTCTTTGCCGATTCTGACAGACATTGTTACTTCACTTCACTTCAGTGCAAATTTTTGGGCTTTCATTGTATTCAATCCCTTGATACCTCGAAAGCACGAAAGCCGCTGCTATCTTCTTTCCAGGTCTCCAGTTGATTGAATAGGGGCAGCTGTAATACCCCAAAATTTACCCTTCATTTTTCCTGGAAGCATACGCTTTACACCTCATGCATGCATTCATTTTTAGATCATTTAACATTAGATACATTGCATTTCATCATGTCAATCAGAATTAGATCCAAGAAACTTTATTTTAAAAAAATAAAATAAAAATAAATAAATAAATAAATAAATAAAAGAAAAAATCTCAGACTTGGACCTCTCTCAAAAGCCCACTAAGCTACCAATATTAAGCTATAAATACTAGAGTTTCAGTGAAACAAATATGGATTCGATTCCTATTACCCCGAGGAAAAAGATAGTGAGAGAAGAGCTAACAGAGTTCAGAGCAGCCTCCAAACCCTAAAGGGAACTCAACTGCACAAAATCACCTCTGCCTCACATAAACCCTAAAGATTGTTTTGTAAACCTCACGGGTGCAACTCAATTTCAATCAAGCTCTCCAATTAGGTTTGCCCTATATCCATCATCTTTATGCCTTTAATTTGAATGCTCTAAATGTATGAGGTATTATGGGTGAATTTGATACCCTGTTGATACATGTCTTTTTTGTGAATTTTAATGGCATGATTCATGTGGTTACATTTTGATTTGGGGGCAACCCTTGATTACCCTATTTTTTTGTCTCTAACCTGTTTGTTGAGTTTTTGTGAGGGCTCACATGACTTTTGCAGGGATAACTTGCATGGTTTTCCACTTTATTTGTGGGATACCCCCTGGAGGTTTCATTCCGATTACCTGTACTGACTCACTTTCTTTGATGGTGTTTAGCTTGGAAGGATCCCTGGGTTTCCCATTCCTCTAACTGCTGTTACTTCGGATCTTTATCCGCGTGGTACTTTTACATTTTTCCCGCATTTTACTGCTTTCCTAGCTGGAAGACCTCGATAGGAGGCAATGTTTTTGTGTGTTTTTTTTACAGGTTCCTTCGTCAAGGACTGCCTTTTTGCATGAGTTCACCAAACCCTAACCCTTCATTGATTTTTCTTCTCCTAAACACACGTTTACTCCTTCTACTACAGGTGAGTAAGTCTCCAAAGGTCGAGCATCCGGTAGAGTGCGTAGTAACGTCGTTCGTCCAAAACCCACTCCATAACCCCGTAGTTAGCCGAACTACGACTTGCTCTGATTCTCATTCCAGATGAGATACGTAGGTATAAGACGCGATGTCTTAGCGAGCACACATCCCCCCAACCCATAGGTCAGCCGAGCTGCGAAGACTCTGATTCTCATATTCAGATGAGATACGTATGCAGTGGATGCGACACCCGCGCGAGTCATTTTCATTTAACCCTTTTTTTTTAGTAAACAACACAAGATAAACTCACACCCTTTAGACAAGAACTACAAAAGTGGATCCCGTAGAGTACTACGGATGCGTAAGGGTGCTAATACCTTCCCTTCGCATAACCGACTCCCGAATCCAAGATTTGGTTGCGAGACCTTGTCTTTTCCTTTGCTCTTTTCAGGTTTACTTCGAGCGTTTCCTTTCCCTCCTTTGGGATAAATAACGCACGGTGGCGACTCTTTTGTCATTTTCTTTCGCCGGTTGTTTTTTCGCACATTGTATTTTTCAGGTTGCGACACCTCTCAATGTCATTTATGTCTAAATGATATTATGATAATCACTATATTGATCCTTAGACGATCTCTCCACCTAACTATCAATATAGCAATCTTTAATGGTTGATACCAATGAAGAGTAATGAACAAATCTATCTCTACAACTTATTCACTACTTGAAAATCTATTTTATGTCAAGACTCAAATAATCTCTTTCAACAACTACTCAAATCTGATTTTCTACTTAGGGCAAAAATAGCATTCAATACATCAACAATCTTTTATCATATATATGAATCAAATGAAATACATAAACAAATGAGAATAGCTATTACCTCCAATCTTGACAAAATGGAGTTTAGCTCCTCATCATCATTTTGAAAGTAAAATGCAATGGAAGAAAAACTTTGTTTTCTCTCTTACAAAATATATCTCAATGTGTGAATAATAATCAATGTCTTAGAATAATGTGTTCTCCTATCCTAAAAGGGTTGACATTTCCTTAATTGATCATTTTCATCCAAAACAGAAAAGCTATCCCAAGGCAGACACCAAAATGGCAACAACAGCTAGTAATGAAAACAGAACCCTTGGCCCAAAATCAGCTTGCTGGATTCACAACCTTCATGGCGCGAAGGAGGTTCGCGATGCGAACTAAAGCTATCTCAGCTTCCTTGCTTTGCAAGCTTTATCCAAAATCTTCCATATTATGATGTTGCATTCCAAAAGCTCTCTCATCCAAAAATACTACAAAACTAACAAATATGTGAAATAACTATTCAAAACAAAATAAATTAAACCTAATTGCATTTATACAAATTAATGAGAATAAAAGTGTGTAATTACATCAAAACTTGGTAAAAAGGACCAATAAAATGATATAAAAAGTAGTACTAATTGGTCCCTAACACCTAGGCACAACCGACAACCCAAGTACTTGAGTGTAGTGCACAAGTACGTACACCCCACTTTTGCATTCCAGTTTATTGAGAAAAGGTTTTGAAAAAGGCATTTGATGTTGGATCATGCATTCACAATTTATTATGAAAAAGTGTGAAGAGATAAATATATATAGAGAGATAGGTTGAGAAGTGAAATGGAATAATGGAATGGATAATGATGGTGAGATACCTGACGTTGGATCAAGCACTCGCGTTACTTTGAAGTAAGTTTGATTTGGAAAAAACATTTGACATTGGATCAAGTGTGCTTTTTTTCATTTGATAAATGTATTTTTATCATTTGATTTTATCTTTTTAGTTAGCATGCAATAAAAACATTAAAGGAAATATAAACCTAAGCTATTACACTTTCATGGGAGAAGGAGTCATATGACCCACAATGGGGGGTGATATCAAACAATATAAGGAATGAGAATATAATCATACAAGTTAGAAACCAAATAATATGCCTAAAACAATTAAGTGGCATGGTATCCTTAAGTAAAAGCACACAATACAAAGCAAATGAAAAAGAAGTGCAACACATGGTGAATTAAGGTTTAAGCCAAATGATCTAAGATAAGCACATAAGGCAAATGGAGTTAGGATCGAATAAAAATATGCATCAAAGTTTGGTACATTTAATTACATTATTTAATCAAAAGCAAATGGATTCAAAATGGACATTTAATGCAAACAAGCTCGTGAACAAGATGAAAAATCACTTACACAAGGCATACATCAAGGCAAAACTAACAAATATGTGAAATAACTATTCAAAACAAAATAAATTAAACCTAATTGTATTTATACAAATTAATGAGAATAAAAGTGTGTAATTACATCAAAACTTGGTAAAAGGGACCAATAAAATGATATAAAAAGTAGTACTAATTGGTCCCTAACAACTCTCCCCAACTTAGCATTTTGTTTGTCCCTAAACAAAAGTTTCCACGCTTACAACCAAAGCAATTACACAAAAGATCGAAGCAAGGATTTACCAAGGACATTCAAATGGTTCAAAAGTGTTTGGCAATTTCTCAATCAACCTATCTCAATTCTAGACAAAACATGAATAAGAGAAATGATTGAGTGCAAAAATCATTCCAAGGAATTCAAAGCCATATATGTCAAAATTGAATCAAACATACACACACATTATAATAATGATGAATAACATGAAGGGTTACTTTCACTCATCCAAGCAATTAAATCAACAACAACTCAAATCATGCGGTTATCACAACAAATACCAAATCATGTAAAATTTAAGAATCAAAAGGTCTTTCAAAGGTTGTAATGTGGCTTAGGTTACAAGAAAGGATATGATTAAGATAATTCAACAAAGTTGCCTATTCTAAGGGAGCATTCCCAAACATTCAACTCTACACAATTTCCCTTTCTTTGATCCCTATCTTTTTTTCTTTTTCTTTTTACATCCACACAACCATGAGCATTTTCTTTGCTTTTTTCTTTCTTTTCTTTTTTCTTTGCTCTATGGTTTCAAGGGTGATTTATTTTTCTTGTTTCTTTTCATATTTTTACCCTTTCATAAAAACTCACTTTTCCAAGTTTCTAATCAACTTTTCACTTTACTCTCCCCAATTTTAGATTCCAAAACCAAATTTATTCAATAATGCTCCCTACTTAGACATAAGCAAAAGGCAAAATTTGCAAACAACTCGGTTTGAGGTTTCAATTGATACGAAAGAAATTTGGATTCATTTATTCCAAAATTTTCAATTGATTTTACGATGATCAATCAAATGAATCCTAAAATAAGATCAAAGGGGTTTAACTAAGGATTACTCCTCACAAGGTTAGTTGATTCAAACTTTTTGGTCAAGTGGTTTTTTCTCACAAACAATGCCTCTATCATTTTCAAAATTTTCACACAAAAATGGATTGATGCATGATTTAGCATGATAAGAATGAGTTGAAATAATGCTTGGTTTCCCGCTTTTTAGTGTACAATGGAAAGCTTCCTCACAATTGGTTAAGTCCTATTTTGATTCAAAAATGACATATACTTCAATGAATTTATGATATGGAATTTGCACATACCATCAAACTACTCAAGTTAAGTCTAGAAAGCGATAAAGTGTACCTTGAAATGCCGACACTAATTCTTATCATCACCACTCGAAGTGTCCTATGCTTCTTTCTTTGCGAACATTTCTCGGTTGCTTTAAGCTTGACTTAAGAGTAAGAACAATTAAACAAAAAATGTTGGTAAACCAATTTGATTGTAACACACTTAAATCTCAAATAGTATTCATGCAATTATCAAAACAACTAACAAAAAACAAAGTTTTGGTGAACTAGAGCCACCCAAAAGTACATCAAAATTTTTCCAAAACAAAAATAATACAAAGAAAACTCAAAATGACAACAAACTCCTCAAATTCACCAACTCCTCAATCCTCCTCCTCTTGGCCACCACCAACAGCTCCAAGGACGTCCTCCATCTCATCATTAGGGTTTGCACCACCTCCTGCACCCCCCATAAAATCTGGCCTGCCCTCAGGCCAATTAACATAAGCCACATATTCCGCCTGAGAAGGAAATGTGCGGGCTTCGGGTGCAAGGATCGTGTTCTAGAATTATTGCTGCATCACATTGAAGATAAATGATTGAGACCTCCTAGAGGCCTCAAAGCTCTCGCAACAATAATTGGCAAACGCCATCTGGTCAAAGACTGGAGTAGTGCGGGGTCGGGGTCTGGGTCTGGATGACGAAGTTCCAGCTCCTTCAGTTCTATCCATTTGGCTTTGGCAGAACCTATTCAGATAGGCATCGTTAATCACACTAGTGATAGAGAAGTGTACTTCATCCGGAATGGCAACATTCGCCCGACGACAAAGTCCCATGATCAGCCCCGGGTATGCAAGCACACCTGCTTTACCACCAAATTTGGTTCCACTTATAGCCATCTTCCTCATTTCTCCCGCTATGATTGATGCTACATCCACAGATTTTCCGATCATAATGTAGTACAACAAACACCCTTAATCATGAGATCACATTAAATATAAGGATACTATTCTTAAAGTATCCATGGTCGAGCTTTATTGTGAAGTGGGATAATATTAAAGCATTAAGACTATTATGTATATAGACTGATGATCAAATCTCATGGATCATGGATAAGGAGTTATCAAAGTCTTAAACATATCTATGAATATTAAGAGTAATATTTATACTGGATTGACCCGCTATGAGAATACTATATAAAATGTTATGCAAAGAGTCATAAGTTATTCTCATGGTGATAATGGTGTATACCACCCTTCGACCTGAAATAACTATGGACCCTAGATGTAGAGTCGAGCGCCTTATTGTTGATCAAACATTGTCCGTAACTGGATGACCATAAAGACAGTTGATGGGTACTCCACGAAGCATGCTAAGGGACATGAGTGACCTAGATGGAATTTGCCCATCCTGTGTAACAGGATAAATGTCTATGGGCCCAATATTGAACTGGACAAGGATGACATGGTATATGCCTTGTGTTCAATATAGACATAAGGGAAAAAGGATAATTGTACACATAAGTATTATCACAGAAGGATTTGTCATATCACATGACATTTTCGTGTCTTGGGTAGCAGTGATGTGTTGCTAGGTACCGCTCACTATTTATTATGTTAAATACGTGATTTAATATAATTGTCAATGCCGCGAAAACCTACAGGGTCACACACAAAAGGACTGATTGATGAGAGATAGAGTAACTAAGGAATACCGTAATGTACGGTGCACTTAAGTGAATTGTAGAACATCGTAAGGTAATGTGTACTTAAGTAGAATATGGAATATGGTAAGGTACCACATGCTTAAGTGATTTTGGCATATTATAAGATATGGGCCACATACACTTGAGTAAGATTTTTAGCTTGCAGCCCACACAAGTGGTTCTATAAATAGAACCCTTGTGTAGAAGCATTTGTGTAGTTGCAATTTCATTTCTCTCTCTCTCTCTCTCTCTCTCTCTCTCTCTCTCTCTCTCTCACTCAAAGCCTTCATTCATAGCAGCTAGCACTGAGATTGAAGGAATTCGTTCGTGTGGACTGAGTAAAGGCGTTGTCATCATTCAACATTCGTGATCGCTCCGTAGATCTACATCAAAGGTTACAATCGCCATAAGAGGTAACGATTCTATCACTGATCACGCCCATTCGTAAGGATCACTAAAGGAGAAATTTAAAATTCCGCTACGTTTTGGATCACTCTTCTCCTTCAGAGGTATCAAAGCCACTTACGAAACCATGCATCTCATAGCTGTTTATTTTCTATATTTTCTGTATTAATATGATTAAAAGACAGAATGAATCAAAGAATAAACGAGTAATTAAATTTGGCATCATGTGTGTATGATTTGGATGATTGATGTTGACTATGCTTCGGAATCCGACATTAGTATGGTGAAGCAGCGATATATTGATCGTCCATAGGTTATGCAACTGAGATCGATCAAGTTATATATATGATATAAGTAATCCTGATGAAAAATACGGTATATATGATATACTGTTTCTATTTCGTTCATTCAAACACTTAATGGTTGTTTTCCTTTGAGCGATCAATGGTCGTTTGCTTCTTGATCCAACATTAGTATGGTGAAGCAATGACGTGTTGATCAATCATACTGAATCAACAATCGAGGTGTGTTTGACGGTCTGAAATTGGTGCATCAGGGTTAATGACGACATAAGGGTTGTGTGGTCAAAGAGTTATGCCATTAGGGTTGTGACTGCGCAAGAGTTGTGCTTTAAAGTATCAAGTGTTGATGCGAAAAACGACGTCGATTTCAAATGAATTGTTCATTAAAATTTTTGGCCAGGGGCACTGCCCCTACAACCTCGCAAGGGGGCGCTGCCCCCTTGACCCTCTTCCGTTGATCGGTCAGCGGAACCCCCGTCCCGCTGACCGGGCAGCGGATCCCCCGCTAACTCTGTGTAGTGTGATCGGTCGCTGAAATTTAATTTGGTTTTAATTTATTAAAATAATTAAAATTAATAATAATAATGTGTTTATTATTATTGTCTTGTGGTGATCAGTTATGGCCTTAGTTTTCCTTTATTTTGTTTTGGTTTTTTAAAATACGACCTGCGTGTCGTGCCTCTCTTTTAATCTCATAATGTAACTTCTTTTCTCATCTAAATCCCTCGTATGTAAAACGAGTTTCTTTTATGTAATGTAATATTATGAAGAAAGAGAAGAATTCAATATCAAAGGAGGACAACCTTGAAGATCTTGCTTGGAGAAGCTTAGATCGTTATTAGGTTAGCTTAGGTTCTCTCATTGACTTGGGAGAACAATTACATTAGGGGCCATAACTGTTTCATTATGTATGTTGATGCATGTGAATGTATGTTGTTACATGTGAGAGACGATTTATATGATAAATAAGCCGGTGAGATCAAAATAATTGCAAATTCCCTCAAATTAAATATTAAGTTTATGCTTTCCAAGTTTTAGCACTCATCAAGACTAGTATCGGATAATGTAGGTTTCGCCTACGCGAGGTGCATGTTCTATATTAGTAAGGTGCGATGGGATAATTGTAATATCCAATTGCTAAAATAATGGGTCAAACTTAACTAAATAAATTATAATAAGATTATATATGTTTAGAAGCAAGAGTTGGAAATGATCCATGTGATGGATTGGAATAAGGAGTTATTCACCTAACTAAAATATTCGAGAGTTGTATTAGATACAATTGGAAGGAGTTCCTACCTAAATAACCTAGTTTTGTGTAATCCGCCTACGCGAACTTAAAACAAAGTGAAATGTGGATCTCGACCCACTAGAAAATCTTCCAACGGGATTTTCCGAATCAAATGGTGAGGGTCATTTGTTTTGAGTAAAATAGTGGGAACATATTTAATTAGAGGCCTAATTAAATATGTTATTGATAATTATATTTTCATTATTTTCATGTAGATTACCATGACAACAAACACCTCTAACAACATTTTGCGATCAATCCTTGACAAGGAAAAATTGTCTGGGACAAATTTTTTGGATTGACACCGAAATTTGAGGATTATCCTCAAACATGATAGAAAGTTGTATGTCTTGGAGAAACCTATTCCTGAAGAGGAACCTCCTAGTTCTGCACCTAAGGCAGAAAGAGATGCTTATGAGAAGCATGTCGATGATGTCAATGAAACTGCTTGTCTCATGCTAGCTACCATGAACTCAGAGTTGCAAAAGCAACATGAGAACATGGCAGCGTTCGATATGATCGAACACCTGAAGATGCTCTATCAAGAGCAAGCAAGGCATGAAAGGTTTGAAGTTTTAAAAGCCCATTTTCACGGCAAGTTAGCTGAGGGAGCCCTTGTAGGTCCCCATGCGCTCAAGATGATTGGGTATGTGGAAAACCTTGAGAGATTGGGTTTTCCTCTCGGAAAGTAACTTGCGACTGATTTGATCTTACAATCGTTGCCAGATAGATTCAGTCAATTTGTCCTAAATTTCAATATGAATGATATGGACAAATCTCTTCCTGAACTGCTAGCCATGTTAAGAACTGCTGAGCAGAATCTGAAGTCAAAAGGGAAGTCCATTCTGATGATCGGAAATGGGAAGAGACAAAACAAAAGACCCACCAAGCAGGGTGATAAAGGGAAAGGCAAGGAAGTCGCCAAACCCAAACCCACTGTTGCTGCTGTGAAGCCTAGTGGAGGCATAACAAAGGAATGCACCTGCTTCCATTGCGGTAAGACCGAACACTGAAAGAGAACTTGCCCAAAGTACCTGGAAGATAAGAAGAATGGAGTAAAGACTTCAACTTCAGGTATTTTTGTTATTGAAATTAATTTATCTACTTCTGCATCATGGGTATTAGATACCGGATGCGGTTATCACATTTGTACCAACGTGCAGGGGCTAAAAAGGAGTAGAGATTTGGCAAAAGGTGAAGTTGACCTACGAGTTGGGAATGGATCAAAGGTTGTTGTTTTAGCCGTAGGAACTTATGTTTTGACTTTACCTAGTGGTTTAATAATTCAGTTAGGGAACTGTTATTATGTACCTGCAGTTAGCAGGAATATTATTTCCGTTTCTTATTTGCACAAATTTGGTTTTTCATTTATAATAAAGAACAATTGTTGCTCAATTTATTTGAATGATATATTCTATGCTACCACATAAATGAACAATGGACTATATATCCTTGATATTGAAATGCCTATTTATAACATTAATACTAAAAGGATGAAACCTAATGTCGATTAGGCCATATAAATGAAAAACGCATTTCCAAACTCCATAAAGATGGACTCTTTGACTCTTTTGATTATGAATCATATGAGACATGCAAATCTTGTTTAATTGGAAAGATGACAAAGTCTCCATTCACAGGAAAAGGTGAAAGAGCTAATGATTTTTTGGCCCTCATACATACTGATGTATGTGGACCACTGAACATACCACTCAGAGGAGGTTTTCAGTACTTCATCACATTTACTGATGATTTCAGTAGATATGGTTATGTGTATTTAATGAAACACAAATCAGAGTCCTTTGAAAAGTTCAAGGAGTTCAAGAATGAAGTACAAAACTAACTAGGTAAGAATATTAAAACTCTTCAATCAGATCGAGGTGGTGAGTATTTAAGCCTAGAGTTTGATGACCATCTGAAAGAGTGTGGGATCCTATCCCAACTTACTCCTCCTGGAACACCCCAATGGAATGGTGTATCTGAGAGAAGAAATCGAACCCTATTAGACATGGTCTGATCCATGATGAGTCACGTCGATCTTCCAAACTCCTTTTGGGGACATGCACTATTGACAGCAGCTTACACACTTAACCGTGTTCCATCAAAAAAGGTTGAGAAGACACCATATGATACATGGAGTGGTAAGAAACCACATATGTCTTACATGAAGATTTGGGGTTGCGAAGTTTATGTGAAACGACAAATTTCAACTAAGCTTGAGCCCAAATCTGACAAATGCTTATTTGTGGGGTATCCTAAAGAAACAAGAGGGTATTACTTCTACAATCCTTCTGAGGGTAAAATGTTTATCGCTCGAACTGGAGTTTTCCTAGAAAAGGATTTTATTTCCAAAGGAATCAGTGGGAGGAAAGTAGAGCTTGAAGAAATTCAAGAATCACAAAGCATTGATACACCTATGGAGGAATTAGAGCAGGAAACACATGTAGTTGTGGAAGAGAAACCTGCTCAAGTAGAATAAGACCATCATAGGTCAAGCAGGATACATCACCTACCTAAGAGATATGGATATCTCATGACTGATCAAGGTGATGTATTACTCATGGATCAAGATGAGCCTGTGACCTACCAAGAGGCCATAACTGGTCCCGAGTCTGAGAAGTGGCTAGAAGCCATGAAATCTGAAATGGATTCCATATACACAAACCAAGTTTGGACCTTGGTAGAGCCTCCTGTAGAAGTTAACCTTATAGGATGCAAGTGGGTCTTCAAAAATAAGTCCTACATAGATGGTAAGGTACATACCTATAAGGCAAGACTGGTTGCAAAAGGATATAAACAAATTCATGGGGTTGACTATGATGAAACCTTTTCACCAGTTGCAATGCTTAAATCTGTTCGGATTTTACTTGCTATCGGTGCATATCATGATTATGAAATATGGAAGATGGATGTCAAAACTGCTTTCCTTAAAAGGAATCTTCTTGAGTATGTGTACATGACACAACCTGAAGGATTTGACATACTAGAAGAAGCCCAAAAGATATGTAAGTTACAAAGATCAATCTATGGATTGAAGCAAGCTTCCAGAAGCTGGAATCTTCATTTTGATGAAACAGTAAAACAATATGGATTCATCAAGAACGAAGATGAGCCTTATGTCTACAAGAAGGTTAGTAGGAGCATGATCGTTTTCCTGGTATTATATGTAGATGACATATTACTTATTGGAAACGATGTCCCTACCCTGCAACAAGTAAAGTCTTGGTTGGGGAAATGCTTTTCTATGAAGGACCTAGGTGAAGCAGCCTATATATTAGGAATCAGAATCTATAGAGATAGATTACAAAAACTGCTTGGCCTAAGTCAGAGTACATACATAGACAAAGTGCTGAGACGCTTTAATATGCATGATTCCAAGAAAGGATTCATACCTATGCAACATGGCCTGTGTCTATCAAAAACACAATCCCCTTCAACTAAGGAAGAAAGGGATCGCATGAATAAGATTCCATATGCATCTGCAATAGGATCTATCATGTATGCCATGTTATGTACTCGACCAGATGTCTCGTATGCTTTGAGTGCAACGAGTAGGTACCAATCTGATCCTGTTGATGCTCATTGGGTAGCTGTTAAGAATATCCTTAAGTATTTGAGAGGGACTAAGGACTCATTCTTGATATATGGAGGTCAAGAAGAGTTGACCGTAATTGGATACACCAATGCTAGCTTCCAGACAGATAAGGATGACTTTAGATCACAATCTGGTTATGTGTTTTGCTTAAACAGTGGCGTTGTGAGTTGGAAAAGTTCAAAGCAAGATACATTTTCTGATTCTACAACCGAGGCCGAGTATATTGATGCTTCAAGTGCAACAAACGAAGTTGTTTGGATCAAAAAGTTCATTAGTGAACTTGGCATAGTTCCTAGCATTGTGGATCCCATTGGTCTCTATTGTGATAATAATGGTGCTATCGCACAAGCTAAGGAACCTAGATCTCACCAATGATCCAAACACATACTTAGGTGTTATCACCTCATTTGAGAGATAATAGATAGAGGAGATGTGAAAATATGCATAGTACCTACACTTGACAATATTGCTGACCCACTGACAAAGCCTCTTGCGCAGCAGAAGCATGATGGCCGTACTAGATCTATGGGCATTAGGGGTATGCTTGATTGGCTCTAGTGCTAGTGGGAGATTGTTAGTGTAAGCCCTAGAGGCCAATACTTTTGGTACTTGTATCGAATTATTTATTAATAATAAAATGATTTTTCTTTATTATGTTTGTCTAATAAAGTCCCTAGAATAGATAGTCCGTTTAACGTATCAAGTGTGACTTAATCATGAGATCACATTAAACATAAGCACACTATTCTTAAAGTATCCATGGTCGAGCTTTATTGTGAAGTGGGATAACATTAAAGCGTTAAGACTATTATGTATATAGACTGATGATCACATCTCATGGATCATGAATAAGGAGTTATCAAAGTCTTAAACATATGTATGAATATTAAGAGTAATATTTATACTGGATTGACACGCTATGAGAATACTATATAGAATGTTATGCAAAGTGTCATAAGTTATTCTCATGGTAATAATGGTGTATACCACCCTTCGACCTGAAATCACTATGGACCCTAGATGTAGAGTCGAGTGCCTTATTGTTGATCAAACATTGTCCGTAACTGGATGACCATAAAGACAGTTGATGGGTATCCACGAAGCATGCTAAGGGACATGAGTGACCTAGATGGAATTTGCCCATCCTGCGTAACAGGATAAATGTCTATGGGCCCAATACTGAACTGGACAAGGATGACACGGTCTATGCCTTGTGTTCAATATAGACATAAGGGCAAAAGGGTGATTGTACACATAAGTATTATCACAGAAAGATTTGTCAGATCACATGACATTTTCATGTCTTGTGTAGCAGTGATGTGTTGCTAGATACCGCTCACTGTTTATTATGTTAAATACGTGATTTAATATAATTGCAAATGCCGCGAAAACCTACAGGGTCACAAACAAAAGGACGGATTGATGAGAGATAAAGTAACTAAGGAATACCGTTATGTACGGTGCACTTAAGTGAATTGTAGAACATCGTAAGGTACGGTGTACTTAAGTAGAATACGAAATATGGTAAGGTATCACGCGCTTAAGTGATTTTGGCATATTATAAGATATGGGCCACATACACTTGAGTGGGCTTTTTAGCTTGCAGCCCATACAAGTGGTTCTATAAATAGAACCCTTGTATAGAAGCATTTGTGCAGTTGCAATTTCGTTTCTCTCTCTCTCTCTCTCTCTCTCTCTCACACACACACACACACACACACACACACTCAAAGCCTTCATTCATAGCAGCTAGCACTGAGATTGAAGGAATCTGTTCATGTGGACTGAGTAGAGGCGTTATCATCGTTCAACGTTCGTGATCGCTCTGTAGATCTGCATCAAAGGTTACAATCTCCATAAGAGGTAACGATTCTATCACTGATCATGCCCATTCGTAAGGATCACTAAAGGAGAAATTTTAAATTCCGCTGCGTTTTGGATCAATCTTCTCCTTCATTAGAGACGTGGATAAACAACAATTTAGGTCTAATGAGAAAAACTATGGGCTAAACAACAAGGTTTATGCTTGAATGAGAAAATTGGGGGCTATACAAGAAGCTTTATACCTACTTGAAGAATCTAGGGCTAAACAACAAGGTTTAGGCTTGTTGGGGAAGATGGTCAAACACAAAGCTTGGGCTTAATGAGAATATCACGGCTAAACAACAGTTTAGGCTTTAACGAGATATGGGCCAAACAAAATTTGTGCTTGAAAATATTTAGGGGATTGAACAACAAGGTTCAGGCTTGCAATGAAAAGTTGCTAAACTATGATTTAGGCTTACCGATGGGATATAAGGGGCTAAACAACAGGGTTTAGGCTTAGGGAAAAGGATGCTAAACACATGGTTTAGGATTGAACAAGGTAATGGTCAAACATGATTTGGGCTTAAAAAGATCCATAGGAAGGTCTAAAGACATTTTAGGTTTAATGGAGCAGGGGCTAAATGAAAGTACATGCTTAAACAAGGTAGTGACCAAATGGAATTTGGGCTCGAAGGGGGATACAGCTAAACAACAGTTTATACTCGTTGGAGGAAAATAGGGGGATAAACGCAGGGTTTAAGCTTGAGCAAAGGTAGTGGCCAAACAAAATTTGGGCTTAAAGATATACATGGCTAAACAACAATTTAGGTTTGGAGGAAAAGGGGCTAAACAACAGTTTAGGCTTAAAATAAAGTAGTGGCCAAACATGATTTGAGCTTAAAGAGATACATGGCTAAACAACAATTTAGGCTTGGATGAGAGAATAACTAAACAATGGTTTACGTTTAGACGAAAAATATGCTAAACTCATGGTTTAGGCTTGCAGAGAGAGGCTAAATGAGGTTTAGGCTTAGACAAATTTGTAGAGAGGGTTTTATAAGAGTGTCAGATACACCTGGGCTTTTTTGCAAGGAGGCCAACGAGACTGAGCTTTGGAAAGATGCCAACGGAATTGAGCTTTAGAAAGGTTGGGAATTGGGATTTGGAGAGGTGCCAACATGATTAGGCATTGATGAGGGGTTTGCTAGACAGTAACTCAAATTTGCTGGGAAAGTAATACAAAGGAAACAACTTGGGAAACTTTGCTGGGAAAGCAACCCAATTTTTTTACAAGGATTTAAACAAATTCAATCTATCTTTTAGGGTGCCAATGAGAATTGGGCTTTGAAGGGGGGGCCAATGAAGATTGGGCTTAAACTTGTTAAGGAGAGATTTCATGTTATGTCAGATGATATGCATGAACAAAATGATATGAATAATGCATGACAATTTATACAATTGGTCTTGAGGGTCTACAAATTCCCCGAGTTTAGGTCTGGTATGGTGGACACTGGATACATTATACTTGGTTACAGGGCTTCATGTTGATGGGTTATGGGATGTGTCTAGCTTAACTTCCCGACATCCTATTTAGGATGTAGAACATTTAACCCAACTTGGCCTATTTAGGACGTAGTGTGGAGACTGTTCAGGTGTAGACATGATAACAGTTGTTACGTGATACTACACTCAGACGAGTTTCTCTTGAGAATGTAATGGGTTGATGAGTCAGTCATCCTAACCTGTAATATTCGATAGATGAGATTAAGACTCTGGGAAATTCTTAGAACATGATCTACAGGTTTTTATCCTTAGTACACTCCTTTGAGATGGTTCTTAACCTGACTACATGCTCGTGACTCACAACAAACCCTTTGATTCTTGGTTTATCCGATCAAGTCTCGTCAATATCAATGGAACTTGGGTGTTGATAAGGTGAAACCCATAATCCACCAAAATGGATGATTGATCTTGATGATGACTTGATTCATACCTTGACTTTTGTTTGTGTTTGCCTTATGTGTGATCCCTTGTGTGTGATTGTTGCATTCATGCATACATGCGCATCATAACATTCATCCTAGAAAAATAAAATTTCAAGGAACTCAGGTCTTGTTTGCAAATATTTTCAGACCATGTGTCGCTGCTGGAAAAATGACTGAGTCACCACCATTCTTTATTCGTTCCTAAGGAACATGGAAATAATGATAAAAACCTATTAACTAAGGGTAATATGCTAGGTTCGGAAGTCGGTTAAGTAAGGGAAATGTGTTAGGCACCCCTTACCTCCATTGTACTAAATGGGATCCTCATCTAATTCTAGGATTAATGTGTTTCTAAGGAACATTTGCTTTATTAATTATTATTTGTTAATTATTTATCTATTTATTGAAAATTATTTTGTTATTTAAAAGAAAATTGATTAATTGAGAAAAAAAGTTTTTTGATTATTGTACTCGCTAGAGTCTTACAACTCTATGCCTACGTACCCTCAAATTTATTGAACGATCAGAGCCTCGTAGTTCGTCTTAAAAATGTTGGTTGTTTTTATCCCTTAAAAAGTTCTCATGCACATATGCAGCGGAATTTAAAATTTTCTCCTTTAGTGATCCTTACGGATGGGCATGATGAGTGACAAAATTGCAACTGCACAAATGCTTCTGCACAAGGGTTCTATTTATAGAACCACTTGTGTGGGCTGCAAGCTAAAAAGCCCACTTAAGTGTATGTGGCCCATATCTTATAATATGCCAAAATCACTTAAGCGCGTGGTATCTTACCATATTTCGTATTCTACTTAAGTACACCATACCTTACGATGTTCTACAATTCACTTAAGTGCACCGTACCTTACGGTGTTCCTTAGTTACTCTATCTCTCATCAATCTGTCCTTTTGTGTGTGACACTGTAGGTTTTCGCGGCATTGGCTATTATATTAAATCACGTATTTAACATAATAAACAGTGAGCAGTATCTAGCAACACATCAGTGCTACCCAAGACACAAAAATGTCATGTGATCTGACAAATCCTTTTGTGATAATACTTATGTGTACAATTACCCTTTTACCCTTATGTATATATTGAACACAAGGCATAGACCGTGTCATCCTTGTCCAGTTCAATATTGGGCCCATAGACATTTATCCTGTTACGCAGGATGGGCAGATTCCATCTAGGTCACTCATGTCCCTTAGCATGCTTCGTGGAGTACCCATCAACTGTCTTTATGGTCATCTAGTTACGGACAATGTTTGATCAGCAATAAGGCACTCGACTCTACATCTAGGGTCCATAGTGGTTTCAGGTCGAAGGGTGGTATACACCATTATCACCATTAGAATAACTTATGACACTTTGCATAAAATTCTATATAGTATTCTCATAGCGGGTCAATCTAGTATAAATATTACTCTTAATATTCATACCTATGTTTAAGACTTGATAACTCCTTATCCATGATCCATGAGATGTGATCTTCAATCTATATACATAATAGTCTTAATGCTTTAATGTTATCCTACTTCACAATAAAGCTCGACTACAAATACTTTAAGAATAATGTCCTTACGTTTAATGTGATCTCATGATTAAGTCACACTTGATACATTAAACAGACTAGCTATTCTAGGGATTTTATTAAACAAACATAATAAAGAAAAAGCCTTTTATTATTAATAAATAATTCGATATAAGTACCAAAAGTATTGGCTCTAGGGCTTACACCAACAATCTCCCACTAGAACTAGAGCCAATCAGGCATACCCCTAATGCCCATAGATCTAGTATGGCCATCATGCTTCTGCTGCGCAAGAGGCTTTGTCAGTGGGTCAACAATATTGTCAAGTGTAGGCACTCTGCATATTTTCACATCTCCTCTATCTATTATCTCTCGAATGAGGTGATAACGCCTAAGTATGTGTTTGGATCGTTGGTGAGATCTATGCTCCTTAGCTTGTGCGATAGCACCATTGTTATCACAATAGAGACCAATGAGATCCACAATGCTAGGAACTATGCCAAGTTCACTAATGAACTTTTTGATCCAAATAACTTCCTTTGCTGCACATGGCATACATGATAGATCCTATTGTAGATGCATATGGAATCTTATTCATGCGATCCCTTTCTTCCTTAGTTGAAGAGGATTGTGTTTTTGATAGACACATGCCATGTTGCATAGGTATGAATCCTTTCTTGGAATCCTGCATATTAAAGCGTCTCGACACTTAGTCTATGTATGTACTCTGACTTAGGCCAAGTAGTTTTTGTGATCTATCTCTATAGATTCTGATTCCTAATATATAGGCTGCTTCACTTAGGTCCTTCATAGAAAAGCATTTCCCCAACCAAGACTTTACTTGTTGTAGGGTAGGGACATCGTTTCCAATGAGTAATATGTCATCTACATATAATACCAGGAAAATGATCATGCTCCCACTAACCTTCTTGTAGACACAATGCTCATCTTCGTTCTTGATGAATCCATATTATTTTACTGTTTCATCAAAATGAAGATTCCAGCTTCTAGAAGCTTGCTTCAACCCATAGATTGATCTTTGTAACTTACATATCTTTTGTGCTTTTTCTGATATGTCAAATCCTTCAGGTTGTGTCATGTACACATCCTCAAGAAGATTCCCATTAAGGAAAGCAGTTTTGACATCCATTTTCCATATTTCATAATCATGATATGCAGTGATAACAAGTAAAATCCGAACAGACTTAAGCATTGCAACTGGTGAAAAGGTTTCATCATAGTCAACCCCATGAATTTGTTTATATCCTTTTGCAACCAGTCTTGCCTTATAAGTATGTACCTTACCATCCATGTCAGTCTTCTTTTTGAAGACCCACTTGCATCCTATAGGGTTAACTCCTACAGGAGGCTCTACCAAGGTCCAAACTTGGTTTGTGTACATGGAATCCATTTCAGATTTCATGGATTCTAGCCACTTCTCAGACTCGGGACCAGTTATGGCCTCTTGGTAGGTCACAGGCTCATCTTGATCCATGAGTAATACATCACCTTGATCAGTCATGAGATATCCATATCTCTTAGGTAGGTGACGTATCCTGCTTGACCTACGATGGTCTTATTCTACTTGAGCAGGTTTCTCTTCCACAACTACATGTGTTTCCTGTTCTAATTCCTCCATAGGTGTATCAATGCTTTGTGATTCTTGAATTTCTTCAAGCTCTACTTTCCTCCCCACTGATTCCTTTGGAAATAAAATCCTTTTCTAGGAAAACTCCAGTTCGAGCGATAAACATTTTTCCCTCAGAAGGATTGTAGAAGTAATACCCTCTTGTTTCTTTAGGATACCCCACAAATAAGCATTTGTCAGATTTGGGCTCAAGCTTAGTTGAAATTTGTCGTTTCACATAAACTTCGCAACCCCAAATCTTCATATAAGACATATGTGGTTTCTTACCACTCCATGTCTCATATGGTGTCTTCTCAACCTTTTTTGATGGAACACGGTTAAGTGTGTAAGCTGTTGTCAATAGTGCATGTCCCCTAAAGGAGTTTGGAAGATCGGCGCGACTCATCATGGATCGGACCATGTTTAACAGGGTTCAATTTCTTCTCTCAGATACACCATTCCATTGGGGTGTTCCAGGAGGAGTAAGTTGGGATAGGATCCCACAGTCTTTCAGATGGTTATCAAACTCTAGGCTTAAATACTCACCACCTCGATCTGATCGAAGAGTTTTAATATTCTTACCTAGTTGGTTTTGTACTTCATTCATGAGTTCCTTGAAATTTTCAAAGGACTCTGATTTGTGTTTCATTAAATACACATAACCATATCTACTAAAATCATTAGTAAATATGATGAAGTACTGAAAATCTCCTTTGGCTGGTATGTTAAGTGGTCCACATACATCAGTATGTATAAGGGCCAAAAGATCATTATCTCTTTCACCTTTTCTTGTGAATGGAGACTTTGTCATCTTTCCAATTAAACAAGATCTGCATGACTCATATGATTCATAATCAAAAGAGTCCAAGAGTCCATCTTTATGGAGTTTGGAAATGCGTTTCTCATTTATGTGGCCTAATCGACAATACCAAAGGTAAGTTGGATTTAACTCATTAGGTTTCATCCTTTTAGTATTAATGTTATAAATAGGCATTTCAAGATCAAGGACATATAGTCCATTGTTCATTTGTGCAGTAGCATAGAATATATCATTCAAATAAATTGAGCAACAATTATTCTTTATTATAAATGAAAAACCAAACTTGTCCAAACAAGAAACGGAAATAATATTCCTGCTAATTACAGGTACATAATAACAATTCTCTAACTGAATTATTAAACCACTAGGTAAAGTCAATACATAAGTTCCTACGGCTAAAGCAGTAACCTTTGCTCCATTGCCAACTCGTAGGTTAACTTCACCTGTTGCCAAATCTCTACTCCTTTTTAGCCCCTGCACATTGTTACAAATGTGAGAACCGCATCCAGTATCTAATACCCATGATGCAGAAGTAGATAAATTAATTTCAATAACAAAAATACCTGAAGTTGAAGTCTCTATTCCATTCTTCTTATCTTCCAGGTACTTTGGGAAGTTTCTCTTCTAGTATCCGGTCTTACCGCAATGGAAGCAAGTTCCTTCCTTTGCTATGCCTTTACTAGGCTTCAAAGCAGCAATAGTGGGTTTGGGTTTGGCAACTTCCTTGCCTTTCCCTTTATCACCCTGCTTGGTGGGTCTTTTGTTCTGTCTCTTTCCATTTCCGATCATTAGAATGGACTTCCCTTTTGACTTCAGATTCTGCTCAGTAGTTCTTAACATAGCTAGCAGTTCAGGAAGATATTTGTCCATATCATTCATATTGAAATTTAGGATAAATTGACTGAATCTATCTGGCAACGATTGCAAGATCAAATCAGTTGCAAGTTCCTTTCCGAGGGGAAAACCCAACCTCTCAAGGTTTTCCACATACCCAATCATCTTGAGCACATGGGGACCTACAGGGGCTCCCTCAGCTAACTTGCCTTGTAAAAGGGATTTTGAAACTTCAAACCTTTCATGCCTTGCTTGCTCTTGATAGAGCATCTTCAGGTGTTCGATCATATCGAACGCTGCCATGTTCTCATGTTGCTTTTGCAACTTTGAGTTCATGGTAGCTAGCATGAGGCAAGCAGTTTCATTGGCATCATCGACATGCTTCTTATAAGCATCTCTTTCCGCCTTAGGTGCAGAACTAGGAGGTTCCTCTTCAGGAACAGGTTTCTCCAAGACATACAACTTTCTATCATGTTTGAGGATAATCCTCAGATTTCGGTGCCAATCCAGAAAATTTGTCCCAGACAATTTTTCCTTGTCAAGGATTGATCGCAAAATGTTGTTAGAGGTGTTTGTTGTCATGGTAATCTACATGAAAATAATGAAAATATAAGTATCAATAACATATTTAATTAGGCCTTTAATTAAATATGCTCCCACTATTTTACTCAAAACAAATGACCCTCACCATTTGATTCGGAAAATCCCATTGGAAGATTTTCTAGTGGGTCGAGATCCACATTTCACTTTGTTTTAAGTCCGTGTAGGCGGATTACACAAAACTAAGTTATTTAGGTAGGAGCTCCTTCCAATTTTATCTAATACAACTCTCGAATATTTTAGTTGGGTGAATAACTCCTTATTCCAATCCATCACATGGATCATTTCCAACTCTTTACTTCTAAACATATATAATCTTATTATAATTTGTTTAGTTAAGTTTGACCCATTGTTTTAACAATTGGATATTACAATTATCCTATTGCACCTTACTAATATAGAACATTCACCTCACGTAGGCGAAACCTACATTATCCGGTAGTAGTCTTGATGAGTGCTAAAACTTGGAAAGCATAATCTTAATATTTAATTAGAGGGAATTTGCAATTATTCTGATCTCACCGGCTTATTTATCATATAAATCGTCTCTCACATGCATCAACATACATTCACATGCATCAACATACATAATGAAATAGTTATGGCCCCTAGCGCAATTGTTCTCCCAAGCCAACGAGAGAACCTAAGCTAACCTAATAACGATCTAAGCTTCTCCAAGTAAGATCTTCAAGGTTGTCCTCCTTTGATATTAAATTCTTCTCTTTCTTCATAACATAACATTACATTACATAAAAGAAACTCGTTTTACATACGAGGGAGTGAGATGAGAAAAAAAGTTACATTAAGAGATTAAAAGAGAGGCACGACACGCAGGTCGTACTTTAAAATCCCAAAACAAAATAAAGGAAAACTAAGGCCATAACCGATCACCACAAGATAATAATAATAAACACATTATTATTATTATTAATTTTAATTCTTTTAATTAATTAAAACCAAATTAAATTTCGGCGACCGATCACACTACGCAGAGTTGGCCGGGGTTCCGCTGCCCGGTCACAAAATAGAGAAACAGAGAATACATACTTTATGAATGTGACGACCGTCACAAAGCATGTCACGACCATCACGTCCAGCCTGTCACGACCGTCACAGGCCCATCACGAACGTCACGCGGCCAAAATCAGCGCTTTGAAACTGTCAACAGAAGCGATCCAACAGACCCTCAATTCATAACTCTTTGACAGCACAACCCTTGTGCCGTCATTAACCCTAATGCACCAATTTCAGACCCTCAAACACACCTCGATTGTTGATTCAGTATGATTGATCAATAGGTCATTGCTTCACCATACTAATGTCGGATCAAGAAGCAAACGACCATTGATCGCTCAAAGGAAAACAACCATTAAGTGTTTGAATGAACGAAACAGAAACAATATATCATATATACCGTATTTTGCATCAGGATTACTTATATCATATATATAACTTGATCGATCTCAATTGCGTAACCTATGGACGATCGATGTATCGCTGCTTCACCATACTAATGTCGGATTCCGAAGCATAGTCAACATCAATCATCCAAATCATACACACATGATGCCAAATTTAATTACTCGTTTATTATTTGATTCATTCTGTCTTTTAATCATATTAATATAGAAAATAAACAGCTATCAGATGAATGGTTTCATAAGTGGCTCTGATACCACTATAGGAGAATAGCGATCTAAAACGCAGCGGAATTTAAAATTTTCTCCTTTAGTGATCCTTACGAATGGGCATGATCAGTGATAGAATCGTTACCTCTTGTGACGATTGAAACCTTTGATGCAGATCTACGGAGCGATCACGAACGTTGAACGATGACAACGCCTCTACTCAGTCCACACGAACGGATTCCTTCAATCTCAATGCTAGCTGCTATGAATGAAGGCTTTGAGTGAGAGAGAGAGAGAGAGAAACGAAATTGCAACTGCACAAATGCTTATGCACAAGGGTTCTATTTATAGAACCACTTGTGTGGGCTGCAAGCTAAATAGCCCAGTATGTGGCCCATATCTTATAATATGCCAAAATCACTTAAGCGCGTGGTACCTTACCATATTTAGTATTCTACTTAAGTACACCGTACCTTATAATGTTCTACAATTCACTTAAGTGCACCGTACTGTAAGACCCCAATTTTGTCCCTGAGATCCCTCATGGCATCATATCATAGCATTGTATAAGCCTCAAGGATCAGTAAGCATCTTGTGCTCCTTTCCCTGTGGGTGGGATATCTTGTGAGTGTTTCTTTGATCACCAAGCATGTGTGCATACATCTTTGCTTTTCTCATTTGTTTACTAACCAAAAGCATCAAAAATATGTCATTAACCTTTGTTACTTGCAGCTTAAGCAATCAATAGGTCAAACACATCAGGTGAATCCATGGTACAAGAGATGAGGTTTCCCCTTGAGATGAGGACTATTTGATCATCATAAGAGCTTATGTGAGCTATAGGTTCATTTTGAATCAAATTTGCCAAGTGGTTGAAGCTCAAGTTCATCAGAATATTTTCAGGTCATCTAAGGACCAATGCAAGTCAACTGAAAGTCAACTGAAGGCTTTGAGTGTGGGAATTAAATTTCTTCATCCCATTCATGTTCAAACAAGGCTTATTCATCATGTCAAACGTCTATGTTGAAGAATTTGAAGCCAGTGCAAAAGTTTCCCAAAATGGAAAGTGACCTGTAATTTCAAGTTTCCAAAAATAGCAAGTTTTTGGTCCACATTCAACTTGACTTTCCAACATTAAATAAGCTTCAAATGAATTTTTGGTCAACATTAAAGTTGAATATCTCTCTCTCCCATTTCCAAAAAGTCCAAGATCATGATCATCTGATGAATGGTTGAGGAGTTATGAACAAATGATTGCAAAGTGTGCTTGAAACTTCAAAATGCCATAACTTTTGCTACAAAACTCCAAATTGAGTCCCTCTTTTTGCATTATGATCCTTATGACCAATATTTTCCAAATCCATCATTGCATTGCATGAAATTTAATCACATAATCAAATGTCCATGCATGAACATTTTGGAGGGAAAGTTGGAAATTCAAATTTGGTGCATCATACATGATTAATTCCAATCCAATTATGTGTATGAGATGATTTTAAGTGAAAATACACCTCCACATGGTACTGTTCACGTTCAAATTTGCCATGCACCACACATTTTTCCATTTTGGTCATGCACCTCATTTTCTCTTAATCTTAATTAACCAATGCAAATTTTGATTAGCAAGGTGATTAGGACAGAGTATAACGCCTAAATCATAACAGAATTTTGAAGGTTCACACATTCTAGATCTAGATTTTGGATTTCCCTCCATTTTTGCTCTCATCTCAATTCTCAAACTCTTTCACATAACACCTCAATTTGACTGCATAATCGTGTTCATGGATCATCACTGAGTGCAAATCAAGTACTGGATTGAAGGTTTTGGTGAAGAATCAAGCACATCAAGCTCATGAAGATGAACATGGAAGTTGCAAATTAATCAAGATCCAGGTCGTGTCAAGCCTCAATTCATGCACCAGACTTCATAACAAGATTAGAGGAGTAGATCTGAACACTTGCTAGGCCTTGAATCCATTATTTCCATTGACTGCTCTTCAAGAAGGTTTGAATTCGAAACTCTTAATTCTTCATTCTATTGCCATGATTGTGTAGAGTTTTCACTGCTGATTATCCTGATGCTTTTAAAATTTGAAATGGTTGAGTATTGATTGAGTTATGCTGAGTAGAAGTTTTGAATGCAATTATATTTCTCTTCGATTTGCACTAGTTAGGAAGAATTAATGTTAATTGAGCCTGGATTTGGAATGTACAATGAATAAGCTTTCAATTGGTATGCTTTTTGCGTAATTCTAGAATTTTTTTTGTGAGAGTTACTGTAGCGCCACCGTCTCCACGAAGAAGACGGTGGAAACCACCGTTCCCTCCGCCGTCTGGTGCGAACGCTAGGGTTTGCCCTGTCACCGCCATGATTGCGTCCTGCTGTCCAATTGATAGGCCATGGTCCTTTTGACCTACTCCACATGTGCATTGACTCTGACTGGGACGCCACCTCAATTATTTGAGCGCTACGTTTTGATTCAATATGTTCTGAACCTCCATTCGATTCCTGGCCACAACAATTGTGGATTTTATTTTTTCCAGCGCCTCTATTTTCATGTGAACTTGGTTCGATTCCCACTGACTGCACTTTTTCAAACTTCAGCATAATATTCCATTTCCCTCCAAATTGCCATGCATATTTCTTTTAATATTTCAATATTTTCATTCAAATTGTAAAAATCATAAAAAAATAGGAAATTAATCCAAATTGCTTCCAATTTTTTTTCACTTGTTTGTATTGATGTCTTTTATTTTTAGATGTCATATGTGTGAATTGAATGGTTCTGGATTTTTAATTGAGATTGTATGTTTGAACATGTATGCAAAACTACCATGCTTCATTCAGTTGATTGTGAAATGCTTATTAATTGTCCAATTGCCATGAAAATTGATATGCTGATTCCTAACATGATACATGATTTGTGAGCTTTTGTTTGGTATTTTTAGCCTTTTTCATCTCTGTTTTAGACACATGGATGTATGGTGTGACAATGTGTGTCACACATTTTGATGTTGCTCTTATTCATTTTCATATACATGTCAATTGAGCTTTCCTGATTCCAATTTTTTGCATGATGCTTGTGTTTAACATGTTGTGTGCACATAAAAAATTTCATGATCATTTGATTCATTTCTGTTTTAATGTGGAATTTCTATGTTTGAGGTCCAATTTGTGTGCATTGTGATTGCCTTTGCCTTATCTTGGTTAATTGATGACTTTGCTTATTGATTTGGATTTGATCCTTTTTAGGACATGTTCTTACTTGATTAAATATGCTTCATGTTGAATATCAACTTCTGTTTTGACTTTTTGCTTTGCCTTTGACCCTAGTCTTTGCACTAGTGGTTTGTACTCACCTTTTGAGCTTTTTATTTCAGGTTCAAGCAATTAGCCCTAATGATTGATGTGCTCTCATTACTTGAGATGCAAGTTACTCTGGTTAACTAACTTTGATTGTATTGTAGGTCCTTTGGTGGTGAACTCACTTGATTGATTGTCTTTTAGGACTTGCTTTGCGTACATATTGGAAACCACTGTTGTTGTCTGTTGGTTGTTTGTCTGAATATCCTACTGATTGTTTTGACTTTTGTACAGGTACCTTAGTCGCTTTTAGCTCATTACTTGAGATTTGCTTTGCTTGTGGTTGGTATACCACTTAGGTAACCTCTCTAACTCCATGTAGTCTGGAAGCCCTGTCGTTTCTTTTGGCAGGCATTTGGCTGAAGTCCTCCTTAAAAGGCAATGTCTGTGATTGTTTACTTTTGTGCTAAAGACCTCATTGTCGAGGCATGTTACTTAAGTCCTTCTAAGTGAAGAGGCAATTGACAGATAGAAGGGATTTGCAATCAATCCCCTGTTAATCAGTTGAGTCTTTCATCATGCTCGCACTACGTGCTGAAGCTTTTGAATAAACACCCAAAATCTTGTATAGAGTCAGTCATGTGGAATAGGGTCCCTCATTCTGGATCCCCACACTTTCTTTGATTCAAGCTTACCCAGACCAGGGTTAAGAGCATGAGGTCTTATCCTCATTTCCCATTCATTTGCTTCACCCTAACTCTCAATGTTAGTGGTTAAGAGCAAAAACACCCATACAGTTTTGGCTTGTTTGTCGAGGTTGATATGACCCCTTGACTAAAGCCCAACCAACTTGTCTGAGCCTCTTGTTTGTGTATAGAGTGTGATACTTGATTGCTTGTTTGCTTATTTGTGAATCATTCATATGTTTAATTTCATGCATGTTTGTTTGTTTGAGGAGTCAGATGTAAGACCGTTGATTGGCTATCTGTTTCCTGTTTGTTTTGTTTTGAGGAGTTAAATGTAAGTCCAGCTATTGGCATTTTGTTTCCTCTGTGTTGTTCAGGAGTTACGTGTAAGTCCAGCTATTGGCATCCTGTTTCCTTTTCTTTGTTCAGGAGTTGGATGTAAGACCATTGATTGGCATTCTATTTCCGTTGTTGTGGAGTTGGATATAAGTCCATTGATTGGCATTCCATTTCCTTTTTATTGCTTATTGCTTTTGCCTTGTGCTTGTTGCCTATTCCAAAGGAACCACTTGGATCATCTACATATGATCTCAAGAAAGGAACTCCTAATGAAGTTTTGCTCATCCTCCCATTTTTTTTTGCTTAACCTTGACCCATGTTTTCATCCTTAACCAAAATCAGAAAACTTTTGTGCAAACATTTTGACTTGTTTTCAAAACTAGAAACCTAGGCCTTAAGCCTTTGATTTTTAAACTTCTTTTCACAATACTCATTGTAAATGAACTCTAATCCATACTTTGACCTCATCTTTGTGAATACTTCTAATTGGTTAATTCAACCCACTCAATTGCTTTTGTGGCCCTTGTCCACTCCTTAATCAAATTTTCATGCATTAGCCATAGATCTGAATTATCTTAGTGGTTGATGTGAATCTCACCTTTGTCCTTAGTGATTGAATTGTAAGACTTCCATGCTTATTATAGGGCATAATCCCTCACTAGCATGTCGAAGCTTTTCTCACATGGTGGACTTGTGGTTGTTCAGGTTGAGTTTTCTCCCGTGGATAATGAAAGACCTTAAGGCTTTTGTTTAAAATCAATCCACTCATTGTTTTGAAATTTTTTAGCCGAACTACGAGGTTTTGATCCTTATCTTTTATGAAAGGTACGTAGGCAATGGGTTCATCCATCCAAACACAAAAATAATAAACTTGTACATTCTTTTCTCATCTCTTCAATCAATGTTTGCACAAAAAATACTTTCATAAACAAATAACATACAACAAGTTGTGAAAAGGGCTCCCTAGGAGTACCTAGGATGTTGTGGTTCCTAACACCTTCCCATGACATAACCAACCCCCTTACCCAGATCTCTGACCCCCTTTTGCTAGTTTTGTTTGTAAAACTTTATAGGCTTTTGTTCGCTTTCTAGCCATTCCTTTGGATAAATAGAAGTGCGGTGGCGACTCGACTTTGTATGCTTTGCTTTTGATTTAGTCAATAAATCTAAAGGTAACGAATACACCGCTACAGAAAAGTGGCGACTCTGTTGGGGAGATCATTTTTCCCTGGTGGGTTTTGCCTACTTTTCACACTTGTTGTGTTATACTTGTTTATGACATATTTTTGGTGCAATTTGGGATTACTGTATTGATTATAATGTTTGAATTGCTTGATATATCAATTGCCTGTTTGCTTGGTGATCCTTGTGAGATGAGTTCTGTACTCGAACTCGAGTGCACCTTAGGATAGGAGAATGGCATAGTTTCGTTGACTTGTGTGGAGTTATTCCTTAGCAAGTTGACTTGCGAGTCCATTCACTTGGTGGAGGTCATGTTGGGATCATAATGTCACACAAGTCATTTGTGGTTAGGTATTATCTTTCCAATATGTGCCTTAGAAGCCAAGGACCTTAGTTTACCAAGCCCATCTTGGCCTATTTTTAGGATGTAGTGCAGAGGTCGTTCAGATGTAATATCTGATGCGATTGTTACGCGATACTACACTCATAAGAGTCTCTCTTGATAATATTTTTGGAATACGAGTATTCGTTCCTCCGATAATATTCAAAAGATGGGATGATGACTATGGGAACCTCTGATAGAACATGTTCGGCAGGTTTAAACCATAGTACACTCCCTTTGGGTAGTTCTCAACCGAGACTCCATGCTCGTGACTCGCAACAAACCCGTGATTCATGGTTGATCCGTTCACACCTCCTTAATATCAATGGAACTTGGGTGTTGATACAGTGCAAACCATAATCCACCAAAATGGATGATTGATATTAAGGATGGTTGAATCGTTCGTATATCGTTAATATCAATGGAACTTGGGTGTCGATAAGGTGAAAACCATAATCCACCAAAATGGATGATTGATATTAAGGATAATACGAGCTATCCCATGACCTTTGTCTGGTGTGCTTTGCTTGATCCTTGAGTGTGATTGTTGCATTCATGCATTCATGCATTCATCTGCATCCATGTCATCAGATAAAAAGAAAATTTTCAAGGAACTTAAGGGGTTTATTTGCAAAATTTTCAGATATGGAAAGACAAAAAAGGCATACCAAGAAGTACAGCTTCAGACAACCTGATCTGAAAGAGTTAAGGAATCTGACATCCTATGTACTAGATCCCTTGGGTTTCAAAGCTCGTTATGGGAAACTGCTTCCTCTTTTGAATACTCAGGTTGACGAAGGGTTGATGGGTACTCTGGTGCAGTTTTATGATCCTCTGTATCACTGCTTCACTTTTCCAGACTTTCAGCTATTGCCTACCCTTGAGGAGTATGCTTATCTGGTGGGTATTCTGATTCTGGATCAGGTGCCGTTCAGTGGCTTAGAGAGTATTCCTACTTCTCAAGAGATAGCAGACTTGTTGCACATAGATGAGTCTTTGGTTAAAGCTCATATGACTACCAAAGGTGGAATTCAAGGTCTTCCTTCCGAGTTCCTCATCGCTCAAGCTACCGTTTATGGGAAGGCCATGAGTGAGGATGCCTTTGAAGCCATATTTGTGCTTCTCATCTATGGATTGGTATTGTTCCCCAACATCGACAAATTTGTAGATGTGAACGCTATTAGGATCTTCTCAGCTCTTAATCCCGTTCCGACTCTGTTGGGTGATACCTATGTCTCTTTGCATCTGAGGAATGCAAAGGGTGGTGGCGCTATTGTGTGCTGTTTGCCTCTGTTGTATAAGTGGTTTATTTCTCACATACCTCAGACGCTCGCCTTCAAGGAGAACAAGGGATGTCTACGGTGGTCTACGAGACTCATGTCTCTCACTAATGATGATATCTCTTGGTATAATCATGCATATGACGGTGTCCAGATCATCGATTCTTATGGTGAATTCTCTAATATGCCTCTTCTTGGTACATGTGGTGGGATTAGCTACAATCCTATATTAGCACGTCGTCAGCTTGGGTTCCCCCTAAAGGATAAACCTAATAAGATTCTGTTAGAAGGTGTGTTCTTTCAGGAGGGTAAAGATCCCCAAGGCTTGAAAGCAAGGATGGTCCGCGCTTGGCGCAAGATCCATAGGAAGGGTAGAAATGAGTTGGGTCCGAAGAATTGCATCGCTTTGGAGCCGTATACTACTTGGGTAAGGAAGAGAGCATCTGAGTATCTCATGCCTTATGATTATCCGAGACCTACACCTTTGGTTGTGGCTGGGCCTTCAACCCTCCCTAACCAAGGCGTAGAGGAGTTGAGAGACGAAGACCTTTCACGTGCCTGGATCCGTGAAAGAGAAGAGTTGCTTCAACAACTTAAGGAGAAAGACGCTCTAATTGAGTTCCTCGAGCATCAGGTCATTGATGATCCTGATGATGCATGGACTTCTCTACTTCCTCAGTCTTCCAAGTTCTGGAAAAGGAGGTATGACAGACTCGCCAAAGAGAAGGCAGATATGGAAGCAACGTATGAGAGAGAGGTTAAGAGGCTTCGTGCAGCTTATCTTCCTGTGTCCTGAGCTTCTAGGGATCCATAGGATGTTTATTTTCCTTTTCTCTTGTAATGATTAACAATGCTGTACTTCTTTTCTCAGATATATTTGATGAGATATTTTCCATATGCGATCAAATGCTTAATATTCAAAATTTGCAAATAATACCCTAAAAGTTCCTTCGGAAATAAAAACAAATCATGTGCACGAGCATTGCATGCATCATTTGCATAAGCAGGTGTTGTTCTCAGCCTCTGGTTTTGTAGTCTAACTCTGTGCTCTTCATTTATTTTGAAGACAAGCTGACTCATCGGTACTACACCAGAGCCAACTCTTCCAGATTGATGGATCATCTTTTGCAAGAGAACCGAGAGCTAAAAGAGGAAGTCGCCAGACTAAGTGCCTTGATGGAGTCGTTTCTGGCTGCCCAGAATCAGCCGTCTCCACCACCTGCAACTCCTCCCTAGAGGACAGTAATTTCTGAGATTGTCTCCTTTATAGTGCCTGCTGCCAGTGCCCACTTCGTGCCAACAGCCTTGTCGTCCGGGTTTCCGTGGGGGATGCCTCCCGGCTTTATGCCTGATATTCCTGCTCCAACCTTTGCTTCGATGCAGACATCTAGCCCGATCCTTGCTATGCCTCCTCCTGTCGTGCATACCACTCCTAGGGTAGACGACACCATCTATCATTCTGAGCCGTCTGAGGGCCCAGATTTTCATGAGAAGATGGATGCGATGAATGACCAATTTCTTGAGCTACGCAAGGAATTGAAGAATCTTCGAGGAAAGGACCTCTTCGGAAATCTGCTGCCAAGCTCTGTTTAGTTCCCGGTGTGAAAATTCCTGTCAAATTCAAGGTCCCAGACTTTGAGAAGTACAAGGGGAACACCTGCCCTCTCATCCACCTGGTCATGTATGCCAGGAAAATGTCTACTCAAACGGATAATGATCAGCTACTCATTCATTATTTCCAGGACAGTTTGTCCGGTGCTGCACTGCGATGGTATATGAGTTTGGACAGTGCAAACATCCGTTCCTTCAATGATCTTGGCGAAGCCTTTGTCAAGCAATACAAATATAATGTGGATATGGCTCCCGACCGGGATCAGCTCAGGGCCATGTCCCAGAAGGACAAAGAGGCATTCAAAGAGTACGCCCAGAGGTGGCGAGAGTTGGCAGCTCAGATTGTGCCTCCGCTGGAAGAGAAGGAAATGACCAAGATCTTTCTGAAGACCTTGAGTTCATTTTATTACGAGCGGATGATTGCTAGTGCTCCTTCGGACTTCACCGAAATGGTGAACATGGGGATGCGACTAGAGGAAGGAGTTCGTGAAGGACGTCTGACCAAGGAAGAAGGCTCTTCTAGCAAGCGATATGGGGCGTTTGCGAAGAAGAAAGATGGAGAGGCACATGCTGTGCAATCCCATGTGAAATCCCGAAGACCCTCTGCCAGGAGGAAACCTGTGCGTTCAGCCAGCAACTGGCACCAGGTGGCTCACATAGCACCTGTCTTCAGAGACAACCATCAATATCGTCATCAGCAACACAACAATCAACAATCATCTCAGCAGTATCAGCAACAGCATCGTCCTCAACAGCAAGCCTACCAGCCTCGCAATAGTAATCAAGCCAGTACGAGTTATGAAAGGAAGAAGATCACCTTCGATCCAATTCCTGTGTCATATGCAGAGCTGTATCCCTCTTTGATAGAGCGGAAACTGATTACTCCGAGAGACCCGCCAGCTATACCGGTCAACCCTCAGTGGTGGTATAAGCCTGATTTGCACTGTATCTATCATTCAGGTGCTCCCGGTCATGATGTGGAGAACTGCTTTCAGCTGAAGACTAAGGTTCAAGACCTTATGAGATGCGGCATTCTGAGCTTTGAGGACGCAGGTCCTAATGTTAAGAAGAACCCACTGCCCGAGCATAGGAAGTCAGTTAACATGGTCCAGGGTTGCCCTGGAAAATACAAGGTTAAATATGTTAGCCATATTCGACAGTCACTGGTTGAGTTGCATCATCTACTGTGTGATTACAGTCATCTGGAGCACGACCATGACAAATGCCGTATCTGCTCTGTCAATCGTTTGGGCCGTCGCCAAGTGCGGAAAGATCTTCAGGAATTGCTGGATGATGGGACCATCGAGATCCTCCAAAACAGAAATGTTGATGAAGACGAACCAGAAGTTAACGTGATTTCTTCGGTGTTCAGGATCCCTGAGCCTGTTGTCATTCGTTACGATGGTAGCAAGCAGAAGGTTTCTCCTTCACTGGTTATCAAACCGGCCGGCCCTGTGCCTTATTCTTCCGACAAGGCCATCCCATTCCGATACAATGCTGTTGCTATTGAAGATGGGAAAGAGGTGACTCTGCCGTCCACCTCCGTTGTGAACATTACTGATGTGAGCGGGTTGACCCGTAGCGGTCGTGTGTTTTCTACACCCCGAAGCCTCAGGCTGTTGCTGACTCTGTTGAGCGTCCGGTTGAGAATGCTGTGAATCCTCCGAACCCGGCACCTGTTGTTAAACCCTCCTCCGTACAAAAGACTCCTGCTTCTGTTGGCCCTAGTGGCAATTCGAAAGAAGACTGTGATGAGATGCTGAGGTTCATCAAGAAGAGTGAGTACAGTGTTGTAGATCAACTTCTACAAACACCATCCAAGATCTCCGTGCTATCGTTGCTTCTGAATTCAGAACCGCACAGAGAGGCTCTGCAGAAAGTCTTGGATGTGGCTTATGTCGATCACGACGTCACAATAGAACAATTTGATAACATTGTTGCAAACATTACTGCTTGCAACACTTTGAGTTTCTGTGACTCTGATCTCCCTGAGGAGGGAAGAGACCACAACCTGGCATTACACATTTCCATGAATTGCAAAGACGACGCCATGTCCAACGTGCTGGTGGACACTGGGTCATCCCTGAATGTATTGCCAAAATCCACTCTCGCAAGATTGTCGTTTCAAGGGCCTCCCATGAGGCAGAGTGGAGTTGTTGTGAAAGCTTTTGATGGGTCGCGTAAGACCGTGATTGGGGAAGTTGATCTCCCAATCAAGATTGGACCAAGTGATTTCCAGATCACCTTTCAAGTTATGGATATCCACCCATCTTATAGCTGTCTCCTTGGTAGACCATGGATTCACGAGGCTGGCGCCGTGACATCCACCCTGCACCAGAAGCTAAAATTCGTTAAGAACAAGAAACTGGTTGTGGTAGGGGGAGAAAAGGCTCTCCTGGTTAGCCATCTGTCTTCCTTCTCATACATAGATGCTGAGGATGAAGTTGGAACGCCTTTCCAAGCTTTATCTATAGCTGAGCCTATTGAGAAGAGAACTCCTTCATTTGCTTCCTATCGAGATGCGAAACTGGCCATCGAATGTGGTGCAGTTGCTGGTCTAGGAAAAATGATCGAGCTTGAAGACAACAAGTCCCGGGCTGGAATTGGATTTTCTTCTGGGGTCTTCAACGACAAAGGACTGTTCAAGAGTGGAGGTTTCATCCACACCGGTCCAGACGAGGAAGCTGTTGCTATTCTGGAAGAAGATGCGGAGGACTCTGACTATTTTGTCATCCCTGGCGGGATCTGCCACAATTGGGTCGCTGTAGATGTTCCTACAGTCATTCATAGATCAGAGTAAAGTTTCACTTTGTTTAAAAACCCTTCTCCCATGCCAAAAGGAGAAGTGATGACATTGTTGGCAATATTTATACAATGATATTTCATTCAATAAATTCATGTTAAATGTTTGTTTTTCCATTTGTTTTCACTTTTTGCTTTCTTGCATGAAATTGGTGATCACAAAAAACCCTAAAAACAAGAATAAAAGCAATCTTTTCATCTGCATAATGATTGTCTTGTTCGATTTCTAAAAAGCTTTCATATCAAAATCATTATGCAGGTTGATTCTAAAACCCATTGAACATAATGATCCAACGCCATCTCCCAATTTTGAATTCCCTGTATTCGAAGCAGAGGAAGATGATGTTGAAGGGATTCCTGACGAGATTACCCGTCTTCTTGAGCACGAAGAGAAGATCATTCAGCCGCATCTCGAGAATCTGGAAACAGTCAACTTGGGGTCTGAAGAGTGTGTTCGTGAAGTAAAGATTGGGGCACTCCTTGAAGGGTCTGTGAAGAAGGGGTTGATCAGTTTGCTACGAGAATATTCCGATATCTTCGCTTGGTCGTACGAAGACATGCCAGGTCTAGATACAGATATTGTGCAACATTTCCTGCCTTTGAAGCCTGAGGGTGTGCCTGTGAAGCAGAAGCTCAGAAGAACTCATCCTGACATGGCAGTGAAGATCAAAGAGGAAGTTCAGAAGCAAATTGATGCGGGGTTTCTGGTGACTTCTACGTATCCTCAATGGGTGGCCAATATTGTGCCTGTGCCCAAGAAAGAAGGAAAAGTCCGGATGTGTGTGGATTACCGTGATTTGAATAAAGCTAGTCCAAAAGATGATTTCCCTCTACCACACATTGACATGTTGGTAGACAATACAGCTAAATTCAATATCTTCTCCTTTATGGACGAATTTTCCGAATATAATCAAATCAAAATGGCACTCGAGGATATGGAGAAGACAACATTCATCACACCTTGGGGAACATTCTGTTATCGAGTGATGCCCTTCGGTTTGAAGAACGCCGGAGCCACGTATCAACGAGCTATGACTACCTTGTTTCACGATATGATGCACGAGGAGATTGAGGTCTATGTTGATGACATGATTGCTAAGTCACGAACAGAAGTTGAACATGTTGAGCATTTGTTGAAGCTTTTTCAGCGTTTGAGGAAGTTCAAGCTTCGTCTGAATCCCAACAAATGTACATTTGGAGTCCGTTCTGGCAAGTTATTGGGCTTTATTGTCAGCGAGAGAGGTATTGAGGTTGATCCTGCAAAGGTCAAAGCAATACAAGAGATGCCTGCGCCCAAAACTGAGAAGCAAGTCCGAGGTTTTCTTGGCCGCTTGAACTATATTTCCAGATTTATATCCCACATGACTGCCACATGTGCGCCGATATTCAAGCTCCTCCGGAAAGATCAGTCTCATGATTGGACCAAGGATTGCCAGAAAGCTTTCGACAGTATCAAAGAGTATTTGTCTGAACCTCCGATCCTGTCTCCGCCTGTAGAAGGAAGACCGTTGATCATGTATCTGACTGTTCTTGAAGACTCCATGGGCTGTCCTTGGTCAACAAGACGAATTCGGAAAGAAAGAATCTGCTATCTACTACCTGAGTAAAAAGTTCACTGATTATGAGTCTTGATACTCAATGCTTGAGAAGACGTGCTGTGCTTTGGCTTGGTCCGCTAAACGTTTATGCCAGTACATGATAAATCATACAACTTGGTTGATATCCAGAATGGATCCAATCAAGTATACCTTCGAGAAGCCTGCTTTAACCGGGAGGATTGCCCGTTGGCAGATGTTGTTATCTGAGTATGATATCGAGTATCGAGCTCAGAAAGCTATTAAAGGTAGTATCTTGGCTGACCACTTGGCACATCAGCCAATTGAAGATCATCAGTCAGTTCAGTACGATTTCCAAGACGAGGAGATTCTGTATTTGAAAATGAAAGATTGTGACGAGCCTACACTCGATGAAGGGCCAGAGCCTGGTTCCCGATGGGGTATGGTATTCGATGGCGCTGTAAATCAGTACGGAAATGGAATTGGGGCAGTAATCATTACTCCTCAGGGCACACATATTCCTTTTACAGCAAGGCTAACTTTCAAATGCACGAATAATATGGCTGAGTACGAGGCCTGTATTATGGGATTGGAAGAATGCATTGACCTCAGGATCAAGCATCTCGACGTTTATGGTGATTCGTCCCTTGTTGTCAATCAGATCAAGGGTGAGTGGGAAACGAATCAGCCTAGTCTTACTCCATACAGAGATTATGCGAGGAGGATTTCAACGTTCTTTACAGAAGTTGACTTTCATCATATTCCTCGAGAGGATAATCGAATGGCAGATGCTCTTGCTACGCTTGCTTCAATGATTGTGGTCAAGTATTGGAATGAAGTTCCCAATATCACCGTGATGCGCTTGGATAGACCAGCTCACGTGTTTGCAGTTGAAGAAGTACAAGACGATAAGCCTTGGTATTATGACATCAAGTGTTTCCTCCAGAACCAGGTCTACCCGCCTGGGGCCTCTGTGAAAGACAGGAAAACTTTGAGAAGGTTATCAGGCAGTTTCTACCTCAGCGGTGAAGTGCTTTACAAGAGGAATTTTGACATGGTTCTGCTCAGATGCGTGGATAGACACGAAGCAGACCTGTTAATGACTGAGGTCCATGAGGGTTCATTTGGTACTCATTCCAATGGACATGCCATGGCTAGAAAGATGTTGAGAGCAGGCTACTATTGGCTGACAATGGAGTCTGACTGCTGCAAATATGTGAAGAAATGCCACAAGTGTCAGATTTATGCGGATAAGATTCATATTCCTCCGACACTTCTGAATGTGATTTCATCACCATGGCCTTTCTCTATGTGGGGAATTGACATGATTGGCATGATTGAACCGAAAGCGTCCAACGGACAGAGGTTTATTCTCTTAGCAATTGATTACTTCACCAAATGGGTTGAAGTTGCGTCATATGCAAGCGTGACCAGGCAGGTGGTCGTGAAGTTTATCAAAAATTAGCTGATATGCCGTTATGGTGTGCCTGATAAGATCATTACTGATAATGGATATAACTTGAACAACAAGATGATGGAAGAGTTGTGCGCTGAGTTCAAGATTGCACACCATAATTCCTCTCCTTACAGACCCAAGATGAATGGGGCTGTTGAAGTTGCTAACAAGAATATCAAGAAGATTATCCAGAAGATGGTTGTCACGTACAAAGATTGGCACGAGATGCTTCCATTTGCTTTGCATGGATATCGTACATCTGTCCGCACTTCAACAGGGGCAACCCCTTTCTCTCTTGTTTACGGCATGGAGGCTGTGCTCCCAGTAGAGGTGGAGATCCCATTAATGCGAGTCTTGATGGAAGCCAAGTTGACTGATGCTGAATGGATTCAGAGTCGTTACGACCAACTGAATTTGATCGAAGAGAAGAGATTGACTGCCATGTGTCATGGTCAGTTATATCAACAGAGAATGAAGAAGGCATTCGATAAGAAGGTCAAGCCTCGAGTGTTCCGAGAAGGTGACCTTGTGCTCAAGAAAGTCTTGTCTTTCGCGCCCGATTCCAGGGGAAAGTGGACTCCAAACTACGAGGGTCCATATGTTGTCAAGCGAGCCTTTTCAGGCGGTGCTTTGATGCTTACAACTATGGATGCGGAGGATTTCACTCGTCCTGTGAATTCAGATGCAGTCAAGAAATACTTTGCCTAAAAAGAAAAACAGAATAGCTCGCTAAGTTGAAAACCCGAAAGGGCGGCTTAGGCAAAAATGAGCGTCTCGGTGGAAAACCCGAAAGGGCGATCCAGGCAAAAGTTAGAGACATGAAATAAAAGTATATTTGCATCCCGCTAGATTGAGTACCTCACCCTGGGGCAATCTAGGCAAAAATTAGGGATTTGGCAAGTAACTGCATCTTGACAAGACTTTGTTCTACATCTGTCATCTATCAGAGATTCTCGATTCGTTGTCAACTGAAGCTTCAAATACATCGAATCCGGAATTGGTAGAGAAATGGTCATTATGTTCAATGTAGCCCCTTCCAATATATATCACCAATTTCAAACTTGTACAAATCTATGGAGTCCTGCCATTTGCAGACTACCATTCCATCAAATAAATTTGAGCCTTTATCCAATTATTTGCACTCTTATTTGTTTCAATTCAACAAATGTTTTGCATGTTTTAATTGATAAAAATATCATTGTTTTCAAAATAAACAAATCTTTCACAAATTGTTTTTAAACAAAGTGAACATTCACGATGATCAAAGATACTTAGGGGATCCGCAATGCTCTCCCAAGGGTGGTATGATTCCCAACAGGGTAAGACATTTGTTCATATCTCAAGAATAACTGTATCTTTTTCCTATAGAACCTTTTATGGTTTCTCCTCAGCGAGATTGCTCAGTGCAGTGTTGGTTGAAGTTGTTCAACTTGATTTCCCCGGCAGTACAACATTCTTCCTCCAAGCCTCTACTAGCTCTATTGTGGTTTGCCTCCTCAGTAGAGTGTTGTTTTAGCCCTATTGTGGTTTTCATCCCCAGTAGAGTGCTGTTTGAACACTTTTGTGGGTCAGTCCCAAGCATAGTGTTTATTGAAGACTTCAACTTTCCTCTCCAGCATTATTCTCTCCCCAGCATGGGTGCTGTTCTTTGGAAGATTCGGTATTTAGTGGGTTGACATCCCAGTATCCCGTTATTTCTTCAGATAGATCGCTAGCGGAGTTGTTGGCATGATGGACTTCGTCTATGCTATCTATCCCCATCAGAGATCTGGTTGCTTCCTGGCATCTCTGATCCCTAGCGTGAGTTGCTGTTGTGGCGTTTCTGCCTGTGCATTAAACTCTTTTCTCCGGTTGTGATTGACGATCCCTCCGGAAACCTCTTGTGGCCTTCCTCCCCTGCAGAGATTTGGTGATCTCCGGACACCTCTGATCCCCAGTAGAGTTGCTTGTGTGGCAGGATCTACTTGTGTGATTTTTTCTCCCTCAGTGGATTTTTCCCCAGTGGATTTGTTTGGAGTTGCTTTCGTGGCAGTTTTCGCCTGTGCAGCAAGTTCCTCTTTCCCAGCTGAGATTGATGATTCATCCTTGGAGATGATCCTTGTTGTCTTTGATCCCGGCAGATTGTTTGTTCTCCGGTGATCCTGGCTTTCTCTTTCGAGATGTAGTACCGGGCGTTTGATTCCTGGACCTGTTTGTGTTAGATATGTCTGTTTTGTCAGCATTCATCAAACATAAATCAAGCATATTCATGCATACTTTCAACATTCAGATATTCATGTTGCATTTTTTTTTCCATATATCTTTTGTTTATTGTCTCTTGCTAATTGGTGATATAGATCTCCCCAGTAGATCTCCCCAAGCAGATGTCGGGTGTCTAATCTCTCAATATAGAGTCAGCCCCTTAAGCAGAAAGTGTCTGTCTTTCCTTCTGCATTTCCCCACTGAGTTATATCCTCGTGGATGACGGTTGTTTCCATTCCCTCCCAACACATATAATGGGATGAGTTTTCCCTTTTGAGTTCTTTCCTCATTAGGATGAGTCTTAATTCAGTTTGCCTTTTTGGATCGTTCCTAAATTGGCTTCTTTGTGGCTGTCTCTTGTGCTTCCCTGTGATATAAATGAATAGTTGCTTACTAACCGGCACTCATTCATCTTATCCTCAGTGGAACTCGTGGCCTTCTACCTACTAACCGGTAGTCGTAAGTCCTATCTGTGTGGTTTACTGCCTATTAATCGATAGTTATAAATCCTACTTTTATCCTCTAGCAGAGGTGACCTTTGTGGTTCATTCTGGTTGATGACGGATTTTGTGGTCTTCTACCTACTAACCGGTGGTTGTAGATCCTATTTTCTCGCTTTGTTCCTCAGCAGAATCTTTGGTCTTCTACCCATCATCTCGGTAGTTGTAAATCCTATTTTCTCTCCTTGCAGAGTTAACCTTGTTTGTTCATCCCAACCGATGACGGTTACTTTTCTGTGGTTTTCTGCCTACTAGCCGGTGGATGTAATCCCCTCTTTGCGGTTATCATTACCCAGTTTTCGGTATCGATATTCCTTTCCCCTTTTTGGATATTTGCTTTGATTAAGCAATTTTATCTCTAGCGGGTCTTCCCCTTCCTTGTGGGTATTTGCTCCGAGTAAGCAATTTTATCCTCAGCGGGTCCTCGTTCATTCACCGTTTGTCGGTAATGTCTGTTGTCCCTTTTGATTGGTCATCATATCATACCTAGTTTGGTATCCTGATGCCTTTCTTTTCGGTTGATTTATCCTTTAACAACCTACAACCCGGTTATAGATAATCTTCCATGCGAGTATATTATCTACGTTTTGATGGCAATAGATAATATATCTCATGCACTCTTCAGTCGGAGCCTTTCGTGTTTCCCTAGTCGAGTAAGATTCATTGTCCCTTTGCGGAATCGAATATTCATTTTACCCCATTTGTTCTGATGATTGCCTTGCTTGCAATTTATCCCCAATGAGTCATCTCTCGTCTACCCTTTTGTTGTTGGTAACGATTGTTGCTCATTTTCGGTTGATTTATCCTTTAACGACCTACAACCCGATTATGGATAATCTTCCATGCGAGTATATTATCTATGTTTTGACGGCTATAGATAATATATCTCATGCGCTCTTCAGTCGAAGTCTCGTCCTTCCCAGTTGAGTAAGATTCGTATTCCTTGTGGAATCGAATGTCCATCCTATAAACAAGTCTTCTTTTCTAGCTTTCTTCAGAAAGATGAGTGTTTTGGAACACAAACCAATTCACGATTTCGGTTGATTTATCCTTTAGCAACCTACAACCCGGTTATGGATAATCTTCCATGCGAGTATATTATCTACGTTTTGACGGCTATAGATAATATATCTCATGCACTCTTTGGTTGAATCCTTTGTTTGTTTCCCCAACTGAGTAGTAAAAACCAATTCACGTCTCGGTTATTATATACCCAGTAACTGGTATCCCTGGTGTTCCTTCCTTTCTGCTCCCTATTATGACCTCGGTCCCTTGTGGAGTCAGATTTTCCCTGAGTTGAATATACCTTTTCAGGTCTTCCTCAGATGATTTGGTCGATTGATATCTCTCACCTGTACACAGTTCTTAGATATTCTTTCTTCCCGAGCTTGTTACTCACTAACCGGTAACATCTCATCCCTTTGCTTTCCCTGGATAGTCTTTTCAGATTTCCCCAACGGAGTAGTTGTTGTGATTCGCTTTTTGCTGTGTTGGCTTAACTCCCCAATACATGCATTTTCCCGGCAGAGTTGTCTTGTCAGCTCTTTCCCCAGTTCTGAGTCTGGATTTTTATCCGAAGTATCCTTTTGCGGATAGTTTTGCTGTGTTGGCGTATTTCCCAGCACACGCATCTTTGAGTCAACTTGCGTCTTTCCATCGGATTTGTCTTCCCTTGGAAAATTTTCCCCAGTGTCAGTCCTTTACTCCCCAGTAAAGTCTCTAATTCTAAGTCGTATCCTGCTCACGCATTTTTTTCTTTTCTTATCCCCATAAGAGTCCCGTCAGAGTCTCTGTCCCATTAGGAAGTGCATTATTCCTATGGATTTTCAATTTCTCCTTATTTTCTTTTCTTCTTCATGGACCCATGCTCCCACAGAGATAGTTTATTTTGCATACATATATTTGCATCATGAGGTCTCTCAGGGACCAAAATTTGTCTCATTGTTGTTATTTAAGCCCATTCTACCGCGTCGAGATGAAGATTTTAACCTTCACTTCTCCGGCTAGAATGATCTTAAATATGGGCATCTGTAAGACCCCAATTTTGTCCCTGAGATCCCTCATGGTATCATATCATAGCATTGCATAAGCCTCAAGGATCAGTAAGCATCTTGTGCTCCTTTCCCTGTGGGTGGGATATCTTGTGAGTGTTTCTTTGATCACCAAGCATGTGTGCATTATATATCTTTGCTTTTCTCATTTGTTTACTAACCAAAAGCATCAAAAATATGTCATTAACCTTTGTTACTTGCAACTTAAGCAGTCAATAGGTCAAGCACATCAGGTGAATCCATGGTACAAGAGATGAGGTTTCCCCTTGAGATGAGGACTATTTGATCATCATAAGAGCTTATGTGAGCTAGAGGTTCATTTTGAATCAAATTTTCCAAGTGGTTGAAGCTCAAGTTCATCAGAATATTTTCAGGTCATCTAAGGACCAATGCAAGTCAACTGAAAGTCAACTGAAGGCTTTGAGTGTGGGAATTGAATTTCATCATCCCATTCATGTTCAAACAAGTCTTATTCATCATGTCAAACATCTATGTTGAAGAATTTGAAGCCAGTGCAAAAGTTTCCCAAAATGGAAAGTGACCTGTAATTTCAAGTTTCCAAAAATGGCAAGTTTTTGGTCCATATTCAACTTGACTTTCCAACATCAAAGAAGCTTCAAATGAATTTTTGGTCAACATGAAAGTTGAATATCTCTCTCTCCCATTTCCAAAAAGTCCAAGATCATGATCATCTGATGAATGGTTGAGGAGTTATGAACAAATGATTGCAAAGTGTGCTTGAAACTTCAAAATGCCATAACTTTTGCTACAAAACTCCAAATTGAGTCCCTCTTTTTGCATTATGATCCTTATGACCAATATTTTCCAAATCCATCATTGCATTGCATGAAATTTAATCACATGATCAAATGTCCATGCATGAACATTTTGGAGGGAAAGTTGGAAATTCAATTTGGTGCATCATACATGATTAATTCCAATCCAATTATGTGCATGAGATGATTTTAAGTGAAAATACACCTCCACATGGTACTGTTCACGTTCAAATTTGCCATGCACCACACATTTTTCCATTTTGGTCATGCACCTTATTTTCTCTTAATCTTAATTAACCAATGCAAATTTTGATTAGCAAGGTGATTAGGACAGAGTATAAAGCCTAAATCATAACAGAATTTTGAAGGTTCACACATTCTAGATCTAGATTTTGGATTTCCCTCCATTTTTGCTCTCATCTCAATACTCAAATTCTTTCACATAACACCTCAATTTGACTGCATAATCGTGTTCATGGATCATCACTGAGTGCAAATCAAGTACTGGATTGAAGGTTTTGGTGAAGAATCAAGCACATCAAGCTCATGAAGATGAACATGGAAGTTGCAAATTAATCAAGATCCAGGTCGTGTCAAGCCTCAATTCATGCACCAGACTTCATAACAAGATTAGAGGAGTAGATCTGAACACTTGCTAGGCCTTGAATCCACTATTTCCATTGACTGCTCTTCAAGAAGGTTTGAATTCGAAACTCTTAATTCTTCATTCTATTGCCATGATTGTGTAGAGTTTTCACTGCTGATTATCCTGATGCTTTTAGAATTTGAAATGGTTGAGTATTGATTGAGTTATACTGAGTAGAAGTTTTGAATGCAATTATGTTTCTCTTCGATTTGCACTGGTTAGGAAGAATTAATGTTAATTAAGCCTGGATTTGGAATGTACATTGAATAAGCTTTCTATTGGTATGCTTTTTGCGTAATTCTAGAATTTTTTTGGTGAGAGTTACTGTAGCGCCACCGTCTCCACGAAGAAGACGATGGAAACCACCGTTCCCTCCGCCATCTGGTGCGAACGCTAGGGTTTGCCCTGTCACCGCCACGATTGCGTCCTGCTGTCCAATTGATAGGCTATGGTCCCTTTGACCTACTCCACATGTGCATTGACTCTGACTGGGACGCCACCTCAATTATTTGAGCGTTGTGATTTGATTCAATATGTTCTGAACCTCCATTCGATTCCTGGCCACAACAATTGTGGATTTTATTTTTTCCAGCGCCTCTATTTTCATGTGAACTTGGTTCGATTCCCACTGACTGCACTTTTTCAAACTTCAGCATAATATTCCATTTCCCTCCAAATTGCCATGCATATTTCTTTTAATATTTCAATATTTTCATTCAAATTGTAAAAATCATAAAAAATAGGAAATTAATCCAAATTGCTTCCAATTTTTTTCACTTGTTTGTATTGATGTCTTTTATTTTTAGATGTCATTTGTGTGAATTGAATGGTTCTGGATTTTTAATTGAGATTGTATGTTTGAACATGTATGCAAAACTACCATGCTTCATTCAGTTGATTGTGAAATGCTCATTAATTGTCCAATTGCCATGAAAATTGATATGCTGATTCCTAACATGATACATGATTTGTGAGCTTTTGTTTGGCATTTTTAGCCTTTTTCATCTCTGTTTTAGACACATGGATGTATGGTGTGACAATGTGTGTCACACATTTTGATGTTGCTCTTGTTCATTTTCATATACATGTCAATTGAGCTTTTCCGATTCCAATTTTTTGCATGATGCTTGTGTTTAACATGTTGTATGCACATAAAAATTTTCATGATCATTTGATTCATTTCTGTTTTAATATGGAATTTCTATGTTTGAGGTCCAATTTGTGTGCATTGTGATTGCCTTTGCCTTATCTTGGTTAATTGATGACTTTGCTTATTGATTTGGCTTTGATCCTTTTTAGGACATGTTCTTACTTGATTAAATATGCTTCATGTTGAATATCAACTTATGTTTTGACTTTTTGCTTTGCCTTTGACCCTAGTCTTTCCACTAGTGGTTTGTACTCACCTTTTGAGCTTTTTATTTCAGGTTCAAGCAATTAGCCCTAATGATTGATGTGCTCTCATTACTTGAGATGCAAGTTACTTTGGTTAACTAACTTTGATTGTGTTGTAGGTCCTTTGGTGGTGAACTCACTTGATTGATTGCCTTTTAGGACTTGCTTTGCGTACATATTGGAAACCACTGTTGTTGTCTGTTGGTTGTTTGTCTGAATATCCTACTGATTATTTTGAATTTTGTACAGGTACCTTAGTCGCTTTTAGCTCATTACTTCAGCTTTGCTTTGCTTGTGGTTGGTATACCACTTAGGTAACCTCTCTAACTCCATGTAGTCTGGAAGCCCTGTCGTTTCTTTTGGCAGGCATTTGGCTGAAGTCCTCCTTAAGAGGCAATGTCTGTGATTGTTTACTTTTGTGCTAAAGACCTCATTGTCGAGGCATGTTACTTAAGTCCTCCTAAGTGAAGAGGCAATTGACAGATAGAAGGGATTTGCAATCAATCCCCTATTAATCAGTTGAGTCTTTCATCATGCTCGCACTACGTGCTGAAGCTTTTGAATAAACACCCAAAATCTTGTATAGAGTCAGTCATGTGGAATAAGGTCCCTCATTCTGGATCCCCACACTTTCTTTGATTCAAGCTCACCCAGGCCAGGGTGAAGAGCATGAGGTCTTATCCTCATTTCCCATTCATTTGCTTCACCCTAACTCTCAATGTTAGTGGTTAAGAGCAAAAACACCCATACAGTTTTGGCTTGTTTGTCGAGGTTGATATGACCCCTTGACTAAAGCCCAACCAACTTGTCTGAGCCTCTTGTTTGTGTATAGAGTGTGATACTTGATTGCTTGTTTGCTTATTTGTGAATCATTCATATGTTTGCTTTCATGCATGTTTGTTTGTTTGAGGAGTCAGATGTAAGACCATTGATTGGCTATCTGTTTCCTGTTTGTTTTGTTTTGAGGAGTTAAATGTAAGTCCAGCTATTGGCATTTTGTTTCCTCTGTGTTGTTCAGGAGTTAGGTGTAAGTCCAGCTATTGGCATCCTGTTTCCTTTTCTTTGTTCAGGAGTTGGATGTAAGACCATTGATTGGTATTCTATTTCCGTTGTTGTGGAGTTGGATATAAGTCCATTGATTGGCATTCCATTTCCTTTTTATTGCTTATTGCTTTTGCCTTGTGCTTGTTGCCTATTCCAAAGGAACCACTTGGATCATCTACATATGATCTCAAGAAAGGAACTCCTAATGAAGTTTTGCTCATCCTCCCATTTTTTTTTTGCTTAACCTTGACCCATGTTTTCATCCTTAACCAAAACCAGAAAACTTTTGTGCAAACATTTTGACTTGTTTTCAAAACTAGAAACCTAGGCCTTAAGCCTTTGATTTTTAAACTTCTTTTCACAATACTCATTGTAAATAAACTCTAATCCATACTTTGACCTCATCTTTGTGAATACTTCTAATTGGTTAATTCAACCCACTCAATTGCTTTTGTGGCCCTTGTCCACTCCTTAATCAAATTTTCATGCATTAGCCATAGATCTGAATTATCTTAGTGGTTGATGTGAATCTCACCTTTGTCCTTAGTGATTGAATTGTAAGACTTCCATGCTTAATATATGGCATAATCCCTCACTAGCATGTCGAAGCTTTTCTCACATGGTGGACTTGTGGTTGTTCAGGTTGAGTTTTCTCCCGTGGATAATGAAAGACCTTAAGGCTTTTGTTTAAAATCAATCCACTCATTGTTTTGAAATTTTTTAGCCGAACTACGAGGTTTTGATCCTTATCTTTTAAGAAAGGTACGTAGGCTATGGGTTCATCCATCCAAACACAAAAATAATAAACTTGTACATTCTTTTCTCATCTCTTCAATCAATGTTTGCATAAAAAATACTTTCATAAACAAATAACATACAACAAGTTGTGAAAAGGGCTCCCTAGGAGTACCTAGGATGTTGTGGGTGCCTAACACCTTCCCATGACATAACCAACCCCCTTACCCAGATCTCTGACCCCCTTTTGCTTGTTTTGTTTGTAAAACTTTATAGGCTTTTGTTCGCTTTCTAGTCATTCCTTTGGATAAATAAAAGTGCGGTGGCGACTCGACTTTGTATGCTTTGCTTTTTATTTAGTCAATAAATCTAAAGGTAACGAATACACCGCTACACGTACCTTACGGTGTTCCTTAGTTACTCTATCTCTCATTAATCTGTCCTTTTGTGTGTGACCTTGTAGGTTTTCGCGGCATTGACAATTATATTAAATCACGTATTTAACATAATAAATAGTGAGCGGTATCTAGCAACACATCACTACTACCCAAGACACAAAAATTTCATGTGATCTGACAAATCCTTTTGTGATAATACTTATGTGTACAATTACCCTTTTGCCCTTATGTCTATATTGAACACAAGGCATACACCGTGTCATCCTTGTCCAGTTCAATATTGGCCCATAGACATTTATCCTGTTATGCAGGATGGGCAAATTCCATCTAGGTCACTCATGTCCCTTAGCATGCTTCATGGAGTACCCATCAACTGTCTTTATGGTCATCTAGTTACGGACAACGTTTGATCACCAATAAGGCACTCGACTCTATATCTAGGGTCCACAGTGGTTTCAGGTCGAAGGGTGGTATACACCATTATCACCATGAGAATAACTTATGACACTTTTCATAACATTCTATATAGTATTCTCATAGCGGGTCAATCTAGTATAAATATTACTCTTAATATTCATACCTATGTTTAAGACTTGATAACTCCTTATCCATGATCCATGAGATGTGATCCTCAGTCTATATACATAATAGTCTTAATGCTTTATTGTTATCCACTTCACAATAAAGCTCGACTACGGATACTTTAAGAATAATGTCCTTATGTTTAATGTGATCTCATGATTAAGTCACACTTGATACATTAAACGGACTAGCTATTCTAGGGACTTTATTAAACAAACATAATAAAGAAAAGGCCTTTTATTATTAATAAATAATTCGATACAAGTACCAAAAGTATTGGCTTTTAGGGCTTACACCAACACGTACATTGCCGCAGCTCAATATCAACAATCGCCTTTCCAGTATCAACCGCAGAAAGGCAATCAACGATCATTACCTGCTCAGAAAAATCCAAACCAACAATATAATAAAGATAGCATAGGGAAAAACCAAGGTCAAAATAACATAGGCAATTTTGGTGATCTCCCCCAGTTTGATAAGATCCCGGTGCCATATGCAGAGTTAGTACCGTATCTAGTCCATGTGGGAACTATTGTGCCGAGAGAATTGCCGGCAGCTTCTCCTCCTTTCAATCGGCGCCACAATCCTAATGCCACATGCGCTTACCACGTAGGGTATATAAGACATTCCACCAAGGACTGTTGGACCCTCAAAAAGAGGATCCAAGAGTTAATTGACCAAGGGATTCTGTCATTTTTTGAAGAAAAACCAAACGTGAAGACAAATCCTTTGCCAAATCATAGTGGCGCGCCAGTCAACGCCGTGATTGAAGAAGAAAGTATCAAAGTCATATTTAAAGTTGAAGAGGTGAAGACTCTGATGTCCGTTGTACTACAAAAGCTTGAACAATTTGGGTTTCTAGAAGGGGTACATGATGATTGCACAATATGTGAGTTCGATCCAGATAATTATGAGCAGTTGGAAGGGTGCATGCAAGAGCTGATGGATCAAGGGTTAATACAGTTCTCCAAGTCTCAAACAGCAGAAGAACTGGCAGTGATCGAACCAATAACAATTGTATATAGGATAAAGAAGGTTGAAGATCCTCCCCAGAGGATCCAGGCGATTCATTTCCGTGTTCCAACTCCGTTTCCGTAACAGAATACTAAGGCAGTGCCTTAGAATTATGAGACCACAACATATTTGGGAGGAAAAGAAATCTGCATTCCTGATACAGAAATCGTCAACATTGTTGGAGCGGGAGGCATGACTCGAAGCGGCCGTGTATTCACTCCTAAATACACTCCTAGGGTGTCTCCAGCACCCACGGTTGTCTCGCCTAAAGAGAAGGCAACTCCTACGCCGACTTCGCAGGCAGGGGCAACTGTACTCGCCACTCCGACCATGACGACTGCTCCGGTGTTGATGAAGGTTATTGACAATGATAAGGTTGTCGAGGCCGAAGCATCCAAGGGTAAAGGGACGATGGTTGAGAAAGAACAGTCTGAGGATCACAAGAAGAGTATCACCTTTGAGGAAAGTCAAGAATTCCTCAAACTGATCAAGAAGAGTGACTTCAAGATTATTGAACAGTTGAACCAAACGCCTTCCAAAATATCAATTTTGTCTTTGCTGTTAAGTTCTGAGGCTCACCGTAAAGCATTGCTGAAAGTTCTAAATATCGCTCACGTGATGCAAGATATCACGGTCGATCAATTTGACGATGTGGTTGCCAACATCACCGCCAGTAGGTATCTGGGATTTAATGAAGCAGAGTTACCTTCTTAGGGAAAGTCCCACAACAAAGCACTACATTTTTTGGTCACATGTACTGACTCTCTCTTATCCCGAGTCCTCGTTGATACTGGATCCTCGCTTAACATACTGTCAAAGTCCACATTAAGCTAGTTACAGTTCAAGGGGCCTGAAATGAGGACCAGTGCATTGATTGTTAGAGCTTTCGAAGGTTCCCGAAGGCAGGTAATTGGGAAGGTCGATTTGCCTATCTGTGTTGGACCACACCAGTTCGACATCACATTCGAAGTCATGGACATCAACCCAGCCTACAGTTGTCTGTTGGGTAGACCATGGATTCATGCCGCTGGGGAAGTCACTTCTACTTTGCACCAGAAGCTGAAGTACTTGATAGATGACAAACTGGTAATCGTGTGTGGGGAAAAAGATTTGTTGGTCAGTGGACTCTCCTCTTTCAGATATGCTGAAACAGATGAGGGGATCGTCGAGGTTCCACTCCACTGCCTAGAATTTGAAGATGTCAGTTCCGCCACAGCCAACAACAATCAATCATCCGCTACCATTCTATCCTCAACGAAGAGTGCCAAGTAGACATTGTGTAATACCTCAAAATTCCCCCCCCCCATTCATGCATTCATTTTTAGGTCATTTAACATTTCATATTGCATTTCATCATGTCAATCGGAATTAGATCCAAGAAGCTTGAATATCATCCAAGACACTTTGTGGGTCCTATCTGGGTGATCAGTCAACACAAGGGAATGGCTTGAGATACTTCCAACATGTTCAAATGGGGTCTATTCATCAGTCAAAATGTTAATCTTGAAGGAGAAAAAGTTTGTTCATGAGCTGTCATGCTCGCTAGGCGAGCAGAATGGGTCGCCTAGCGAGTCCCAAGAAAAGCCACAAGAATCACCTACGCTCAGAGGAATTTCTTGAACTGTCATGCTAGCTAGGCGAAGCCCACGCGTTTTGAAAAAAAAAACGAATAAATAAATAAATAAATAAATAAATAAATAAAATAAATAAATAAAATATAACAGAAAATTCTTGGACTTGGACCTCTCTCTTTTGAGCCCACAAAGTCACAAAAATCAGGTTATAAATTCTAGACTTCCATCTCCCAAAGAAACCCTGGGAAAAAGATAGTGAGAGAAGAGCTAACAGAGTTCAGAGCAACCTCCAGAGACTGAAAGGAACTCATTTGCAAAGAGCCAATTCCATCTCATATAAACCCTCAGATTGCTTTGCAAACCCAACCGGGCAATTCAATTTCATTCGATCTCTCCAATCAGGTTTGCCCTATTTCCACTACTTTATACTTTCAACCTGAAATTTTTGATACCCTTTTAATGCATGTCTTTGACAAGAGGTTTAGGCCTCCTACCCTTGGTTGCTTTTTGTGAGCTCTTTTTGTGAATTTTAATAGCATGATTCATGTGGTTACATTTTGATTTGGGGAAACTCTTGATTGCGCCCCATCTTGTCACTCTAACCTGTTTTTTGAGTTTTTTGTGAGGGCTCACATGACTCCTGAAAGGATAGCTTGCTTGGCATTCCACTTTATTTGTGGGATTCCATTTGGAGATTCATTCCGATTACCTGCATTGACTTGCTTTCTTTGATGGTGCCAGCTCGAGAGATCTCCGGGTTTCTTATTTCTTTAGCTGTTATTACTTCGGATTTTTATCCGTGTGGTAGATCTCTTGACCCTTTATCTTTCCCGCATTTTACCGTTTTCTTAGCTGGAAGACCTCGATAGGAGACAATGTTTTCTTTTGTTTGTTTTCTTTTATGCCCAAAGACCTCCAAAAGGAGGCACCAGTGCTAAAGACCTCCATGAAGAGGAAATTGACGAATAAAAGGGATTAGTAGTCAATCCCCCGTTATTCAGTGTGTCGTTCTTTATGCTCATACTACGTGTCGATGCTCCAGAACAAAAGCCCAAGATCTTTTGTCCGGTCAGTCAGTGAAAAGGGTTCCACCTTTTTGAATCCCCACTTTTTGTCATGAGCTCACCCTGTCTAGGGTTAAGAGCTATGAGGTCTTATCCTCATTTACCCTTTTGATCTGCTCACCCTGACGTTCAGTGTCAGTGGTTAAGGGCCCATTTGATTACCTTTCCATGGCTTGTTTGTCGAGGTTGATATGACCCCTATTGACTAAAGCCCTACCCATATATGGTTGAACCCCCTTGTCGACGTATTTACTTTATGCATGTTTTGTTTTGTATGGTGTGATCGTCTCCCCATAGGATTTCTAGGCTTCGTATAGTCTCCCGTTTGCATGTCAATTAAGGTAGCACTGTTCCTTCGTCTAGGACTTCCTTTTTCGCATGAGCATTCCTAAAACACAACAAACTCATTGATTTTTCTTCTCCTAAGAACACGTTAACTCCTTCTACTACAGGCGAGTAAGTCTCCCAAGGTCGAGCATCCGGTAGATTGCGTAGTAACGTCGTTCACCCAAAAACACAACCCTTAACCCATAGGCTAGCCGAACTACGGCTTGCTCTGATTCTCATTCCAGATGAGATACATAGGCATAAGACGCGATGTCTTAGCGAGCACACTCCTCTTTAACCCATAGGTAGCCGAGCTACGAAGACTCTGATTCTCATATTCAGATGAGATACGTATGCAGTGGATGCGACATCCGTGCGAGTCATTTTCTTTTAACCCCTCTTTTGGTAAATAGTACATTAGATAAACCCACACCCTTTAGACAAGAACAACAAAAGTGGACCCCGTAGAGTACTACGGATGCGTAGGGGTGCTAATACCTTCCCTTCGTATAATCGGTTCCCGAACCCAAGATTTGGTTGCGAGACCTTATCTTTTCCTTTCCTTTCTCCCAGGTTTACTTCGAGCGTTTCCTTTCCCTCCTTTGGGATAAATAACGCACGGTGGCGACTCTTCTGTCCTTTCTTTTCTCGCCGGTTGTTTTTTCGCATCTCCTTTTTTCAGATTGCGACAGCTGGCGACTCTACTGGGGACAATTCTTTTCCCTAGTGGGCCTCTCCTAGCGTTTGTCTGTTTATTGTCTATTGTGTGTTATTTATTTATTGCTTTGCATACTTATCTGCTTGCATTGCATCCTATGTGCGCTTTACTGTCTCATGCATACTGTGCTGGCTGTGTATCTGTTTCACTGTTGGGTGGGAGTCACAAGAGGTAAAAGGCCCAATACACAGGCTATGAGTAAACTTTAGGACACCTAGGAAAAGAGTGATTCATGGGAAGTGGGTGGTATGGCGCCACTTAGCGGAACATGGTATCACGAGCAGTTCAGATTCTGATGGGGTATTATCGTTGCATACACCTGGTATGCATATGATGATATTCTTGAAAGGATTGTTTATTCTGCGTTTCTCTTGACCTTACCCTGGCCTAGATTACACCCGTGAGTGGGGCGGGAATGATCATTTACAGGTACTGATGGTGACTCGTTCTGTTGGTGACCGTGTCCTGTTGGTGACTTTTGTTTGGTTCTTGTTGGTGACCGTTGGTTCTGAAGTATGGGTTCTAAGTCGATGACTGTGTTCTATGGTTCCCGGTTCCGAATTCATGCCGAAGTTCTGATCCTGTGCCTCGTGATATACAACCAACCCGGTTTTTCTGGAGCTGAGTTTTGATCTCGTAGTACATTCTTCAGTGGGTTTCTCTTCAGAAAGTGCGACCCGACAGATGTTCAAGCAGATACAGCAGTCCTGATTCCCATGTCACTGTATTGCATCACATCATTTTGCATTCATATCATTTAACACATGTTTATCTATTCCCAGGGGTTTATATCTTCTTCTTGATTCTAGTCGGGGTTTTCTTCTTACACTGTTTATCAAATGTGAGACTGGAATCAAAGGGGTAGAACGCCCTTTGGAATTGATAAACATGTCATTGCATTTGCATATCCATCAGCATGTCTTGCATAACAGGTACCGCCGCAGTGTTCTCAGTTTGTTTGGTATTCCACTATTAGGATAGTTGACTCAGGCATTCACCGATATGGTACCCGAAGGGGTCAACGATGAAGATGGGGATAGTGATTGCGACATCGACAACTGGGTGCGTCCGAGGATCCCGGGTGAAGTCATCAACAATTGGTCTTCTGAGGAGATTGTCCAAGTCACTTTTCTGGAGGAGTAATTTTCTTTGTTTGTTCATGCATATCCAAGTCTTACGTTCCGCCCAAGGCATAATGACTCATTGTAGGGCTCATCCATGTGGATACCTGCATTTTTTATCATCAATAAAGGACGTCTTTTTGCATTCAAATATTTCGTTCACTGTCTTTCTATTTTTACAGTTTTCAAAAATCAAAAAATATTTGGCAATGTTTTGTTTAGTTTTCACTTCTTGTTCACACTCATAAGCACATACCATCGCTCATGCAGATGCACGTCACCGGATCCTATTGATAACGGTTCTGCTATGGCTCACTTCGACTTTAAAAATCCAATCTTTCAAGCTGAAGAAGAGGGGGATGAAGACTGTGAACTCCCTGAAGAACTTACCAGGTTATTAAAACAGGAGGAAAGGGTCATTCAACCGCATCAAGAGTCTGTTGAAGTGATTAATCTCGGCACCGAGGACGCCAAGAGAGAAATCAAGGTAGGGGTTGCTTTGGAAGATAATGTGAAGAAAGGGATGATTGAATTGCTGCAAGAGTATGTTGACATCTTCGCTTGGTCTTATCAGGACATGCCAGGGCTTGACACAGATATTGTGGTACACTGTTTGCCTCTCAAAGAAGGTTGTCCTCCGGTCAAGCAGAAGCTCAGAAGAACAAGACCAGAGATGGCTGTCAAGATAAAGGAAGAAATGCAAAAACAGTTGGATGCAGGGTTTCTAGCAGTCACAAATTATCCGCCATGGGTTGCAAATATCATTCCAGTACCTAAGAAGGATGGAAAGGTACGGATGTGTGTTGACTACCGGGATCTGAACAGAGCTAGCCCTAAAGATGATTTCCCATTACCTCACATCGACGTTTTGGTGGATAACACGGCTCAGTTCTCGGTATTCTCCTTCATGGATGGCTTTTCTGGCTATAATCAAATTAAGATGGCACCAGAAGACATGGAGAAGACAACATTCATAACCCCATGGGGCACCTTCTGCTACAAGGTGATGCCGTTTGGTCTGAAAAATACCGGAGCAACATATCAACGAGCGATGGTGACTCTTTTCCATGATATGATTCATCATGAAATCGAGGTTTATGTTGATGATATGATTACCAAATCTCAGACAGAAGAAGAACATTTGGTGAATTTGCAGAAATTGTTTGAGCGTTTGAGAAAATTCAAGCTGAGGCTTAATCCGAACAAGTGTACTTTCGGGGTGAGATCTGGAAAACTGTTGGGTTTCATTGTTAGCGGAAAAGGGATTGAGGTGGATCCGGCCAAAGTGAAAGCGATACAGGAAATGCCTGAGCCAAGAACAGAGAAACAAGTCCGTGGTTTCTTAGGGAGGTTGAACTACATTGCAAGGTTCATCTCTCACCTAACAGCCACATGCGAGCCAATATTCATATTGCTGAGAAAAGATCAGGCTATCAGGTGGAATGATGATTGCCAAAGGGCTTTCGAGAAGATAAAAGAGTATTTGTAGAATCCTCCAATCCTTATGCCTCCAGTCCCAGGGAGACCGCTGATTATGTATTTGACAGTACTTGATAATTCCATGGGTTGTATTCTCGGTCAACACGACGAGACAGGTACGAAAGAGCATGCCATCTACTACCTGAGTAAAAAATTCACATATTGCGAGTCGAGATACTCGATGCTTGAAAATACATGTTGTGCACTTGCATGGGCTGCTAAGCGTTTGAGACAATACATGCTGTCTCACACAACCTTACTGATCTCCAAGATGGATCCAGTCAAATACATATTCGAGAAGCTAGCTCTCACCGGAAGGGTTGCTCGTTGGCAAATGGTATTGACAGAGTACGATATCTAGTATACATCCTAGAAAGCCATCAAAGGGAGTGTTCTGTCAGACTATCTTGCTCAACAGCCGATTGATGATTATGAGCCGATGAAGTTTGATTTTCCAGATGAAGACATCATGTTCCTCAAGATGAAAGACTGTGAAGAGCCAGTTGTTGAGGAGGGACCTGATCTAGACGAAAAGTGGACTTTGTTGTTTGATGGGGCTGTCAATGTCAGAGGAAGTGGAATTGGCGTTGTCATTACTACTCCGAAAGGTGCCCACATGCCTTTCACCGCTCGTCTGACTTTTGAGTGCACAAATAATGAAGCTGAGTATGAAGCCTGTATCTTGGGTATTGAGCAAGCCATTGATTTGAGAACCAAGACTCTGGACATCTTTGGAGATTCAGCTCTAGTGATCAATCAAGTGAATGGTGATTGGAACACCCTCCAGCCCAATCTGGTCCCTTACAGAGATTACACGAGAAGATTGTTGACTTTCTTCACAATAGTAAAGTTGTATCACATACCCTCGTGATGAGAACCAGATGGCAGATGCTCTTGCCACTCTATCCTCCATGATCAACGTGATTCGGTGGAACCATGCTCCCAGGATCGATGTGATGCGCCTCGACAGGGCCGCGTATGTGTTTGTTGCTGAACTGGTAGTTGACAACAAGCCCTGGTATCACGACATCAAGCGCTTTCTAAAGAATTAAGAGTACCCTGCAGGGGCATCCAACAATGATAGAAAGACTTTGAGAAGATTGGCAGGCAGTTTCTTCTTGAACAAAGATGATGTGCTGTATAAGAGGAACTTCGACATGGTTCTGCTTAGATGTGTGGATAGACACGAAGCAAACATGTTAATGCAGGAAGTTCATGAAGGCTCCTTCGGTACTCATGCCGGCGGACATGCAATGGCTAAGAAATTGTTGAGAGCGGGTTATTACTGGATGACCATGGAATCTGATTGTTTCAAATATGCCCGGAAGTGTCATAAATGCCAGATTTATGCTGATAAGATGCATGTGCCGCCAAATCCTTTGAATGTGATGTCTTCGCCGTGGCCTTTTGCTATGTGGGGCATCGATATGATTGGAAAGATTGAGCCGACCGCCTCCAATGGGCATCGCTTCATCCTTGTTGCCATCGACTATTTCACCAAGTGGGTCGAAGCAGCATCGTTCGCGAATGTCACCAGACATGTGGTTGCCCGTTTCGTCAAGAAAGAAATCATTTGTCGCTATGGGATTCCCGAAAGAATCATTACTGATAATGGTTCTAATCTCAACAACAAAATGATGAAGGAGTTGTGCCAGAACTTCAACATTCAGCATCACAATTCTTCCCCTTACCGCCCTAAGATGAACGGTGCTGTTGAGGCGGCAAATAAGAACATAAAGAAGATTGTGCAGAAGATGGTCGTTACGTACAAAGATTGGCATGAGATGATACCCTCCGCCTTGCATGGGCACCGTACTTCAGTACGTACATCGACCGGGCCAACCCCTTACTCCCTTGTGTATGGTATGGAAGCAGTCCTACCTGTTGAAGTGGAGATTCCTTCTCTAAGAGTCCTGTTGGAGGTCAAGTTAGACGAAGCTGAATGGATTCGGACAAGGTTCAATGAGTTGAGTCTTATCGAAGAGAAGCGAATGGCAGCCATTTGTCATGGGCAGTTGTATCAGAGTCGGATGAAGAGAGCCTTTGATCAGAAAGTGCGTCCTCGATGTTTCCAAGTTGGAGATTTGGTGTTGAAAAGGATCCTTCCTCCTCAGACAGATCACAGGGGCAAGTGGACTCCTAACTATGATGGACCATATATTGTCACCAAGGTTTTTGATGGTGGGCCCTTAATGCTTGCAACTATGGATGGTGAAAACTTCACTTCCCCTGTGAACTCAGACGCAGTTAAAAAATACTTCACATAAAATAGACCCGCTGGACAATAAAAAGAATAGTCCAGGCAAAAATAGGCATCCCGACGAACCAAGAAAATGAAAAGGTTTGGGCAAAAATTAGGGATTAAAAATGAAAAGATCGTACACCCGGTAAGTTGAAAACCTGAAAAGGCAACTTAGGCAAAAATGGGTATCCCGGTGGATTGAAAACCCGAAAAGGACGATCCAGGCAAAAGTTAGGGATTAAACGAATGACTGTGTTCTGAGTAGTTCTGAATCTCATCTCGTGTCAATGACTGGAAACTTTTGAAGGATAGGAAACAGTCCAATCACTCTTTTCAGAAAGCTGATCATCTGGAGGATCTTGAAGACGAGCAAGTCATAGCAGAATTGGAACCCAATAGAAATCCATTTCACATTGCCATTAGATTAATTTCTGTTTTTATCTTTTGTGTGATTACCTCTTTCCAGGGATTGCTTTCTGATGTAAATGCCTATTCAGAGGCCATTCAATCAATAAAATCATGTTATTCAGTATATCTCTGTTTTCATTTTCATTTTACTGTTTTGTTTGCAAAAATGACGTCCGAATTTTTGATAAACATTGCATCATGAAACATAAGAGCTTTACAGGTACATGCTTAATAAACATTTAAAATTGCTGTAAATGTTAAGTGCTTTAGATCGTCTATTTAGAACAGGTACCCTCGGGGCATTTCCTTAAGGTTCCCAGCCGATGATCGCGAATGTTTTCCCCCAACAGTCGAAGTTGGTATCTTATCCATGCAGAGCTGATCAGAGCATTGGATTCTTCGATCCCCAGCAGGCTCTCACTGCTGTACCTCCCCCAAGCGGTGGTTTCAGATTATACACTCCCCAGTAGAGTTGACAGTGCCAGACTGTATATCCCCAGCGGAGTTGACAGTGCCAGACTGTATCTTCCCAGCAGAAGCGGCTGCTCCTTAGAGTTTGATGCCAGATCGATAATCCCAATGCCAGATCCATGGTCTCTTTCCTTGAAGCAGAATCTCGGTACCGTATCGGTGTTAGCTTCTCCTGCTGAGTCGTCTCTCTCTCGCAGATTATGGTTGCCAGAACCACCGTCGCTTCCCCAACAGCAGGTTTTCAGTGTCGTTCTCTCCCCAGTCAGAGTCTCGGTATTTCTTCATTGCTAGAACACCGTGTGGCGGGTCATTTCCCCACAGAGTTCTTTGCACTGTGCATCTCCAACAGCCTTGTCAGGGTCTAGAAGATGGTGATCATTTCCCCAGCAGATTCCCTTGCCTCGGCTTGGCATTCTACCCAACATTTCGCATCCCTGCATGTAGAATCATATTGCATTGCATCCTCCCAAATCGCGTAGCATTTCCATTTTCATGGAGCATTACGCCATTGAAAAATTCAAACATACGCATGTAAGCATAAAACATTCTCGGTATCCCAAGTGATAAGCCAGAAGTTGTTTCCAGTACTCAGACTGAAGATTGTTCATGACTTACCTTTATTATCCCCAGCAAGTGTCATTGGACCATGCGCCGCCTCTATTATCTTTCCCTATTTCTGCCTATGCTGACAGGCATGAAGTTTTTCCGGTATTCAGACCGAAGTGGCGTTCAGGCCAGTTTTCCGATGTTCAGATCGAAGAAGTTTCCGACATTCAGGTTGATGCAACTTGTGGCATTCAGGCCAGTTTCCGGTATTCAGACCGAAGTGGCATTTAGGCCAGTTTTCCGATGTTCAGATCGAAGAAGTTTCCGACGTTCAGGTCGATGCAACTTGCGGCATTCAGGCCAGTTTTTCGATGTTCAGATCGAAGAAGTTTCCGACATTCAGGTCGATGCAACTTGTGGCATTCAGGCCAGTTTCCGGTATTCAGACCGAAGTGGTATTCAGGCCAGTTTCCGGTATTCAGACCGAAGTGGCGTTCAGGCCAATTTTCCGATGTTCAGATCGAAGAAGTTTCCGACGTTCAGGTCGATACAACTTGTGGCATTCAGGCCAGTTTTCCGATGTTCAGATCGAAGAAGTTTTCGACGTTCAGGTTGATGCAACTTGTGGCATTCAGGCCAATTTTCCGATATTCAGATCGAAGTGGCATTCAGGCAAATTTTCCGATATTCAGATCGAAGTGGCATTCAGGCCAGTTTTCCGATGTTCAGATCGAAGAAGTTTCCGACATTCAGGTCGATGCAACTTGTGGCATTCAGGCCAGCCTCTCGGTGTTCAGACCGATATTAATAATCTCATATCTTCCGATGTTCAGATCGAAGTCATTTCCAGTATTCAGACTGATGAGTGGCATTCAGGCCATGGTTATTTCTGTGTTACCATTTATTTTGGTATCCAGGTTAACAGTCTTTTTCGGTATTCAGACTGACTCTCACCGTACCAGACATATTCTTCTTTCAAGACCACCTCTTTGCCGATTCTGACAGGCATTGTTACTTCACTTCACTTCAGTGCAAATTTTCGGGCTTCTATTGTATTCAATCCCTTGATACCTCGAAAGTGCGAAAGCCGCTGCTATCTTCTTTTCGGGTCTCCAGTTGATTGAATAGGGGCAGATGTAATACCTCAAAATTTGCCCCCCTCATTCATGCATTCATTTTTAGGTCATTTAACATTTCATATTGCATTTCATCATGTCAATCGGAATTAGATCCAAGAAGCTTGAATATCATCCAAGACACTTTGTGGGTCCTATCTGGGTGATCAGTCAACACAAGGGAATGGCTTGAGATACTTCCAATATGTTCAAATGGGGTCTATTCATCAGTCAAAACGTTAATCTTGAAGGAGAAAAAGTTTGTTCATGAGCTGTCATGCTCGCTAGGCGAGCAGAATGGGTCGCCTAGCGAGTCCCAAGAAAAGCCACCAGAATCACCTACGCTCAGAGGAATTTCTTGAACTGTCATGCTCGCTAGGCGAAGCCCACACGTTTTGAAAAAGAAAAAAAAACGAAAAAAATAAAATAAAAAAATAAAAAAATAAAAAATAAAAATAAAAAAAATAAAATAAAATATAATAGAAAAATCTTGGACTTGGACCTCTCTCTTTTGAGCCCACAAAGTCACAAAAATCAGGTTATAAATTCTAGACTTCCATCTCCCAAAGAAACCCTGGGAAAAAGATATTGAGAGAAGAGCTAACAGAGTTCAGAGCAACCTCTAGAGACTGAAAGGAACTCATCTGCAAAGAGCCAATTCCATCTCATATAAACCCTCAGATTGCTTTACAAACCCAACCGGGCAATTCAATTTCATTCGATCTCTCCAATCAGGTTTGCCCTATTTCCACTACTTTATACTTTCAACCTGAAATTTTTGATACCCTTTTAATGCATGTGTTTGACAAGAGGTTTAGGCCTCCTACCCTTGGTTGCTTTTTGTGAGCTCTTTTTGTGAATTTTAATGGCATGATTCATGTGGTTACATTTTGATTTGGGGAAACTCTTGATTGCGCCCCATGTTGTCACTCTAACCAGTTTGTTGAGTTTTTTGTGAGGCTCACATGACTCCTGAAAGGATAGCTTGCTTGGCATTCCACTTTATTTGTGGGATACCATTTGGAGATTCATTCCGATTACCTGTATTGACTTGCTTTCTTTGATGGTGCCAGCTCGAGAGATCTTTGGGTTTCTTATTTCTTTAGCTGTTATTACTTCAGATTTTTATCCGTGTGGTAGATCTCTTGACCCTTTATCTTTCCCGCATTTTACCGCTTTCTTAGCTGGAAGACCTCGATAGGAGGTAATGTTTTCTTTTGTTTGTTTACTTTTGTGCCCAAAGACCTCCAAAAGGAGGCACGAGTGCTAAAGACCTCCATGAAGAGGCAATTAACGGATAAAAGGGATTAGTAGTCAATCCCCCGTTATTCAGTGTGTCGTTCTTTATGCTCACACTACGTGTCGATGCTCCAGAACAAAAGCCCAAGATCTTTTGTCCGGTCAGTCAGTGAAAAGGGTTCCACCTTTCTAAATCCCCACCTTTTGTCATGAGCTCACCCTGTCTAGGGTTAAGAGCTATGAGGTCTTATCCTCATTTACCCTTTTGATCTGCTCACCCTGACGTTCAGTGTCAGTGGTTAAGAGTCCATTTGATTACCTTTCCATGGCTTGTTTGTCGAGGTTGATATGACCCCTCTTGACTAAAGCCCTACCCATATATGTTTGAACCCCCTTGTCGGCGTATTTACTTTATGCATGTTTTGTTTTGTATGGTGTGATCGTCTCCCCATAGGATTGCTAGGCTTCGTATAGTCTCCCGTTTGCATGTCAATTAAGGTAGCACTGTTCCTTCGTCTAGGACTTCCTTTTTCGCATGAGCATTCCTAAAACACAACAAACTCATTGATTTTTCTTCTCCTAAGAACACGTTAACTCCTTCTACTACAGGCGAGTAAGTCTCCCAAGGTCGAGCATCGGGTAGATTGCGTAGTAACGTCGTTCACCCAAAAACACAACCCTTAACCCATAGGTTAGCCAAACTACGGCTTGCTCTGATTCTCATTCCAGATGAGATACGTAGGCATAAGACGCGATGTCTTAGCGAGCACACTCCTCTTTAACCCATAGGTAGCCGAGCTACGAAGACTCTGATTCTCATATTCAGATGAGATACGTATGCAGTGGATGCGACATCCATGCGAGTCATTTTCTTTTAACCCCTCTTTTAGTAAATAGTACATTAGATAAACCCACACCCTTTAGACAAGAACAACAAAAGTGGATCCCGTAGAGTACTACGAATGCGTAGGGGTGCTAATACCTTCCCTTCGCGTAATCGGCTCCCGAACCCAAGATTTGGTTGCGAGACCTTGTCTTTTCCTTTCCTTTCTCCCAGGTTTACTTCGAGCGTTTCCTTTCCCTCCTTTGGGATAAATAACACATGGTGGCGACTCTTCTGTCATTTCTTTTTTCGCCGGTTGTTTTTTTTCGCATTTCCTCTTTTCAGGTTGCGTCACATTGGAGAAAGGCCCGCTTCCCGCTTGGGGTAAGGTCGTCAATGTGCAGAAAAGCGCGACAGGTTTGGTATCGTTATCATCCAGCAACACGCAAGGTGAGTCCGAAGAAAAAGAAATTCAACCCGGTCAAGTTCAGGAGCGTCGACTATCAAAGTGAGCATACCGTGGCGGTCATTGGAGAGTCCAGTAGTAACAAGCCAGGGGCACCTAACCTCGTTCGCAGATGTCCTCCAGGATTCAAGCTTCCCAACTGGACAACCACTATGATCCCTATGGTGTACTCTGAAAAAACGCAATGCATTTTGTTTTCTCCATCCCTCGTCCCTGCCCGAGACAAGAGGATAGCTTTTAAGGGCCCCCCTGTTTAAAAGTATTATGTGAATAAATAAAAAGTACCCTTTTGCATGCAAAACTTGTGTTCCCTTTCTTTCAGTTATTTTTTATTTTCACTAAAAAACAACGAAATGGCAAAAGATTTCTTTTCCTTTTTCCACTTTTTCTAAAAAAAAAGCATACTAAAATAAGCTCATCATATGCAGAGTAAATAAAACCATTGATTACGACATGGCTAAAATCAACTATGAATCTGGACCTCCAATCAACCAAGCTGAAGACTACAGTGAGGAATATTGCGAATTACCAGCTGAACTAGCATGACTCCTTGAGCACGAAGAGAAAGAGATTCAACCATACAAAGAACCAGTGGATTTCATTAACTTGGGTTCGGAAAATGACAAAAAAGAGGTAAAAGTTGGGGCATCTCTTGCCGAGCATGTACACTCCGAGTTGGTAGAATTGTTGCGTGAATATGTTGACGTCTTCGCTTGGTCATATCAAGATATCCCAGGGTTAGACACTGGCATTGTTGAACATCACCTACCGCTCAAGCCCGAATGTCCTCCAGTCAAGCAGAAGCTCAGAAGGACCAGACCCGATATGGCACTCAAGATCAAGGAAGAGGTTAAAAAGCAGCTAGATGTTGGCTTCTTAGCCATTTCTAAGTATCCGCAGTGGGTTGCTAATATCGTTCCAGTTCTGAAGAAGGATGGTAAAGTCAGAATGTGTGTAGACTATCGAGACCTCAATAGAGCCAGCCTAAAGGATGACTTCCCTTTGCCTCATATTGATGTTTTGGTCGACAACACAACTCAATTCTCTGTCTTTTCTTTCATGGATGGGTTCTTCGGGTACACTCAAATAAAGATGTCACCAGACGATATGGAGAAGACAACTTTTATACCCTGGGGAACTTACTGCTACAAAGTCATGCCATTCGGCTTGAAGAATGCAGGGGCAACATATCAGCGCGCCATGGTAACACTCTTTCACGACATGATTCATGAAGAGATTGAGGTTTATATGGACGACATGATTGCCCAATCCAGAACTGAGGAAGATCATCTGGTAAATCTGAGAAAGTTGTTTGTTAGGCTTCAGAAGTTTAAACTGTGTCTGAATCCGGTTAAGTGTACTTTTGGGGTTCGATCAGGTAAACTTTTGGGTTTCATGGCCAGTCAGAAGGGTATCGAGGTTGATCCCGACAAAGTTCGAGCCATCCAAGATATGCCAGCTCCCCGAACAGAAAAAGAAGTCTGAGGCTTCCTTGGGCGACCTAATTACATCTCCAGATTCATATCTCACCTGACGGCTACCTGCGAACCGATATTCAAATTATTGAGAAAGAACCAATCGATTGTGTGGAACAACGATTGCCAAGCGGCATTCGATAAAATAAAAAAATACTTGCAAGAACCACCAATCTTGGTGCCACCGATTCCTGGTAGGCCACTCATTATGTATCTCACAATGCTTGATGAATCCATGGGTTGCATTTTGGGTCAACACGATGACACAGGCAAGAAAGAACATGCTATCTACTATCTCAGCAAGAAATTCACTGAATCTGAGACCTGATACTCACTTTTAGAGAAGACTTGTTGTGCCTTGACTTGGGATGCTCGACGCCTGAGGCAATATATGATTTTCCACACTACTTTATTGATATCCAAGATGGATCCGATAAAGTATATATTTGAAAAGCCTGCTGTTATTGGTAGAATTTCCCGATGGCAAATGCTGCTAACCGAGTATGATATACAGTACGTGACCCAGAAAGCAATAAAAGGGAGTGTTCTGTCTGACTATCTTGCTCACCTGCCCGTCGAAGGTTACCAACCGTTGAGGTTTGACTTTCTAGATGAAGACATCATGTTTATCAGAGACTTTACTATGCCAGGCTTCGAGGTAAGCCCTGAGGAAGGCCCTGAACCAGGATTGCGATGGACGCTCGTGTTCGACGGTGCTTCCAGCCCGAGGTCATGGCATAGGTGTTGTTATCACCTGTAACACCCTTCTAAAATACCCCAAATATTTAATCAAAATAACAAATATGTATCCATCAGAGTAAATATGCAATTAAGGGTGTCACACAATATTTCACACTATTCATCAAAGTAGCTTGTCATGCTCCTTTATTTATCAAATAAAACAGTTGCATAATACGCAGCGGATAGAGATCAAATCGATCATTCAAAACATGCAACATACTACATGTAAACTGGTTCAACAATCATCAACAACACAATTAAAATGTTCCCTCCCGATGTTACATCTATCAGAGCATGACCCACTAAGGAGACTACACTAGACTCCAAGCATTAGCTTCTACTCAACTCATTGCTCGTTACCTGAAAAATAGTTGTAAGGGTGAGTTCCTCAATCGATATAGTAAGCATTATAAAATATCATGTCATGTTAAGTAATTTAACACATTAATCACCCTAATCATATCACACATTCAGTAACGGCACATCAACCCAATTATCATACTCAATACTACACAATTCATACTCATACTCAATGTCGACACAACCACACGTATAATATTGGAATACATCCATTCATATTATACGCCATACATACATTATGAAATGAGACTCCACACATGCGGTACCGACTATTCTTGAACATATAGTTCAAGCTCACCGATCAAATCCAGATACGGCTACTAAGCTCACTAGTCCCACTCATTTGAGATCTAGTGACTCACTCACTAATTCCTCACCATGGGAATTAGCTACAGCCCCAAAGGCTATGCTATGCACACTAATCACCTAGCATGCAAACATCAACAACGAATCCACAATGATTCACTCACTAATTCCTCACCATGGGAATTAGCTACAACCCCAAGGGCTATGCTATGCACGCTAATCATCTAGCAATGCAACATCAACAACAATCCACAATGGACATATGCTCACACTCTAAGCCATACAACAGTCCATTCACAAATACATGCATAATATATACATTCACAACATTATGCATATCATCATACATCATCAACACATGTATCAAACACCATATCATGTCAAATAATTAATCACAGTATTAGCACACTCTACTAATACCCTTACTACTCAAAACAACAAGAAATAATCCCTATTACATCATCCGCCAACATATGCCAACCATCAATTAAGTACACAACATTTAAAACACCAATTTTCCACTCTGCAACAGTGTTAACCGGTTAACGCCCTGGGTTAACCGGTTAACGCAGCACATACACGCTTCCTGCCCAAAACTTAACAGTGTTAACCGGTTAACGCCCTGGGTTAACCGGTTAACGCAGACAAAATAACAATTTTACACAATACAACGCAGTGTTAACCGGTTAACACCCTGGGTTAACCGGTTAACGCAAGACAGAAAGCTGTTCCTGCGCTAACACAAGGCAGAATGCAGAATTCTCCGCATTTTCCGCCGTTGGAGGACTTCCGGACCTCCGATTCCAATTCCGTAACAAGCTATACGTCCAGCAAATTACGACTCACACGACTATCGATTCAATTACAGTTTTTAACACAGTTTATCCAACGTAATTTTCAGCATTCACAATCCCAATTAGGGTCAATTCAACGGTTTATCACTACCCATTACATGCTAATCCATAATACCCATTAAACGACGATAAACCCCCTTACCTGAGTTAATCCGGCGAATCTTTTAGCTTCAAGCTCTTCCTTCTTCAACCTTCTTCCTCTTGTTCTGCCTCTTTGCCCTTTCTCCACTTTCCACTTTTCAGCCGCTTCTCTGTATTTCACGTAAAAACCCTTTCTTTACCAAATGGACTCTTTTTCTTATTTCCAACTTATATATATTTTCCAATAATTATTATTCCAATAATAATAATAATAATAATCCAATAATTCCAATTATTTAATTAAATTAATAAATATAATATTAACTTAAATTAAATAATTATCTTATTTTTATCGGGGTGTTACAACTCTCCCCCACTAAAAGAGTTTTCGTCCTCGAAAACATACCTCCAGCGAACAACTCCGGATAAGACTCCTTCATCTGACTCTCCAGTTCCCAAGTCATATTGCCACCTGCTGGTCCTCCCCAAGCTACCTTCACCAAGGCAATCTCTTTACCCCGCAACTGCTTCAACTCTCGATCCTCGATCCTCATAGGTGATGTTTCAACAGTCAGGTTATCTCTCACCTGTACATCATCTATTTGGACTACATGCGACGGGTCATGAATGTACCTCCTCAACTGAGACACATGAAAAACCTCATGCAAATTCGCAAGCGACGGCGGTAAAGCGATACGATAGGCTACCTCCCCTATCCTCTCCAAAATCTGATAAGGACCAATAAATCGAGGTGTCAACTTCCTCGACTTCAAAGCTCGACCAACCCCAGTTATCGGAGTAACACGAAGAAACACATGATCTCCCTCTTGGAACTCAAGTGACTTCCTCCTCTTGTCATGATAACTCTTCTGACGACTCTGAGCAATTCTCATCTTCTCCTGAATCATCTTAATCTTTTCCGTAGTCTGTTGAACAATCTCCGGTCCAACCACAACACTCTCACCGAACTCATACCAACATAAAGGTGTCCGACATCTCCTACCATACAAAGCTTCAAACGGTGCCATACCAATGCTCGAATGAAAACTATTGTTGTAGGTAAACTCAATCAAAGGCAAATAACAATCCCAAGCACCTCCCTTTTCCAAAACACAAGCCCTCAAAAGATCCTCTAGTGACTGAATCGTCCTCTCAGTCTGACCATCAGTCTGCGGATGATATGCAGAACTCAATCTCAGCTTAGTTCCCACAGCCCTCTGCAAACCTTCCTAGAACTTCGATGTAAATCTAGGATCTCTGTCCGAAACAATACTCGACGGAATACCATGCAAACTTACAATCTTCTCAATATACAACTCAGCTAATTTCTCTAACGGATAATCCATTCTGATCGGAATGAAATGAGCCGACTTTGTCAATCTGTCAACAATCACCCAAATAGCTTCACAATTCTTATTTGTCCTCGGCAAACCAGACACAAAATCCATACTGATACTATCCCACTTCCACTCTGGAATAGTCAACGGTTGCATTAGCCCAGACGACTTCTGATGCTCAATCTTTGACTTCTGACAAGTCAAACAGGAATAAACAAAACTCGCAATTTCTCTTTTCATTCCCGGCCACCAAAATAACTTTTTCAAATCATGATACATCTTCGTAGCTCCAGGATGAATACTCAGGCCACTACGATGTCCTTCCTCCAGAATACTCTTCTTAAGTTCGGTAACATCCGGAATACACACCCGATTACCAAATTTCAAAATACCATTCTCATCAACTCTGAATTCACCACCTTGACCTTGATTCACTAGAGTCAACTTATCAACCAAAAGCACATCGGATTTCTGACCCTCTCTAATCTCATCCAGAATATCACTCGTTAACTTCAACATTCCCAATTTAACACTATTGTGAGTACTCTCACACACCAAACTCAAGTCTTTAAACTGCTCAATCAAATCCAATTCCTTAACCATTAACATAGACATATGCAATGATTTCCGACTCAATGCATCAACCACTACGTTTGCTTTACCCGGATGGTAATTCAAACCAAAGTCATAATCCTTCAGAAACTCTAACCATCTCCTCTGTCTCATATTCAGCTCTTTCTGATCAAACAAATACTTTAAACTTTTATGGTCACTGAAAACCTCAAATCTTGACCCGTACAAGTAATGCCTCCATAACTTCAGAACAAATACCACGGCTGCCAACTCTAAATCGTGTGTCGGATAGTTCCTCTCATGAACTCTCAGTTGTCTCGAAGCATAAGCTATAACCTGCTTATTCTGCATCAACACACCACCCAAACCCAACAATGAAGCATCACAGTAAACCTCAAATGGTTCCGACGGACTCGGTAATATCAGAATAAGAGCAATAGTTAACCTTCTCTTTAACTCTTGGAAACCTTCTTCACATTTTGAGTCCCAAACAAACGTTTGCCCCTTTCTAGTCAACATCGTTAACGGTAACGCCAACTTAGAAAATCCCTCAATGAACTTCCTATAATAACCAGCCAAACCAAGGAAACTTCGAATCTCAGCAACAGACTTCGGAGCTTCCCACTGAGATACCGCTTCTATCTTAGAAGGATCAACAACAACACCACCTCTTGAAATCACATGACCAAGAAAACTAACCTTTTCTAACCAAAATTCACACTTAGACAGTTTAGCAAATAACTTCTTTTCTCGGAGAACTTCTAAAAGCACTTTCAAATGTTCAGCATGCTCTTCTTCAGATTTCGAATACACAAAAATGTCGTCAATAAACACCACAACAAACTTATCTAGGTACGGATGGAAAATCCTATTCATATACTCCATAAATACTCCACGCGCATTAGTCACACCAAAAGGCATTACAGAATACTCGTAATGTCCATACCTTGTTCTGAAAGCAGTCTTCTGAATATCCTCAGTTTTCACACGTATCTGATGATACCCAGATCTCAAATCTATTTTACTGAACACACTCGCACCAACCAACTGATCCATCAAATCATCAATCCTCGGCAAAGGATACCGATTCTTGATCGTCACTTTATTCAGTTGCCTGTAGTCCACACACAACCTCATAGCACCTTCTTTCTTCTTAACCAATAACACTGGTGCACCCCACGGTGACACACTCGGACGAATAAATTTCTTATCCAACAGATCTTCCAACTGACTCTTCAATTCAGTTAACTCAACAGCAGACATACGGTACGGAGCCATCGATATCGGTCTAGTACCAGGTACCAAATCAATCGAGAACTCAACTTCACGCTCTGGCGGTAATTCATTCACTTCTTCTGGAAACACATCAGGAAAATCACACACCACTGCTAGATCACAAATCGCCAGTTTATCTTTAGCCTCCAAAGTCGCTAACAGCATAAACAACTCTGCCCCATCTGCTACTGCCTCATTCACCTGCCTCGCTGATAGAACCAAACTCTCTCCTTCCTCAATCTCAGAAAAGATCACAGTCTTATCAAAACAGTTGATAGAAACCCGGTTAGACACCAACCAGTTCATACCCAAGATAACGTCAATCTGCACTAGTGGAAGACACACAAGGTCCATCCCAAAGTCTCTACCAAAAATACTCAAAGGACAATTTAAACAAACTGAAGTAGTAGTCACTGAACCCTTCGCAGGAGTATCAATCACCATACTACCATGCATCTCAGATATCTCTAACTTAAGTTTCACAGCACAATCCAAAGATATAAAGGAATGAGTAGCACCTGTGTCGATAATAGCTACAAGAGGAAAGCCATTAATATAACACGTACCTCTGATCAAACGATCATCTGCAGAAGTCTCAAAACCCGATAAGGCAAAGACCTTGCCTCCTGACTGATTCTCTTTCTTCGGCTTAGGACACTGTGGACTGATATGACCCACCTCTCCACAGTTGAAACAAGTTACAGTCTTCAACCGGCACTCTGCAGCCAAATGACCACCTTTGCCACACTTGAAACACTTCATCTTAGCACTGGTACACTCATGGACACGATGTCCAGCCCTACCACATCTATAACACTTAGCAGGGGCGCTAGAGTCTCCCCCACTAGGCCTCTTCATCCCACTCTGCTTCTGAAAACCTTTGCCAGCTGCATACGGTTTTCCACGATCATTCTGATTCTTGCCTTTCCTATCATCCCTTTGCTGATAGCTCTCTGCTCTGGCTTTGGAATCCTGTTCAAAAATCCTGCAACAGTCAACCAAGTCAGAAAACACTCTGATCCGTTGGTATCCAATAGCCTGCTTGATCTCGGGACGTAACCCATTCTCAAACTTCACACATTTCGAAAATTCTCCAGCAGCCTCATTATAGGGAGTATAATACTTTGACAGCTCTGTGAACTTAGCAGCATACTCAGTAACAGACCTGTTACCCTGTTTCAATTCCAAGAACTCTATCTCTTTCTTTCCTCTGACATCCTCTGGAAAGTACTTCCTCAGAAATCTCTCTCTGAATACAGCCCAAGTGATCTCAGCATTCCCAGCAGTTTCCAACTCAGTGCGGGTAGCAACCCACCAATCATCTGCTTCTTCTGACAGCATATGCGTACCGAGCCTGACCTTCTGGTTATCGGCACACTCAGTCACTCGGAAGATTCTCTCTATCTCCTTCAACCACTTCTGAGCGCCATCTGGATCGTATGCTCCCTTGAACATTGGAGGATTGTTCTTCTGGAACTCACTCAATTGACGAGCAGCTCCCATTCCCACAACATTCGGATTCCCTCCAAGTACTCCAGCTAGCATACCCAGAGCCTCAGCAATCGCAGCATCGTCTCTACCTCTTCCAGCCATCTCTATTCTGAAAACCCAACAAGCTAAAACAATAAGTACTGATAGGGTTACACAACACCTATCCCGTACAGGGGAAACAGAATAATTACGACTCGACTCGACTCGACCGACTATGCTCTGATACCACTAATGTAACACCCTTCTAAAATACCCCAAATATTTAATCAAAATAACAAATATGTATCCATCAGAGTAAATATGCAATTAAGGGTGTCACACAATATTTCACACTATTCATCAAAGTAGCTTGTCATGCTCCTTTATTTATCAAATAAAACAGTTGCATAATACGCAGCGGATAGAGATCAAATCGATCATTCAAAACATGCAACATACTACATGTAAACTGGTTCAACAATCATCAACAACACAATTAAAATGTTCCCTCCCGATGTTACATCTATCAGAGCATGACCCACTAAGGAGACTACACTAGACTCCAAGCATTAGCTTCTACTCAACTCATTGCTCGTTACCTGAAAAATAGTTGTAAGGGTGAGTTCCTCAATCGATATAGTAAGCATTATAAAATATCATGTCATGTTAAGTAATTTAACACATTAATCACCCTAATCATATCACACATTCAGTAACGGCACATCAACCCAATTATCATACTCAATACTACACAATTCATACTCATACTCAATGTCGACACAACCACACGTATAATATTGGAATACATCCATTCATATTATACGCCATACATACATTATGAAATGAGACTCCACACATGCGGTACCGACTATTCTTGAACATATAGTTCAAGCTCACCGATCAAATCCAGATACGGCTACTAAGCTCACTAGTCCCACTCATTTGAGATCTAGTGACTCACTCACTAATTCCTCACCATGGGAATTAGCTATAGCCCCAAAGGCTATGCTATGCACACTAATCACCTAGCATGCAAACATCAACAACGAATCCACAATGATTCACTCACTAATTCCTCACCATGGGAATTAGCTACAACCCCAAGGGCTATGCTATGCACGCTAATCATCTAGCAATGCAACATCAACAACAATCCACAATGGACATATGCTCACACTCTAAGCCATACAACAGTCCATTCACAAATACATGCATAATATATACATTCACAACATTATGCATATCATCATACATCATCAACACATGTATCAAACACCATATCATGTCAAATAATTAATCACAGTATTAGCACACTCTACTAATACCCTTACTACTCAAAACAACAGGAAATAATCCCTATTACATCATCCGCCAACATATGCCAACCATCAATTAAGTACACAACATTTAAAACACCAATTTTCCACTCTGCAATAGTGTTAACCGGTTAACGCCCTGGGTTAACCGGTTAACGCAGCACAAACACGCTTCCTGCCCAAAACTTAACAGTGTTAACCGGTTAACGCCCTGGGTTAACCGGTTAACGCAGACAAAACATCAATTTTACACAATACAACGCAGTGTTAACCGGTTAACACCCTGGGTTAACCGGTTAACGCAAGACAGAAAGCTGTTCCTGCGCTAACACAAGGCAGAATGCAGAATTCTCCGCATTTTCCGCCGTTGGAGGACTTCCGGACCTCCGATTCCAATTCCGTAACAAGCTATACGTCCAGCAAATTACGACTCACACGACTATCGATTCAATTACAGTTTTTAACACAGTTTATCCAACGTAATTTTCAGCATTCACAATCCCAATTAGGGTCAATTCAACGGTTTATCACTACCCATTACATGCTAATCCATAATACCCATTAAACGACGATAAACCCCCCTTACCTGAGTTAATCCGGCGAATCTTTTAGCTTCAAGCTCTTCCTTCTTCAACCTTCTTCCTCTTGTTCTGCCTCTTTGCCCTTTCTCCACTTTCCACTTTTCAGCCGCTTCTCTGTTTTTCACGTAAAAACCCTTTCTTTACCAAATGGACTCTTTTTCTTATTTCCAACTTATATATATTTTCCAATAATTATTATTCCAATAATAATAATAATAATAATAATAATCCAATAATTCCAATTATTTAATTAAATTAATAAATATAATATTAACTTAAATTAAATAATTATCTTATTTTTATCGGGGTGTTACATCACCTCTCTAACTGGTTTCCACATTCCCTTTACCGCTAGATTGTGTTTTGAATGCACCAATAACATGGCAGAATATGAAGCATGTATCTACGGTTTAGAGGCGGCAATCGACTTGAGAATCAAAATACTTGAGGTATTCGGTGATTCAGCTCTGGTAATCATTCAGGTGAAGGGCGATTGGGAGACTTGGGATAGCAAGTTGATACCCTACAAAGAGCACATCAGAAAACTAATACCCTATTTTGATGAAATCTCTTTTCACCATATTTCTAGGGAAGAAAATCAGTTAGCAGACGCTCTAGATACGCCGGCATCTATGTTCAAAGTCAAATGGAAGAATGAAACACCACCTATCCAGATTGACCACTTAGATGAACCAGCATATTGTCTAGCAATTGAGGCCGATACTGACGATAAGCCTTGGTTCTATGACATCAAAACATTTCTGGAAAAGCAGCAATATCCCGAGGGTATATCCATTATCGATAAAAAGGCTCTAAGAAGACTCTCTTCTAAGTTCTTCCTAAATGGTGATGTGTTGTACAAGAGGAATTATGATTCCGTACTGCTCAGATGCGTGGATAGATACGAAGCTAGTACAATCATAAAGTCCATACACGAGGGCTGCGAGGGTGTACATGCGAAGGGTTCTGCTATGGCCAAGAAGATTCTCCGGGCTGGTTATTATTGGACGACAATAGAGGTTGATTGCTACAACTTTGTGAAAAGATGCCATAAGTGCCAGATATATGGTGATAAGATCTTTGTGCCACCAACTTAGTTGAATGTTCTAACTTCTCCATGGCCCTTTTCTATGTGGGGCATCGATATGATTGGGATGATAGAGCCCAAAGTTTCCAATGGACATCGATTCATCCTAGTCGCTATTGATTACTTCATGAAATGGGTCGAGGCTGCTTCATATGCTAATGTCACTCGACAAGTGGTTACCTGGTTTATCAAGAAAGAGATAATCTGTCGCTATGGAATACCTAGCAAGATCATCACTAACAACGCCAGTAACCTCAACAACACTATGGTGAGGGAGTTGTGTGAAGAATTTAAGATCGAGCACCATAACTCTTCACCATACCGGCCCAAGATGAATGGCACCGTAGAAGCAACTAACAAAAACATCAAGAGAATCGTCCAGAATATGGTCAAGACATACAAAGACTGGCATGAGATGTTACCTTTCGCTTTACATGGTTACAGAACCTCAGTCCGCACATCCACTGGGGCAACTCCATACTCTCTGGTCTATGGAATGGAGGTCGTCCTACCGATCGAAGTAGAGATTCCTTCACTCAGGGTCATCATGGAAGCTGATCTTGATGAAGCTGAATGGGTTCAATCTCGGTACGACCAGCTGAATCTAATTGATTAGAAGCGTTTTGATGGCCGTTTGTCATGGTCAGTTATACCAAAGACGTCTCAAACAAGCTTTTGATAAAAAGGTTCTTCCTCGTGCATACCACGTTGGAGACCTCGTGCTCAAGAGGTATTCTGCTATTCACTCAGACCCACGAGGCAAATGGACTCCTAACTCTGAGGGACCTTCCATAGTCAAAAAGGCCTTCTCAGGTGGGTCTCTAATCCTCACAATAATGGATAAGGAAGATTTGCCTTCGCGAGTGAGTGCAGAAATAGTCAAAAAATATTATGCCTAAAAAGAAATGATGAAAGCCCGCTAGATTAACCTCTGCAAGGTGAATCTAGGCAAAAATGGCTATCCCGATGGACCAAAAAATGATTTGTCCATGCATAAGTTAGGGAACACGTATGAAGCTCGCTAAGCCTAAAACCCGAAAGGGAGGCTTAGGCAAAAAGGAGCATCCCGGTGGATAAAAAGAATTGAAAGATCCAGGCAAAAGTTAGGGATAAAGGCATCGACTATGATCCTTGAGTCTACACGCTACAAGCTAGATATCGGAGGACCAAGGACCGATCCAATCACCATCAGCCGAAGCAAGGTCTTGGGATTCAGATTATATGGTAGACTAAGGACAATGTTGTAACCAATGGAGAAAATCATACAAAAATATTTCCCATTGCCATTTCAATTTTTTTTTTCAATTTTTGCAACGTCCTCATTAAGGGCCTCTGCATCCTTGTACTCACCATATGTACAAATTCTATATCAATAAAATCAGTTTATTCCATCAAACGTGTTTGTTCTATGTTTTGTATGCAAAATAACTGGCTTGTCTTACTCGCATAATGCTTTAAAATTCCGGGGAATAATAAAAAGCTACATTAAAGAGAAACACTTTGCATTACCGTTAAAACCCGATAAACCTGATAAATGACCAGTGACTCAACAGTGGTGTTACTTGGATACCTGTGACATTCGATCAGCTGAGACATCGTGGGGGATTCCAGCCTTTCAGTATTCCTTAACAGGTGAGGAATCCCGTAATGGCAACATTGGCACCAATTAAAACTTCTCAACAATCATGTTCTAATTCTCGATGACGAGACGGAGTTCATACCACAATAAAGACTCATCCCTACATGCGACAAACAAGGAAAAACATGCATCATAAAAAAAATAAGCATACATCATGTTGCATAAAACATCTTCTCCACACTGGTAATAAAGCCAACCACCTGGTCCGGCAAATTTCGGGCACGTAGGTATTTAATCCTCTTCTATCTTGAATACCTGAAAAGCTTCCGCAATTCCTGTATTCAGGTCTAAGAAGATTAAATAGGGGCAACTGTTGTACCCCTAAATTTTCCCTTCCCTTTCTCACATATGCATCTAATCACTTGATCAGGAGATGACTTGCATACATTTATAATTCATCCACACACATCATTCATCATGGATTCAGAAGAAACTTGGAATCATAAAGCTAGGGTTTACATAGATATCAAAGCCCAAAGGCATGGTATGATCACATCATCAACATATGGGATGTGAAACCCTAATGATGGTGGTGAAGGTTTGATTTCAACAAAGGTGTGGCCAGACAGTCTAGGGTCTTCAAAGCCCTAATTCCTCAAGGCATGACTTTATGGAGCTTCACCCAGGCCTTATCTTGGTCTCCAAAACCCTAATTAGAAGATGGGAATCAGATGAACTTGGTGGCCTCATTGTGTACTCATGATCCTTCAATCTTTACCCTCTGTCATTTTGCTTGGCCTAACCCTTCTTGGAGTATTGGTCTTGGTCCCAAGTCAATGATTCTATCCATATGGTTGGGGGGTATGCCTTTGGTCCTGATCATCTGAATATCCAAATTCCTTGTGCTTCAAGCCATTTTGTTGGTCATGCCATTGATACATGGACATTATGTCAAAACCCTAATCTTATGGTCTCACTTGATGGCTTTCTTCATATACATTATCAGTCAAGTTATTTTTCAAAAGTCCAAACAATTTGGAAACCAATTTCAAATCATTTGTTAATCCATTTCATATCATTTTAAACTATTCCATGTGATTCAACATAAGAAAATACAAAGTTTGACATTTTGACCAATTTGTTGACTTTGGTCAACAATTGACTTTTTGGTCAACTTTGACCAAAGTCAACACAAAATCCAAAAACCCAAAATCACCCATAAACATCAATTCAATGTCCATTTACAAGAAAAATACAAAGAAAGATGAATTTTGACAAATTGTTGACTTTGGTCAACAATTGACTTTTTGGTCAACTTTGACCAAAGTCAACCTTCCCCCTTTTGACCCTTTTAAACCTAATCTAATCCACTTTAGCCTTTGTTCACCATCCAAGAGTCTTGTGTGATGAATTTGACTTTGTATCTTCTTGGCCAAGAAACTTCTCATGTTAACCTCATGTGCACCTTGGCTTGGCTTGTCCTTTTGGTTTGGCCAACCATGGTTCTACATGGCTTACATGGTCTTACAGTTACTACAACCAAGTATCACAGTTGTGCTAGACATCACACTTACATTGGCCAAAGTTGATGCTTGAGTTTGGTCTTGGTCTCACACGAACAACATTTTGTCATTAAGATTCCTGCAGCAGCCATGAAGCAGCAACAACCTGCAAAACCAGTTTGCATTAGGTCATGGATCTCAAACAGAGATAGGACAATGATGCATAATGAGTAACCTATCTTAGGACACACCAAGTCCTGCACCAAGACCTATAGCAAGACCAAACGAAAACAATGTACAAGCTTTTGACTGCATAATAAATCATGCCCATTCGATGGAAGGAAGCTCATGACCTGTACAATAGTCCAACAATGCCAAGTCTTCTAAGCTATGTCCATTAGTAGGATTAGCATACACACCACACCCAACATGAATGATGCACTGTCATCCTGCACCTGCAAACCATGTGCACAATTATTTCAAATGCCAGCCTAATGCAACATAAAAACATTGCTTATTGCTCATAGCAAAACCAGACCACTATTGCTTGTCATAACCACAAGTCCAAGTCAGAAGCAATACGAAATCATAGGAGCTAATGCAAAATAAACCAAGCCATAATGCCTCAGACCTGATACAGAACCAAGTCCAACATGACCTCCTACAACATACCTGCAGCATGCATGCTCTAATGCTATGAACCAAATGCAACACAAAACCTGCTGCCACTTGAGTGAGTTCCTAAATCCTGCTAGCAAGGCAACTTGAAAACAAATTCAACCTACAGGCCACAAACATGATTACCACATGATCAAGAACCTTGAGGACAAACTCATGAGCATCACCCTGCACAACCAGAACACGACCATACATTTACTAACTCACGCTTGCAAATCAACACCAAGTTAAACCTTCAAAACTTGTTTCCACCTTAAGCCTACATGGTTAATACATTACACCTTAACAAAACAACAGACATGGTAGCTTACCTGGTAGGAGGATTTAACATGGTTCACACAGGTGCACTGCGAATAACAATCATATGACCAAGTCTGAATCTGAAGCAGGGGCATCTCAACAACATCGCATCCACACAATTGTGGACAACACCCTGTTCCAAGCCTACACCAAAATGCTTCCACTATCAGTTATAGCCAAACCAAGTCTGAGCATAATATTCAAAACCTATGTCAAGCACATTAGCATTGTAGCAATCCATCCAAACAAGTGAATAAACCTTGAAATCAAGAGAGGTCCAGGAGAGGTCTTTGGCTCAACCATCCAACCTGGATCAAGAGCATCATTATCCAAGGAAATGCAAAACCATTTGCATACCTGCAGCTGGCATCACCAATACACCATATCCATTCAAGCATGGCAATAGGTTCTAAACAGATAGCAGTGTAAACCTCCACAAGCCATAATCCACAACAGAATCCATAGCAGTGGGCATTGCATGACCATAGCCAAATTTGATGCAGCAAGAGAAATAAGTAAACATTGAACCAAAACACCACATTCATCATCTCAGAAATGCAAACCAAAACAAATTTGCACTTAACAATGACCAGTTCAGCAAGTTACATTTAATTCATTTAGTTAATCCTAATTCTATTGTTACTTGCTACAGCCAGTTGGTGCACCAAGGCTACTAATATGCATTCTTCATTATTCCAAGCCAAGGTCAGGGTCACTTAAACTCAACTTGTAACTTGAATAACAGGTCACCAAAATCATTTTAACATAACTGCAACTTAACCATAACCTGCAGTGGCCATTCAAACTTCAAGTTAACTTACTCACTAACCAACATCAACTCACATAACTAACTGAGTTTCCCTAACATAACTAACTGAGTTTTCAATTAACTCAGTGAGTTAAGTCCAACTAACTCCAAACCATGTTTAACCAACTCCATACCTAAGTCCAAAGCTAACAAGGTCCAAACCTAAAATCTATTTAAGAGATTCACCTCTCTCATTTTCAGGCCTTGGCATTTTGTGCGAATTCACTCTCACCCTGCAATCTCCTCCCTCACCCTCACCAAAGCTCTCCCACTCTCTCACAGAAAAGCCATTGAAGCTTCACCTTGAAGCTTCAATTTAGCTTGAGCTTAACCACTGCATTGCTCATCATTCTCAATCCAGAAGAAGAAGAAGAAGAAGAAGAAGAAGAAGAAAGAGGAAGAAGGAACGTGCAAAACGAGATCAAGAACTCACCTGTTGAAGTTTCCGATCGTCTTCTCCGGTAAGTCCATTCTATCTTCTGTAAAGTTTTATTAAATTGAACATACTGAAGTGTAGTATCTAGGCTAGGGAGTGAAAGCCCTATGGTGGTAGAGGTTGATTCAGGACAAGCGCCATTTAATTTGACTTTGAGAGGCTAGGGTTCTTCCACTGTTTAGGCTCGATTCGACCAATCCGAGAACCATTTCCCAAATACGTTTCCATATTCATGTTTAGCATAGCTTCGTGCATCCAATGGTGGTGGTGATTTAAGATAGGTGAACTGTAGGTGAGTGGAGGGAGATAATGGCGCGCGTGATTACGTTTTCAAATTTGTTGACTTGTACAAGTCAATGCTTTGGCCATTGTTGGTTCCCATTGGGCTTAACTATCCCCAAGCCCACCAAAATTCCATTTCATACACTGCCATTACTAGTGCACACCCATGTAACTGGTGATTGAGTTGGATAATGGGCTTGCCAAAGCCCACATTTAATTTTGCTATCTCACGCGCATTTTGAAAGCGCACCCCCTATCTGGAATTGAAATTGGGATCGTGGGCTTAATTTTGCTATTATTTTTTTTCATTTTTTTTATTGTTTTTCAATTTAATACTAGGTTAATATTAGATTAGTTAGGTTGATTTTGATAATTAGGATTTTAATTAGGATTTTTAACTAGAGATAATTAAACCTTTGATTAAATTTAGAATAATCCCATTTTCAACATTAGGATTAGAATTCATCTTTATGATTTAATCAACTTTAAACCATGGTTAGAATTAGACATATTTTCACAATTGACCATTTTGCCCCTTTTAGGCTTATTTTGGTATTTTTGTGTTAAAATTGCATGCTCCTCTTAGGATTAGAATTCAATCATTTGCTAATAATTGTAGGACTTAACATAGAATGTTAATCATGATTTTGACCAATTTTGACATGCTCCCTTAGGACTTCTAACTTAAAATATTCAATCAACTTCTAATGCATGATCCCTTAGGATAGTTTCTAACAATTACTAACTTCAATTAGATCCTAACCTAATTCCCCACAAAAACAAATCCAAACCCATGATTAAATTTATCAAAAGCAATTTTGATTAATTAAATCCTTTGAACTTGTATAATCCCACAGTCTAAATTGAGTGACCAAAAGACCCTTGGTCACTTAATAAGACTTTTCTTCCAAGCTGTGGAGCTCAAGGCCTCAAGACAAGATCTTCAATCAAGGAATCCTCAGTCATACCAAGCAGTGGATTATTCAAGCACATCAAAGGTGGCATCTTCAAAAGCTTGTCAAATCAAAGTTAGAAGTGTGTGGCACGAGCCTTAAGCAATAGAGAAGGAGTGGGAATGGAGTATTCCTACCCCCACTCTGAGTATCTTTGGGTATGAGACGTATGACCCAACGCTCATCATATTTACCTCTATTCATACACTTTATCATAATTCTAACCATACGATTGACAAGTCTCTCTCTTCACAGCAAAAGCAAAAACAATAAAAGCAAGGACAACAATCAACAACTTATCAACCATGAATCAAGTTATATGATACGAGCCTTAAGTAATGGAGAATGAGTGGGACTGGAGTATTCCTACCCCCATTCTGAGTATCTTTGGGTATGGGACGTATGACCTAGCGCTCATCGTATTCACCTCCATTCATAGACTTTGGTCCAATTCGAATCAAACGATCGATAAGGTCTTCATCATCAATGCAAGAAACAACTACAAAGACTCTTCTCTCTCCACTTGAAAGTTAGTGTGACTCTCATCATCCAGTAACTATCGAGTCTATCTATTCTTCATTTTATTCAATTATCAATCATTCCATTCAGATCATTTCAATCTCAATCATCCATTTTCTTTTTCCTTCATCATCATGTTTTCAACCTTAGTGGGCTAAACTACGAAAGCTCTGATTTCCTTATTGCACTATAAGGGTACGTAGGCAGAAGAACCCGGTTTCTTCGCGAGCTATCTTATTTATCAATCTACTTTATCTATCCCATGGATCACTCTCCATTCACTCAACCAATACCATCTTTTTGAGATCAATCATAATTCTCCTTGGACTCCTTGTCCATCCTTTTAGGACGTCCTGATGACAGTCCATCTCTACAACCGAGAGTTGTTTGCCTCTCATCCCAAACATTCAATTAATTCTTTTTCGGCTAACACACCACTTTGCTCTTCGATTAAGAGTCCATCCTTCTCTTGGATTCAAGCTACTATCCTGATTTGATCTTGAATTGTCAATTCCCCAGCAAGTGACACACTACTCCTTGCATTCCAATACTACAATCCTTCCTTGACTTGGTGTTTGTCTTGTGAGTCCCTGTTGCTTAGACAAATATCTCTCTTTCTATTCTCGTAGTTCTGAACTACGATTGCTCTGACTTTCTCATTGCACAATGAGAATACGTAGGCACGAGGATACGAATCCTTGGCGAGCACACTTCTAATTATTCCTTCTTCGCCTTAGGGCACCATTCATATCTTTCACAATTCATTACCTAACTTCGATCTCAAATCGTTCACCCAATGACATATCTGTCTCTTTGACATCGAAATACACTTTCCTTGGAATTCCATACATACCCTTTTAGAACGCCTAACGAATAGTCTGCATTTCATACCTAGAGTTGTTTGGCTCTCATCCCAAACATTTAATTCCTTCTTTTTTAGCCAAAACCCTACAGTGGCAGCTTGCTAGTCCACGTATCGGTTAACGTTGTTTCCCTCTATGGTAGAAATCTCATTTCTCTTATGGATTCCAATACACTTTCACCTTTCGATTTCAAACAATACTTATTCAGTCACTTGTTACCAAGTTCTTCTATTCTGTGACTTCGGTCACTTAATTCCGTTCATCTCCATGATACTTTTGTATACTACCTTCCTTCACTCCATGTGATATACCTAATCTTTGAGCCTAATATACTATACTTTTGTGCTCAATCTTGTACCTCCTTGTGAACCAAGAGTTGTTTGGCTCTCATCCCAAACACCTAATTCCTCTCTTTTCGGTTGTTCCAGTATAGTGATATAAGTGCTCTACACCCCCACTTGTCGGTTCATACCTGTTTACTCTTGGGTTCACGTCCTCACCCCTTTTTGGAGTTCAAATCACACTATTATTTGGCTCAAATCATACCTTGTATCACCTTTCTTTACACCTCTTGCCTCTAGTTCCTTGAACTACGAAGCTCTGAATTCCTCATTGCACTATGAGGATACGTAGGCATGAGGGCCCCAATCCTCACCAAGCACTTTATCTATTTTCTTTCCTTTTCCCATTCTTTTGCGAGTAATATTTAGATATCACACCTATTTGAGCGAGAACAATCAAAACGGTTCCCCTGGAGTACCAGGGATGTTTGGGGTGTTAATACCTCCCCCTTGCATAATCGACTTCCTTACCCATTATATCTCTTTCCCCCGGGTTTTATCGATGTTTTCCCTTCCCTTTGGGGATAAATAAAGTTTGATGGAGACTCTTTTGTATGTTCGAGCGTGCGATACGTTCGGGTATATTTCCGCTAGCTTCAAGAGGTAGCTGTAAGACCCCAATTTTGACTCTAAGATCACTCATGCTTTCTCATCATATGCATTGGCTTTGGGATCACACATTGGAATCCTCCTTACCCCTTATCCATTGGGTTTGGGGAGGTCACCAAGCACATTTTATTGTATCATACTTTGTTTACTAACCAAAATGCAATAAATATGTTAATGTATAGTTTACTTCTTTTGTAGGTAGTGTGTGTATCCACCCATGCTCCATCAAGCTCATATCTAGAGTTTGAGACCCTCAATGCAAATAGATCAATCAATAGATGGTTCACATTGGTTCTAGACATCATATATGGATCAATATGATCTTCATTTATCATTTTGATCAAGAAATCATCAAGAGTCTGAAACTTGTTTACCTTGGAAACCCTAATTCATCTGGGTATCTTGTGTGACTTCCTCAGTAAGTTTCTTCATCATTTGATCAAATACTTCAAAGGATACTTCATATTACATCATATTATGCATATATGATCCTCCACGAGTCCCAAAGATCAAGAGAACTTCAAGTTTGCAAGATGGTTTATGGTGGTTGACTAGAGAAAGTCAACTGGTCAAAATTGGGGTTCACTAGACCCTATCTCCTACAATTTTTGTCTCATGAAAATGAATCCAAGATAAAATTTACTCCTTATGACATTCCGAAAAACATTAGCGTTTAAGTTAAGAGTTATGTTTTTCTTGGAAAGTTATTTAATATGGTGAAAGATTATAGGTCAATTTGTCCGAACCTTAGTTAGGAGGTCAACTTCCAAGGACCATAACATGCTCAATATTTATGAGATGAAGGTCATTCAAGTTTCATGATCAAATTAAATATGTCCTATCCAACTTTGATTCTTTTAATAAATTCAAATTCAACTTGCAAATACAGGAGCCAAGAGGAAACATTATAGGTCACTTTGGGCCATTACCATTGAACAAGAGATTTTCCTCAACTTCTAAAATACATAACTCCTTCATTCCAAATCCAAATTAGGTAAAATTTGTGACCAAATTAAAGAGGTTTGAAATATATACAAATTTTATGAAGGAACTATTTCCATTTGAAGCCCATAGCAAAAATTATTCAAGGTGGAAGAAGTGAACATTTGGCTTAGTACTTAGAACAATTTCATTTATCTTTGATTTTCCAAACTTCCACCTCAAAATTCATCATAATCCAAGCTTCAAATGTAAATGTGTTCAACATGAAAGTTGTTCCTCTTGATCTCACCTTTCCAAAAAGTTTAATATCATCTTATTTGGCCAAGGATTAAGGGATTTGCGCATGAGTTCTTCACAAGGTTCCATTTGCTAAGATTTATGATTAACATTCATTTCCTTCATGCATGGTAATGTGACATCATTTCAGGTTGTATAACACAAAATTATGGATCATTTGGCATCATTGGATGGGCCTATCACACTCCCATGCATCCATGCAAGGGAGATTTCTATTTTTGGCATTTTTAATGAAGTGTGTAGAAAGCAAATGCATATCCTATAAATAAGACCCCTCATGCTCAGAATTGGGGACACCTTGGCCAAACTTTGAACCTCCAATCCTAAATCTCACAATTAGAGGATAAACTTGAAGGTTCTCAATTGAAAATCGAGTTTCAATTTCACTTCAGTTTTGAAGTTGAAACTCCAAGAATTCAAGCCTATCCTTGATCCAATTTAACTCCTGCAAGCTTCTAAAGTCAAGCCAAGGCCAATTGGAAGCAAGATCAAGCAAGATTCAAGTTCCCTCGAAGGTGAATTTTCAGAAACTTCATCTCTTCGATTCTCTCTTAATTATTCACCATTCTCCTTGATTTTTGGTTGGCTGAAGTCCCACCAATGTAGGCAACAAGATTGAGTTGCTTTGAGGTCAAATTGAAGCAACTCAGTTCATGATCCTCAAAATTCAAATCCATGTATCTTTTTATATACTTGGATTTGGAGAAAATTAAGGCCAAATTCGAGATCCTGAGCATTTTCTCTTTGAAATAGTGTCCTTGTTTTTCATTTTCCACTGAGATGAAGTTGGACCAGTCTGGTCGAGGTCACCGAAGAAGATGACCGGAGCCCTAGCTCCGGTGGTGTGTTGGCACACCTCCTGGCCATCTGATCATATTGGAATGCTTTAATCCCAACCCTCCTTCCTGATTACCACACGTGTACACGCGTTGACTACAGAACATGATGGAAGTGCGCGCTTGGCCATCAGATCTGCCACCTCAAATAATAAGGGAGATCTGATGGCCCTTGTTTTTTCTAATTTCTTTTTATTTTCTGAATTTTCATTTAAACCTTTTATTTTGTTAATTCATATTAATTTCATTTTTAAGCTAAAAAGTCTGGTACTTTCACCAAAAATCTTTAAATATTTTTCTCTTTCATATTCTGATTTAAAATTATTTTTTTGATTAATTTTGATATTTTTTATGAATTAAATGTTTTTATGCATATTTTTAATTATTTAAAAATACTTCTGACTTTTCAAAAATAGTGAATTTTTTTGTCTAAGGTCCGTTGGCCTTGTTTGATCTAGGATAAATCCCTTGGCCATTTATTTGGTATTTTGAAGGGATTTTAGGTTTTGACCAAATATAAATGTATTTTAATTCACTTTTAATTGGATTTTTAATTGATTTAATGTTTAAAAATATTGTTGAGCCATTTTTATAGTCTTGTGATGTTTGACTTTCTGTTTGGGCCTTGGTCAAGGTTGATTTGACTTTTGTTGGATCAAAACCATTGGATTTAGGGGATTCATGAAATGTACATTTCATCTTCCAAAATGAATGGATGGTTTTGATTTGATGAAAATCCTCCCTTGGTCAATTTGTGTTTCTATCTTCCCCTCCCTCTTCATCTTCATCCCTACTCTTTCCATTCCCTCATTTGGACAATTAAATCTCTAATGTCTTAAGGCTAATTGGTTCATCAATGACCTTGTGTCAGATGAACCAATACAAGTATGATTGAGATAGGTCCCTCACTCTTGATATTTTCTTTTAGTGTGTGGTATGTTTTAGGTGTTTGGTTCTTCATACCAAATCTCTAACATGCATTAACACCTAAATTTTTATTGCTTGACCTCAGATAGTGGTGACTTCTACATAAGTCCAATTACGATTGCTTAACATAGAGCTAAATTTGACCATAATGGCATATCATTCTAGTAAGTGAGTTTGCAAGTCTCCCATTCTTCATGGAATTTTGTGGAGACTTGACCTTTTTTCCTTTTATGAGAGTTAGTGGCATACTTGTTTAATTATCCAAGTTCGAGCCCTTCTCATGGAAGATGTCTTGGTTTAAGGATTCATACTTGTGAATGAATGGTTAAGTGTTCTCCAAAGAATGACTTAATCAATTAAAAATCACCACTAATACTTGAGTAACTTTTCACTAACATTTGACTAATTCTTATTAATATTTCTTTACTTTCAAGTCATTTACTTTATGCAATTTAAATTTTAGTCATTTATCATTCCTTGCCATTTACATTTCATTTAACTTGTTTATGCTTATGTCATTTTCACTTTGCTCATTTGAGTCATATCTTGTGATTGTATATATTGTTTATGTGTTTTGGTTTTGTTTATGGTTTTAGGACCTTAAAACACTTAATAACGATAAAAACCCTAAAAAACATCTGGTGGACTGTTGATCTTGATCTGAACTCTTGGAATTAGAATTAGGCAACATTCCCTATGCAAAAAGGACTTGGCCAATGCCAAAATTTTGAGATTGAGCTATATTGAACTGAGCCTTCACCTGATGCAAGACTTGGATTTTGTTTGAATTCATCTACTAATCTATCTTTGTGCTTAATTGTTATTTTGATCTTGTGTCTGATGCTTTGTTCTGAGTTGATCAAGGAATAGTTCATCTGATACATGAGAAGACAAAGAAGATTGCTAGCTTTTGGGATTGTTTGCTTGGATGTAGCTATCTTTATTTGATGCCCTGATCTTCATAATGTATGGATATTACTTATTTGCTTATTGATTATTGTTTGACTCAAAGTCCAGAGAAAAAATGTCTTTTCTATACAACATTCTTGTCTGTTGGATTGCATCTTATTGGTCAGATCTTTTCAACTCTTAACTTTTAAATTTATGCTTAGGATAACGTCTTCATTTCCTCCCACTTTCTTAAATTTCAAAATATCTCCCCATTTTCAAAAACTTTCTTTGCTTGTGATTTCAAAGTTAGACATTGTTTTAAAGATTAGAAACTTTGACCTTATGCCAATTAAGTTTCCAACTTTTTCTTAAATCAAACTTGTAAATAAACTTAACCATATTGACTTAAAATTTTAAAAAAGGACAAAAAGAACTAACAACTCCATTCAAACTTTTGGCCCTTTGTGCCTTTACATTTAAAACCTTTTGTTAAAAACAATTCACCAACTTTGAAATTTTTACCACGAACTACGAGGTTTTGATCTCTCATTTTTATGTTGGTACGTAGGCACAAGTCTGAAGGTCTTGTCAAACACAAAAATATAATCAATGAATTCTTTTCTCATCCCCACACTCTATTTTTCTCAAACATATTTTATACCAAACACATATGCATACATAAAAAGGTCTCCCTAGGTGTACTTAGGACACTTTGGGTGCTAACACCTTCCCTCTGTGTAACCAACCCCCTTACCTGTAATCTCTGGAATTTTATTAGTTTTCATTTGAAAACATCTTATTTTTGGGTTTTGTTTGTACTTTTCCCTTTTCCTTTGGAAACAATAAAAGCGTGGTGACGACTCTGGTTTTATTGACGCTAAACTTATCCATAACTTGATGGTCATGGATTTAACACTACAATGACTTTCTCGCGTAAAAGGAAACGAGGACTTACAAAAGGTTAATACAAATGAAAAAACTTGGGAAACTTTTCTAGGAAAGCAACCCAATTTTTTTACAAGGATTCAAACGAAGTCAATCTATCTTTTAGGGTGCCAATGAGAATTGGGCTTTGAAGGGGGGGCCAATGAAGATTGGGCTTAAACTTGTTAGGGAGATATTTCATGGTATGTCAGATGATATGCATGAACAAAATGATATGAATAATGCATGACAATTTATACAATTGGTCTTAAGGGTCTACAAACTCCCCAAGTTTAGGTCTGGTATGGTGGACACTGGATATATTATGCTTGGTTACAAGGCTTCATGATGATGGGTTATGGGATGTGTCTAGCTTAACTTCCCGACATCCTAGTCTCTTGATACTACTAGAGAGTGACAAGTCTGGTCTGGGTCTTATGATGCCCCAGGCTTGATCTGAGATGATCTGAAAGTATGAAGAGGAACTTGCTCTTTATGGACTGTCTTGCCCCAATCTATTGGGTATCTGCATGGATTGCCCCTGTCACAAGTTATGAAGCAACTTTGTCGTAGACGATCTTGGTCTGATCTTCCCCGACTTCTTGGAATTGTATACCTCTAATTAACCATCTCTTGACGCAGTGAACTTCTTGTGCTCTTGAGGTGACCTGCCCCAGTATGCGCCTTGAAGTAACTTCACCTCTGGCTGGTTGATCTTTGAGGGAGTGCCTCATACTTACTGGTCTTATAGAGATTTTTTGAATATCAACATGATTGCCCCATACTCACTAGATCTTATAGATATTCCTCAATGTGATTGCCCTAGATTGACTGAATCTTGAAGTGCCTTGTCTTTTTTCTCAATGGAGTCTACATGCGTTCTCCCCTTGATGGGATTGACTAAAGTGGTTTACCCCTGCTCAACGGAGTCCTCAGGCATTCTGCCCCTTGACGTGATCAACTGAAGTGACTTGCCCCTGCTCCATGAAGTCCTCAAGTGTTCTATCCTTTGGTGTCATTAAGTTCCTTAATTCATGCTCATTATAGACACTTTCTTGATGTCAAATGCTTACTCACGAGTAAAACATGTTCATTTTGGAAGTGATAATTGCAATGTTATGCTTATGTTAGTTTTGAAACCCAAGCATGTTCATTGGAATTATGACATATAATGAATGAACTACTAATTGGGATGCCACATCAATACCAACACAAATGATAAAAAAATCATTTAGGAGTCAGTTTTAACACGATCCTACTACAATACACTTTCGAAGTAACCCTGCTTCAATTAGGTCTTTAAAGGATTGTAACGTGGCCTGGTTCACAGTTTAAGAAAAAAAGATCTATGGCTCGAAACCTATTCTTACCCACCCATTCTCCTTGTTGTTCTCCAGTCCTATGTTCATCTAGTTTGACATAAGCACTCATCTTCCAAAAGGGAATTTGAATGGTAGAGGTAACGGTTAACGATCCAACGAGGTTTTTCAGAGTGACAGTTGTAACATCCCAAAATTTTATCTGAGATATTTGTAATACTTAGATTATTTAAAGTTTTACGGATATATATTTTCTTTGAATATTTATAAAATAACTAGAGAAAGTGAACTTAATTAAAATTAAGAAGTCGTTCGAATATTCCTAGCGGAAAGATCACGTCTGCATTTCTAAACGGGTTTAAAAGTCTCAAGATTTATTGAAATAGAAATAGTGTACCATGACATTTTATTTATTACATGAAATATTAATATTTCAAAAATCCCTGTTTTCCCCCGTGCACGCTTCAAGAAACATATTCAATAATTTCTTTTTCCTTCTGTACTTAAAATCATAATTGTAAAGGGTTAATTTCCTTATCCATATTGAGTCATACTCCCCATAAGAAAATGTCATAAATTAATAACAAAACTTCACCAATTCAAAATACAATTATTAGTTTTGTTGTTTATGTCATGTGAAATGCAATGTGACCATAAAAACTACATGATACACAAATGACACAAATGATCCAGATAAATAAAACCCATTCCAATGGGAAAACTGCCATAAAGGCTCCTGCCACAAAGACCGAAAAACGTCAATATAAAACCCATTCCAATGGGAAAACTGCCGCAAAGGCCGAAAAGCGTCAATATAAAACCCATTTTAATGAGAAAACTACCATAAAGGCCTAAAAGCATCATTCTTGCCACAAAAGCTACTGCCACAAAGGCCGGAAAGCGTCAACTTGCCACAAAAGCATAACATAATGACACCTCTATACATATCCTATATGATGCATGTCCATATAATATAATAAAATCATTTCCGATAAATCACACATGTGACCACAAGGTATCATGGATTAATCTTCTTGACATATATTCTTTACAGAGCAAAAGGAATATATAACTTATTTCACAAAGATCAATACCGTGCCTAGCCATAGCAATATATATATATAATAAAATGATTATATTAGCTATCTTATATTTGCCATGAATATAAATAGATCTTAGATATTTTCTATATACTTATTTATTTTGTTTCTTTATAATGCTATCTGAAATTCTGGTATCAGATATGAGATGTCGAAGGTAATGTCACAACACTAATATCTTAACAACAAGTGAAATATGAACAAAATAAAAACCAGGAAACAATTGAAAAATGACACAAGCAATTGTTAACCCAGTTCGGCACAAACACACCTACGTCTGGGGGCTACCAAGCCAGGAAGGAAATCCACTAAACAGAATTAGTTCAAAGACTCTCAGCAAACAACTTCAAGTTACAGTCTTTCCACCTAATCTCTACCCGTGTGATTTCTATCTAAGAACTCTTAGACATGATACCCTACTCACTTCCCCTCAATCACAGTAGTGATACTAGAACAAATACCAAAAAGAAAGAAGACACACTTCAAGAACACACACTTGATCTTGCTTAAAAGCTTCAATCAAGTAAACAAATACACTCGTACTTCAAAGCTTAGAGTGGACAAATTACAACTCAAAAACTCAGTCCAATTCACACATCAACGAGATGGATGAATGGCTCACAATTCACAAACGCACACAAGACTAAAACCCTAATACTCACTCATTTCATCGTTCGTGTTTTCTATCTATAAAACAAGGTTTACATAGTCTTTAAATAGAAGCTTTCTAAATGGGCATGGGCAGCATGAAACCCTAATTCTATTTATTGTGTATTTCCTAAGAAATAGTAGCGAATCATTCCTTTTTAGGAAACAAAATATTCTGGCTTTAAATAGAATTACTCCTTGAATAATGCATGCAATCTCCACATAAGCACACAAAGACTTGCATGAAAAGCGCAACAACAAAATACATAACATTCAAACTGAATGTTTTGTATGTAGATGTCATAACATCGGGTATGACATCTTGAATAAATCCTGCACAACCATATCAAACAACCTGCAGAAAGCTGATATCACATGTCAAGACTACAAGCGTGACATCTTGTGATAACACTAAGTTTTACCAAAATTGATGCCAATTCATAGAACCAATAAACTCCCCCTTTGGAAAATTTTGGCGAAAACAAACAACAAATCACACGTTCACAAGAAATCAATCAAAACATCAGTTCAGCAGCAAAAAAAAACATACACACATCACTAGCAAAAATAACAACTTGTAAACATCAGGACACACAAGTGCTTGTACTCTCCCTCAAGTCCATGCAACTTCGCAGAACACAACAGCTCCCCCTTAAGCCAGTCCACAACAAGCAACAACCACACTGCTTCACACAAACAGAACACATAGAATTCTCCCCCTGTACCAAACAAATAAACACCAAAATTTTCCCCCTGTATCAGACAAGCAGAGCAACAATAATACTACAGAGCTAAGCTAAGATACTCAGCTACATCTACAACTACTTCTCCCCCTTTTTAGCCAAAAGAGACTAAATAAATGTCTATCTAGTCATTAACAGAAATACCAGAAGTTAAAGAGTTACATCACCAAGTACATACACAGCTGTAAGAATTCTGAGAAACAAACAAAAAACACACACAAAGAAATCCCCCAAAAAACCAAGAAAACCATCAAAACAAGAGGGACCAAAGCCAACATAGCTACTCAGTAGAGCTTGAGTTTGCAGCCTCTTCAACAACACTAGAAGCAGAATTTCCACTCGCATCATCATTGTTAGCAGACCTCTCACTAGAGGTGTGGGCTTCAGCTTCTTCTTCATGGATGACATTAGCATGTTGAACATTTTCACCCTCAACCTGCTCCAAGCTTTCAATCAAGGCTTCCAAAGATTGTTTTCTAGTTGTGGCTACCCTAATCCCTTCACCTAGATATTTGCATGTCTCCTTAAGCTCAGCAATTGCTCAAACTTTTGAGACTGGCCTCCTCATGGCAGATGTCATGACAATATCCTCGACATGACTGCCTTCAATGAGTTTGTAGTGCATAGACATAACTGGTTTTCTCCTACTAGGTAAATCATTTAAGGACAGAATACCAGGATGTTGATTCAAGATAATTCCACAGATCATAGAGGGAAAAGCAATTGGCAGCTTAACTGCATTAGTAGTTGAATGCTTGATGATTTGATCAAACATATATCTACCATAGTCAAATTTCACTTTTGTCCCAACAACAAAAATAAACCTTCCAAGAGTATTAGCAATGGTGGAGATATGGTTGGTAGGGACCCAGTTAGCAACTCCTATTTTATGCAGGATAACATACTTGATAGTCAACTTCCCAACAGGAAGATGTTTTTTAAAAGGCCAAACTTTCACCTGCTTAGCTGTAATCTCCCTACAAACCTGATTGTCTGTAACCTCTAATTCTCCTGCACCCTCATTATTTCTGCCTATAAAATTATTAATAACAGTAGGAGAGAATGTTATACACTTACCCCTCACATACACCTTGCAGAACTCCTTGTCGTTCTTATCAGAAATATCCTCAGGAATATTAATAATAAATTCCTTGACTAAACCTTTGTAGCATTGAGAGAACCCAACGACAGTCTTCAAAAGCCCAACAACTTGTATCAGGTCCATGACCTCCTTGACTTCAACATCATCTTTTCATAACTCCCTTTCCACAACTACCCTTCTCTGAATCACAAATTTCCACTTAGCAGCTCCATCATCAAGATGGAAGGAGATGTTATCCAAATGAACATCAGGTACTTTAACAGGAGACTTCCTAACAGTAGTTTTCTTCGCAGGCGAGATGTCAGGGACATCTTCCTCAACATCCTCTTCAGGCTCAGAATCATCTCTGACCTTCCTCTTCTTTATTTCAACCTTGCTCCATGGTTTGGAGGGACCAATGACAACAGTCTTCTTAGCTTCTCTAGATGACATAAGTTCAGCCACAAATTTTCCTTTGCGAGTCTTCATGCGTTTAGCCACACTTGGCTTTATGTGATGAATCAAGCTTTCCTCTTGATCATTAGAGCTACCATCCTCTAGATCAATCACAACATTTGCATCATCATGCTTCTCAGAGTGGGAAGCATTAGCCGTGTTAGAGGCCACAAATTTCCCTTTCTCAGACACAGTTTGCCCTAGAGAGCGCAACCCTTCAGCAGCCAAGGCCTTTTCAAAACTGGAGGAATCATCACCCTTACCACTAGGTTGTTCAACCTCAGGAGGGGGATACATTTGAGCAAGGGGAGTAGAAACCCCCTTCATAGAGTGGCCTTCATTAAGAATTCTAGTAACTATGTCTCTTATAACACGATCAGTATATTGTGTTTCTTCCTTATACTTAGTGACAGGAGTTGAACCAGACGGAATACTAGAGGGATTACCTTGATTGGAACATGCAGAAGCGGAGGCATCAATGGAGATGGGTTGGTCCAAATCAATGTTCGCGGCGGGAATAACAGAGAGAGGAGCAACATCCAGAATCTCATCATCAGGGACGCCCATGGGAGGAACACTAAATTTTGGAGTAGACTTAGTATTTTTAGAAGCAGATGTATCTTGATGTTGTGACATTTTGGAGTTTTTCTGGAAAAAGTAAGGTTGCCCTAGCAGAGGTTTGGGGTGAAGGAAAAGGAAGATGGAATAGTTGGAGTAGGTAATGAGGCTATGGGGGTAGCGTGTGAAGATGGAATAGATGGTATTTCCAATACAAGGTAATGATTTACCATAATAGGGGCACTTTATTTTAGGAAAATAGACTATAATTTGAGTACTTTCTCCACTTCATATTAATTGCTACAAATTTTCATAAATGCAAATCCCTAATCTCCCTCTCAGGAATTCAAATTGATTTGCATCCAAGGCCTTTGTAAAAATATCAGCTAACTACATCTCAGTAGCAACATGCTCTAAGGCTACAATCTTATCCTCCACAAGTTCTCTAATAAAATGGTGACGAATATCAATATGTTTAGCCCTGCTGTGCTGAATAGGGTTCTTTGAGATGTTTATAGCACTCAGGTTATCACAGTACAATGTCATGACATCTTGTGTGACATTGTATTCAGTCAGCATTTGTTTCATCCACACCAGTTGAGAACAACTACTTCTAGCTGCTAGGTATTCAGCTTCAGCAGTAGACAGAGAAACACAACTTTGCTTCTTACTAAACCATGATATTAGATTATTCCCCAAGAAGAAACATCCTCCTGATGTGCTTTTCCTATCATCAACACTTCCAGCCCAATCAACATCACAATAGCCAGACAACACAAAATCAGATCCATGAGTGTATAGCATCCCATAGTCACAAGTGCCATTGACATATTTCAGGATCCTTTTCACTTGGTTTATATGGCTCACCTTTGTTTCAACTTGATATCTAGCACATACACCTACAACAAAAGCAATGTCAGGTCTGCTTGCTGTAAGATATAGCAGACTCCCTATCATGCTTTTGTAGAGACTTTGATCCATATTGACACCATTTTCATCTTTAGACAACTTCAGATGAGTAGGAGCATGTGTCCTCTTATGGCTTGCATTCTCCATGCCAAACTTCTTAACTATATTCTTGGCATATTTACTTTGAGATAGAAAGATAGAATCTTCCATCTGCTTGACTTGCAGGCCCAGAAAATAAGTTAGTTCTCCAACAAGACTCATCTCAAATTCAGACTGCATTTGTTCAACAAAATGTTGAACCATCTTACTTGACATCCCACCAAACACAATATCATCCACATAGATCTGAGCAATCATGAGCTTTCCTCCTTCATCTTTGACAAATAAAGTCTTATCAATGCCTCTCTTTCTGTATCCATTGTCAATGAGAAACACTATGAGTCTCTCATACCAAGCTCTAGGAGCTTGTTTCAACCCATAAAGAGCTTTCCTCAAATTATACACATGCTTTGGAAGATTTGGATCTGTGAATCCCTTTGGTTGTTCAACATATACTTCCTCATTCAAGTAGCCATTTAATAAGGCACTTTTCACATCCATTTGGAACAGTTTAAACTTCAGAATACATGTCACTCCTAGCAATAATCTAATGGACTCCATGCGAGCTACAGGTGCAAATGTTTCATCAAAGTCAACTCCTTCAACTTGAGTGTATCCTTGAGCTACTAACCTTGCTTTATTCCTAGTAACCACACCTTTTTCATCAAATTTATTCTTGTATACCCACTGTGTTCCAATAACATTTATTCCTTCAGGTCTTGGAACCAAATATCATACTTCATTTCTCTTGAATTAGCCTAACTCTTCCTGCATGGCATTGATCCATAATTCACCAGTTAAAGCTTCTTTAACATTCTTAGGCTCAATCTTTGACACAAAACAGGCATGTGAGATCACTTCCCTTGATCTAGTGGTGACTTCTTTATTTAGATCTCCTATAATGAGATCTTTAGGATGATCCTTCTGAATTCTGATAGAGGGTCCCTTGTTTAATGGGAGAAGAGAACTCATGTCCAATCCCTTCAGATGAACAAAAATCAACAAATTTACTGTTTTCAAATTCTTTCCCATGATCACTTCTGATTCTGATAACATGACTCTCTCTTTCTCTTTTAAGTCTTTGGCAAAGGTCTTTGAACACATCAAACACATCGGATTTTTCCCTTGTAAAATTCACCCAGGTATATCTAGAGAAGTCATCCACCACAGCATAAGCATACCTTTTTCCACCAAGACTTTCCACTTGCATAGGCCCCGTCAAGTCCATGTGGAGAAGTTCCAGCACTTTAGATGTGGTGTCATGTTTGATCTTCTGATGTGACATCTTTGTCTGCTTTCCAATCTGACATTCACCACATACTCTTCCTTCTTCAATCTTTAATTTTGTGATTCCTCTGACAACTTTAACAAATATGATCCTTTTCATCCCTTTAAGATGCAGATGACCCAGTTTTTGATGCCATAGTTTCACTTCTTCTTCTTTAGCTAGAGCACATATTGATAAATAGCTAGTTTCTTGAGGAATCCATATGTAGAAGTTGTCCTTAGATCTGACTCCTCTCATGATCACTTCATTTTTTGCGTTAGTAACCAAGCATTAAGTTTTTGTGAAGTTCACATTGAGACCTTGATCACATAGTTGACTGATGTTGATTAGGTTTGCAGTCAATCCTTTAACAACCAACACATTATCAAGGTTAGGAACTATAGAGCAGTTTAGCTTTCCAATCCCCTTGATTTCACCCTTTGCTCCATCACCAAAAGTTACATAGCCGGTGACATGAGATTGGAGGTCAACCAACAGATTTTTGCTTCCAGTCATGTGTCTGGAGCATCCACTGTTAAAGTACCAATCTTCTTTGGCTGAGACTCTGAAGGAAGTGTGAGCTATCAAGTTAGTAGAACCAACCCTAGGAACCCAACGTTTTTTGTTAGAAGAGATATGTTGTTTGGATCTAGATTGATGAGTAGGACTGGGATAACCATACAACCTAAAGCAGAATGGTTTTATGTGACCAAATTTCCCATAATAATGACATCTCCATCTTTGGTATTTTCATTTTGAATGCTTATGTTGTCTTCCCTTGTGAAGTTGAGACACCTGATGTGACATCTTTGGTTTGCTATCAGAGGGACTACAATCAGGAGAAGATTCATTGAACCCAAGGCCAGTCATGTCTCCTGCCATCTTTCCAGCCTGGAGGATTTTGTCTAAGGTGTCAGATCCAGTATTTAGCATTCTGACAGACTTAGTCATCTCATCCAGTTTGGAATTCAGGAACAAGGCTTCAATCTTCAAATTAGAAATGGTTTCTAAGTGTTCTGTCTTCTCAGCCTCTAATTGGGCTATCAGTTCTTCTGATTCTCCACTTGTTGACACACTTCTTCACTTCTGAGACACAACTTCTTGTAAGAAGTAGCTAATTCATCATCACTGAAATCTTCATCAGGATCACATCTCCCAGTCAAGGCAATCACAAGATTGGCAGAGTCATCATCAAACCAAGTAGCAGCAAGACTCTTCTTCTGTTTCTTGAGATAGGTCCCACATTCAGCTTTAATGTTACCATACCCTTCACATTCATGGCACTAAATTCCTTTGCCATGTTTGGATTTTTCTTCAGATCTTGTTCTTCTTCCAGTATCATTGGACCTACTGATGTGAAAGGAGTTGTTCTTGACATTAGACTTTGACCTCACATACATCCTCTTCAGGATTTTGTTGAATTGTCTTCCAAGTAACACTAAGTCATTTGACATACCTTCATCAGTATCTTGACTACTTTCTTCCTTTTTATCTTTAGTGTTGGACACAAAGGCTATGCTTTTGACTTTCTTTTCAGATCCATTACTCATTCTCAACTAGAATGTTTGGAGGGATCCAATTAGCTCATCCATTCTCATCTTGTAGATATATTGAGATTCTTCTATGGTTGTCACTTTCATGGAAAATCTTTTGAGAAGTGACCTGAGAATTTTCCTCACAAGCTTTTCATTTGACATCTTCTTACCCAGGGCACCTGAGGAATTAGCAATATCAAGAATATTCATATGGAAATCATGAATACTCTTATCTTCTTTCATCCTCAAATTTTCAAACTTGGTAGTAAGCTGCTACAATCTAGACATCTTCACTCTAGAGGTACCTTTATGAGTGGGTTTGAGAATATCCCAAGCATCTTTAGCCACCTCACAATTGTTCACTAGTCCGAAGATGTTCTTATCAATCCCATTGAATATAGCATTCAATGCTTTAGAGTTTCCAAGAGCTAGTTCATCCTCCTCCTCGGTCCATTCTTCCTCAGGCTTCTTATCAGTTGTAACTTGTCCATCCTTAGTAATGAAAGGATGTTCACAGCCTGTTAGAACAACTTTCGAAGTCTTATTGTCCAAAGATTTCAAGAAGGCTATTATCCGAGGTTTCCAGTAATCATAGTGAGATCCATCCAGAATTGGTGGTCTGTTTACAGATCCTCCGTCTCTGTCCATAGTACCAGAAAGTAACGTCCCAAGATCTCACCCAGAACCAGAGCAGGATGCCTGCTCTGATACCAATTAAAATTCTGGTATCAGATATGAGATGTCGAACGTAATGTCACTACACTAATATCTAAACAACAAGTGAAATATGAATAAAATAAAAACCAGGAAACAATTGAAAAACGACACAAGCAATTGTTAACCCAGTTCGGTGCAAACACATCTACGTCTGGGGGCTACCAAGCCAGGAAGGAAATCCACTAAACAAAATTAGTTCAAAGACTCTTAGCAAACAACTTCAAGTTACAGTCTTTTCACCTAATCTCTACCCGTGTGATTTCTATCTAAGAACTCTTAGACATGAGACCCTACTCACTCCCCCTCAATCACAGCAGTGATACTAGAACAAATGCCAAAAAGAAAGAAGACACACTTCAAGGACACACACTTGATCTTGCTTAAAAGCTTCAATCAAGTAAACAAATACACTCGTACTTCAAAGATTAGAGTGGAAAAATTACAACTCAAAAACTCAGTCCAATTCACACATCAACAAGATGGATGAATGGCTCACAATTCACAAACGCATACAAGACTAAAACCCTAATACTCACTCACTTCACCGTTCGTGTTTTCTATCTATAAAATAGGGTTTACATAGTCTTTAAATATAAGCTTTCTAAATGGGCTTGGGTAGCACGAAACCCTAATTCTATTTATTACGTATTCCCTAAGAAATAGCAACGAATCATTCCTTTTTGGGAAACATAATATTTTGGCTTTAAATAGAATTACTCCTTGAATAATGCACGCAATCTCCACATAAGCATACAAAGACTTGCATGAAAAGCGCAACAACAAAATACATAACATTCAGACTGAATGTTCTGTATGCACATGTCGTAACATCGGGTTTGACATCTTGAATAAATCTTGCACAACCATATCAAACAACCTGTAGAAAGCTGATATCACATGTCAAGACTATAAGCGTGACATCTTGTGATAACACTAAGTTTTACCAAAATTGATGCCAATTCATAAAACCAACACTATCTATTTTCTTTTTATTTACAAAAATGATACTTTGACTCAGTTAGATAATATTATATAATATTTTCCTAGTATGTCAACCACCGGCAAAAACAAAAAATAGAGAAAGTGCACACATTAAGGTAAAAAGAGTACTTGCATAGTGAAAGTTTCAAAAGACACATAGTAGCAATTTAGTGACTAAATAATAAAAGTAATAATAGTAGTATCGTAATACTAACAAATTAATTTAGATCATAAAATTCACTATATTATTTGGTAAGGAGATTTGATATTTGCGTTATTATTATATTATGCTAAAATTTATAATACTCTTACTATTAAACAGATTCATACAAATAAAGTATAATAATATACTAATAAAATAAAGTTAAATATAATGATTAATTTAAAATATAATTAACAATAAAATATATAAATGTGAATCAAATCAGAACTCACAACACCGTCCTTATGTAGTATGAGTGTATGGAGAAAAAACTCTTACCTTGTGCGTTTTCTAATTTTAAACGATCAAGTGCTTAATACTCCATTTTATTAAGAATTTCCGCAACATAGAAATGCGCAAGATAGGTGGCAGTAAAAAGAGAGTAATGATTTTATTTGTGTAATTTTTCTTTTCTTTTTGCATGTGATATATGAGATGAGTTTGTGAGTATTTATAGGAATTGAAGTTGGGAAAGAAGAGAAACATGAATGACTCCTACTAAAAGAAGCACTAGAGAAAACTAATTAATTAATTATATGTTTTATGACAGTGGAATGTGTATAATACCATTTCATTAAATTAATTCAATATTACTTTATTTTAACTATTCAATTCCCAGTGATTATAACACACCTATCTAAGAATTGATCATTCTCACTCATACGATGTTTCACGTTACTTTTCTATATACAAGTTATGTATCCTTTTGTTTTTCCCACTCATAATTGTCCATTCATAATTCATATAATAATAGCATATGCACTACTTAATTCCTTCAAACTTAAATTAGGAAATGATAAGACACATATTCTTTTATTTTAGACCTATTGAATATATTAATTCAAACTTAATTTATGAAATCCTACTAACAACAACACACATATTCTCAAATTTTAGATTATTTATTTTCCCTTAAACTTGTGAATAATTCGATTATTTATTTATCATTTCACACCAAATTGATTAATTTAAATAAATGAATAAAACATGGTTTTTACTTATTCAATAAAAATAGAGATATGAAATTCTCACTAAATTAACTATTCTAAGTGATTAAAATATGTAATTCTCACTAATTAATTAAACTAAATTATGTACTTTTACTTAAATAAAATAAAGGGTGTTTCAATTTACTAAATTGACCATTTATAAAATAATTCTAATAATTCTAATTTCAAGTAGAAATAAATCATTTTGAGAAAAAGATACATATTTTTAAATCAATTTATCATAATATAATAACTCATCAAATAATGTATTATGTTAGGAAAAAATATTGTATCACCACCACTTTGAATAAAATAATAAAATACATACAATGGATAACTTTGAATTTAAATAAAAGTCAATTATTGTAGAATTCATATTTTTCATCTCATGAATAAATAAACACAACGTATACTAATTTAATAAACTTAATGGTTTAAAAATTTATTTAAATTTCTTACGCATAAAATAACCCATCTAATAAATAACAATTCATAAAAAGTTATTGAGACAAATATTTATAATTTAAATACCTTAAAATTTTTGGGTGTTACAACAGTCACCCATATTCTGTTTGGTTTGTGGCCACACAAATTTGTTCTTGCTGAGGATTTTTCTTCTGATTTCGATTTTTGATTTCCCTAATTTTTGCTGAAATGATTCCAATTTGCAATCCATTGGGATGTCTAACTTTTGCCTAAGTCACTCGTTTTCGAGTTTTCGACTTAACATGCTTTCTTTCTTTTTCTTTTTTCGATTTTAGATTCCTCGTTTCTTTTTTTTATTGAACAAATCGTGTGACATCTGTTTGTTTAACTTGAAGGAGTTGTGACTACCTCGTTCCTCTGTTGGTGAGGGACAACCTAGGAATTTGTGGTTTTTGACCTCTTGTAATAAGATATGGTTGATCCTCAGATAAGACACTCCCTTTTTAAAGTTTGAACGCATGGTCAAACAAATTGATGACTACCCAGCCCCGGGTTAAAGATTGAGGGTTTTATGTTCAGAAAGAAACTGTTACTCCTTGGCTCGAAGGGATTGACTATGGATTATCTTCCTTATACCTCCGGTGTTTGGGGAATTGAAACAATGCCTTACATCGCCAACAATGTTCTATACAAAAGCATACATGTAATGATTTTGTATTTTTGAATTTCATCATTCTCCTTTGATTGTACTTAAACAAAAGTTTGATATCGATGAATAAAATATGAGTGAACACGAGTGGATTGATTCAAAAACATGCATATTCATTTCAATGTCATTATTATTAAAAAACAAACAAGTTTTTACAAGTGAATGTTACAAATGACAAACAAAAAAATTACAAATGCAAAATGATTGAACATACTAGTGATTGCTGATGTGATCAACTTTATTTCCATCCACAAAATGGCGTTAGTGCTTGCAGAAATTGATGTGACAGTCTTCAAGGAGATCCTTCTCATAGATGCAACCTCTTTAGATCTATCTTGGCTTCCATTTGCACTGCTCATGGCATTCTAGACGTGCCTGCCTGTTGAGGCATGAGATTGTACAATATGCTCATGCCGCTTGGTGTGAACGCAATAACTTTCGAGTCGATTAAGTATTGTACCTTATGCTTGAAGACATTACAATTCTTAATTGTGTGCCCCGACGTCCCTGAGTGGTACTCACAACTGACGTTCATATTATACCATAGAGGAAGAGGTGTTGAAGGAGACTTAGCTGAACTAATGATATATTGAGTAAAATAGGGAGAAGTTGATTGTATGACATAGAAACATGATCAAACTATCTCTTTGGTCTCCTCGGCCTACTCTGACCTTGTTGAACATAGTTTTGCTGATGATTTGGATACTGATTCTGATTTTACGTCTGGTTCCTCTGATTTGGTCGGGGATAGGAAATGGCTTCTGATAGGGAGGCCTTAAAAGTTCTGACTGTGGATGAAATCCCTGAGGCAACTCCTGATATGAGGTGGAACCATATAGATGCACAGGAGTGACCACTTATTGTACGACAACTGGTGCAAGATTGCCTTCCTTCTTCATCAGTGTTTGAAAGATTTCCATGATCAGGCTCATCTAAGTCTTCAATTGGTTTACCTCCAACCTCAATGACTCTTGACCTCTATGAAGTTCTTTAATAATGATTTGAGACATGCTTCCAGTTCAAAGCGGGTGTTGGGAAATCAGCTTGGTGACAACGGATTCTCTGAATAGAAGGCCAGTGTAATAGTGAGATCAACTGGTCTTATTATGAAATTCATGATGATGCATGGATAATTCATGATTTATGCTTCTTTTTGTTTTTATTCTCAGGGAACTTTATATGATTTATAATGATTAGAAAACATTAAAAATGATAGATAAAGTAAGCACACTTAATTTAAACAAGTCAAGCTTTTATTCACGATTTGAGATTACAATTACATGATATATAATATAGTAATTCAAATAAAAAACAATGGAAGATATAGAGCAACAATTAGATGACACGCTTGATCTTGCACTCTATCAACTCCTTCAGTTCGACCTTGAACCTCTTAATCATCCGCTCACAAAGGTGGACAAACCGAAGTATGGAATGAGGAGTAATGCTCTCATCTACATCCTCTAAGGCATCTTCTAATATCCAAGGAACCTCCCTGGTAAACTCGTTGCAAAACCTTACCAAGCCATCATACTTAGCACGATACATGGTGGTAGTTGGTTGCAAGATGTTGATGAATTTTCCATAGGTGTCCAAGAGTCCATTTAGTTTTGATTTCTCATTGTTCCACCCTATACTCTCTTTCATCAATGCCTTGAACCGTTCTTTTCAGTGTTAGACTCACTTTGTGGCAAGCTCTTTTTTTTGGCACTTGTCCTTCCAAATTTAAGGAGTGACATAGGAAGTTTACATAACTTCTTCATTAAGACGACACTCATGATCAACTTTGGCCTTAGCATTATGGAGACACAACTTGAGATCCTTGATCTCAACATCATTTTCATTCCTCAAGATCTTCTTCTCTTTAAGAGCTAGTTTAAACCAATGATGAGCTTCCCCACGCTCTTTCTTAGTTTTTTTTAGTTGCTTACAAAGTGAAGATAACCCCAGGTCAGCTTGGGATAGACCATCCTGATATTTCTCATTGAGATATTCTTTTATCTTGGCTTTCTTCATGCTTTTAGCCAAGAGTTCAACATCACCCTCACTTTTCCTCTTGAATTTTGTGTTATCTTTATCCGTGGCATGGAGTTTAGATCGCAACTTTTCGTTTTCTTTGGTCAACTGTGCAGTCGTAGTTATTAATGCATCAACTTCCTCCTTGGAAGCATGAATAGGTTTTGGCTCTGGTGAAGGAACTGGAACTTCAGCACTGTAAGACAACTTGACTTCCTTCACTTTTTCTATCACCCACTGACAATAAGGTTCTTTTACTCGACAATCCGCTTACCAAGTTCTTTCCTCTTTCTGTGGATTAAAGTCCAAACTCTCTCGATCTTCAATAATAAGTCTGGATCCTGTGCTCCCAAATCTGGTAAGATAAAGCCCTTCAATGATTCTGTTCTTGGTTCAATCTCCAAAGGATATTTGAGTTGTCTCAAGGCCAATGACGGGCTGTAGTTGATACAACCTCAGGGACCCATTAGAGAAACATTCAGAAATTCTCCACAACTGGTGACAACTTGCTCAACCTTCCAAATAGGAAGATACCATACTATGGAATCTGAGGTGATAGACGCTAGCTTCTGGGACCACTTCAGATCCTTTAGGAATTCTACCCACAAACCCTTCTGAGGTATGTGAGACATGAGCCAAGAATATAATAGAGGTGCACAACTCAAGACTGCACCTTTTATCTTCTCGTGTCTGGTGTGAAGACAATAATACACATCAGCTAACAAAGCAATGACTAAATTCTTGGATAAGAACATGTTCATGGTAAAGGGATATATGAAATCATCATCACCTGGGAACATGATGACTCTATAGATGAAGAGAGCCAAGACATCCCTGAAAGATAACCACTTCTCTTCCTTATCCAAGGCCCAAGCCTTTCCCTCTAGTTGTTTTTGGATAACCCTCTGTAATACCTGTAGCGGTAAATTCATGACCATCAAGCTATGGATAAACTTGACATCAATAAAAACAGAGTCGCCGTCGCGCTTTTATTATTTCCAAAGGAAAAGGGAAAAGTACGAACAAAACCCAAAGATAAGAAGTTTTCAAATCAAAACTAATAAAATGCCAAAGATTACAGATAAGGGGGTTGGTTACACAGAGGGAAGGTGTTAGCACCCAAAGTGTCCTACGTACTCCTTGGGAGCCCTTTTTTATGTATGCGTGTATTTTTTTGGTGTAAATGTTGTTTGACAAAATAGAGTGTGGGGATGAGAAAAGAATTCATTGATTATCTTTTTGTGTTTGACAAGACCTTAGGTCTTGTGCCTACGTACCAACATAAAAAGGAGGGATCGAAACCTCGTAGTTCATAGTAAAAATTTCAAATAAGTTGGTGAATTACTTTTAACAAAAGTTTAATAAGAAATGGCACAAAGGGCCAAAAATTTGAATTGAGTTATCATTTCTTTTTGTCTTTTGAAATTTAAGACAATATGGTTAAGTTTATTTACAAATTTGATTTAAGAAAGAGTTTGAAAATTCAATGGCATAAGGCCAAAGTTTCTAATCATTAAAACATGTCTAAATTTGAAATCATAAGCAAAGAAATATTTTTGAAATGAGGGAGAGATTTTGAAATTTAAGAAGTGAGAAGAGATAAAGAGACTACCCTAAGCATAAATTAAAAGTTAAGAGTTGAAAAGATCTGACCAATGGGATGCAATCCAATAGACAAGAATGTCATATAGAAACCCATTTTCCTTTGGACTCTAATCAAGCAATGATCAATAAGCAATGAGCAATATCTAGAAATCATGAAGACCAATGCATCAAATAAAGATAGCCATATCCAAGCAAGCATTCAAATAGCTAGCAGTCTTCATTGTCTTCCAATATGCCAGATGAAATATTCCTTGATCAATCTTAGAACAAAACATCAGACACAAGATCAAAATAACAATTAAGCAAAAAGACAAAGTAGTAGAAGAATCTAATAAATTCTCAAGTCTTGCATCAGATGAAGGCTCAGTTGAAACTTAGCTTTATCTCAAATGTTGGCATTGGCCAAGTCCTTTAACATAGGGAATGGTGCCTAATCCTAAGTCCAAAAGTTCAGATCAAGTTCAAGAGTCCTCTAAATGTTTTTAGGGTTTTTCTTGTTATTAAATATTTTAAGGTCCTAAGACCACAAACAAAACCAAAAGCAGACAAATAATATATACAATCACAAGTTATGGCTCAAACGAGCAAAGTGAAAATGACTTGAAACATAAACAAGTTATATGGAATGTAAATGGCAATGGATGATAAATGACTGAAATTTAAATTGCATAATTGTAAATGACTTGAAAGTAAAGCAATATTAATAAGAGTTAGTCAAATGTTAGCCAAAATTTAGTGGTATTAGTGGTGATTTTTAATTAATTAAGTCATTCTTTGGAGAACACCCAACCATTCATTCACACGTATGAATCCTTAAACCAAGACATCTTCCATGAGAAGGGCTCCAACTTGGATAATTCAACAAGTATGCCAATATCTCTCATGAAAGAAAAAATGTCAAGTCTCCACACAATGCCATGAAGAATGGGAGACTTACAATCTCACTTACTAGAATGATATGCCTTGAGGGTCAAACTTAGCTCTATGTTAAGAAGTCGTAATTTGACTTATGTGGAAGTCACAACCATCTGAGGTCGGGCAATAAAAATATAGGTGTTAATACATGTTAGAGATTTGGTACAAAGAACCAAACTCCTAAAGCATACCACACACTAAAAGAAAAAAGGGGGGACCTATCTCAGTCGTACTTGTATTGATTCATCTGACACAAGGCCATTGGTGAATCAATTAACCTTTACACATAAGAGATTTCATTGGTTAAATAAGGGAATGAGAAAGAATAGGGATGGAGATGAAGAGGGAGGGGAAGATAGAAACACAAATGGATCATGAGAGGAATTTCATCAAATTAAAACCATCCATTCATTTTGGGAGATGAAATGTACATTTCATCAATCCCCTAAATCCAATGGTTTTGATCCAACAAAAGTCAAATAAACCATGACCAAGGCCCAAACAGAAAGTCAAACATCACAAGACCATAAAAATGGCTCAACAATATTTTCAAACATTTAATCAATTAAAAACCACATTAGAAATGAATTAAAATACATTTTAATTTAGTCAAAACCTAAAATCCCTTCAAAACACCAAATAAATGGCCAAGGGATTTATCCTTGGTCAAACAAGGTCAAAGGACCTTAGACAAAAAATTTCACAATTTTTAAAAAGTCAAACGTATTTTTAAACAATTAAAAATATGCATAAAAACAATTAATTCATGAAAAATACCAAAATTAATCCAAAAAATAATTTTAATTCAGAATATGGAAGAGAAAAATATTTAAAGATTTTTGGTGAAAGTCCCATATTTTTTGGATTAAAAATGGATTTATTATGAATTAGACAAAATAAGGTAATTAAATGAAAAATCAGAAAATGAAAAAAAACATGGGCCATGAAATCTCCCTCATTAATTGAGGTGGCAGATTTGATGGCCATGCGGGTGCAGTCCATCAAAGACCAAGTCAAACACACTGCAGGAGTGGTAATCGAAAGAGACGATCAAGATTAGAACGTGGAAACCAGATCAGATGGCTTGGACCTTGCTAACACACCACTAGAGCCTTAGCTCTGATCATATTCTCCGATGGACCTCACCGGACTGGTCCACCTTCAACCAAATGGAAAATGAAAAGTGAGTACATGTTTTTGAAGGAAAAATGCTTAGGAGCACGAATCTGACCTCCATTTCTTCTAATTCCAAGTATATTAAAAGATACATGGATTTGAAATTTGAGGTTCATGATCTGAGTTGCTTTGATTTGACCTCAAAGCAACTCAATCTTGTTGCCTACTTTGGTAGGACTTCATCCAACCAAAAATTAAAGAGAATGGTGAAGAATTGAGAGAGACTCTAAGGCTTAAAGTTTCTGAAAATCACCTTCTGGTAGCTTCAAATTGGCTTGATCTTGATCTGAATTTGCTTGATTCTTCCTCCTCTTGCTTGCAGTGATCAATTGAGATGAGAAAGACTATGAATCCTTGGAGTTTCGATTTCAAAGAAATCTTCAAGGAATTATATGGTGTGAGGTTCTGAGATCTCTTGGCAAAGCTTGGGAAAGGTGTGTGTCTCATTCTTGAGGCAATGCACTTGTTTATATAGCCAATGGAATCCAGTTTTGCACCCTTTGAATTTTTAACAAAATTAGAAACCATAGTGCATGGATGCATGGGCAATTATTTTGGCCTAAATAATGATGCAATCCAACTTCAATTCGTGCATAATGAGTACTGAGGTCATTACATGGAAGCATGCAAAGGGAAATGATCATTTGAATCCAAATCTTGCCAAAACAAACCCAACAAAGTAACCATGTGCAAGTCCCTCAATATTGGTCCAAATGAGGTGATCTTGGACTTTTTAGAAATGTGAGATCAGGGGGAACAACTTTCACGTTGAACACTTTTCAATTTGAAGCTTGGATCATGATGAATTTTGAGGTGTAAGTTTGGGAAATCAAACATAATTGAAGTTTTTCTAAGTACCAAGTCAAATATCCACTTCTTCCACCTTGAATAAATTTTTCTATGAGTTTCAAATGGAAAAAGTTCCTTCATAAAAGTTGTATATATTTGAATCCTATTAAATTTGGTCACAAATTAGACCTAATTTGGATTTGGCATGAAGGAGTTATGCATTTTAGAAGTTGAGGAAAATTGCTTGTTCAATGGTAATGGCCCAAAATGACCTATAATGTTTCCTCTTGGAACATGCCTTTGACAGTTGAATTTGACAATTCTCAAAGAATAAACATTGGATAGGGTATATTGAAATTGATCATTAAACTTGGATTCCATTCATATCATAAAAATTGAGCAAGTTATGGTTCTTGGAAGTTGACCTTTTAACTAGGGCATAAACAAAATGACCTATAATCACTCACCATAAAAAATGACTTTCCAAGAAAAACTAGATCTTGAAGTCAACATGAAAGTGGGTTGGAAAGTCATAAATAGTAAATTTTATCTTGGAATAATTTTCATATGACAACAATTGTAGGAGATAGGGTCTAGGGAACCCCAGTTTTGACCAGTTGACTTTCTCTAGTCAACCACCTTGAACCTACTTGCAAACTTGAAGTTCTATTGATATTTGGGACTCATGGAGGATCATATATGTATAATATGATGTGATATGAAATATACCTTTAAATATTTGATCAAATGTTGAAGATACTTGTTGAGTAAGTCACACAAGATACCCAAATGAATTAGGGCTTCCAAGGCAAACAAGCTTCAAACTCTTGATGAATTCTTTATCAAAATGATAAGTGAAGATAATGGGGATCCATATATGATGTCTAGAACCAATTTAAACCATCTCTTGATTGATCTCCTTGTACTGAGGGTCTCAAACCCTAGTTGTGAGCTTGATGAGGCATGGGTGGAAGCACACACTACCTACAAAAGAAACAAAACTATACATAGACATATTTTTGGTATTTGGGTTAGTAAATAATGAAAAACAAAGTATGATACAATCAAATGTGCTTGGTGATCTTTCCCAATGCAAACCCAATGAATAAGGGGTAAGGAGGATGCCAAGGTGTGATCCCACAGCCAATACATATGATGAGATATCATGAGAGATCTTAGGGTCAAAATTTGGGTCTTATAATACCCCAAAATGTACCCTCCATTTCTTAACTTTTTGCTTTGCATAATTTTCATATATTAAATCATATCATGCATCATCATAACATCATCAAGACCATTGCATTGGGTCATTGCCTCACAAGCATGGCCACATTCTTGGTTTAATCTTAACATTAGAGTTTCCACTTTGTTTACTTGTTAACTAACCAAGCATAATTGGAGAATGTTACTTTTTTGTTCCCTTGTTCATGTAGGTGATAATTCCTCAAATCAAGACAAAACAATGGTCATTTTGGTCAAAGAAGATGCAAGTTATGGTTCATTGATTTAAGAGTGGTTCATGTGTTTATTTTCCTGCCATTTCATCCAACCTTCAGGTCATACTCAAGTTCATTCAAGTATTAATCAATTTTTCTTCAAGGGATACTCATCCCATCATAATTTTGGCTTGGGATGCAAGGAAACTTCAAGTTTGCACAAGTGGGCACAAGTTTGGTTGACCTAATTTGCAAAAATGGTTCACTTTTGGTCCAAAGCCCATAACTCCTTCAATTTTCAATCAATTGACAAGCTTATTTTAGCCAAATATCCTTAAGGAATTTCTCTAAAACTTTTATTAAAGGCTTAATCATCAATTCAACCTCTAAGGTCCTCAATTTTTGAAAGGTCTAAGTTGTCAAACTAGGTCAAAACCTTGTCATGACCCCCACTTGTCAGCCATGCCGTTTTTAGCTCAAGTACTCTTTTGATCCCATTCCTTTTGCATTTTGTTAAGCTCGTGTCAAAGATAATTTTGCCCAAGTTTGGATCAAAATTCACAAGGGATTCAAAAGTTATGGTGTCATGAACTTGGGACCACAAGATGCCCAAAGTGTGCCAAGACTGCTTGACCAAATGTCTGATCTAGAAAGCATGTCACGACCTCAACTTTCAACACTTTCCATTTTCTCCTCTAACCTACTTTTCATTTGGTTCTTTTTTCATTCAATTCTTTGCAGTGAGATTAACATTTTGCACGAAGAAATTTGCAAAACGCACGAGGCAATCTCATTTGGCCTAAGCTCAAACATCGTGCAATGGACTCTGCATTTCATGTATGACCTAAAACTTGCAAGCACTCATGGTTCAACATGGGACCACAACACATGTGAAAAATTGTTTGTTTTGACAAAAAAACATATAATGGAGTGTAAAATGACCAGGTTTCATGCCCAAGTCACACTTTTCACCCTTGTTCTCACACAGATTGCAAATCACGATTTTCCCACACCATTCATACGAATTTAGATCCATTTTACATGTGTGAGCTCTGTAACATATTCTCTATAAATAGAGGAAGATTTTCCCTTCATTTTAAAGCTCTGATAGCCAAAGAAACTCTGAATCTCCACCCAGAATCACTCATTGGCACCTTCTAAAGCTAACTAAAGCATTACCTTGGCTTGGAAATCCTTGGAACCAAATCACCAAATCCACCATTGTTGACCTTCGAGGCTCAAACTGGGAAGGTAGTTAAGAGTTAAATTCTTGAGAAAAAAAGTTACCACACTCTTCACCTCACTCTACTGATCAAAAGCCCTCACTTACCTGGAATTTATCTTGCGTATTCATCATTTAATTTTACTTTGAAGAACTAGGGTTCTTCTTGTTCTTGAGAAAATTCCCCCTGCTCATAGCTAATCAATGACTCTGATACAAGGATACATGAACGGTGAAGTGTTATGAAGCTAATTCCATGCTTGGGTGTTACTAAAAACACGAGTTCATGATTTACAAAAATCGAGCTAAAGGTTGAAGATGATGTGAATTAGCGCACGCTTTGGTGCCAAGATTCAAATTTCATCCAATCACATTGCGCCTGCGCATTTTTTTTGAATCCGGTAGTCGTTGGCGCCTTATTTCATTTTAATTTATTCTTATTTTATTTTATTTCATCTCTTTTCCAATTTAATTTCTCACTCACTTTGTTCATTTTAATCCAATTTTTTACATAAAGTCTTTAAAAATATTTTGCATCACATACATTTTTATCTTAATTTTTTAAATTATTTTTGCATTTATTGTTATTTTTATTTCATTTTCTTTTTATTTTCATTTTCCAATTTATTTATTTTACCATTTTCAAACATTTTTGCATCTAACCTTTGAGATCTATTCATGCATAATATTTGGGACTTTTTGTAATTTTTGCAACCATTTTTTAATCATGTTGATCATAGTTTGATATTTTCTCTTTAATTTCCATTTTTAATCATTTTTATTCACATTTTTGTTTTACTTTTGATACACTTGATGCTTTTGACTTGAGTTGTTGACTTGGTTGATCAATGGTTCTACATTTCAAGTCATCCATAGATGGACTTGAGATTGATTCAATCTTCTTTATTTCAAACATGTTGATAAATGATCATTGAATCATTTTGACACTTTGGATCAATGATGGGTTATCCCTTATTGAGCCATATGTTTGGATCCGTTGACTTGTGTAGCGGGGTATTCGTTACCATTAGAGATATTGACTAAATCCAAGGTAAATCATACAAGTCGAGTCGCCACCGCACTTCTATTTATCCAAAGGAATGGTTAGAAAGCGAACAAAAACCTAATAGTTTTAACAAAAACTAGTAAAAGAAACAGAGATCTGGGTAAGGGGGTTGGTTATGCAATGGGAAGGTGTTAGGCACCCAAAACATCCTAGGTACTCCTAGGGAGCCCTTTTCATACTTGTTGTAAAGGTTGTTGTTTTGTGAAAATTTGTTTGTGCAAACATGATTGAAGAGATGAGAGGAGAATATACAAGTTATTTACATTTTTTGTGTTTGGATGGATAAACCCATTGCCTACATACCATCTTAAAAAAGATTAGGATCAAAACCTCGTAGTTCGGGGTAAAAATCTCAAAACAAGTTGGTGAATTGATTGGTCCAAAAGCCTTAAGGTCTTTTGTTATCAAAGGGAGAAAACTCAACCAAACCACAAATCCACCATGTGATGATAGCTTCAACATGCTAGTGAGGGGTTAACCCTATAATAAGCATGGAAGACTCATTGTCCATCACTAAGGATATAGGTGAGTATTACATCTACCACAAGGATAACTCAAACCTAATAGCTAAAGGTTATGGAAAATTTGATTAAGAAGGTGGCCATTGGAACCACAAAAAGACATATTTAAATGGGTTAAATTTACCAATTAAAAGTATGTACAAAAATGGTCAAAGTTGACTTAAGGATTCAATTCAAAATAAGTATTGTAAAAAGGAAAGTTTGAAAATCAAAAGCATAAGGCTTAGGTTTCTAATGTTTGAAAACAATAATTAATTGTTTGCACAAAAAGTTTTGGCTTGGGTTAGAGTGAGAGAAGAAGAAGAAGGGCTAAGTCCTAAGTAAAACAAAAAGAGAAGGGATGAAGAATCAAAACCACAACGGAGTCCCTCTCTTGAGATCATATTGATGATCCAAGTAGCTCTCACCCTTTGGAATAAGCAACCACAAAGCATAAGCAATCAAATAAGTCTCTTAAGAGATCCTCAATGTATCTTGCATCTTCCACTTGGATGAACATGGCAATGGTCCTCCAATTAAGCTCAAATGGAAACTCCTAGCAAAAAAGCACACACATCAAAAGTTCCATGAAGTAAAACAAGAATGGACAAGAGTGGGTTTAGAGATTTGGTTCTTCTAATCCATCTTCATCATTAAGATCCTTTTACTCCAATTTTGCATAAGGAAAGTCCTAGAATCTAAGTCCAATTCTCCATTTCTTTGCATAGGGAAAGTCCTAGAAACTAAGTCCAATTCTCCATTTCTTTGCATAGGGAATGTCCTAGAAACTAAGTCCATTTCTTTGCATTTGGTTCACAACAATCAAAACAAAACACAAGCACAATAATATATACACAATTATGTGCTCAAGTGAGCAAAAGGCAAATTGCATTAACATAAACATGTGCTCAAGTGAGCAAAGAGAAAAGCAAATGGATAATATGTGCAAGAATAGTAAATTGCATAAAAGTAAATTGCATAAAGTAAAGGTTAATTGTCAATAGTTAGTGTTAGTAGTTAGTGTGCCATAAGGCAAATTTAGCGCTATGTTAAGCAATCGTAATTGGACTTATGTAGAAGTCACAACTATCTGAGGCCGGTCAATAATAATATGGGCAACAACACAAGTTAGAAGTCTTGATTAGAGAACCAAGTTCCAACAACTTGCCATGCCAAAAAGAAAATAAGAATTGATCTTGTATTGGTTTAAGCCTTTTGCATGATTTAGAAGACAACCTATCCTTAATGCAAAGCCATTCACTTGATCAATTAATCAAGATGAATTAGATTTGAATCAAGGAAGATTAAATCTCCCTAACCAATGCTAACTTATCAACCTTCAACTCATTGATCAAGAAGAAAAGAAGTAGAAGAAGAAGGAGGAGAAGATGGATAAGAGAAATGGAAATGGCAAAATTAAAGTGCATTAAATGAAATACAATGTACCAATCCTCATATGTTGACCAATAACATTGAAAGTCAAGGTCAAACAATCAAAAACAGAAGTGAGATGAAGATTCGGAGTCAAGAAGTGAATAAACTATTTTGGCATTTTTTAATATTTAAAATTAAACTTGAATTAAAATAATGGAAAGGTCAAACTTCAAAATTACTTCAAATCAACCTTGAAAGGTCCAAGTAATTTATCCCAAGTTCAACAAGGTCAAACAAAGTTTGACAAAAAATTTCAGCATTTTTAAAAGTCAGAAACTATTTTTAATCAATTAAAAATGAATAAAAATAAGCTAATTGAACTAAAATCTCAAATAAATCTCAAATCAATTTGAAAATTGATGAGAATATTTTCATAGATCCATCATCATTCAAATAGGTTAGGAAAATATTTTTGCATTTTTTGAATATCAAAAACTATTTAAAATGAATTAAAAATAACCAGAAAAGAGAAAATTCACAAAAAATATCAAATGACAAAAATAAAAATATTAAAAATCAGAAATAGAAACTAGAATTTATTTTGAGACTAATGCAATTGGTCCCATAATTTTTGGAATTTAAATGAGAGAGATATGATTTTTTGAAATAAAATGGAATTAAGAAAATAAAATGGATTAAATCAGAAAATAGAAAAAAGCACACGCGTTGGATTCATTTCATTAAATGACTTGGCAAATCCAAGGGCTCTCAGCGCCCGTGTATCCTATGCCTTAGTCGACTGAGACACAAGAGGCAATATAAAAAGTCATAACAATGGAAGGTCCAGATTAGATCTGGAAAAGAGATCACACGGCCAGGAATTGATCTGGCAATGATGAAGTCACCGGAGCCACCGTTTTCTCCGGTGAGCTTGGATTTTCCGGCAAAAATTGCAGAGATCCAAACCTTAATGAAAATGCACGATCTATACATTAGAAAGCTGGGATGATGTACATCATCCCTGTACCATCCATTTTCACTCTAGATTTCCATGGTGTGAGAAATCAGAGATTGAAAAATCTGGTGTTCATCATGAACTTAATGGATTTCAAAAATTGAATGCATAATCATGATGCCTCTATTGAGAGGACTTCAGCCAACACAAGATCCAAGCAAATAGGTCAATGGATGATGAGATTCGAAGAAAATACCAGTTGAAGTGTAAGCTTGAATTCTGGTAACTTGAGCTCGATTCCTTGCTTGCTTTACCAAAATAGAAGTTCAATGAGATGAATGATGAAGGTTTAGAAGCATTAGATCTAAGAATTCAACCAGATGAAGTTGAATTTTAGATCTGAAAAATTTGAGAAAAATGAAATTGCTTCTTTGGTGAGAGGTTGAGTTTTGATTTCTGCAGCAATTCAGGTTGAATCAGGTCCCCCATTTGAATGGCATAGGGTCTCTATTTATAGAGGGAAAGGCAAGGGAATGATGAAATGATCCGTGTGCATGATTTTGGATACCACTTGCATGGGCTTGCATGATCATGCACAAGGCCCAAAAACAATGCCAATTGCAAGCTGAACTCCAATGCCAAAGGTTTGGATGTGTAATTTGCTCTGAATTGGCTTGTGCAACAAGATTTCATGTGCATTCCATAATTTTGACCTAAACATTCACCTCTTCGAAAATACCATTTAGAAAATCCAAACATAGGCATGTGGGTAATGGTTGGAAAGGTCTTTGTATAAGGAACAAATGTTATGTTGCACAAAAACTCATTTGAAGTGTGGAAAATTATGAAATTTGAGTTTAAAGTGTGATGTGCAAAACATGTCAATGCAAGGTTTCTAAATTTGGCCAACTTTCAAGCCCTTCTGTTTTGATGATGCAAGCCTCAAATGAAAAAACCTCCAACATCAAAGTTGTATATCTTTTCAAGAAAATCAAAATGGACTTAAATTTTGCACCATTTGGATTTTTTATGAAGAAGTTATGGGCTCTTGAAGTTGGACTTTTTTTACTTTTAATGCATTTGGTCAAAAAGGACCTATAATGTCTTGCATTATCACATGTATTTCCTTTGATATTTTGAAATTTTGTTCAACATAACATTTGAAGTAGACATCTTAAGCTTTCCAATTCATTTGATCCCACCTCAAAATCATAAAAAATGAATGAGTTATGTCCTTGGGAAGTTGACCTAAAATTAGGGTTTCAGTCAAAATGACATATAATGTATTGGAATGACAGATGGCCTTCCAAGCTTCAAATCAATGTTTTATGAACATGAAAGTTGTTAATATTGTCCTTAAGAACATTTTTTATTTTGGAACCATCTCCATTTGACCAACACATAAAAAGTTAGGTCTCAGTGCATTTCAAAATAGTCAGATGAATTGACTGATCAACTTCTCAAGTCCATGACTCATATCTTGATGAATTGATGATTGAGGACACTCAAATAAGTTCAAATATGCATGAAATGAAGAGTTAAAGGACTTCCCTTGATTTTATTTGATCATGGGCTGAGGTTGCTTCAGAAGCAAGGCATTGTGGTGCACAGATGAATTAAGATTTTCTTGAAGAACAAGACCTCAAGCCCTTTGACTTGCTTTGATCAAAATGATTAATTGAGGTACTAGGGAGGCATATTTTATGGATGATAGCTTTGGGGACCATTACCATGCTTGCTATCATCTCCTCTTGACCATGTCTTTGTACTAATGATCTCCTTGAAGCTTTGGACCTTGTGATTGCTCAAGCTACAAAACAAAAGATGTTAGTGACATATTTTTGTGCTTTTGGTTAGTAAACAAAAATGAGAAAACCAAATGATATACAATTCAAGCATTCTTGGTGATCTCAAACCACCTCACAGGAGATCCCACCCAAAGGCAAAGGGAACCAAGATGCTAATGATCCTTGAGGCAATGCCAAATGCAATGTTATGATGCCATGAGGGATCTTAGGGACAAAATTGGGGTCTTACAACTTGTATGATAGTAAATCCTAAGTCAAACACTTGAGTCATGTCTCACATTTATTTTATTCATCTATTTTCTTATTTTACTTTTACCATTGTGTTACATGTTTTAAGAGATTAACTTGTGTTAATTCTCTAACATATATGATACATAAATTGTTATTGATTGACCTCAGATAGGTGTAGCTTCTACATAAGCCTACTTACGATTTCTTAACATAGTGTTAAATTATCCCGACACAATCAGTTAACTACTAACTCTCACCATTAATCAATGACTTTACTTTATTGTGATTTAATTCTTATAATTTAAATTCAAGTCATTTACTTTTATGCCTTTACTTTATGAAATTTACTTTTATGTCTCATTCATTATCTTACTTCATACATTATTCATTTTGTATTGATTGTATTGCCTTTTTCATCTGATAGTTCTTATATTATGTTTGATCTACTTGACACCATCTCAATGAACCAAAACACGATAAAATAAATTGACTTGATCCTTAAGACCTTTGATTGACTTAAGTGATGGTGTGCGCTTTGGATTTTGGACTCTAGACTTAGGCCTTAGACCCCTTGCTTGATTTGGAGTGACCTTGGAACTATGAACCTTGTGGACACTTTGACTTTGCACTTTTCCCTATTATTGAAATCTTGAACTTATGACTTTGTCATCTTGTTTATGTTTCATTTGCCTTATGTCTTTTCTCACCATTCATGTGCTTAGGTTAGCATACATTAGCACACACATGGCTTTCTCTTGGGAAACCTAACAATGAGACATAGGCTCAGTACACTTTGGACCCACATGGATTTCTCTTGAGCTACCTAAAAATGATACCCTAGGTTAGTCTGTATCATGCATTGAGTTTTTCACTCATCTCCTTCTCTTTGATTTAGTTTGATAAAATTATATTTGATCAACTAGATCCTTTGACTTTACTTTTATTCCCTTTCTCTTTGTCAAGTGACCATGAGTCTCCTAGTCACTTGATGGGACTTGTCTCTATTACTTTGGAGCTTCGGCCTCTCAACAAGTACAAGACCTCAAGCACCAATTAGGCATCAGTCATCTGCCTCATCCCCATAAAGCATATATGAGAACCTGCTTCAACAACTTATCAAACATTCATAAGGATTGTATGCCACGAGCCTTAAGTAATAGAGAAGGGGTGAAAGGGAGCATTCCTATCCTCATTCTGAATATTTTTGGTACAGGACGAATGGCCCAGTTGCTTAGAGTATTCATTTCTATTCATAGACTTTAGTGCAATTTCAGTCAATTCATTGTCAAGTCCGCAACTAGCCTTGTGGCTCCTTTTACCTCTCTTCAGAGACACACCTCTATGGTTAACCCCCTTTCCTTTTAGGTTGACACCTTCATGGTTATATACCTCTCTTTAGGGACATGCCTTTATGGCTAACCCCATTTCCTTTCAGGGACACACCTCTATGGTAAACCTCCTTTCCTTATGGTTTGATACCTTCATGGTTATATACCTCTCTTCCGGGACACACCTCTATGGTTAACCTCATTTCCTTTTAGGTTGACACCTTCATGGTTATATACCTCTCTTCAGGGACACACCTCAATGGTTAACCTCATTTCCTTTTTGGGACACACCTTTATGGTTAACCCCCATCTTTCCTTGGTTTTGACACCATAATTCAGGGACACACCTTTATGGTTACCCCCATTTTCTTCACTGACACACCTCTAGGGTTAACCCCTTTTCTTTTTGGGACACACCTCTATGGTTAACCCCCATCCTTTCTTAGTTTTGACACCACAATTCAGGGACACACCTTTATGGTTAACCCCATTCCTTTCCTCTTTTGGGACACATCTTTATGGTTAACCCCCTTCCTTTCCTCTTTTGGGACACACCTTTATGGTTAACCCCCTTTCATTTTGAGACACGCCTTTATGGTTAATCCCTTTTCCTTTTTAGGACACACCTTTATGGTTAACCCCTTTTCCTTTTTGAGACACACCTTTATGTTTAACCCCATTTCCTTTTTGGGACACACCTTTATGGTTAACCCCTAAGATCCCTTATGTCATCTTATCAACTTGGCATTAACATTGGGGTCACATATTGGTATCCTCCTCACCCCTTATTCATTGGGTTTGTATTGGGAGAGATTACTAAACACATTTGATTGTATCATACTTTATATTTCTTTGTTTACAAACTAAAATACCAAAAAATATGTCTAGTGTAACTTTATATTTCCTTGGTTTTCCTTGGTTTTGACACCATAATTCAGGGACACACCTTTATGGTTACCCCCATTTTCTTCACTGACACACCTCTAGGGTTAACCCCTTTCCTTTTTGGGACACACCTCTATGGTTAACCCCCATCCTTTCATAGTTTTGACACCACAATTCAGGGACACACCTTTATGGTTAACCCCATTCCTTTCCTCTTTTGGGACACATCTTTATGGTTAACCCCCTTCCTTTCCTCTTTTAGGACACACCTTTATGGTTAACCCCCTTTCATTTTGAGACACGCCTTTATGGTTGATCCCCTTTCCTTTTTGGGACACACCTTTATGGTTAACCCCTTTTCCTTTTTGGGACACACCTTTATGGTTACCCCCATTTTCTTCAGGGACACACCTATATGTTTAACCCCATTTCCTTTTCGGGACACACCTTTATGGTTAACCCCTAAGATCCCTTATGTCATCTTATCAACTTGGCATTAACATTGGGGTCACATATTGGTATCCTCCTAACCCCTTATTCATTGGGTTTGTATTGGGAGAGATTACTAAACACATTTGATTGTATCATACTTTATATTTATTTGTTTACAAACTAAAATACCAAAAAATATGTCTAGTGTAACTTTGTTTCCTTTATAGGTAATGTCTATGTCCACATGTGCCTCATCAAGCTCACAACTAGGGTTTGAGACCATCAGTGCAAGGTGCCAAGAAATCAATGGCCTAATTGAGTTCTAAGTATCATATATGGATCCCCATGTTCTTTACTTGTCATTTTAATCAAGAATTCATCAAGAGTTTGAAGCTTGTTTGTCAAGGAAGCCCATTCATCTAGGTGTCTTGTGTGACTTCCTCAAAAAGTTTATTTAACAATTGGTCAAAAGTATTATAGGATACTTCACTGAACATTATCTTAAGCATATATGATCCTCCATTATCCCCAAAGAGCAAAAGAACTTCAAGTTTGCAAGTTGGTTCAAGGAGGTTGACCAGAAAAGTCAACTGGTCAAATCTAGGGTTCCCTAGACCCTATTTCCTACACTTTTTGTCATACAAAAATGATTCCAAGATAAATTTTACTCTTTATGACACTCCAAACAACTTTCATGTTGACATCAAGGGCTAATTTTGCTTAGAAAGTCTTTTTTTATGGTGAAAGATTATAGGTCATTTTGTTTGTGCCCTAGATGGAAGGTCAACTTCTAAGAACCATAACTTGATAGATTGTCATGATATGAAGATGATACAAGTCTCATGATAAATTTTAAGATGCATTATTCAACTTTGATTCTTTGATAAAGGTCAAATTCCACTTGCAAGGGCATGTTCCATGACGAAATATTATAGGTCCATTTTGGGCATTCTCATTGAACAAACATTTTTTCTCAACTTCTAAAATACATAGATCCATCATGAAATCTCCAAAATGGTGTCAAATTTGATACCAAATTGAAGATAATTGAAATATCTACAAATTTGTAGAAGGAACCAAAGTCATTTTAAGCTCATATCAAAAGTTATTCAAGGTGGAAAAAGGGGTCATTTGACTTTTAACTTAGAAAATTTTCAAGTATGTTTGATTCCTCCAACTTCAACACCAAAATACATCATGATCCAAGCTTCAAATGGAAAAAGTTCCAACATATAAGTTGTCCCCTTTCATTCTAGCTTTCTAAAGAGTCCAAGATCATTACATTTGGATCAAACATGAGGGACTTGCACATGGTTCCTTTGTTTGGTTTATTTTGACAACTTTTGCACCCATATGTTAATTTCCTTTGCATGCTTCCATGTTATGACTTCAGTATCAATTGTTCATGAATTGGAAGTGGATCACATCATTATATGGGCCTAAATGCATGCCCATGCACCCATGCACACAAGTTGCTATTTTTGGCCAATTTTTCAAATGGTGTGGAAATGAATTCAAGAGCCTATAAATACATAGCCATTGCCTCAACATTGGAGGACCCTTGCCCAAGATATTCCCTACCATTTCCCTAACCTCCATTGAAATAACACCTTGAAGATTTCCTTTGAAATCGAGTTTTAGCTCACTTTCTGTTTTTGAGCTAGACCTCTAAGGGTTCACATCCATTATTGTTCTAATCATCTCCTGCAAGCAAGAGGAAGCAAACCCAAGAAGAATTGCATCGAGATCAAGCCAAATCATTGCAACCCGAAGGTGGATTTTCTCAAACTTTCCTTATTCGATTCTCTCTCATTTCTCAACCTTTTTGCTTGATTTTTGCTTGGCTAAAGTCCTACCAATGTAGGCAATGAGATTGAGTTGCTTTGAGGTTGAATCAAAGCAACTCAGTTATGGAACCTCATTTTTCAATTCCACGTATCTTCATATAAAATGAGAATTGGAAAAATTGGAGGTCAGATTCGAGAACTTGACATTTTTCTCTTCAAAATAGTATATGGATCATGTATTTTTGTGAAAAAAATTTATGGACCAGGTCCGGCGAGGGTGACCAGAGAAGATGATCGAAGCTAAGGTTCTGGTGGTGTGCTGGATCAATCAAGGCCATCTGATCTGATTGCCATGTTCTAATCTCTTCCATCCAATCTGATTACCATGTGTACACACGCGCTGACTTTGGAACACGGTGGATGTGATGCGCTTGGCCATCAGATCTGTCAGCTCAATTAATGAGGGAGATCTAACGGCCCTTATTTTTTTTATTTAATTGATTTTCTGTTTTATTATTTTAAATACCATTTTCTTATTAAATTCATTTTAAATTCAATATTAATCCAAAAAGTATGGGACTTTCACCAAAAAATTCAAATAATTTCTTCTTCCATTTTCTGAATTAAAATCATTTTTTATTAGATTTGATATTTTTAGTAAATTTAATGATTTTTGACTTATTTTTAATTGATTTTAAATACTTCTGACTTTCAAAAAATGCCAAAAAAATTAGTCTAAGGTCCTTTGACCTTGTTTGACCTATGATAAATCCCTTGGCCATTTATTTGGTGATTTGAAGGGATTTGAGTTTTTTCATCTTTTAAAATGCATTTATATTCATTTAAAAAATTGAAATTAAATTTTTTAATTGCTTAAAATTATGTTGAGCTTTTTGATTGACTTTGTACTCAACTTCTGTTTGGCCTTTATCTTGGTTGAATTGGACATTAGTTTGATCAAAACTATTGGATTTAGGGGGTTGATGAAGTTTGAACTTCATCCCCCAAAATGAATGGATGGTATTGATCAAATGAAGTTCATCCCTTGATCAATTTAGGATTATTTTCACTTCATCTCTTCATCTTCATCTCCTTCTTCCCCAATCCCTCATTGACCAATGATTTCTCTAAAATCAAATGCTAGTTAATTCATCAATGACCTTGTGTCAAATGAATCAACATGATCCTGATTGAGATAGATCATTTCCCTTTTATTTTTTGTGTGTGATATGCTTTAGGAGCTTGGTCATTATACCTTGTCTCTAGCATGCATTAACACCAATATTTTTATTACCCGACCTCAGATAGTTGTGACTTCTACACAAGTCCAATTACGATTGCTTAACATAAAGCTAAATTTGTACCAAAGGCATAACATTTTTGTAAGTGAGATTGTAAGTCTCCCATTTCATTATGGTATTGTGTGAAGATTTAACCTTTTTTCCATTTGTGAGAGCTAGTGGCATACTTGTTGATTTATCCAAGTTGGAGCCATTCTCATGGATGATGTCTTGGTTCATATCTTCATGCTTGTGAGTGGATGGTTGGGTGTTCTCCAAAGAATGACTTAAAACAGTTTCCTTCTTCCACTAACATTCACTAACATATCTTTGTATTGCTTTACTTTTATGCAATTTACTTTAATGCAATTTAAAATTATGCACTTTATCATTCATTGTCATTTACATTTCATGCAAATTGTTTATGCTTCAGTCATTTTTACTCTGCTCACTTGAGCCATATTTGTGTTTGTATTATATTGTGCTTGTGATTTTGTTTTGTTGGTGGTCTTAGGACCTTAAAATACTTAATAAAAACAAAAACCTTAAAAAGTACATTGGTGGACTGTTGAGCCTCTGTCTGAGACTTGATCTAAACTTTTGGACTTAGAGTAGGCAACATCGATATGCTTTGAAGGAGACTTGGCCAATGCCATTATCTAGGACCTTTCTTGGCCAATGTCATTCATCTGATACAAGCCCTGAGAGCAAATTTTTGGTTTATCTGTTACTTTGTCTATGTGCTTAAATGATTATTTTGATCTTATTATTTTTATCTGATGATTGTCTTTGTGAGTTTTCTATAAGGGATATTCATCTGATACATTTGAAGACATTAAAGGATAATTGCTTTTGGAATGCTTGCTTGGATGTTTTGGTTATCTTTATTTGATACCATTGGTCTTCACATTAATTGCTTGGATGATTATGCTTGTTGCTTGCTTAAAAGTCCAAAGGAAATGGGTTTCTATCTGACATTCTTATCTTGTGGATGCTTCCCATTGGTTAGATATTTTCAACTCTAAACTTTTAAATCTTGTCTAGAATAGTCCATTCATCTCCTCTTACTTCTTAAATTTCAAAATCTCTCCCTCATTTCAAAAACTTCTTTGCTTGAGATTTCAAACTTAGACATGTTTTAATGAGTAGAAACCTTGGCCTTATGCCATTGACTTTCAAAATATTTTCTTAATCAAACTTGTAAATAAATTTAATCATATTGACTTTAATTTCTAAAAGACAAAAAGAACTAACAATCTCATTCCGTTCCCTTTTCTTTTAAACTTTAGAAAAGAAGCATTCAGATTTGAGTTATATTTGGTTAGATACAATTCTCTCATCTCCATGATATTTTGATTATAAATCTTTCCATTTATTAGGGGTTTAGTGGCATACTTGTTGATTGAATCCAAGTTGGAGCCCTCCCTCCTAAATGTTGTAAAGCCTTCATTATTGATGGATGTTTGGTTGGGTATTCTCCCTTTGATAACAAAAGATCTTTAAGCTTTTGTTAAAAAAATCCACCAATCTTTGAAAATTTTACCATGAACTACGAGGTTTTGATTCCTCATTTTTATGTTGGTACGTAGGCATAAGACCGAAGGTCTTGTCAAACACAAAATTGTAAATAATGAATTATTTTCTTATCTCCTCATTCCTTTTTTTTATCAAATATCATTTTCAACTAAAATACTTACACACAAAAGGGCTCCCTATGAGTACCTAGGACACTTTGGGTGCTAATACATTCCCTTTGTGTAACCAACCCCCTTACCTGTAATCCCTGACATTGTATTAGTTTTTATTTGAAAACTTCTTATTTTTGGGTTTTGTTCGTACTTTTCCATTTTCCTTTAAAAACTATAAAAGCGCGGTGGTGACTCTTGTTTTATTGATGTTGAACTAACTAATAGCTCAGTGGTCACGAATTTACTGCTACAGAAAAAAAGTGGCGACTCTGCTGGGGAATTAGTCCTCAGTGGGTTTAGCCTACTTTTTGTGTGTATTATATTTGTTGATTATTGATGTTTGATGTTTGTATATATTTTATGTGTGATACTTTCTGTCTGTTGTGTTTGGTGATCTCTGTGTGGTGAGATAAGTTCTAACCCGAACTTGAGTGCAATCTAAGATAGGAGGGTGGTATAGTCATGTTGGATTTGAAGGAGTAGTCTTGAAATAGTTGATACGAGATCCCCCACTCAGTGGAGACCTCTTTGGAGTTACTGATATCACACGAGTAAGTCATGGATATACATTACTTTCTCTGATTTGGGGGTCCGAGAAGCTAAGGACCGTAGAGCATTTAACCTAACTTGGCCTAATTTAGGACGTAGTGCGGAGACTGTTCAGGTGTAGACTTGATAAGAGTTGTTATGCGATACTACACTCAGATGAGTTTCTCTTGAGAATACTGTGGGTTGATGAGTCAGTCATCCTAACCTATAATATCTGATAGATGGGATCATGACTCTGGGAACTTTTTAGAACATGGTCTACAGGTTTTTATCCTTAGTACACTCATTTGGGATGGTTCTTAACCTGACTCCATGCTCGTGACTCGCAACAAACCCTTTGATTCTTGGTTGATCCGATCAATCTTATCAATATCAATGGAACTTGGGTGTTGATAGGGTGAAAAACTCTAACCCACCAAAATGGATGATTGATCTTGATGATAACTTGATCCATCCATTGACCTCTATTTGTGTTTTCCTTGTGTGTGATCCCTTGTGTGTGATTGTTGCATTCATGCATACATGCATATCATATCATTCATCACAGAAAATAAAATTTCAAGGAACTAATGTCGTATTAGCAAATATTTTCAGACCATGGACTATGGACGAAGGAACATTAAGAAGTAAAGTTTCAAATGTCCATACTTGAAAGAGTTAAGGAAGCTATCCTCCTTTGTAGTAGATCCTGTGGATTTCAAAGGACGTCATGGGAAGCTCTTGTTAGTTTTGTCTGCTGATGTGGTTGAAGGACTCTTGAGTGTCTTGGTGCAGTTATATGACCCCCTCTATCGGTGCTTCACTTTTCCTAATTATCAGCTTGTTCCCATGTTAGAGGAGTATGCCTATCTCTTGGGTATACCCGTATCTAACAAAGTACCTTTCAGTGGGTTAGAGGAGATTCCAAGATTTCAAGTCATAGCTGAAGCTCTTCATTTGAAGAAATCTAAGATTGATGCTAATATGACAAAGAAAGAAGGGATTTAAGGTCTTACTTATGAGTTTTTCATTGGTAGAGCTACCGCTTTTACTCAAGTTGGTAGTATGGACGCTTTTGAAACCATCTTTGTCTTGCTCATCTATGGTTTAGCATTGTTCCATAACATTGATAACTTTATTGATTTTAACGCCATTAGAATCTTCTTGATTGGGAATCCTATTCCGACTTTGTTGGGTGACATGTATTTCTCTTTGCATTTAAGGAATTCTAAGGGTGGTGGAACCGTTGTGTGCTATATTCATATTCTGTACAAGTGGTTTATTTCGCACTTGCCTCAGACACCTGCCTTCTTGGAGAACAAGCCATGTCTATGGCGGTCTCAGAAACTTATGTCTCTCACTAATTATGATATTACGTGGTATGATTCTGCATTAGATGGCTTGGAGATTATTGATAGTTGTGGTGAATTCTCTAACGTGCCTCTTATTGGTACACAAGGAGGAATTAACTACAACCCCGTTTTGGCTCATCGTCATCTTGGGTTCCCCTTGAAGGGTAAACCTAATAACGTTCAGTTAGAGGGTCAATTCTATCAAGAGGGCAAAGATCCACAAAATTTTAAGAGTAGGATGGTGCATACTTGTCACAATGTTCATAGGAAGGGTAGAGCCGAGCTTGGTCCGTACAATTGTGTAGCTTTGGAAGCTTACATTATTTGGGTGAAGAAGAGAGCTTTGGAGCTTAAGATGTTGTACGCCTGTGAGAGACCTATGTTTATGGTTGTGGTTGAGCCATCAACTCTCCTTAACCAAGATGTAGAGGAGTTGGAAGATGCACTTGCTAAGATGAAGCAAGAGAGGGACCTATGGGAAGAACGGTTCCATGCCTTGCACCGAAAGCAAGTGGAGTTGCAGCTTGAGTTGAAGGGCAAAGATGCACTTATTGAGAAGTGAAGAGAGAGAGTGTAGGTGTTTAATTGGCTGCATTATATGGTAAAACACTAATGTCTTGACTGATGTCATGACATGTATATGTGACTACATTGTAGTTACTGCAGGACTAGCTAACACAGGATTATTGAATGTTGTGACATTCATACCTGTCAACAGATACTAAGGAACAGAAGTTCTGTTAGAACTTAGTATTCATTTGCAGTCTGGTTATCAAGGAAGAACCAGACCTGGCATAAGGCCTACTGACTGAATGTCAAACTGGATGTTGTGACATTCATCATTGACAGCAGCTACTGAAGATTAGGCAGAGTGGTGTTCTGCTATACTTCAGCATAAAACTTAGTTTGTTCTTCAAGAGAATAACAGAACTAACTTAAGGCCAAATGTATAAATGTTAAGTTGGACACTTTGACATTTATTAATGTAAGTTGTTACTGTAGTACGGTCATTTTGATCATGTACAGGTCAGCAAAATTGTACAGTCTGTTTTCTGGAAAAACAGACTCAGCATATGGACCTTGATGTCAAGCTGAATGTCGTGACATTCGTGCCTGACAGCATATGCTAAATTGTAGGTTGTTCAGTTTTCTGTTTCAGCTTTTTCTCAGGCTATTCTTTAGGGATTCAACAACTGAGAGAAAATCCAGGAAATCAACAACCAAGCTACATTCAATGAACCTAACAAATAGCCTATTTGTTAGCAACCTAAATGTTGAATTTGAGGGAACTTGTGTGACCTAAAATTCAGGAAAATACAGGTGCAAAAGCCCAGGTGCTGCAATATAAAAAGGAAGGCATTCCTTCATTCAGTTTCGGGGATTTTTGAGGCGTGAAGATTTAGTGTGTCCATCATACTTCACTGCTGTATTTTGTGAGTCTTGTATTAGACGTATCTTGTAAGCCAAGCCATTATCAAGTAGATGATTGCTTTGGCATAGGGTGTTCATTGAGTTGTAAGTGTTGTGTCACTCAAAGCTTTTAAGCGTGAGTGCTGTGTATCTTGATTTAAGCTGTGAAGCATAATCAAGAGTTGTTTTTGAAGTGTGACTTCAAAGTGTCTTTAATATCACTGAGGTGATTGAGGGGGAGTGAGTAGGAACTCTGATCTTAGGTTAAGATTGAAATTGCATTGGGTAGGGATTAAGTGATAAGTTGTAAACGGGTGAGTTTAGCTTTGAATTGATACTACTAATAGTGGATTTCCTCCCTGGCTTGGTAGCCCCCAGATGTAGGTCATGTTGGACTGAACTGGGTGAACAATTACTTGTGTTATTTACTGCACTTACTGTTAAGTTCTGCATAATCCCTGTCTGTGCAGAATTGGATGTCATAACAACCAGTGTGACATCCAAAGTCTGATAACTAGAATTTCAGAGAGAGAGAGAGAGAGAGAGAGAGAGAGAGAACCAGAGGATTTATTTTCCTCTAGTATTCTTCAGCCTTCCAGTGCTTGGAAGAGGATCGTCGCTCAACTCGTCATCGAGAAAGCTAAGATGAAGGCCACATATGAGTCAAAGATCAAATGCATCCGAAGGAAGTAAACTCCCTTGGCCAGTTCAGCTGATTCAGTTGCCAGGGATCCTTAGGATGATACTTTCCTTCTCTCTTGTATTTGTATTTTTGATATCTGAAATTGTACTCAATGTAATCTTTCCAAAATTTTATGAATAAAAAGAGATTTTATGGTCAATCCCAAATGTTATTATTGATTATTATTATCATTGAAATATTTTCAAGTAAGGCTTTATATGTTCCTTGAAATAAAAAAATTGCATTTCATGCATCATTTGCATAACAGGTTTCTTGCCTTCCAACCCTTTGGCCAGATGTCTCATTGTTCTTCGTCTTTGTATCAGACAAGGTGACTTATCACTAAAATACCTGAGCTAATCTTCAAAGAAGAATGGATCGTATGTAACAAGAGAACCGAGATCTCAAGGAAGAAGTTTCTAGACTCACTGCTTTATGGAGTCATTCATTGCTGCTCATAATCAACCGACTCCAACTCATGCAACTCCTCCTCAAAGGACTGTTATTTCTGAGATCATTGCAACGCTAGTGTCTGTTATTCCAGCCAGCCAGCCTACACAAGCCATGCCATCTGAATTCCCGTGGGGAATGCCTATGAATTTTATGCCTGAAGGTTATGCGCCAACTATTGCCCCCATGTCGGTATCTCGCCCGGTCATGTCAACTCCTCCTCCTAAGGTACATGTTATGCCACATGTTGATGAAACCATTTATCATTCCGAGCAGTCTGAGGGCCCTGATGTGTATAAGAAAATGGATGAGATGAAGGATCAATTTCAAGAGCTGAGAAAAGAATTGAAGACCCTTAGAGGTAAAGATTTGTTTGGGAAAAGTGTTCTTGAACTTTTCCTGGTGCCAAACGTGAAAATCCCTGTCAAATTCAGGGTCCCAGACTTTGAGAAGTATAAAGGGAATACTTGTCCTTTGAGTCATCTTGTGATGTACGCACACAAGATGTCTACCCAGACATATAATGATCAACTGATTATCCATTATTTTCAAGACAGTCTGACTAGTGCTGCGCTTCAGTGGTATATGGGTTTAGACAGTGCTAGTCTTCATACTTTCAACGAATTAGGCGAGGCCTTTGTTTAAAAGTACAAGTACAACGTTGATATGGCTCCCGATCATGACCAGTTGAGGTCTATGTCTCAGAAAGATAAAGAGACATTTAAGGAGTATGCCCAGAGGTGGAGAGAGCTTGCTGCTCAAATTAGTCCCCCATTGGAAGAGAAGGAGATGACGAAGATCTTTTTAAAGACTTTGAGTTCATTATATTACAAAGCGTATGATTGAGCAGGCACCCTGCCTGTGAAGTTCTGGGTGAGATCTAGGGAAGTTACTTTCTAGTACCATGGACAAGGATTTAGGACACTCAAACAGACCACCCATGTTGGATGGATCTAATTATGATGACTGGAAGCCTCGTATGATAGCCTTCTTAAGGTCTCTAGACAGCAAAGTCTGGAGAGCTGTCAATAAGGGATGGGAACATCCAACGAGGACTGATGAAGATGGAGTCAGTGTGCAGATTCCTGAAGAAGATTGGGACAAGGAACAAGAGGCATTAGCTCTTGGAAATTCCAAAGCCTTGAATGCACTGTTCAATGGAATCACTAAGAACATCTTCAGGCTGGTGCACCATTGTGAACTAGCTAAGGAAGTTTGGGATACCCTCAAGGTAACTCATGAAGGTACTTCCAAGGTGAAGATGTCCAAACTTCAGATGTTGACAACCAAGTTTGAAAATCTGAGGATGAAAGAGGATGAGACTATTCATGACTTTCACATGAATATTCTTGAAATTGCAAACACCTCTGGTGGACTAGGTGAGAAAATGACTGAAGAGAAACTTGTAAGAAAGATTCTCAGGTCCTTGCCTAAGAGGTTTGCTATGAAGGTCACTGCCATAGAGGAGGCTCAGGACATCAGCAATATGAAGGTAGATGAGCTCATTGGTTCTCTCCAAACCTTTGAAATGGGCTTAGGTGAGTATGCTGAGAAGAAGAAAAGCATAGCCTTTATATCTAATGCTGAAGAGGAGTCAGAAGAAGGATATACTGGAGGTGATGAAAGTATATCAGAAGCCTTAGCCATGCTTGGGAGGCAATTCAACAAGTTCATGAAGAAGATTGATCAAAGAGGTAGACCTAATGTCAAGAACATCCCGTCTGACATTAAGAAAAGATCAACTTCTGAGGAGAAGTTCAACCATGGGAAGGGAATCCAGTGTCATGGTTGTGAAGGGTATGGACACGTCAGAGCTGAATGTCCTACTTACCTCAAATTGCAAAATAAGGGGCTAGCTATCACATGGTCTGAAGGAGATTCTGAAAGTGAATCTGAAGGAGAATCTGCCAAACATGTTACTGCACTAACCAATGTGTGTGTCTCTGAAGATGACACAAGTGCAGATGAGCTGACATTTGATGAACTTGCTGCAGCATATAAGAAGCTGTGTACCACCAGTGCAGAAGTGCGTGCACAAGGAGAAAAGCAGAAGAAACTCATCAAGGAACTGGAAGATGAGAGACAGAAGCAACTGTCTGCCATAGAGGGGCTAAATGATGAGATTGCCCTGCTGACCTCCAAGCTGAACCAGATGACCAAATCCATCAGAATGATGAATAAGGGAACTGACACCTTGGAAGAAATTCTAAAAGTGGGACAGCAGTCTGGAACCAAATCTGGGCTAGGATTTGGAAAAGGAGCTGAACACAAACGCCCAAAGGCTAGAGTTCAGAAGTTCAAGCAGATGTCAAAGCCAATGTCTCAACATCGAGGAGCTAGGATGAATGATCATCAGAAGAGGAAATACCAGAATTGGAGGTGTCACCACTGTGGCAGGCTTGGACATATAAAAGCCTTCTGCTACTGGATTCATGGTTTCCCTAACAGAGCCTCACATGTCAGACCTAAGCATAAAACATGTAAGCGATGTGTTCCCATAAAGAAGCAACAATGGTATGCTAGGATAGCACACACTGCCCTAAGGGCTTCTTCCAGAGAAGACTGGTACTTTGACAGTGGATGCTCAAGACATATGACTGGTATGGAAAATCTACTGGTAGATATTCAACCTCACACTACCAGCTATGTGACTTTTGGTGATGGTGCCAAAGGAAAAATAAGAGGTGTGGGCAAACTGGACTGTTCTGGAGTGCCAAAACTGAACAATGTGCTGTTAGTAAGAGGACTAACTGCAAACCTCATCAGCATAAGTCAGCTGTGTGATCAAGGTTTTCATGTTCAGTTTACTAAGGAGCTGTGCATTGTAACAAATGGTGACAATCAGGAAGTTATGAGAGGAACCAGGTCCAAAGACAACTGCTACCTGTGGGAACCTGATCTCTCTAACTTTTCCACAACATGCTCCTCAGCCAAGGAAGAACAGGAGGTGAAGTTGTGGCATAGAAGACTTGGACATCTCCACTTACGGGGAATGAAGAAGATCATATCCAAGGAGGTAGTCAGAGGAATACCAAAGCTTCTGATTGATGAAGGAAGAGTCTGTGGAGAATGCCAAGTGGGCAAGCAAACCAAGATGTCACACCCGAAGCTGGGACATTCCACAACCTCCAGAGTTCTGGAACTGTTGCACATGGACCTAATGGGACCTATGCAGGTTGAAAGTCTTGGTGGGAAGAAGTATGCTTACGTGGTGGTTGATGACCATTCCAGATACACGTGGATAAGCTTCATCAGAGAGAAGTCAGATACATTTGATGTCTTCAAAGATCTGTGCATAAGACTTCAAAGGGAAAAGGACAGTTGTGTGGTCCGGATTAGAAGTGATCATGGTACTGAATTCAAGAATTCCAAGTTTGATGAGTTTTGCTCATCTGAAGGAATAAGCCATGAGTTCTCCTCCCCTATAACTCCTCAGCAGAATGGAATAGTTGAAAGAAAAAATAGAACTATTCAAGAATCTGCCAGAGCAATGATTCATGCAAAGAAGCTCCCTATGCACTTTTGGGCTGAAGCAATGAATACCGCGTGCTATGTTCACAACAGAGTCACCTTGAGAAAAGGAACCTCCTCCACTCTGTATGAAATATGGAAGGGCAGAAAACCCACTGTGAAGTACTTTCATATTTTTGGAAGTAAATGCTACATTCTCACAGATCGTGAACAGAGAAGGAAGCTAGATCCCAAAAGTGATGAAGGCGTATTTCTGGGATACTCCACTAACAGCAGAGCCTACAGAGTGTTCAACTACAGGACCAATGTCCTGATGGAGTCCATAAATGTCATTGTGGATGATAAAGAGGAAGGAACCGATGTCATGGAGGATGTTGAAACATTCCTTGACAGTCCAACTGACAGTCCAGTCAAGTTTGAAGAAGTACAGGAACCTTCTCCTGAATGTGAAGTAGAGGCAACCACCAAAGTGCCATCTATCAGAATTCAGAAAGACCACCCTAAGGATCTTATCATAGGGGATCCCACCAGTGGTGTAACTACCAGGTCAAGAGGAATAAACTCAAATTCCTGCTTTGTTTCCAAGGCTGAACCAAAGAATGTGAAAGAAGCCCTGACTGATGAATACTGGATCAGTGCCATGCAAGAGGAACTCGAGCAGTTCACAAGGCATGAAGTATGGGAGCTGGTTCCAAGACCTGAAGGGTCCAACATCATTGGTACCAAGTGGATCTACAAAAACAAATCTGATGAGAAAGGAGTAATTACTAGAAATAAAGCAAGACTAGTAGCTCAAGGATACACTCAAGTTGAAGGAGTAGACTTTGATGAGACATTTGCTCCTGTGGCTAGACTTGAGTCCATCAGATTGCTGTTGGGGGTAGCTTGCATCCTGAAGTTTAAGCTATTCCAAATGGATGTGAAGAGTGCATTCTTGAATGGCTACCTGAATGAAGAAGTCTATGTGGAACAACCCAAAGGGTTCTGTGATCCTAACCAACCTGAGCATGTATACAAGTTGAAGAAAGCCTTGTACGGGTTGAAGCAAGCACCCAGAGCTTGGTATGAAAGGTTAACCGAATTTCTGACCACAAATGGATACAGAAAGGGTGGCATAGACAAAACCTTGTTTATGAAGGATGAAGAAGGCAAAATCATGATAGCTCAAATCTATGTTGATGATATAGTCTTTGGTGGAATGTCAGAACAAATGGTTAACAAATTTGTTCACCAGATGCAGTCTGAGTTTGAAATGAGTCTAGTGGGAGAACTGACCTATTTCCTTGGAATGCAAGTAAACCAAATGGAGGACTCCATGTTTCTCTCCCAAAGCAAGTATGCCAAGAACATAGTTAAGAAGTTTGGTATGGATAATGCCAGGCACAAGAGGACTCCTGCTCCTACTCATCTGAAGTTAACCAAAGATGATGGAGGACCTAGTGTCGATCAATGCCTGTACAGAAGCATGATAGGTAGTCTGCTGTATCTAACTGCAAGTAGACCTGACATTTCTTATGCAGTTGGAGTGTATGCCAGATACCAAGCAGAGCCCAAGGTGAGCCACTTGAATCAAGTCAAAAGGATTCTCAAGTACATCAATGGGACGTGTGACTATGGGATACTGTATTCACATGGGTCTGAGCCTGTCCTATTTGGGTACTGTGATGCTGATTGGGCTGGAAGTGCTGATGACAGAAAAAGCACATCAGGTGGATGTTTCTTCTTAGGAGAAAACCTCATATCGTGGTTCAGCAAGAAGCAGAATTGTGTCTCTCTGTCCACTGCAGAGGCTGAATACATAGCTGCAGGAAGCAGTTGCTCCCAACTGGTCTGGATGAAACAGATGCTCACTGAGTACAATGTCTCTCAAAATGTCATGACATTGTTCTGTGATAATCTCAGTGCCATCAATATCTCCAAGAATCCCATCCAACACAGCAGGACCAAACATATTGACATTAGGCACCACTTCATCAGAGATCTGGTGGAAGACAAGGTGATCACTTTGGAACATGTAGCCACGGATCTTCAACTGGCTGACATATTTACAAAGGTTCTGGATGCTACTCAGTTTGAAAACTTAAGGAGCAAACTGGGAATATGTCTCTCTGAGACCTTATAGCAACCACTGATGTTTGGGATAAATTGTTTAATATCTCTGCCTATTAAACAATTTGTACTAGGCTATGATGGGTCAACAGATCATAGCTATGCTGCTTACAACAAGTGTGGATACAAGAGGGTAAGGAGACACCCTACAGAGAGAAGGCCACTGTACCTGCAGGAGTTCAAGGATGCTGTTCATGCAGGAGTGGTTCTGGATGTCAGAAACAAAATCATGGCATCTGATATGGTGGTACCTACTGTAAAGCAAAAGTGGGTGATTACTTGATCGAAGCTGTGAAGCAAGATCAAGTGGATGTGAACTTGGTTGAAACTGTGAAGTAAAACCAAGTCTGGAACTCTGTCAGTGTGCTCTGGCTATGTTGCTGGCTTTGGCAACATTTTTGACAAAAAGGGGGAGTAATAACCACCAATACCCCTGACAAACAGAGTGGGTCTCTACAACAGACTCTCATGACAGATCTGAAGATTCCCCCCCTGCAGCTGATGTTGAAGTTTAGGTGCAACTTCTAATATGTGTGTGCTGCTATGTGAAGTTTTTATTTAACTTCCATGTGTGTGAGTGTGCTGCCACTCTGAGTGTATTAGCTAGTATTATTCCGCTGCTATGAACTCTGTTATGGGGATCAAAGTGTTTTAGCCAAAAATTTGCCAAAGGGGGAGTTTGTAGGTGTTTAATTGGCTGCATTATATGGTAAAACACTAATGTCTTGACTGATGTCATGACATGTATATGTGACTACATTGTAGTTACTGCAGGACTAGCTAACACAGGATTATTGAATGCTGTGACATTCATACCTGTCAACAGATACTAAGGAACAGAAGTTCTGTTAGAACTTAGTATTCATTTGCAGTCTGGTTATCAAGGAAGAACCAGACCTGGCATAAGGCCTACTGACTGAATGTCAAACTGGATGTTGTGACATTCATCATTGACAGTAGCTACTGAAGATTAGGCAGAGTGGTGTTCTGCTATACTTCAGCATAAAACTTAGTTTGTTCTTCAAGAGAATAACAGAACTAACTTAAGGCCAAATGTATAAATGTTAAGTTGGACACTTTGACATTTATTAATGTAAGCTGTTACTGTAGTACGGTCATTTTGATCATGTACAGGTCAGCAAAATTGTACAGTCTGTTTTCTGGAAAAACAGACTCAGCATATGGACCTTGATGTCAAGCTGAATGTCGTGACATTCGTGCCTGACAGCATATGCTAAATTGTAGGTTGTTCAGTTTTCTGTTTCAGCTTTTTCTCAGGCTATTCTTTAGGGATTCAACAGTTGAGAGAAAATCCAGGAAATCAACAACCAAGCTACATTCAATGAACCTAACAAATAGCCTATTTGTTAGCAACCTAAATATTGAATTTGAGGGAACTTGTGTGACTTAAAATTCAGGAAAATACAGGTGCAAAAGCCCAGGTGCTGCAATATAAAAAGGAAGGCATTCCTTCATTCAGTTTCGGGGATTTTTGAGGCGTGAAGATTTAGTGTGTCCATCATACTTCACTGCTGTATTTTGTGAGTCTTGTATTAGACGTATCTTGTAAGCCAAGCCATTATCAAGTAGATGATTGCTTTGGCATAGGGTGTTCATTGAGTTGTAAGTGTTGTGTCACTCAAAGCTTTTAAGCGTGAGTGCTGTGTATCTTGATTTAAGCTGTGAAGCATAATCAAGAGTTGTTTTTGAAGTGTGACTTCAAAGTGTCTTTAATATCACTGAGGTGATTGAGGGGGAGTGAGTAGGAACTCTGATCTTAGGTTAAGATTGAAATTGCATTGGGTAGGGATTAAGTGATAAGTTGTAAACGGGTGAGTTTAGCTTTGAATTGATACTACTAATAGTGGATTTCCTCCCTGGCTTGGTAGCCCCCAGATGTAGGTCATGTTGGACTGAACTGGGTGAACAATTACTTGTGTTATTTACTGCACTTACTGTTAAGTTCTGCATAATCCCTGTCTGTGCAGAATTGGATGTCATAACAACCAGTGTGACATCCAAAGTCTGATAACTAGAATTTCAGAGAGAGAGAGAGAGAGAGAGAGAGAGAGAGAGAACCAGAGGATTTATTTTCCTCTAGTATTCTTCAGCCTTCCAGTGCTTGGAAGAGGATCGTCGCTCAACTCGTCATCGAGAAAGCTAAGATGAAGGCCACATATGAGTCAAAGATCAAATGCATCCGAAGGAAGTAAACTCCCTTGGCCAGTTCAGCTGATTCAGTTGCCAGGGATCCTTAGGATGATACTTTCCTTCTCTCTTGTATTTGTATTTTTGATATCTGAAATTGTACTCAATGTAATCTTTCCAAAATTTTATGAATAAAAAGAGATTTTATGGTCAATCCCAAATGTTATTATTGATTATTATTATCATTGAAATATTTTCAAGTAAGGCTTTATATGTTCCTTGAAATAAAAAAATTGCATTTCATGCATCATTTGCATAACAGGTTTCTTGCCTTCCAACCCTTTGGCCAGATGTCTCATTGTTCTTCGTCTTTGTATCAGACAAGGTGACTTATCACTAAAATACCTGAGCTAATCTTCAAAGAAGAATGGATCGTATGTAACAAGAGAACCGAGATCTCAAGGAAGAAGTTTCTAGACTCACTGCTTTATGGAGTCATTCATTGCTGCTCATAATCAACCGACTCCAACTCATGCAACTCCTCCTCAAAGGACTGTTATTTCTGAGATCATTGCAACGCTAGTGTCTGTTATTCCAGCCAGCCAGCCTACACAAGCCATGCCATCTGAATTCCCGTGGGGAATGCCTATGAATTTTATGCCTGAAGGTTATGCGCCAACTATTGCCCCCATGTCGGTATCTCGCCCGGTCATGTCAACTCCTCCTCCTAAGGTACATGTTATGCCACATGTTGATGAAACCATTTATCATTCCGAGCAGTCTGAGGGCCCTGATGTGTATAAGAAAATGGATGAGATGAAGGATCAATTTCAAGAGCTGAGAAAAGAATTGAAGACCCTTAGAGGTAAAGATTTGTTTGGGAAAAGTGTTCTTGAACTTTTCCTGGTGCCAAACGTGAAAATCCCTGTCAAATTCAGGGTCCCAGACTTTGAGAAGTATAAAGGGAATACTTGTCCTTTGAGTCATCTTGTGATGTACGCACACAAGATGTCTACCCAGACATATAATGATCAACTGATTATCCATTATTTTCAAGACAGTCTGACTAGTGCTGCGCTTCAGTGGTATATGGGTTTAGACAGTGCTAGTCTTCATACTTTCAACGAATTAGGCGAGGCCTTTGTTTAAAAGTACAAGTACAACGTTGATATGGCTCCCGATCATGACCAGTTGAGGTCTATGTCTCAGAAAGATAAAGAGACATTTAAGGAGTATGCCCAGAGGTGGAGAGAGCTTGCTGCTCAAATTAGTCCCCCATTGGAAGAGAAGGAGATGACGAAGATCTTTTTAAAGACTTTGAGTTCATTATATTACAAAGCGTATGATTGCCAGTGCTCCCAATGACTTCACTGAAATGGTGAACATGGCGATGTGGTTAGAAGAGGGCGTCCCATAGGGTCGTTTGTCTAAAGATGAAGTATCTACAAGCAAGAAGTATGGTGGTAGTTTCTCCAAGAAGAAGGAAGGGGAAATCAATTCAGTATCTGTAGGGAGGAAAAGGAGGCCTCATGTGAGGAAAAGTTCTAGATCCCAACAATATCATCATCAAGTATCCTCAATTATTCTGGTATTTTCCAACAATTCAGCAATTCAATTAGTACCAATTCAGCAGCAATAACAACAACGACAACAACACACTCACAAATATCACAATAACTACAACCATCAACATAATAGTTTGGAAAGGAAGACAAACACTTTTGATCCCATTCTGATGACATATGCCAAAGTTTATCCTTCCCTGGTTATCAAGAATTTGATTCATCCGAGGAATCCTCCACATACACCTGAGCCTTTTCCATGGTGATACAAACCTTGCACCAAAAGTAAGTGGAGTTGCAGCTTGAGTTGAAGGACAAAGATGCACTTATTGAGATTCTTGAAGAGCATGCAGTGAAGAGAGAGAGAGAGCCAGAGGATTTATTTTCCTCTAGTATTCTTCAGCCTTCCGGTGCTTGGAAGAGGATCATCGCTCAACTCATCATCGAGAAAGCTAAGATGAAGACCACTTATGAGTCAGAGATCAAATGCATTCGAAGGAAGTACACTCTGTTGGCCAGTTCAGTTGATTCAGTTGCTAAGGATCTTTAGGATGATACTTTCATTTTCTCTTGTATTTCTATTTTTTATTTCTGAAATTGTACTCAGTGTAATCCTTCCAAAATTTTATGAATAAAAAGAGATTTTATGGTCAATCCCAAATGTTATTATTGATTATTATTATCATTGAAATATTTTCAAGTAAGTTATATTCATTGCATACTGCATTAGTGACTTGGAAATCAGGGTTTGATTGATCACTCCTTAACAGAAGGAGCCCACACAAAGCAAGATTGAGAATTGGACTTCATTCTCTAAGTATACAAGTCTCAAGGGTCTCAAGGGGCTCTAGGTATCTTATTTTGTTCCTCAGTTCATCAGTGAAGGATTCAGAGCTATCAGAGTGTTCATCTGGATTTAATCAGAAATTAGGGTTTCATGGCTACCTGTAACATGCAATGTTTGGTTAGAAGTAGAGGGGCTCATCCATGTCATGATTAGAGAGGCATCTTGGCCTAGGAAGATTCACAATTATCTCAGAAAGATCCATTGGCAATCAGTGCAATCAGTTCCTGATCAATTTTGCCCTAAACTAGGGTTTGGTATAAAATCAGTTTATTTCTGATTCTTTGGGTGAAACGCTTTTCCATGGCCCTCCATATGTCCACAAGGGTCTACATACAAAAAATCAGCTCTTTACTTGAGCCAGAAGTGCTTCAATTGATCACTGGAATCGGGAATCAGACAGTTTGGGAAAAGTCAACTGTGGGGCCATAAAAGTCAACTCCTGACTTTTTGAGAGTGGAATCTCAAAATCCATACCTAGGGGAGCCTACATGTGAAATTTGATCAAGTTTGGATCATGGATTCATCATTTAATCAGGAATTGAAAAAGTTACTTAATTTGGAAATGGTTGAGTTTCCATTTAGGGAAAGTTTTCATGGTTGTTGCACTCACTTTAATCCCATTTTACATCAAGATAAAAGCTCCATTTGAAAATTTCTCCAACATGAAAGTTGTTCCTCTTGTCCCAAGCTTTCTAGAGATATAAAGTTTGCTCCATTTGGATTAAAATTGAGAAAGTTATGTTTAGTCAAAGTAAGACATATTTTTAGGACACTTAGAAAAATTTCTAAGTCCAAAATCTTCAAAGTTTGTCAAGACTTCTTGGCCAATTTTCTTTCACTTCAAGGCATCATTTAAAAATAGTTTCTTCACAACAATTGTACCTTGTAATGTCCTCTTTCACCTCCTTTTGGAATCATCTCATTTAGATTCATGGTTTGAGAAATACATTCACCTAAAGTGGGCATCATGACATGATTTTCTAGACAGATTTTAGGCCAAACTAGCCCAATCAGTTTTGCATGGTGAAAGCTGAACTTGAGGCCCATTTTTCACCTTCTTCCATTCATCATTTCAACTTGTGCTCAACATGAAAGATGCTAAGCTCCATGATATCTTGCTACTGTTTGCATTATTTCATCATTTGGTGACTTGATCATCAAGTTACATGGCCTCAAAGTCACCACCTTGGAACTTTTTCTTGCTTGCCAAACCAGCCGTGTTGTGTGCTGCATGAACCAAGTCATGTTTGCTACCTCTTTTGGCCATGCATTGGATATCCATTCACTTAAGTTTGTCCCAAAATAACAAACCCTCATGTGTCCACTCTTTCTACACCTCATTTTGCATTTTTATTCTTATGGATAACAATTGTTTCAAAGCCCATGAGAACATTTGTTTCACCCTATTTAAGAGATGCAAACCCTAAACCTAAAAAGGGCATTGGAATTTCGTGGCAAGGAGGCAAAGCTTCATCACATATCAGATTCCATTCCACTTCTATTTTCAATTAGGTAATCATCTCTTCCATGGCCATGTTTTGATATATCTACGCTTGCTTACCATGTTCATCACCATTAATCCTTCCATTTTCATATTTCTTTTTCTTATTTAAAATATTTTCTTCGTCCATAAAATTACCCAAAAATATTTTTCACTTTTCTTAATGTTTTATTTAACTTTATATAATTTTTATTTTTCATATTTTTTTAATATTAATATTTTATTTTAATTATTTATTCTAAATGGTCCATTTTAACACACTTTTTTTTATTGATTTTATTTTTATGACTTAAAATTATTGTTAGCATTTGATTTTTGGGATGAAGGTTGACCGCTGTCTCATGGTCAACCTGACCTTTTCTTGGAATTTTATTTCCCATTTTCAATTTATTTTGGATTTATTTCTAACCTAGCCTTGTTGGTTGACTTTTGGTTTGACCCCTGTTTTATTTTAAATAATTCATGCACTAATTTTTATTATTTTTAAAATCTTTTTTGGGATGATGATGTCCTGACCCCACCTCGTTTAGTTTAATTTTTCATCATTTTCTTGATTAATTTGCTATTTATTTGATATTTTTTAAGTTGACTTGAATTTTCAGTTGACTTTGTTATGATTGATGTTTGACTTAGGGATTGCTTATGGAAATTGAAGAGATCTTTTGATCCTCCCTTATTCATCTCATATGCCATGTATTAGAGGCCTTTCATCTTGATTTTATTTGATCCTTACCTTATTTCCCGATTAAATTATTCAGTGAACCCTTTTGTGCATTTCTTTTTATCTGTCTGGTTCATCTGTTATCTTTTATGCTTGTTTCCCTCATTCATGCTTGTTATTGCTTGATTGTTTAACATGGTCATACCTCCCATGCATTGTTTAATGCTCCATTATTTCATTCTTTGGTTCTTTGATTGGATTATACACTTGTTTATTTATCTGATCTGATTGATAACTGCTGCCTACTTGTATGATGTATGAGGCATATGTTCTTATTATTTGACTGCCATGAACAATCCCCATTCATATCAAATGTACCCCTCTCCCATGAAGTGTATAATATTTATTTTTTCATTCTTTATTCACCTGTTAATACAAGAATTAAAACGAACATCCGATAATCATTTCAAAACAAGATCAAAAGCTCGATCCAACGTCGAGTAATCATTTTCAAAACTTAACAGAACCAGCACGTATTCATCCATCCTCTTGTAAGTCGATTGCCTCAGGCATCACCATTTCTCTTGTAATTCGATTGCTTCTGGCATCGCCATCTGCCTGTAAGTCGATTGCCTCAGGCATCGCCATCTACCCTTATCCGTGGCTCCCCTCCTTGCTCCGTCCGTCGACTCTTGTTCCGTTTAGGTAGCACCTATTAGGTAGAACCCTTTGAATGATAACATAGGTAGAATTCCCTTATTCTTTGCATGCTAACATTAGGTAGATATTCCCCTATGTAAATCCTAACACATAGGTCCATATTGTATGACAACTCTAGGGCAGAGCTTCCCCACTTTTAGACCTTCCGTGCGTCTCCAATCTTATGGCATGTCAATCCGTTCTATTGCAAAGAGGTAACTGCCTAAGAATCGATTCAACGAGCTGCGACACCTACTGCTAGGACGTTGAACACATTGCCCACTTTCCTTTGACACAGCTGGTGTCCTCCTTTGTAAGTCCATGTTCAGATGGCCATCCTTAACCCTTAGTTAGGCGAACTACGACAACTCTGATTCTCATATTCAGATGAGATATGTAGGCACGAGATGCGATGTCTTACCGAGTTTGACTGACGACTAACAACTAATCCTTGCTTGCTTTCTCCCTTGCTGCGATTCTTTTCTCTCGCCCTCGTTGCGATCGAGACCGTTCCTTTCCCTTGCCCTAGTTGCAATCGAGACCCTTGTTCCCGTAGTTAGCCGAACTACGTTTTTCTCTGATTCTCATTCCTGATGAGATACGTAGGCATAAGACGCGACGTCTTACCAAACACACTTATCTTTAACCCATAGGTAGCCGAGCTACGAAGACTCTGATTCTCATACTCATATGAGATACGTAGGCAGTGGATGCGAAATCCTTGTGAGTCATTTTCTTATAACCTTCCTTTTAGTAAATAGTACTTTAGATATACCTACACCCTTTAGACTAGAACAACACTTATGAAAAGGGATCCCTAGGAGTACCTAGGATGTTTTGGGTGCTTAAAACCTTCCCATTGCATAACCAACCCCCTTACCCAGATCTCTGACATTTTTACTAGTTTTTGATTCGATAAAACTTTTAGGTTTTTGTTCGCTTTCTAACCATTCCTTTGGATAAATAGAATTGCGGTGGCGACTCGACTTGTATGGTTTACCTTAGATTTAGTCAATATCTCTAATGGTAACGAATATCCCGCTACAGAAAAGTGGCGACTCTGCTGGGGACTATCATTTGCCTAGTGGGTTTTGCCTACTTTTCATATTTGTTGTATTGTATGATATATTGCTTTGTGACATATTTTTGTGCAATTTGGGATTACTGTATTGTATGTAATGATTGAATTGTTTGAATATTAATTCCTTGTATGCTTAGTGATCTTTGTGAGATGAGTTCTATACCCGAACTCGAGTGCACTTAGGATAGGAGAATGGCATAGTCTTGTTGACTTGTGTGGAGTTATTCCTTAGCAAGTTGACTTGCAAGCCCATTCACTTGGTGGAGGTTATGTTGGGATCAATAATGTCACACGAGTAATCGTGGTTAGGCATTACTCTTTCCAATATATGCCTTAGAAGCCAAGGACCTTAGTTTACCACGCCCATCTTGGCCTATTTTTAGAACGTAGTGCGAAGATCGTTCAAGTGTAAGATTTAATACGATTGTTACGCGATACTACACTCATAAGAGTCTCTCTTGAGAATATTTTTAGAATACGAGTAGTCGTTTATCCGATAATATCCGAAAGATGGGATGATGACTATGGGAACCTCTTGTAGAACATGATTGTCAGGTTTAACCATAGTACACTCCCTTTGGGTGGTTCTTAACCAAGACTCCATGCTCGCGACTCGCAACAAACCCTTGATTCGTGGTTGATCCGTTCTTGTGTATCCTTAATATCAATGGAACTTGGGTGTTGATAAGGTGTAAACCATAATCCACCAAAATGGATGATTGATATTAAGGATGACTTGATCCACCCGATGACCTTTGTGTGGTGTGATTTGCTTGATCCTTGAGTGTGATTGTTGCGTCCATGCATTCATGCATTACACATCCATATCATCAACAATGAGAAAACTTTCAAGGAACTTAAGAGGGCTATTTGCAAATTTTCAGACATGGATAAGCAAAGAAGGAATACGAAGAAGTACAGTTTCAGACAACCCGACTTGAAAGAGTTAAGGAGTTTGACATCCTATGTATTAGATCCCTTGGAATTCAAGGCTCGTCATGGGGAGTATGCCTATCTTGTGGGCATACCTATCCTAGACCAGTTGTCGTTCAGTGGCTTGGAGAGAGTTCCTTCTTCCCAAGAGATTGATGATCTGTTGTGTATAGATGAATCTATTATTGGTGCTCATATGACTACCAAAGGTGGAATTCAAGGTCTCCCGTCTGATTTCCTCATTGATCAAGATACTATGTTTGGGAAGGCCATGAGTGAGGACGCCTTTGAGGCCATATTTGTACTTCTCATCTATGAGCTAGTGTTATTCCCCAACATCGACAAGTTTGTGGATATGAACGCCATTAGGATTTTCTCTACTCTTATTCCCGTTCTTACTCTGTTGGGTGACACTTATTTCTCTTTGCATATGAGGAATGCAAAGGGCGTTGGTACCATTGTGTGCTGTTTGCCTCTGTTGTACAAGTGGTTTATTTCGCACTTGCCTCAGACGGTCGCCTTCAAGGAGAACAAAGGATGTCTACGGTGGTCCACGGAGACTTATGTCTCTCACTAATGATGATATCTTTTGGTACAAACGTGTATATGATGGTGTGCAGATTATCGACTCTTGTGGTGAATTCTCCAATGTACCTCTTCTTGGTACATGCGGTGGAATTAACTACAACCTTATTTTGGCACGTCGTCAGCTTGGGTTCCCCCTAAAGGATAAACCCAATAACATTCTGTTAGAGGGTGTGTTCTTTAAGAAGGGTAAAGATCCCCAAGGCTTGAAGGGCAGGATGGTCCGCGCTTGGCGCAAGATCCATAAGAAAGGAAGGAAGGAGCTAGGTCCAAAGAACTGTATCGCTTTGGAACCCTATACCTCTTGGGTTAGGAGGAGAGCTTCCGAGTACCTCATGCCTTATGAGTATCCAAGACCCACACCTTTGGTTGTGGCTGGGCCTTCAACCCTCCCTAGCCAAGGAGTTGAGGAGTTGAGAGACGAAGACCATTCGCGTGCTTGGATCCGTGAACAAGAGGAGTTGCTTCGGCAGATCAGAGAGAAGGATGCTTTGATAGAGTTCCTTGAGCACCAGGTTATTGATGATCCTGATGACGCATTGACTTCTCTACTTACTCAGTCTTCCAAGTTTTGGAAGAGGAAGTATGATCGACTCGCCAAAGAGAAGGCAGATATGGAGGCAGCCTATGAGAGGGAGGTGAAGAGGCTTCGTGCAGCTTATCTTCCGGCCTCGAGGGCTTTGGACGATTACTTCTAGGGATCCATAGGATGTTCATTTTCCTTCTCTCTTGTATTGTATTTGGTTACCAGGATTGTACTTCTTTGGCGTAAAAACATTTCCAAATATTAATTGACGTGATATTTTCGTATGTGATAAACGTTCGATATATCCAAAATTTGCAAATAAGACTCTAAAGTTCCTCTGATATAAAAATTAAATCATAAGCATTGCATGCATCATGTTTATCTATTCCTAGGGGTTTATATTTTCTTATTGATTCTAGTCGGGGTTTTCTTACACTGTTTATCTAATGTGAGACTGGAATCAAGGGGTAGAACACCCTTTGGAATTGATAAACATATCATTGCATTTGCATATTCATTAGCATGTCTTGCATAACAGGTATCGCCGCAGTGTTCTCATCTTGTTTGGTATTCCGTTATTAGGATAGCTGACTCAGGCATTCACCGATACGGTACCCGAAGGAATCAACAGAGAGCAATGGAAGGTCTACAAGCAGAGCTCGCTGAGATGAGGATTCACATGAATCAGTTCATGGAAGCGGTCCAAGGAGTTGCTCAGGGACAACAAGAGATTAGATTGTTGGTACAGGGGAATTCCCCTACTACTCAACCGGAGGTTGTGGCTGATCCTCCTGCTGGAGAGGCTAAAGGACCCAATGGACCGGGGCCTATCCCAATCCCACATGGCAACCTTGGTCAACAACCCATCCATGACGATCAGGAGGATCAATTCCCCCTGCTTTTGCGAAGGATGTGGACGAACTTTTGAGAATTATAAAGAAAAGCGATTACAAGGTAGTCGATCAGTTGATTCAGACGCCATCCAAGATATCTATTCTCTCACTCCTGCTGTGTTCGGAGGCACACAGGGAGGCACTCCTGAAGGTCCTAAGTGTTGCATATGTGCCTCAGGAGATCTCAGTGAACCAACTAGAAGGGATCGTTGCAAATGTTCATACAAGCAACATGTTGGATTTTACTGATTCTGACTTGACGCCAGCTGGACGCGATCATAACAAGGCTTTGCACATCTCGATGGAGTGTAAAGACACTGTGCTATCCCATGTTCTGGTGGATACAGGTTCCTCTCTCAATATGCTACCCAAGAGAGCCCAGTCAAGGTTAGATGTAGAAGGTTTGATCTTGAAGCCTTCCGATCTTGTGGTAAGAGCCTTCAATGGTTCTAAGAGGTTGGTGTTCGGAGAGGTAGAATTGCCAATTCAGATTGGATCACAAACCTTTAACACCGTATTCTATGTGATGGATATCAGTCCTTCGTATAGCTGCTTGCTGGGTCGTCCTTGGATCCACAATGCTGGGGCAGTCTCCTCGACCTTGCATCAGAAGATCAAGTTCCCGGTCAATGGAAGAATTATCACTGTCTGTGGTGAGGAGGATATTTTGGTCAGTAACCTGTCTACATTCAAGTATGTAGAGGTAGAAGGTGAGATTCATGAGACCCTGTGTCAGGCCTTTGAGGCAGTTCAAGTCAATGATGCAGCTCCAGTGGAAGAGGTTGAAGCAGGTGCCTCTTTGTCGTCCTTCAAGCAGGCATGGGCCTTGGTAAATTCAAGTGTTGCTCCCGGTTGGGGACGTCTGGTGGATTTACCTGTAAAGGAAGACAAGTTTGGGATTGGGTATCAGCTGGCATTGACTTCTACAACTTCAATGCCTCAGACTCGTCAGGGGCCGATTACTTTCTCCAGTGCTGGCATCATTCAGTACGGCCAGGTCTCTGCAATCAACAAAGAAGATGGGGATAGTGATTGCGACATTGACAACTGGGTGCGTCCAAGGGTCCCGGGTGAAGTTCTCCGCAACTGGTCTTCTGAAGAGATTATCCAAGTCACTCTTCTTGAAGAGTAATTTTCTTTGTTTATTCATGCATATCCAAGTCTTACGTTCCGCCCAGGGCGTAATGACTCATTGTAGAGCTCATCTATGTGGATACCTGCATTTTTTATCATAAATAAAGGACGTCTTTTTGCATTCAAATATTTTGTTCACTGTCTTTCTATTTTTGCAGTTTTCAAAAATCAAAAAAATACATATTTGGCAATGTTTTATTTAGTTTCCATTTCTTGTTCACACTCATAAGCACATACCATCACTCATGCAGATGCACGTCACCGGATCCTATTGATAACGGTTCTGCTATGGCTCGCTTCGACTTTGAAAATCCAATCTTTCAAGCTGAAGAAGAGGGTGATGAAGACTGTGAACTCCCTGAAGAACTTGCCAGGTTGTTAAAACAGGAAGAAAGGGTCATTCAACCGCATCAAGAGTCTACTGAAGTGATTAATCTCGGCACCGAGGACGTCAAGAGAGAGATCAAGATAGGGGTTGCTTTGGAAGATAATATGAAGAAGGGGCTGATTGAATTGCTGCAAGAGTATGTTGACATCTTCGCTTGGTCTTATCAGGACATGCCAGGGCTTGACACAGACATTGTGGTACACCGTTTTCCTCTCAAAGAGGATTGTCCTCCGGTCAAGCAGAAGCTCAGAAGAATAAGACCAGAGATGGTTGTCAAGATAAAGGAAGAAGTGCAAAAACAGTTGGACGCAGGGTTCCTAGCAGTTACAAATTATCCGCCATGGGTTGCAAATATCGTTCCAGTACCTAAGAAGGATGGAAAGGTACGGATGTGTGTCGACTACCGGGATCTGAACAGAGCTAGTCCTAAAGATGATTTCCCATTACCTCACATCGATGTTTTGGTGGGTAACACGGCTCAGTTCTCGGTATTCTCCTTAATGGATGGCTTTTCTGGCTATAACCAAATTAAGATGGCACCAGAAGACATGGAGAAGACAACTTTTATAACCCCATGGGGCACCTTCTGCTATAAGGTGATGCCGTTTGGTCTGAAAAATGCTGGGGCAACATATCAAAGAGCTATGGTAACTCTTTTCCATGATATGATTCATCATGAAATCGAGGTTTATGTTGATGATATGATTGCCAAATCTCAGACGGAAGAAGAACATATGGTGAATATGCAGAAACTATTTGAGCGTTTGAGGAAATTTAAGCTGAGGCTTAATCCGAACAAGTGTACTTTCGGGGTGAGATCTGGAAAACTGTTGGGTTTTATTGTTAGTGAAAAAGGGACTAAGGTGGATCCGGCCAAAGTGAAAGCGATACAAGAAATGCCTGAGCCAAGAACAGAAAAATAAGTATGTGGTTTCTTAGGAAGGTTGAACTACATTGCAAGGTTCATCTCTCACCTAACAACCACGTGTGAGCCAATATTCAAATTGTTGAGAAAAGATCAGGCTATCAGGTGGAATGATGATTGCCAAAGGGCTTTCGAGAAGATAAAAGAGTATTTGCAGAATCCTCCAATCCTTATGCCTCCAGTCCCAGGGAGACCGCTGATTATGTATTTGACAGTACTTGATAATTCCATGGGTTGTGTTCTCGGTCAACACGACAAGACAGGTAGGAAAGAGCATGCCATCTACTACCTGAGTAAAAAATTCACAGATTGCGAGTCGAGATACTCAATGCTTGAAAAGACATGTTGTGCACTTGCATGGGCTGCTAAGCGATTGAGACAATACATGCTGACTCACACAACCTTACTGATCTCCAAAATGGATCCAGTCAAGTATATATTTGAGAAGCCAGCTCTCACCGGAAGGGTTGCTCGTTGGCAAATGGTACTGACAGAGTACGACATCCAGTATACATCCCAGAAAGCCATCAAAGGGAATATTCTGTTGGACTATCTTGCTCAGCAGCCGATTGATGATTATGAGCCGATGAAGTTTGATTTTCCGGATGAAGACATCATGTTCCTCAAGATGAAAGACTGTGAAGAGCTAGTTGTTGAGGAGGGACCTGATCCAGATGAAAAGTGGACTTTAATGTTTGATGGGGCCGTCAATGCCAAAGGAAGTGGAATTGGTGTTGTCATTACCACTCCGAAAGGTGCCCACATGCCTTTCATCGCTCGTCTGACTTTTGAGTGCACCAATAATGAAGTTGAGTATGAAGCCTGTATCTTGGGTATCGAGCAAGCCATTGATTCGAGAATCGAGACTCTAGACATCTTCGGAGATTCAGCTCTGGTGATCAATCAAGTGCATGGTGATTGGAATACTCTCCAGCCCAATCTGGTCCCCTACATAGATTACACGAGAAGACTGTTGACTTTCTTCACAATAGTAAGGTTGTATCATATACCTCGTGATGAGAACCAGATGGCAAATGCTCTTGCTACTCTGTCCTTCATGATCAAGGTGATTCGGTGGAACTATGCTCCCAGGATCAATGTTATGCGTCTTGATAGGGTCGCGTATGTGTTTGCTGCTGAAGTGGTAGTTGATGACAAGCCCTGGTATCACGACATCGAGTGCTTTCTGAAGAATCAAGAGTACCCTGCAGGGGCATCCAACAATGATAGAAAGACTTTGAGAAGATTGGAAGGCAGTTTCTTCTTGAACAAAGACAATGTGTTGTATAAGAGGAAATTCGACATGGTTTTGCTCAGATGCGTGGATAGACACGAAGCGGACATGTTAATGCAGGAAGTTCATGAAGGCTCCTTCGGCACTCATGCCGACGGACATGCAATGGCTAAGAAATTGTTGAGAGCGGGTTACTACTGGATGACCATGGAGTCTGATTGTTTCAAATATGCTCGGAAGTGTCATAAATGCCATATTTATGTTGATAAGGTGCATGTGCCGCCAAATCCTCTGAATGTGATGTCTTCACCGTGGCCGTTTGCTATGTGGGGCATTGATATGATTGGAAAGATTGAGCCGACTGCTTCCAATGGGCATCGCTTCATCCTTGTTGCCATCGACTATTTCACCAAGTGGGTTGAAGCAGCGTCATTTGCGAAGGTCACCAGACATGTGGTTGCCCGATTCATCAAGAAAGAAATCATTTGTCGTTATGGGATTCCCGAAAGAATCATTACTGATAATGGTTCTAACCTCAATAACAAAATGATGAAGGAGTTGTGCAAGAACTTCAACATTCAACATCACAATTCTTCCCCTTATCGTCCTAAGATGAACGGTGTTGTTGAGGCAGCAAATAAGAACATAAAGAAGATTGTGCAGAAGATGGTCGTTACGTACAGAGATTGGCATGAGATGCTACCCTTCGCCTTGCATGGGTACCGTAATTCAGTACGTACATCGACCGGGACAACCCCTTATTCCCTTGTGTATGGTATGGAAGCAGTCCTACCTGTTGAAGTGGAGATTCCTTCTCTAAGAGTCATGTTGGATGTCAAGTTAGACGAAGCTGAATGGGTTCGGACAAGGTTCAATGAGTCGAGTCTTATCGAAGAGAAGCGAATGGCAGCCATTTGTCATGGGCAGTTGTATCAGAGTCGGATGAAGAGAGCCTTTGATCAGAAAGTGCGTCCTCGATGCTTCCAAGTCGGAGATTTGGTGTTGAAAGGATCCTTCCTCCTCAGACAGATCACAGGGGCAAGTGGACTCCTAACTATGATGGACCGTATATTGTCACCAAGGTTTTTGATGGTGGAGCCTGTAAGACCCCAATTTTGTCCCTAAGATCCCTCATAGCATCATAACATTGCATTCCATAGCCTCAAGGATCATTGAGCACCTTGGTCCCTTGCCTTTGGGTGGGACTCCTTGTGAATGGTTTGAGATCACCAAGCATGCTTGAATTGCATATCATTGTTTTTCTCATTTTATTTACTAACCAAAAGCACAAAAATATGTCACTAACATCTTTTGTTTGTAGCTTGAGCAATCACAAGGTTAAAAGCTTCTAGCAGGTCATTGGTACAAAGACATACCCAAGAGAAGATGAAAGCAAGCATGGTAATGGTCCCCAAAGCTCTCATCCATCAAATATGCCTCCCTAGCATCTCAATTCATCATTTTGATCAAAGCAAGTCAAAGGGTTTGAGGCCTTGTTCTTTAAAGAAACCCTAATCCATTTGTGCACCACAATGCCTTGCTCATGAAGCAACCTCAGCCCATGGTCAAATGAAATCAAGGGAAGTTCTTTAAACTCTTCATTTCATGCATATTTGAACTTATTTGAGTATCTTCAATCATCAATTCATCAAGGTATGAGTCATGGATTTGAGAAGTTGATCAGTCAATTCATCTGACTATTTTGAAATGCACAGAGACCTAACTTTTTATGTGTTGGTCAAATGGAGATGGTTCCAAAATCAAAAATGTTCTTGAGGACAATATGAAAAACTTTCATGTTCATCAAAATTTTATTTGAAGCTTGTAAAACCATCTGCCATTCCAATACATTATAGGTCATTTTGACTGAAACCCTAATTTTAGGTCAACTTCCTAAGGACATAACTCATTCATTTTTTATGATTTTGAGGTGGGATCAAATGCACTGGAAATATTAAGATGTCTACTTAAAATGTTATGTTGAACAAAATTTCAAAATCTCAAAGGAAATACATGTGATAATGCAAGACATTATAGGTTCTTTTTGACCAAATGCATTAAAAGGCAAAAAAGTCCAACTTCAAGTGCCCATAACTTCTTCATCAAAAATCCAAATGATGCAAAATATAAGTACATTTTGATTTTCTTGAAAAGATCTACAACTCTGATGTTGGAGGTTTTTCCATTTGAAGCTTGCATCACCAAAACAGAAGGGCTTGAAAGTTGGCCAATTTTAGAAACCTTGCCTTGACATATTTTGCACATCACACTTTAAACTCAAATTTCATAAATTTCCACATTCCAAATGGACTTTTGACCAACATAACATTTTTTCCTATTACAAAAACCTTTCCAACCATTACCCATATGCCTATGCTTGGATTTTCTAAATGGTATTTTCGAAGAGGTGAATGATTAGGTTCAATTGTGGAATTCATGTTGAAATCTTGTTGCACAAGCCAATTCAGAGCAAATTACACGTCCAAACCCTTGGCATTTGAACTCAGCTTGCATTTGGCATTGCTTTTGGGCCTTGTACATGATCATGCAAGCCCATGCAAGTGGTATCCAAATTCATGCACACGGATCACTCCACCCTTTCCTTGCCATTTTCTCTATAAATAGGGACTTCATTCCCTCCATTTTGGACACCCAATTCAACCTGAAATGCTGCAAAATTCATTCCCCAACCATCACTAAAGAAGCAATTGCATTTTTCTCAAAAATTTTCAGATCTCGAATTCAGCTTCATCTGGTTGTATTCATAGATCTAATGCTTCTAGACCTTCATTATACACTTCATTGAACTTCTGTTTTGATAAAGCAAGCAAGGTTTCAAGCTCAAATCACCAGAACTCAAACTTGAACTCCAACTGGTATTTTCTTCGATTCTCCTAATCCTTGGACCTATTGGCTGTGATTTTGTGTTGGTTGAAGTCCTTTCAATAGAGGCATCATGTTTATGCTTTTAATTTTTGCAATTCATTGAGTTCATGATGAACACCAAATTTTTCAACTTCTGATTTCTCAAATCATAGAGATCTAGAAGGAAAATGGATGGTATAAATGTGATGTACATCATCTTAGCTTTCTATTGATGTATAGATCGCACGTTTTGGTTGCCTTTTGAAGTTCTGCATTTTGGCCGGAATCTGGAAGCTCACCGGAGAAGACGGTGGCTCCGGTGGCTTCATCATGTCCAGTTTAAATCTGGACCGTTTGATCTTGTTCCCAGATTGAATCGTGTCCTTTGGATCTTATGACTTTCAATAATGTTGGATGCTTCGCTGTTGACTCATGCCTTTCATGCGCGCGCATCTCACATCCGTCTGATCAGCCACGTCAATTAATGAGGCTTGATCAGACGCTTGTGGTTTTTTCCATTTTCTGAATTTCTGATTTAATTTCTTTAATTCCAATAATTTTCAAAAATCAATATCTTCTTCATTTTTAATCCAAAAATTATGAGACCAATTCATTATTTCCCAAATTATTTCTAGTTTCTATTTCTGATTTTTAATATTTTTTATTTTGTCATTTGATATTTTTTGTGAATTTTCTCTTTTCTGGTTATTTTTAATTCATTTTAAATAGTTTTTAATATTCAAAAAATACAAAAATATTTTCCTAACCTATTTGAATGATGATGGATCTATGAAAAATATTCTCATCAATTTTTGAATTTATTTGAGATTTATTTGAGATTTTAGTTCAATTAGGTTGTTTTTATTCATTTTTAATTGATTAAAATTAGTTTCTGACTTTTAAAAATGCTGAAATTTTTTGTCAAACTTTGTTTGACCTTGTTGAACTTAGGATAAATCACTTGGACCTTTCAAGGTTGATTTGAAGTGATTTTGAAGTTTGACCTTTCCATTTATTTTAATTCAAGTTTATTTTTAATATTAAAAAAAATGCCAAAAATATTTTATTCTTTTCTTGACTTCCAATCTTCATCTTACTTCTGTTTTTGATTGTTTGACCTTGACTTTCAATGTTATTGGTCAACATATGAGGATTGGTACATGATGTTCCATTTTATGCATTTACATTTCTTTTACCATTTTGTCATTTCCTTTTCCCTTATCCATCTCCTTCTTCTTCTTCTTTTTCTTTTTCTTTTTGATCAATGAGTTGAAGGTTGATAAGTTAGCATTGATTAGAGAGATTTAACCTTCCTTGATTCAAATCTAATTCATCTTGATCAATTGATCAAATGAATGGCTTTGCATTAAGGATAGGTTGTCTTTTAAATCATGCAAAAGGCTTAAACCAATATAAGATCAATTCTCTTCTTCTTTTTGGCATGGCAGGTTGTTGGGACTTGGTTCACTAATCAAGACTCCTAACTTGTGTTTGTTGCCTACATTATTATTGACCGGCCTCAGATAGTTGTGACTTCTACATAAGTCCAATTACGATTGCTTAACATAGCGCTAAATTTGCCTTATGGCATACTAACTACTAACACTAACTATTGACAATTAACATTTACTTTATGCAATTTACTTTATGCAATTTACTTTAATGCAATTTACTATCCTTGCACATATTTCATTTGCTTTTCTCTTTGCTCACTTGAGCACATGTTTATGTTAATGCCATTTGCCTTTTGCTCACTTGAGCACATAATTGTGTATATATTATTGTGCTTGTGTTTTGTTTTGATTGTTGTGGACCAAAATGCAAAGAAATGGACTTAGTTTCTTGGACTTTCCCTATGCAAAGAAATGGAGAATTGGACTTAGTTTCTAGGACTTTCCTTATGCAAATTGGAGTAAAAAGGTCTTAATGTTGGAGATGGATTAGAAGGACCAAATCTCTAAACTTTCTCTTGTCTATTCTTGTTTTACTTCATGGAACTTTTGATGTGTGTGCTTTTTGTGCTAGGAGTTCCCATTTGAGCTTAATTGGAGGACCATTGTCATGTTCATCTAAGTGGAACATACAAGATACACTGAGGATCTCTTGTGACACTTGATTGGTTGTTTATACTTAGTGGTGCTTATTCCAAAGGAGGGGAGCTACTTGGATCATCAATATGATCTCAAGAGAGGAACTCCTTGTGTGGTCCATTTCTTTTCCTTTACCCTCTTGTTTTGCTTAGGACCTAGCCATTCTTCTTCTTCTCTCCACTCTAACCCAAGCCAAAACTTTTTTGTTCAAACATTTAATTATTGTTTTCAAACATTAGAAACATAAGCCTTATGCTTTTGATTTTCTAACTTTATTTTCATAACACTTATATTAAATTGAACCCTTAAGTCAACTTTGACCATTTTGTATATACTTATAATTGGTAAATATAACCCATTCAAATGTGCTTTTATGGTTCCAATGGCCACTTCCTTAATGAAAAATTTTCATAACCTTTAGCAATTAGGTTTGAGTTATCCTTGTGGTAGATGTAATACTCACCTATATCCTTAGTGATGGACAATGAGTCTTCCATGCTTATTATAGGGTTAACCCCTCACTAGCATGTTGAAGTTATCCTCACATGGTGGATTTGTGGTTTGGTTGAGTTTTCTCCCTTTGATAACAAAAGACCTTAAGGCTTTTGGACCAATCAATTCACCAATTTGTTTTTTTGAGATTTTTACCCCGAACTACGAGGTTTTGATCCTAATCTTTTTATAAGATGGTACGTAGGCAATGGGTTTATCCATCCAAACAAAAAAAATGTAAATAAACTTGTATATTCTCTTCTCATCTCTTCAATCATGTTTGCACAAACAAAATTTTCACAAAACAACAACCTTCACAAGTATGAAAAGGGCTCCCTAGGAGTACCTATGATGTTTTGGGTGCATAACACCTTCCCATTGCATAACCAACCCCCTTACCCAGATCTCTGTTTTTTTTTCTAGTTTTTCTTAAAACTATTAGGTTTTTGTTCACTTTCTAACCATTCATTTGGATAAATAGAAGTGCGGTGGCGACTCGACTTGTATGGTTTACCTTGGATTTAGCCAATATCTCTAATGGTAACGAATACCCCGCTACAGAAAAGTGGCGACTCTACTGGGGATGTTTGCCTAGTGGGTTTTGCCAACTTTTCATGCTTGTTGTATTGTATTATTTTGGGACATATTTTTGTGCAATTTGGGATTACTGTATTGTATGTAATGATTGATTTGCTTGATATTAATTCCTTGTATGCTTGGTGATCTTTGTGAGATGAGTTCTATACCCGAACTCAAGTGCACTTAGGATAGGAGAATGGCGTAGTCTTGTTGACTTGTGTGGAGTTATTCCTTAGCAAGTTGACTTGCAAGTCCATTCACTTGGTGGAGGTCATATTGGGATCAATAATGTCACACAAGTAAGTTGTGGTTAGACATTACTCTTTCCAATATAGACCTTAGAAGCCAAGGACCTTAGTTTACCAAGCCCATCTTGGCCTATTCTTAGGATGTAGTGCGAAAGTCGTTCAAGTGTAAGATTTGATACGATTGTTACGCGATACTACACTCATAAGAGTCTCTCTTGAGAATATTTTTGGAATACGAGTAGTCGTTTCTCCGATAATATCCAAAAGATGGGATGATGACTATGGGAACCTCTTGTAGAACATGTTTGGCAGGTTTAAACCCTAGTACATTCCCTTTGGGTGGTTCTTAACCAAGACTCCATGCTCGTGACTTGCAACAAACCCTTGATTCATGGTTGATCCGTTCATATATCCTTAATATCAATGGAACTTGGGTGTTGATAAGGTGTAAACCATAATCCACCAAAATGGATGATTGATATTAAGGATAATATGATCCATCCCATGACCTTTGATTGGTGTGCTTTGCTTGATCCTTGAGTGTGATTGTTGCATCCATGCATTCATGCACTCTTTTGCATCCATATCATCACTAATGAAGAAAATTTTCAAGGAACTTAAGGGGTTTATTTGCAAAATTTTCAGACATGGAAAGACAAAGAAGGAATACAAAGAAGTACAGCTTCAGACAACCAGATTTGAAAGAGTTAAGGAATCTGACATCCTATGTATTAGATCCCTTGGGTTTCAAAGCTCGTTTTGGGAAGCTTCTTCCTCTTCTAACTACTCAGGTGGACGAAGGGTTGATGAGTGTATTGGTGCAGTTTTATGATCCCTTGTACCGTTGCTTCACGTTCCCGGACTTTCAGCTCTTGCCTACCCTTGAGGAGTATGCTTATCTTGTGGGTATACCTATCCTGGATCAGTTTCCATTCAGTGGCTTGGAGAGTATTCCTACTTCTCAAGAGATAGCAGACATGTTGCACATAGATGAATCTCTGGTTGGTGCTCATATGACTACCAAAGGTGGAATTCAAGGTCTCCCTTCTGAGTTCCTCATTGCTCAAGCTACTATTTATGGGAAGGCCATGAGTGAGGATGCCTTTGAGGCCATATTTGTACTTCTCATCTATGGGTTGATATTGTTCCCCAACATCGACAAGTTTGTGGATGTGAACGCTATTAGGATCTTTTCTGCTCTTAATCCCGTTCCTACCCTGTTGGGTGATGCCTATTTCTCTTTGCATATGAGGAACGCAAAGGGTGGTGGCGCCATTGTGTGTTGTTTACCTCTGTTGTATAAGTGGTTTGTTTCTCACTTACCTCAGACGGTCGCTTTCAAGGAGAACAAGGGATGTCTACGGTGGTCCACGAGACTTATGTCTCTTACTAATGATGATATCTCTTGGTACAACCGTGTGTATGATGGTGTGAAGATTATCGACTCTTGTGGTGAATTCTCCAATGTGCCTCTTCTTGGTACATGCGGTGGGATTAACTACAACCCTGTTTTAGCACGTCGTCAGCTTGGGTTCCCCCAAAAGGATAAACCTAGTAACATTATATTAGAGGGTGTGTTCTTTCAGGAGGGTAAAGATCCCCAAGGCTTGAAAGCTAGGATGGTCCGCGCTTGGCGCAAGATTCATAAGAAAGGAAGGAAGGAGTTGGGTCCTAAGAATTGCATCGCTTTGGAGCCTTACACTGCTTGGGTAAGAAAGAGAGCGTCTGGTTATCTCATGCCTTATGAGTATCCGAGACCTACACCTATGATTGTGGCTGGGCCTTCAACCCTCCCTAATCAAGGAGTAGAGGAGTTGAGAGACGAAGACCTATCATGTGCCTGGATCCGTGAACGTGAAGAGTTGCTTCAGCAGATTAAGGAGAAGGATGCTTTGATAGAGTTCCTTGAGCATCAGGTTATTGATGATCCTAATGATGCATGGACTTCTCTACTCCCTCAGTCTTCCCGGTTCTGGAAGAGGAAGTACGATCGACTCTCCAAAGAGAAGGCAGATATGGAGGCAGCTTATGAGGAGGAAGTAAAGAGGCTTCGCGCATCTTATCTTCCTGTGTCCCGAGCATTAGATGATTGTTTCTAGGGATCCATAGGATGATTATTTTCCTTTCCTCTTGTACATGATTGACAATGTTGTACTTCTTTTCCCTAATATTATTTTATGAGATACTTCTATATGCGATAAGTGTTACATGACTCCAAAATTTGCAAGTAAAACCCTAGAGTTCCTTTAAAATATAAAAAACAAATCATATGCACAAGCATTGCATGCATCATGTGCATAAGCAGGTTTTGTTCCCGGCTTCTTGCCCTGTGGTCTAACTCTGTGCTCTTCATTTATTTTGAAGACAAGTTGACTCACCGGTACTACACTAGAGCCAACTCTGCAAGACTGATGGATCAACTAGAGCAAGAGAACCGTGAACTCAAGGAAGAAGTGGCCAGACTAAGTGCTTTGATGGAATCATTCTTGGCTGCCCAGAGCCAGTCTTCTCCAATGCCTTCAACTCCTCCCCAGAGGACAGTTATCTCAGAGATTGTCTCCTCAACTGTGCCTGCAGCCAGTGCACACTTTGCTCCTACAGCCATGCCAACCGGGTTTCCGTGGGGGATGCCTCCTAATTTCATGCCTGAGGGTCCTACTCCTACTTTTTCTTCTATGCCGACATCTAGCCCGGTCCTTGTTGTTCCTCCTCCTGTTGTGCATACTCTTCCCAGTGTAGACGACACCATCTATCATTCTGAGCCGTATGAAGACCCAGATGTCTATGAGAAGATGGACGCTATGAACGATCCATTTCTTGAGCTTCGCAAGGAATTGAAAACTCTTAGAGGAAAGGATCTCTTCGGCAAGTCTGCTGTCGAACTGTGTTTGGTTCCCAACGTGAAAATTTCTGTGAAATTTAAGGTCCCTGACTTTGAGAAATACAAAGGAAACACTTGTCCTCTCAGCCACCTGGTCATGTATGCCAGGAAGATGTCTACTCAGAATGATAACGACCAATTGCTCATCCACTACTTTCAGGACAGTTTGTCCGGTGCTGCCCTGAGATGGTACATGGGGTTAGACAGTGTGAACATCCGATCCTTCAATGATCTTGGCGAGGCCTTCGTCAAGCAATATAAATATAATGTGGATATGGCTCCCGATAGGGATCAATTGAGGGCCATGTCCCAGAAGGACAAGGAAACATTCAAAGAGTATGCCTAGAGGTGGCGAGAGGTGGCAGCACAGATCGTGCCTCCGCTAGAAGAGAAGGAAATGACCAAGATCTTTTTGAAGACCTCGAGTTCATTCTATTATGAGCGGATGATTGCTAGCGCTCCTTCTGACTTCACCGAGATGGTGAATATGGGGATGCGTTTAGAAGAAGGGGTTAGAGAAGGACGTCTAACCAAGGAAGAAGGCTCTTCTGCCAAACGTTATGGGATGTTTGCAAAGAAGAAAGATGGAGAGGCACATGCTGTGACCTCCCATGTGAAACCAAGAAGACCCTCTGTGAGGAGGAAGACTGTGCGTCCCACCAGTAACCAGCACCAGGTGGCTCATATAGCACATGTGTTCTGAGACAATCCACATATCAACAATCGGCAACCACATCAGCAATATCAGCAACAACAGCATCGTCCGCAACAGCAGGCCTACCAGCCTCGAAACAGTAATCAAGCCAGCACAAGTTACGAGAGGAAAAAGGTCACTTTTGATCCTATTCCGATGACGTACGCAGAGTTATATCCCTCTTTGATAGAGAGGAAGTTGATTACTCCGAGAGACCCAATGGCTATACCTGCTAACCCCCAGTGGTGGTATAAGCTCGAATTGCATTGTGTATACCATTCTGGTGCTCCCGGCCACGACGTGGAGAATTGATATCCTTTGAAGACCAAGGTTCAAGACCTTGTAAGGTGTGGCATTCTGTGTTTTGAGGACGTAGGTCCTAACGTGAAGGAGAACCCATTGCCCGAGCATGGGAAATCTGTCAACATGGTCCAGGGCTGCCCTGGCAAATATAAGGTCAAATATGTCAGTCATATCCGACAGTCTCTGGTCGAGTTGCATCGTTTGCTATGCGAGTAGAATCACTATGAGCACGATCATGATAGATGTCGAATATGCCCTGTTAACCGATTGGGTTGTCGCCAGGTGCGCAAGGATCTTCAGGAAATGCTGGACGAAGGGGTCATTGAAATTCTTCAGAATAGGAATGTTGATGAAGATGAGCCAGAGGTCAATGTGATTTCCCCGGTGTTCCGGATGCCCGAGCCTGTTACCATTAAGTATGATGGTAGCAAACAGAAGGTTTCTCCTGTTCTGATCATTAAGCCTGCCGGTCCTGTACCATACTCATCTGAAAAAGCGATTCCCTTTCGTTACAACGTTGTTGCTATAGAAGGAGAGAAAGAAGTGCCTTTGCCTTCTTCATTTGTGGTGAATATTGCTGATGTAAGTGGTTTGACCCGTAGTGGTCGTGTGTTTTCAGCACCACCAAAACCTCAAGCTAATGTTGATTTTGTTGAACGCCCGATTGGGAATGCGGTGAATTCTCCAAATCCAGCACTTGCTGTTAAACCCTCCTCTTTACTAAAAGCTCCTACTTCTGTTGATCAGAAAGAAGACTGTGATGAGATGCTGAGGCTCATCAAGAAGAGCGAGTACAACGTTCTAGACCAGCTTCTACAAATGCCATCCAAAATATCCGTGTTATCATTACTTCTGAATTCAGAACCATATAGAGAGGCTCTGCAGAAAGTTTTTGATGTGGCATATGTGGATCATGATGTCACAATAGAACAATTCGATAGCATTGTTGCAAACATTACTGCTTGTAACAATTTGAGTTTCTGTGACTCTGATCTCCCTGAGGAGGGAAGAGACCACAACTTGGCATTACACATCTCTATGAACTGCAAAGACAACGCCATGTCCAATATGCTGGTGGACACTGGGTCATCCCTGAACGTATTGCCAAAGTCCACTCTTTCAAAATTGTCTTACCAAGGGCCTCCCATGAGGCAGAGTAGAGTTGTTATGAAAGCTTTCGACGGATCGCGTAAAACTGTGATTGGGGAAGTTGATTTCCCAATCAAGATTGGACCAAGTGATTTCCAGATCACCTTCCAGGTCATGGACATCCACCCATCGTACAGTTGTCTCTTAGGCAGACCATGGATTCACGCGGTCGGCGCCGTGACATTCACCCTACACCAGAAACTTAAAATTTGTGAAGAATAAAAAACTGGTAGTGGTAGGGGGAGAAAAAGCTCTCCTGGTTAGCCACTTGTCTTCCTTCTCATACATAGATACTGAGGATGAAGTTGGAACTCCTTTCCAAGCTTTATCTATAGTTGAGCCCGTTGAGAAGAGAACTCCTTCATTTACCTCTTATAGAGATGCGAAGTTGGCCATTGAGTGTGGTGCAACTGCTGGTTTGGGAAAAATGATTGAGTTAGAAGACAATAAGTCCCGGGCTGGCATTGGCTTTTCTTCTGGGGTCTTTAATGCGCGAGGGTTATTCAAGAGTGGAGGTTTCATCCACACCGGTCAGGATGAAGAAGCTGCTGCTGTCTTGGAAGAGGATGCAGAGGATTCTGGCAATTTCATTATCCCTGGAGGGGTCTGCAACAATTGGGTCGTTGTGGATGTTCCTACAGTTATCCACAAGTCAATGTAATGATCACTTTGTTTAAAAACCCTTCTCCCATGCCAAAAGGAGGAGTGATGACATTGTTGGCAACATAAATACAATGATATTTTCATTCAATAAATTCATGTTAAAAGTTTGTTTTTCCAAATTATTTTCCCTTTTCGCTTTTTGCATGAAATCGATGATCACATAAAACCCTAAAAAAGAATAAAATCAATCTTTTCATCTGCATAATGATTTGCCTTGTTTGAATTCTAAAGCTTTTCATATCCAAAATCATTATGCAGGTTGGTTTCTAGACCCATTGAACATAATGATCCAATGACATCTCCCAATTTTGAATTCCCTATATTTAAGGCAGAGGAAGATGATGTTGAAGAGATTCCTGACGAGATCACCCGGCTACTTGAGCATGAAGAAAAGATCATTCAGCCGCATCTTGAGAATCTGGAAACAGTCAACTTGGGGTCTGAGGATTGTGTGCGAGAGGTTAAGATTGGGGCACTTCTGGAAGAATTGTTAAGGAGGGGTTGATTGAATTACTGCGAGAATATGTTGATGTCTTTGCCTGGTCATATGAAGACATGCCTGGTCTAGATACTGATATTGTGCAACATTTCCTACCTCTAAGACCTGAGTGCGTGCCTGTAAAGCAGAAGCTCAGAAGAACTCGTCCCGATATGGCAGTGAAGATCAAAGAGGAAGTTCAGAAGCAAATTGATGCGGGGTTTCTGGTGACTTCTACATATCCTCAATGGGTGGCCAATATTGTGTCTGTGCCTAAGAAAGATGGAAAAGTCCGGATGTGTGTGGACTATAGAGACTTGAATAAAGCTAGTCTGAAAGATGATTTCCCTCTACCACATATTGATATGTTGGTAGACAATATAACTAAATTCAAAGTCTTCTCATTTATGGATGGATTTTCCGGATATAATCAGATTAAGATGGCACCCGAGGATATGGAGAAGACAACATTCATCGCACCTTGGGGAACATTCTGTTATCGAGTGATGCCCTTCGGTTTGAAGAACGCCGGAGCCACGTATCAATAAGCTATGACTACCTTGTTTCATGATATGATGCACAAGGAGATTTAGGTATACGTTGATGATATGATTGCTAAGTCAAGAACGGAAGTTGAACATGTAGAGCACCTGTTGAAGCTTTTTCAGCGTTTGAGAAAGTATAAGCTTCGTCTGAATCCCAACAAGTGTACATTTGGAGTCCGTTCTGGCAAGTTATTGGGCTTCGTTGTCAGTGAAAGAGGTATTGAAGTTGATCCTGCAAAGGTCAAAGCAATACAAGAGATGCTTGCGCCCAAAACTGAGAAGTAAGTCCGAGGTTTCCTTGGCCGCTTGAATTACATTTCCAGATTCATATCCCACGTGACTGCCACATGTGCGCCGATATTCAAGCTACTTCGGAAAGATCAGTCTCATGATTGGACCAAGGATTGCCAAAAAGCCTTTGACAATATTAAAGAGTATCTGTCTGAGCCTCCGATCATGTCTCCGCCTGTAGAAGGAAGACCATTGATCATGTATCTGACTGTTCTTGAAGATTCAATGGGTTGTGTCCTTGGTCAACAGGATGAATCAGGGAAGAAAGAATATGCTATTTACTACTTGAGTAAGAAGTTCACTGATTGTGAGTCTCGATACTCAATGCTTGAGAAGACATGATGTGCTTTAGCTTGGGCTGCTAAGCGCCTGCGCCAGTATATGATAAATCATACGACTTGGTTGATATCCAGAATGGATCCAATCAAGTATATATTTGAGAAGCCCGCTTTAACTAGGAGGATTTCCCGTTGGCAGATGTTGTTATCTGAGTATGATATTGAGTATCGAGCTCAAAAAGCTATCAAAGGTAGTATCTTGGCTGACCACTTGGCACACCAGCCGATCGAGGATTATCAGTCAGTTCAGTATGACTTCCCGGATGAGGAAATTTTGTATGTGAAAATGAAAGATTGTGATGAGCCTGCACTCGATGAAGGGCCAGAGCCTGGTTCCAGATGGGGTATGGTGTTTGATGGCGCTGTAAATCAGTATGGAAATGGTATTGGGGTAGTAATCATTACTCCTCAGGGCACACATATTCCTTTTACAGCAAGGCTAACTTTCAAATGCACGAATAATATGGCTGAGTATGAGGCCTGCATTATGGTATTGGAGGAATACGTTGATCTAAGGATCAAGCATCTTGATGTTTATGGCGATTCGGCCCTTGTGATTAATCAGATTAAGGGTGAATGGGAAACGAATTAGCCTGGTCTTATTCCATATAGGGATTATGCAAGGAGGATTTCAATGTTCTTTACTGAGGTTGACTTCCATCATATTCCTTGAGATGAGAATCGGATGGCAGATGCTCTTGCTACGCTAGCTTCAATGATTGTGGTGAAGTATTGGAATGAAGTCCCTAATATTACCGTGATGTGCCTGGATAGACCAGCCCATGTGTTTGCAATTGAAGAAGTAAAAGATGATAAGCCATGGTATTATGACATTAAATGTTTCCTTCAGAACCACGTTTACCCACCTGGGGCATCTGCGAAAGATAGGAAGATATTGAGGAGATTTTCAGGAAGTTTCTACCTCAATGGTGAAGTGCTTTATAAAAGAAATTTTGACATGGTTCTTCTCAGATGCGTGGATAGACACGAAGGAGACTTGTTGATGACTGAAGTTCATGAAGGTTCATTTGGTACTCATTCCAATGGACATGCCATGGCTAGAAAGATGTTGAGAGCAGGCTACTATTGGTTGACAATGGAGTCTGACTGCTGCAAATATGTGAAGAAATGCCACAAGTGTCAGATTTACGCGGATAAGATTCATATTCCTCCGACACTTCTGAATGTGACTTCATCACCTTGGCCCTTCTCCATGTGGGGAATTAACATGATTGGCATGATAGAGCCGAAAGCGTCCAATGGACACAGACTTATTCTCGTAGCAATTGATTACTTCACCAAGTGGGTTGAAGCGGAATCATATGCAAATGTGACCAGGCAGGTAGTTGTGAAGTTTATCAAGAATCAGCTTATATGCCGATATGGTGTGCCAGATAAGATCATTACTGATAATGGATCTAACTTGAACAACAAGATGATGAAAGAGTTGTGTAGCGAGTTCAAGATCGCGCATCATAATTCTTCTCCTTACAGACCCAAGATGAATGGGGCTGTTGAAGCTGCTAACAAGAACATCAAGAAGATTATCCAGAAGATGGTTGTTACGTACAAAGATTGGCATGAGATGTTGCCATTTTCTTTACATGGATATCGTACATCTGTCCGCACTTCGACAGGGGCAACCCCTTTCTCTCTTGTTTATGGCATGGAGGCCGTACTCCCAGTAGAGGTGGAGATCCCATCAATGAGAGTCTTGATGGAGGCCAAGTTGACTGATGCTGAATGGGTTCAGAGTCGTTATGACCAGGTGAATTTAATTGAAGAGAAGAGATTGACTGCCATGTGCCATGGTCAGTTATATCAGCAGAGAATGAAGAAAGCTTTTGATAAGAAGGTCAAGCCTCGTGTGTTCCGAGAAGGTGACCTTGGGCTCAGGAAAGTCTTGTCTTTTGTGCCCGATTCCAGGGGCAATTGGACTCCAAACTATGAAGGTCCATATGTTGTTAAGAGAGCCTTTTCAGGTGGTGCTTTGATACTTACAACTATGGATGGGGAGGATTTCACTCGTCCTGTGAACTCAGATGCAGTCAAGAAATACTTCACCTAAAAATAAAAACAGAATAGCTCGCTAAGTTGAAAACCCGAAAGGGCGGCTTAGGCAAAAATGAGCGTCTCGGTGGATTGAAAACCCGAAAGGGCGGTCCAGGAAAAAGTTAGAGACATGAAAAAAATGATGAATATTTATATCCCGCTAGGTTGAGTACCTCATCCTGGGGCAATCTAGGCAAAAATTAGGGATTTTGGCAAGTAACTGCATCTTGACAAGACTTTGTTCTACAATTATCATCCGTTAGAGATTCTCGTTCATTCGTCATCAACCGAAGCTTCGAATACATCGAATTCAGAATTGATGGAGAAATGGTCACTATGTTCAATGTAGCCCTTTTCCAATATATATCACCAATTTCAAACTTGTAAAGATCTATGGAGTCTTGCCATTTGCAGATTACCATTCCATCAAATAAATTTGAGCCTTTAACCAATTAGTTGCACTCTTATTTGTTTCTATTCAACAAATGTTTTGCATAACTTAGTTGAGAAAATATCATTGTTTTAAACAAATAAATTTTCTTCATAAATTATTTTAAAACAAAGTGAACATTCACAAAGACGAAAGGACACTTACGAGATCCTCAGTGCTCTCCCAAGGGTGACATGATCTCTAACAGGGTAAGACATTTGTTCATATTCCTGGCATGACTATATTTTCTACCTCCGGAACCCTGAGTGGTATGATTTTGGGAGGTTCACCAGTTGTCCCTTCAGCAGATCAGTTGATTCTTTCCTCCTTAGCAGATGTGTCCTCTCTGGAAGATTCGATTTTTGGTGGTTGGTCCCCATAATTCCTTTATCCACCGGATAGACTCCCCAGTAGAGCTGCTCATGTGGTGGAAGTGGTCTCATTGTAACTCCTATCCCCGGCCGGGATGATTATTGATTCCTCCCCTGCAGAGATTTTGATGTTTCCTGGTATCTCCGAGCTCCGGCAGATTGCTTGCTCTCTGGTGATTTTGGTTTTCCCTCTTGAGGGGTAGTACCGGGTGGTTGATTCCTGGATCCTGTGTGTGTTAGATATGTCTGTTTGTCAGCATTCATCATACATAAACCACGCATATGCATGCATAAATCATAACATTCAGATATTCATGTTGCATTCTTTGCCATATATCGTTTGTTTGTTGTCTCCTGCTAATTGGTGATATAGATCTCCCCAAGCAGATGTGTGTGTCTGATCTCTCCATATAGAGTCAGCTCCATAGGCAGAAAGCGTATATCCTTTCTTCCATATTCCCCACCGAGCTATGTCCTCGTGGATGATGACTGTTTCTGTTTCCCCCTAACACATATATTGGGATGGGCTTCCCTATTGAGTTATATCCTCATTAGGACGAGTCTTGATTCAGTTTGCCTTTTTGGTTTGTTCCTAATTTGGCCCCTTGAAGCCGGTTCTTTTGTTTCCCCGCGGTATAAATGAATAATTGCTCAGTAATTAGTAATCATTCAACTTATCCTCGGCGGAGTCCGTGGTTTTCTACCCTGATACCGGTAGTTGTAAACCCTATTTTCTCCCCTTTGTAGAGTTAACCTTTGGTTCATCATAATCGATGACGGTTACTTTCCCGTGGTTTCCTACCCAGTAGACGGTAGGTGTAATCCCCTCCTTGGTGGTTATCTTCATCCAACATTCGATGTTGATATTCCCTCTTTTGCCTGGATGATTGCCATGTTTACGCAATTTATCCCCGGCGAGTCATCTTTCATCTACCCTGTTGTTGTTGGTAATGATTATTTCTCTCCTGAATTGGTCATCATTATATACCTAGTTCCGGTATCCGATACCTTTTCTTTTCGGTCGATTTATCCTTTATTAACCCAGTAACCAGTTGTGGATAATCTTCCATGCGAGTATATTATCTACGTTCTGACGGTAATATATAGTATATCTCATGCACTCTTCGGTCGAAGCCTTTTGTTCTTCCCCAGTTGAGTAAGATTCGTATTCCCTTTGTGGAGTCGAGTGTCCGTCCTATAATCGAGTTTTCTTTTAGCCCTCTGTTGGATGATGAGTGTCTTGGGAATATTCCCCAATTCACGCCTTGGTTGGTCACCTATTATATGCCCAGTAACCGGTATCCTTGGTGTTCCTCCCTTTCTGCTCCCTATTATGACTTTTGTCCCCTGTGGAGTCAGATTTCCCTGAGTTGAAATATACCTTTTAGGTCTTCCTCAGATGATTCGGAGTTTTGATATCTCTCACCCTTATACCGGTCTTAGATGTTCATTTCTTCCCGAGCATGTTGTATCTCTAACCCTTATGTCGGCGTTCAGATCACATGTCTCATTGAGCTTGTTGCACAGTAACTGGTAACACCTCATCTCGCTGCTCCCCCCAGGAGAGTCTTTTAGACATCCCCAGCGAGGTCCCTTAGTGGATGGTTTTTGTCCGGATTTCTATCCGAAGTATCCGTTGTGGATAGTTTCGCTGTATTGGCATATTCCCTAATACGGGCGTCTTCGAGTCAGCTCGAGTCTTTCCATTGGTCTATTCCCTTTGGAATTCTGCTCCCCAAATTTTGAGTCGTGCCCTGCTCGCGCATTTCTTTCTTATCCCCATAAGAGTCCCCAGGTTTTTTTTGACCCATGGGATGTATCACTCATGTGGATTGTCAGTATCTCCTGATTGTCTTTACCTTTGTGGACAGCTATCCCCACAGAGTGTTATCATTCTGTAAACATTTGCATCATGAGGTCTCTTAGGGACCAAAATTCGTCTCTTTGTTATTATTTAAGCCCATTCTACCTCGTCGAGACGAAGATTTTAACCTTCACTTCTCCGGCTAGAATGACCTTAAATAGGGGCATCTATAAGACCCCAATTTTGTCCCTAAGATCCCTCATAGTATCATAACATTGCATTGCATAGCCTCAAGGATCATTGAGCACCTTGGTCCCTTGCCTTTGGGTGGGACTCCTTGTGAGTGGTTTGAGATCACCAAGCATGCTTGAATTGTATATCATTGCTTTTCTCATTTTATTTACTAACCAAAAGCACAAAAATATGTCACTAACATCTTTTGTTTGTAGCTTGAGCAGTCACAAGGTTAAAAGCTTCTAGGAGGTCATTGGTACAAAGACATACCCAAGAGAAGATGAAAGCAAGTATGGTAATGGTCCCCAAAGCTCTCATCCATCAAATATGCCTCCCTAGCATCTCAATTCATCATTTTGATCAAAGCAAGTCAAAGGGTTTGAGGCTTTGTTCTTCAAAGAAACCCTAATCCATCTGTGCACCACAATGCCTTGCTCATGAAGCAACCTCAGCCCATGGTCAAATTCAATTAAGGGAAGTTCTTTAAACTCTTCATTTCATGCATATTTGAACTTATTTTAGTATCCTCAATCATCAATTCATCAAGGTACGAGTCATGGATTTGAGAAGTTGATCAGTCAATTCATTTGACTATTTTGAAATGCACTGAGACCTAACTTTTCATGTGTTGGTCAAATGGAGATGGTTCCAAAAGCAAAAATGTTCTTAAGGACAATATGAACAATTTTCATGTTCATAAAATTTGATTTGAAGCATGGAAAACCATCTGCCATTCCAATACATTATAGGTCATTTTGACTGAAACCCTAATTTTGGGTCAACTTCCCAAGGCCATAACTCATTCATTTTTTATGATTTTGAGGTGGGATCAAATGAATTGGAAATCTTAAGATGTCTACTTCAAATGTTATGTTGAACAAAATTTCAAAATCTCAAAGGAAATATATGTGATAATGCAAGACATTATAGGTCCTTTTTGACCAAATGCATTAAAAGGCAAAAAAGTCCAACTTCAAGTGCCCATAACTTCTTCATCAAAAATCCAAATGATGCAAAATTTAAGTCCAGTTTGATTTTCTTGAAAATATCTACAACTTTGATGTTGGAGGTTTTTCCATATGTAGCTTGCATCATCAAAACAGAAGGGCTTGAAAGTTGGTCAATTTTAGAAACCTTGCCTTGACATATTTTGCACATCACACTTTAAACTCAAATTTCATAAATTTCCACATTCCAAATGGACTTTTGACCAACATAACATTTGTTCCTCATACAAAAACCTTTCCAACCATTACCCATATGCCTATGCTTGGATTTTCTAAATGGTATTTTCGAAGAGGTGAATGATTAGGTTCAATTGTGGATTTCATGTTGAAATCTTGTTGCACAAGCCAATTCAAAGCAAATTACATGTCCAAACCCTTGGCATTTGAACTCAGCTTGCATTTGGCATTGCTTTTGGGCCTTGTACATGATCATGCAAGCCCATGCAAGTGGTATCCAAATTCATGCACACGGATCACTCCACCCTTTCCTTGCCATTTTCTCTATAAATAGGGACTTCATTCCCTCCATTTTGGACACCCAATCCAACCTGAAATGCTGCAGAATTCATTCCCCAACCATCACTAAAGAAGCAATTGCATTTTTCTCAAAAATTTTCAAATCTCGAATTCAGCTTCATCTGGTTGTATTCATAGATCTAATGCTTCTAGACCTTCATTATACACTTCATTGAACTTCTGTTTTGATAAAGCAAGCAAGGTTTCAAGCTCAAATCACCAGAACTCAAACTTGAACTCCAATTGGTATTTTCTTCGATTCTCCTAATCCTTGGACCTATTGGCTGTGATTTTGTGTTGACTGAAGTCCTCTCAATAGAGGCATCATGTTTATGCTTTTAATTTTTGCAATTCAATGAGTTCATGGTGAACACCAGATTTTTCAACTCCTGATTTCTCAAATCATAGAGATCTAGAAGGAAAATGGATGGTATATAGATGATGTACATCATCTTAGCTTTCTATTGATGTATAGATCACACGTTTTGGTTGCCTTTTGAAGTTCTGCATTTTGGCCGGAATCTGGAAGCTCACCGGAGAAGACGGTGGCTCTGGTGGCTTCATCATGTCCAATTTAAATCTGGACCGTTTGATCTTGTTTCCAGATTGAATCGTGTCCTTTGGATCTTATGACTTTCAATAATGCTGGATGCTTCGCTGTTGACTCATGCCTTTCATGCGCACGCATCTCACATCCGTCTGATCAGCCACGTCAATTAATGAGGCTTGATCAGACGCTAGTGGTTTTTTCCATTTTCTGAATTTCTGATTTAATTTCTTTAATTCCAATAATTTTCAAAAATCAATATCTTCTTCATTTTTAATCCAAAAATTATGGGATCAATTGCATTATTTCCCAAATAATTTCTAGTTTCTATTTCTGATTTTTAATATTTTTTATTTTGTCATTTGATATTTTTTGTGAATTTTCTCTTTTCTGATTATTTTTAATTCATTTTAAAAAGTTTTTAATATTCAAAAAATACAAAAATATTTTCCTAACCTATTTGAATGATGATGGATCTATGAAAAATATTCTCATCAATTTTTGAATTGATTTGAGATTTATTTGAGATTTTAGTTCAATTAGGTTGTTTTTATTCATTTTTAATTGATTAAAATTAGTTTCTGACTTTTAAAAATGCTGAAATTTTTTGTCAAACTTTGTTTGACCTTGTTGAACTTAGGATAAATCACTTGGACCTTTCAAGGTTGATTTGAAGTGATTTTGAAGTTTGACCTTTCCATTTATTTTAATTCAAGTTTATTTTTAATATTAAAAAAAATGCCAAAAATATTTTTTTCTTTTCTTGACTTCCAATCTTCATCTCGCTTCTGTTTTTGATTGTTGGACCTTGACTTTCAATGTTATTGGTCAACATATGAGGATTGGTACATGATGTTCCATTTTATGCATTTATATTTCTTTTACCATTTTGTCATTTCCTTTTCCCTTATCCATCTCCTTCTTCTTCTTCTTCTTCTTCTTTTTCTTTTTGATCAATGAGTTGAAGGTTGATAAGTTAGCATTGATTAGAGAGATTTAACCTTACTTGATTCAAATCTAATTCATCTTGATCAATTGATCAAATGAATGGCTTTGCATTAAGGATAGGTTGTCTTTTAAATCATGCAAAAGGCTTAAACCAATACAAGATCAATTCTCTTCTCCTTTTTGGCATGGCAAGTTGTTGGGACTTGGTTCACTAATCAAGACTCCTAACTTATGTTTGTTGCCTACATTATTATTGATCGGCCTCAGATAGTTGTGACTTCTACATAAGTCCAATTACGATTGCTTAACATAGCGCTAAATTTGCCTTATGGCATACTAACTACTAACACTAACTATTGACAATTAACATTTACTTTATGCAATTTACTTTATGCAATTTACTTTAATGCAATTTACTATCCTTGCACATATTTCATTTGCTTTTCTCTTTGCTCACTTGAGCACATGTTTATGGTAATGCCATTTGCCTTTTGCTCACTTGAGCACATAATTGTGTATATATTATTATGCTTGTGTTTTGTTTTGATTGTTATGGACCAAAATGCAAAGAAATGGGCTTAGTTTCTAGGACTTTCCCTATGCAAAGAAATGGAGAATTGGACTTAGTTTCTAGGACTTTCCTTATGCAAATTGGAGTAAAAAGGTATTAATGTTGGAGATGGATTAAAAGGACCAAATCTCTAAACTTTCTCTTGTCCATTCTTGTTTTACTTCATGGAACTTTTGATGTGTATGCTTTTTGTGCTAGGAGTTCCCATTTGAGCTTAATTGGAGGACCATTGCCATGTTCATCTAAGTGGAAGATACAAGATACAATGAGGATCTCTTGTGAGACTTGATTGGTTGTTTATACTTAGTGGTTGCTTATTCCAAAGGAGGGGAGCTACTTGGATCATCAATATGATCTCAAGAGAGGAACTCCTTGTGTGGTTCATTTCTTTTCCTTTACCCTCTTGTTTTGCTTAGGACCTAGCCATTCTTCTTCTTCTCTCCACTCTAACCCAAGTCAAAACCTTTTTGTGCAAACATTTAATTATTGTTTTCAAACATTAGAAACCTAAGTCTTATGCTTTTGATTTTCTAACTTTCTTTTCATAACACTTATATTAAATTGAACCCTTAAGTCAACTTTGACCATTTTGTATATACTTCTAATTGGTAAATATAACCCATTCAAATGTGCTTTTGTGGTTCCAATGGCCACTTCCTTAATCAAAATTTTTCATAACCTTTAGCTATTAGGTTTGAGTTATCCTTGTGGTAGATGTAATGCTCACCTATATCCTTAGTGATGGACAATGAGTCTTCCATGCTTATTATAGGATTAACCCCTCACTAGCATGTTGAAGTTATCCTCACATGGTGGATTTGTGGTTTGGTTGAGTTTTCTCCCTTTGATAACAAAAGACCTTAAGGCTTTTGGACCAATCAATTCACTAATTTGTTTTTTTGAGATTTTTACCCCGAACTACGAGGTTTTGATCCTAATCTTTTTATAAGATGGTATGTAGGCAATGAGTTTATCCATCTAAACAAAAAAAATGTAAATAAACTTGTATATTCTCTTCTCATCTCTTCAATCATGTTTGCACAAACAAAATTTTCACAAAACAACAAACTTCACAAGTATGAAAAGGGCTCCCTAGGAGTACCTAGGATGTTTTGGGTGCCTAACACCTTCCCATTGCATAACCAACCCCCTTACCCAGATCTCTGTTTTTTTCTAGTTTTTGTTAGAACTATTAGGTTTTTGTTCGCTTTCTAACCATTCATTTGGATAAATAGAAGTGCGGTGGCGACTAGACTTGTATGGTTTACCTTGGATTTAGCCAATATCTCTAATGGTAATGAATGCCCCGCTACAGAGCCTTAATGCTTGCAACTATGGATGGTGAAAACTTCACTTTCCCTGTGAACTCAGACACAGTTAAAAAATACTTCGCATAAAATAGACCCGCTGGATGATAAAAAGAATAGTCCAGGCAAAAAAATGGCCATCCCGGTGAACCAAGAAAATGAAAAAGGTTTGGGCAAAAGTGAGGGATTAAAAAATGAAAAGATTGTACACCCGGTAAGTTAAAAACCTGAAAGGGCAACTTAGGCAAAAATGGGTATCCCGGTGGACTTAAAACCCGAAAAGGCGATCCAGGCAAAAGTTAGGGATTAAGCGAATGACTACGTTCTGAGTAGTTCTGAATCTCATCTCGTGTCGATAACCGGAAACTTCCGAAGGATAGGAAACAGTCCAATCACCTTTTTCGGAAAGCTGATCATTTGGAGGATCTTGAAGACGAGCGAATCATAGCAGAATTGGAACCCGATAGAAATCCATTTCACATTGCCATTAGATTAATTTCTGTTTTTATCTGTTGTGCAATTACCTCTTTCCAGGGATTGCTTCCTGATGTAAATACCTATTCAGAGGCCACTCAATCAATAAAATCATGTTATTCAGTACATCTCTGTGTTCATTTTCATTTTACTGTTTTGTTTGCAAAAATGACGTCCGAATTTTTGATAAACATTGCATCATGAAACATAAGAGCTTTACAGGTACGTGCTTAATAAACATTGAAAATTGCTATAAATTTTAAGTTCTTTGGATTGTCTATTCAGAACAGGTACACTCGGGGCATTTCCTTAAGGTCCCCATCAAATGATCGCGGATGTTTTTCCTCAACAGTTGGAATTTGGTATCTTATCCCTGCAGAGCTGGTCCGAGCGTTGGATTCTTCAATCCCCAGCAGGCTCTCACTGTTGTACTTCCCCAAGCATTTGTTTCAGATTATACATTCACCAGTAGAGTTGACAGTGTCAGACTGTATATCCCCAGCGGAGTTGACAGTGCCAGACTGTATCTTCCCAGCAGAAGTGGCTGCTCCTTAGAGTTCGATTCCAGATCGATGATCTTGACGCTAGACTCATGGTCTCTTTCCTTGAAGCAGAATCTCGGTACCGTATCAGTGTTTGCTTCCCCTGCTGAGTCGTCTCTCTCGCAGATTATGGTTGCCAAAACCACTGTCGCTTTCCTCAGCAACAAGTTTTCAGTGCCATTCTCTCCCTAGTCAGAGCCTCGGTATTTTGTTATTTTCCAGAACACCGTGTGGCGGGTCATTTCCCCAAAGAGTTCTTTGTGCTGTGCATCTCCAACAGCCTTGCCAGGGTCCAGAAGATGGTGATTATTTCCCCAGCAGAATTCCTTGCCTCAACTTGGTGTTCTCTCTAATCAAGCATTTCGCATCCCTGCATGTAGAATCATATTGCATTGCATCCTCCCAAATTGCGTAGCATTTCCATTTTCATGGAGCATTACGCCATTGAAAAATTCAAACATACGCATGTAACGCATAAGGCATTCTCGGTATCCCAAGTGATAAACCAGAAGTTGTTTCCAGTACTCAGACTGAAGATTGTTCATGACTTATCTTTATTATTCCCAGCAGGGTTTGTTGGCCCACGCGCCGCCTCAGTTATCATTTTCCCTATTTTTGCCGATGCTGACAGGCATGAAAGTTTCCGGTACTCAGATCGAAGAAGTTTCCGACGTTCAGGTCGACGCAACTTGTGGCATTCAGGCCAATTTGCCAGTATCCAGACCGAACTGGCGCTCAGGCCAGTTTCCCGGTGTTCAGACCGATGTTTGATAATCTAATATTTTCCGATGTTCAGATCGAAGAAGTTTTCGACGTTCAGGTCGATGCAACTTGTGGCATTCAGGCCAGTTTTCCGGTATTTAGACCGAAGTGGCATTCAGGCCAGTTTTCCGATGTTCAGATCGAAGAAGTTTCCGACATTCGGGTCGATGCAACTTGTGGCATTCAGGCTAGTTTTTCGGTATTCAGACCGAAGTGGCATTCAGGTCAGTTTTTCGATGTTCAGATCGAAGAAGTTTCCGACGTTCAGGTCGACGCAACTTGTGGCATTCAGGCCAGTTTCCGGTATTCAGACCGAAGTGGCATTCAGGCCAGTTTTTCGATGTTCAGATCGAAGAAGTTTCCGACGTTCAGGTCGATGCAACTTGTGGCATTCAGGCCAGTTTCCGGTATTCAGACCGAAGTGACATTCAGGCCAATTTTCCGGTGTTCAGACCAATGTTTGATAATCTAGTATCTTCCGATGCTCAGATCGAAGTCATTTCCAGTATTCAGACTGATGAGCGGCATTCAGGCCATGGTTATTTCTGTGTTACCATTTATTTTGGTATTCGAGCTAACATTCTTTTTTCAGTGTTCAGACCCATTCTCACCGTACCAGACGGATTCTGTGTTGATGCTCTTTTTCAAGACTACCTCTCTGCCGATTCTGACAGGCATTCTTACTTCATTTTTCACTTTAGTGTAAATTTTCGGGCTTTTATTGTATTCAATCCCTTGATACCTCGAAAGTGAGAAAGTCGTTGCTATCTTCATTTCGGGTCTCTAGTTGATTGAATAGGGGCAGCTGTAATACCCCAAAATTTACCCTTCATTTTTCCTGGAAGCATGGGATTATGTTTCACACTTCATTAGCATCATACTAGGTCATATTCATTGCATACTGCATTAGTGACTTGGAAATCAGGGTTTGATTGATCACTCCTTAACAGAAGGAGCCCACACAAAGCAAGATTGGACTTCATTCTCTAAGTATACAAGTCTCAAGGGTCTCAGGGGGCTCTAGGTATCTTATTTTGTTCCTCAGTTTATTAGTGAAGGATTTAGAGCTATCAGAGTGTTCATCTGGATTTAATCAGAAATTAGGGTTTCATGGCTACCTGCAACATGCAATGTTTGGTTGGAAGTAAAGGGGCTCATCCATGTCATGATTAGAGAGGCATCTTGGCCTAGGAAGATTCACAATTATCTCAGAAAGATCCATTGGCAATCAGTGCAATTAGTTCCTGATCAATTTTGGCCTAAACTAGGGTTTGGTATAAAATCAGTTTATTTCTGATTCTTTGGGTGAAACTCTTTTCCATGGCCCTCCATATGTCCATAAGGGTCTACATACAAATAATCAGCTCTTTACTTGAGCCAGAAGTGCTTCAATTGATCACTGGAATCGGGAATCAGACAGTTTGGGAAAAGTCAACTGTGGGGCCAGAAAAGTCAACTCCTGACTTTTTGAGAGTGGAATCTCAAAATCCATGCCTAGGGGAGCCTACATGTGAAATTTGATCAAGGTTGGATCATGGATTCATCATTTAATCAGGAATTGAAAAAGTTACTTAATTTGGAAATGGTTGACTTTCCATTTAGGGCAAGTTTTCATGGTTGTTGCACTCACTTTAATCCCATTTTCCATCAAGATAAAAGCTCCATTTGAAAATTTCTCCAACATGAAAGTTGTTCCTCTTGTTCCAAGCTTTCTAGAGATATAAAGTTTGCTCCATTTGGATTAAAATTGAGAAAGTTATGTTTAGTCAAAGTAAGACATATTTTTAGGACACTTAGAAAAATTTCTAAGTCCAAAATCTTCAAAGTTTGTCAAGACTTCTTGGCCAGTTTTCTGGAACTTCAAGGCATCATTTAAAAATCGTTTCTTCACAACAATTGTACCTTGCCATGTCCTCTTTCACCTCCTTCTAGAATCATCTCATTTGGATTCATGGTTTGAGAAATACATTCACCTAAAGTGGGCATCATGACATGATTTTCTAGACAGGTTTTAGGCCAAACTGGCCCAATCAGTTTTGCATGGTGAAACCTGAACTTGAGGCCCATTTTCCACCTTCTTCCATTCATCATTTCAACTTGTGCTCAACATGAAAGATGCTAAGCTCCATGATATCTTTCTACTATTTGCATTATTTCATCATTTGGTGACTTGATCATCAAGTTACATGGCCTCAAAGTCACCACCTAGGAACTTTTTCTTGCTTGCCAAACCAGCCATGATGTGTGATGCACGAACCAAGTCATGTTTGCTACCTCTTTTGGCCATGCATTGGATATCCATTCACTTAAGTTTAGCCCAAAATAACAAACCCTCATGTGTCCACTCTTTCTACACCTCACTTTGCATTTTTATTCTTATGGATAACAATTGTTTCAAAGCCCATGAGAACATTTGTTTCACCCTATTTAAGAGATGCAAACCCTAAACCTAAAAAGGGCATCCGAATTTCGTGGCAAGGAGGCAAAGCTTCATCACATATCAGATTCCATTCCACTTCAATTTTCCATTAGGTAATCATCTATTCCATGGCCATGTTTTGATATATCTACGCTTGCTTACCATGTTCATCACCATTAATCCTTCCATTTTCATATTTCTTTTTCTTATTTAAAATATTTTCTTCGTCCATAAAATTACCCAAAAATATTTTTCACTTTTCTTAACGTTTTATTTAACTTTATATAATTTTTATTTTTCGTTTTTTTTTAATATTAATATTTTATTTTAATTATTTATTCTAAATGGTCCATTTTAACACACTTTTTTTATTGATTTTATTTTTATGACTTAAAATTATTGTTAGCATTTGATTTTTGGGATGAAGGTCGACCACTGTCTCATTGTCAACCTGACCTTTTCTTGGAATTTTATTTCCCATTTTCAATTTATTTTGGATTTATTTCTAACCTAGCCTTGTTGGTTGACTTTTGGTTTGACCCCTGTTTTATTTTAATTAATTCATGCACTAATTTTTATTATTTTTAAAATCATTTTGGGGGATGATGATGTCCTGACCCCACCTCATTTAGTTTAATTTTTCATCATTTTCTTGATTAATTTGCTATTTTTTAAGTTGACTTGAATTTTCAGTTGACTTTGTTATGATTGATGTTTGACTTAGGGATTGCTTATGGCAATTGAAGAGATCTTTTGATCCTCCCTTGTTCATCTCATATGCCATGTATTAGAGGCCTTTCATCTTAATTTTATTTGATCCTTACCTCAATTCTCGATTAAATTATTCAGTGAACCCTTTTGTGCATTTCTTTTTATCTGTCTGGTTCATCTGTTATCTTTTATACTTGTTTCCCTCATTCATGCTTGCTATTGCTTGATTGTTTAACATGTTCATACCTCCCATGCATTGTTTAATGCTCCATTATTTCATTCTTTGGTTCTTTGATTGGATTATACACTTGTTTATTTATCTGATCTGATTGATAACTGCTGCCTACTTGTATGATGTATGAGGCATATATTCTTATTATTTGATTTCCATGAACAATCCCCATTCATAAAAAATGTACCCCTCTCCCATGAAGTGTATAATATTTATTCTTTCATTCTTTACTCACCTGTTAATACAAGAATTAAAACGAACATCCGATAATCATTTCAAAACAAGATCAAAAGTTCGATCCAACGTCGAGTAATCATTTTCAAAACTTAACAAAACCAGCACGTATTCATCCATCCTCTTGTAAGTCGATTGCCTCAGGCATCGCCATTTCTCTTGTAAGTCGATTGCTTCTGGCATCGCCATCTACCTGTAAGTCGATTGCCTCAGGCATCGCCATCTACCCTTATCCGTGGCTCCCCTCCTTGCTCCGTCCGTTGACTCTTGTTCCGTTTAGATAACACCTATTAGGTAGAACCCTTTGAATGATAACATAGGTAGAATTCCCTTATTCTTTACATGCTAACATTAGGTAGATATTCCCCTCTGTAAATCCTAACACATAGGTCCGCAGTGCATGACAACTCTAGGGCAGAGCTTCCCCATTTTTAGACCTTTTGTGCGTCTCTGATCTTGTGGCATGTCAATCCGTTGTATTACAAAGAGGTAACTGCCTAAGACTCGATTCAGCGAGCTGCGACACCTACTGCTAGGACGTTGAACACATTGCCCATTTTCCTTTGACACAACTGGTGTCCTCCTCTGTAAGTCCATGTTCAGATGGCCATCCTTAACCCTTAGTTAGGCGAACTACGACAACTCTGATTCTCATGTTCAAATGAGATACGTAGGCACGAGATGCGATGTCTTGCCGAGTTTGACTGACGACTAACAACTAATCCTTGCTTACTTTCGCCCTTGCTGTGATTCTTTTCTCTCGCCCTCGTTGCGATCGAGACGTCCCTTTCCCTTGCCCTAGTTGCAATCGAGACTGTCCCTTTCCCTTGCCCTAGTTACAATCGAGACCCTTGTTCCCGTAGTTAGCCGAACTACGTTTTGCTCTGATTCTCATTCCAGATGAGATACGTAGGCATAAGACGCGACGTCTTACCGAGCACACTTATCTTTAACCCATAGGTAGCCGAGCTACGAAGACTCTGATCCTCATACTCATATGAGATACGTAGGCAGTGGATGCGACATCCTTGCGAGTCATTTTCTTTTAACCTTCCTTTTAGTAAATAGTACTTTAGATATACCTACACCCTTTAGACTAGAACAACACTTATGAAAAGGGCTCCCTAGGAGTACCTAGGATGTTTTGGGTGCTTAAAACCTTCCCATTGCATAACCAACCCCCTTACCCAGATCTCTGACATTTTTACTAGTTTTTGATTTGATAAAACTTTTAGGTTTTTGTTCGCTTTCTAACCATTCCTTTGGATAAATAAAAGTGCGGTGGCGACTCGAATTGTATGGTTTACCTTAGATTTAGTCAATATCTCTAATGGTAACGAATACCCCGCTACACCATTCTGATGGAGTCATTCATTACTGCTCAGAATCAACCGGCTCCAACTCCTGCAACTCCTCCTCAAAGGACTGCCATTTCTGAGATCATTGTGACGCCAGTGTCTTCTATTCCTGCCAGCCAGCCTGCACAAGCCATGCCAGCCGAATTCCCGTGGGGAATTCCTATGAATTTTATGCCTGAAGGTTATGCATCAACTATTGCTCCCATGTCGGCATCTCTCCCAGTCATGTCAACTTCTCATTCTGCGGTACATATTATGCCACATGTTGATGAAACCATTTATCATTCTGAGCAGTCTGAGGGCCCTGACGTGTATGAGAAAATGGATGAGATGAAGGACAAAATTCAAGAGCTGAGAAAATAATTGAAGACCCTTAGAGGTAAAGATCTGTTTGGGAAAAGTGCTGTTGAACTTTGCCTGGTGCCAAACGTGAAAATCCCTATCAAATTCAAGGTCCCAGACTTTGAGAAGTATAAAGGAAATACTTGTCCTTTGAGTTATCTTGTGATGTACGCACGCAAGATGTCTACCCAGACATATAATGATCAACTGATTATCCATTATTTTCAAGACAATTTGACTGGTGTTGTGCTTTGATGGTATATGGGTTTAGACTGTGTTAGTGTCCGTACTTTCAATGACTTAGGAGAGGCCTTCATTAAATAGTACAAGTACAACGTTGATATCACTCCCGATCATGACCAGTTGAGGTCTATGTCTCAGAAAGATAAAGAGACATTTAAGGAGTATGCCCAGAGGTGGAGAGAGCTTGCTGCTCAAATTAGTCCCCCATTGGAAGAGAAGGAGATGACGAAGATCTTTTTGAAGACTTTGAGTTTATTATATTACAAAGCGTATGATTGCCAGTGCTCCCAATGACTTCACTGAAATGGTGAACATGGGGATGCGGTTAGAAGAGGGCGTCCCAGAGGGTCGTTTGTCTAAAGATGAAGTATCTACAAGCAAGAAGTATGGTGGTAGTTTGTCCAAGAAGAAGGAAGGGGAAACCAATTCAGTATCTGTAGGGAGGCAAAGGAGGTCTCATGTGAGGAAAAGTTCCAGATCCCAACAACATCATCATCAAGTATCCTCAGTTATTCTGGTATTTTCCAATAATTCAACAATTCAATCAGTACCAATTCAGCAACAACAACAATAACAACACACTCACAACAATCACAACAACTTCAACAATTAGCATAATAATTTTGAAAGGAAGAAAGTCAGTTTTGATCCCATTCCGATGACATATGCCAAAGTTTATCCTTCCCTGGTTGTTAAGAATTTGATTCAGCCGAGGAATCCTCCACATACATCTGAGCCTTTTCCATGGTGGTACAAACCTGATCTGCATTGCGCTTTTCAACAAGGGGCACCTGGCCATGACATAGAGAATTGTTATCCGTTGAAGTATGGGGTCCAAAAGCTGATCAAGAGTGGAATGGTGTCCTTCGAGGAACGAGTGCCAAATGTCAAAGCTAATCTATTTCCCGCTCATGGCAATGCTTCTGTGAATATGATAGATGGTTGTCCTGGTAATTTCAGGGTTTTTGATATCCGTCGTATTCAAAGGTCTTTGGTGGAGATGCATAGAACTATGTGTTTGATCAGTGATTGTGAACATGACCATGATGGTTGTGTTATTTGAAGTGTTAATCCACGAGGATGTATGATTGTTAAGAGGGACATTCAGAAGTTGATAGATGAAGGTGTTATTCAGATTCAACAATCTAGAGATATGGATAATGATGTGAATGTTATTGTGCCAGTGTTTAAGACTCCTGAGCGAGTAGTAATCTAGTTTGACAGCAGCAAAAGAAGTGATAATAGATTGGTATCGCAGTTGGTAATACAGTTAGCGGGCCTTATCCCGTGTGCATCCGATAAAGTTGTACCTTATAAATACAATGCCATTATGATTGAGAATGGACAAGAGGTTCCTCTTCCCGTAGAAAATTCAGTAGTGAGCTTCGTAGATGTTATTAAAGTGACCCGTAGCGGTTATGTATTTGGCCTAGTATCTCTGAAGGTTGTGGAGGATATTGTGGTTGGTAAGAAGGCGTACGTTCCTGTGGTTAATCTTGTTAACGCTCCAACTTGTCAGTCTGGTGAATCCAGCGGGTTGAAGGTTAAGGATGATGATGATGAGGTTCTCTGATTAATCAAGAAGAGTGAGTTCAATGTTATGGAGAAACTGCTCCAAACACCATCTAAGATCTATGTCTTATCGTTGTTAATAAACTCCAAAGCACACCGAGAGGCGTTACAGAAGGTGCTTGAGCAGGCATATGTGGAACATGATGTTACGGTGGATCAATTTGATCATATCATTACCAATATCACTTCATGCAATAATTTGAGTTTTTGTGATGAAGAGCTTCCTAAAGAAGGAAAAAATCATAACTTGGCCCTCCATATCTTGATGAATTATAAAGAAGATGCTTTGTCCAATGTTCTGGTAGATATTGGTTCATCCTTGAGTGTTTGACCCAAATCTACTTTGGCAAGGTTGTCTTATTAGGGCGCACCAATGAGGTACAGCGGTGTGGTTGTGAAAGCCTTCGACGGTTCCCGTAAAACTGTCATTGGTGAAGTTAACCTTCTAGTTAAGATAGGTCTGAGTGATTGTAGCGATAAAGAGACAATAAAAGCGTGGTGGCGACTCTGACCTATCTTAATGATCAGGTAAGGGGGTTGGTTACACAGAGTGAAGGTGTTAGCACCCAAAGTGTCCTAGGTACTCCTAGGGAGCCCTTTCTTATGTGTATATGTGTTTTTGGTATAAAAGATGTTTGCAATAAATAGAATGTGGGTATGAGAAAAGAATTCATTAATTATGCTTTTGTGTTTGACAAGACCTTCACACTTGTGTCTACGTACCAATATAAAATAAGGGATCAAAACCTCGTAGTTTGTGCTATCAATTTCAAAATGAGTGGGTTGGTTTTAACAAAAATTTAAGTTTAAAAGAGGCACAAAGAGGCCTAAATGAGTTTGAATGAGTGTTAGTTCTTTTTGTCTTTTGAAATTTGAAGTTAAATATGGTTAAATTCATTTACAAGTTTGATTAAGAAAAGAGTTTAAAATGCAATGGCATAAGGCCAAGGTTTCTAATTTGCAATAAAGTCTAAGTTTGAAATCACAAGCAAATAAGGTTTTTGAAAAGAGGGAGAGATTTAAAATTAAATAAGTGGGAGGAGATGAAGATACTAATCCTAAGCAAAAATTTAAAAGTTAAGAGTTGAAAAGATCTGACCAATGGGATGCAATCCAATAGACAAGAATGTCATATAGAAACCCACTTTTCCTTTGGACTTTAGATTCAAGCAAATACTATTAAACAAGCAAGATGAAGAGTAAGGCATCAAATAAAGATAGCCACATCCAAGCTGGCAACGTCATAGTCTTCTTCATAATCTTCCCATGTATCAGATGACATACTCCTTGAATGGCTCAGAATAAGGCATTAAACATAGGTTCAAAGTAACATTTGCATCGAGACCATGTAGCAGATGAACTCATATGGATCTCAACACTTGCATCAGATGAAAATTCAAATCACAAGAACTTGGTTTCATAAGTGTTGGCATTGACCAAGTCCTTTTGCATAGGGAATGTTGCATATTTCTAAGTCCAAAGCTCAGATCAAATCCAACAGTCCACACAAACATTTTTTAGGGGGTTTTGTTGTTTATTAAGTATTTTAAGGTCCTAAGACCCCAAACACAAACAAAATACATAAGCAAATATATACAATCACAATATATGGCTCAAGTGAGCAAAGTGAAAATGGCGTTAACATAAACAAGTTAAATGATATGTAAAATGGAAAATGATAAATGGCTTGAATTTAAATGACATAAAGTAAATGACTTGTAATTAAAATGTTAGTCAAATGTTAGTTGATTAGATGTTAGTGGAATTTTGCTTTTCAATTATTTAAGTCATTCTTTGGAGAACACTCAACCCTCTATTTACAAGCATGGATCCTTGAACCAAGACATCTTCCAAAGGAAGGAAAAAAGGCCAAGTTTCCACACAATACCGTGAAAGGGGGGAGACTTACAATCTCATTTACTAGAATGATATGCCTTTAGATCAAAATTTAGCCCTATGTTAAGCAATCGTAATTGGACATATGTAGAAGTCACAACTATCTGAGGTCGGGCAATAGAAATTTTGGTGTTAATGCATGTTAGAGATATGGTATAATGAACCATACTCCTAAAACATACCACACACAAAAAGAAAATGATTAAAGGATGGACCTAATCTCAGTCATACTTGTATTGGTTCATCTAACACAAAGTTATTGATGAACCAATTAGCCTTGGGATATTGAGACTTCATTGGTCAATGAGAGGGATGGGATAGAATGGGATTGAAGATGAAGAGGGAGGGGAAATGAGACAAACACAAATTGGTCATGGGAGGAATTTTATCAAATTAAAATCATTCATTCTTTTTTGAAGATGAAATGTACATTTCATCAATCCCATAAATCCAATGATTTTAATCCAAGAAAAGTCAAATCAACCTTGACCAAGGCCCAAACATATAGTCAAACTTCACAAGTCAATAAAAATGGCTCAACATAATTTCTATACAATTAATCAATTAAAAATCAAATTAAAAATGCATTTTAATTAAATTTAGTTTGGTCAAAACCTAAAACCTCTTCAAAACACCAAATAAATGGCCAAGAGATTTATCCTAGGTCAAACAAGGTCAAAGGACCTTAGAAAAAAAATTCATGATTTTTGAAAAGTCAGAAGTATATTTAAACAATTTAAAATATGCACAAAAACAATTAAATCATGAAAAATATCAATATTTATCCAAAAAATAATTTTAATTCAGAAAATGAAAGAGAAAAATGTTTGAATTTTTTTGGTGAAAGTCCCATATTTTTTGGATTAATATGAATTAATGAAAATAAATGGATTAAACATAAAAATCAAAAAGTAAAATAAAATTCAAAAAAACAAGGGCCATCAGATCTCCCTCATTAATTGAGGTGGCAGATCTGATGGCCAAGCGCGCGCGTTCCACCATGCACCAAGTCCAGTGCGCTGCAACAATGGTAATCAAAACCAAAGGCTGAGATTAAAACATTTTAAATGGATCATGTGGCTGAGAAGCAAGACAACTCATCATCGGAGCCAGAGCTCCGGTCTTCTTCTCCGGTGGACCTCATCAGACCGATCCACCCTTAACCATCACCAAAATGAAAAGGCAAGACATGGATTTAAAGAAAAAATGCTCAGGAGCTCGAATCTGGCCGTAATTTTGTCTAATTCCAAGTATATGAAAAGATACAGAGATTTGAATTTTGAGGATCATGAACTGAGTTGCTTCGATTTAACCTCAAAGCAACTCAATCTTATTGCCTACATTGGTAGGACTTCAGCAAACCAACAATCATTCAAAGTGGATGATAAATGAGGGAGAATCGAAGAAGAAAAGTTTCTGAAATCTCACCTTCGAGGAGCTTCATATTAGCTTGATCTTGCTTCCAATTTGGCTTGGCTTGACTCAAGAAGCTTGCAGAAGATGATTTGGATTGTTAAAAGCTTGGACTCTTGGAGTTTCAATCTTAAAACAGAAGGAGAATTGAAACTCGGTTTCTTAAGAAACCTTCAAGATTATCCTTTCAATGGTGTTTGGGGAAGAAGGGGGTCGAAGCTTGGCTAAGAGGGGTCCTATTTCTGATCATGAAGGGTCTTATTTATAGCTAATGTGAATGATATTTGCACACTTCCAAATATGGAAATATTTCAAATTCTCCCTTGCATGGATACATGGGTGTACATTAGGCCCATGAGATGATGCCATCTGATCCAAAGTTCAGTGTACCTCATGCTGAAATCATGTTAGAAGCTCATGCAAATGTGTGTGAAAATTGGAACTTGAAATTCTCCAAATGGTGCTTTAACTTACACCCATGCGCAAGTCCCTCAATTTTAATCCAAATGGGATAATCTTGGATGTTTTAGAAATTTGAGATCAAGGGGAACAACTTTCATGTTGAACACTTTTTCATTTTAAGCTTGGATCATGATGAATTTTGAGGTGGAGGTTTGGGAAATCAAACATATTTGAAAATTTTCTAAGTCCCAAGTTCACTTCTTCCACCTTGAATAACTTTTTCTATGGAATTCAAATGTAAAACATTCCTTCATAAAAGTTGTAGGTATTTCAAACCTATTAAATTTGGTCATAAATTTGACCTCATTTGGATTTGTCATGAAGGAGTTATGCATTTTAGAAATTGAGGAAAATCACTTGTTCAATGGTATTGCACCAAAATGACCTATAATGTTTCCTCTTGGAACATGCATCTTCAAGTTGAATTTGCACTTCCTCCAAACATTAAAGTTGAAGTACACCTCTTGAATTTTATCATGCAGTTTGAATGGATTTAATATCATAAATATTGAGCAAGTTATGGTCTTGGGAAGTTGACCTCCAAACTAGGGTTCAGATAAAATGACCTATAATCTTTCACCATAAAAAATGACTTTCCAAGAAAAACTACCTCTTGACTTCAACATGAAAGTTGTTTGGAATGTAATTAAGAGTGAATTTTCTCTTAGAATCATTTTCATATGACAAAAATTGTAGGAGATAGGGTCTAGGGAACCCTAGTTTTCACTAATTAACTTTCTCTGGTCAACCACCATGAACCATCTTGCTAGCTTGACATTCTCTTGACTTTTGGGACTCATGGAGGATCACATATGCATAATATGATTAAATATGAAGTATCCCTTGAAATATTTGATCAATTGTTGAAGAAACTTGTTGAAGAAGTCACACAAGATACCCAAATGAATTCGGGTTTCCAAGTCAAACAAACTCCAAACCTTTGATGATTTATTGATCAAAATAACATGTGAAGATCATAGGGATCCATATATGATGTATAAAGCCAATATAAACCAATTCTTGATTGAGCTCCTTGCATTTAGGGTCTCAAACCCTAGATATGAACTTGATAGAGCATAAGTGAGCATGTACACTACCTACAAAAGCAACAAACTATACATTGGCATATTTTTGGTATTTTGGTTAGTAAAATAAAGAAAAATAAAGTATGATACAATCTAAAGTGCTTGGTGACCTCTCCCAATGCAAACCCAATGAATGAGGGGTAAGGAGAATGTCAAGGTGTGATCCCAATGCCAATGCATATGATGAGATGACATGAGGGTACTTAGGGTCAAAATTGGGGTCTTACAGTGACTTCCAGATTACTTTTCAAGTAATGGAATTTCACCCAACCTTAGCTATTTACTGGGAAGGCCATGGATCCATGAGGATGGTGTTGTCACGTCGACGCTACATCAGAAACTCAAATTTATTAAAAATGGCAAGCTCGTTGTTGTAGGAGGAGAGAAAGCGTTGTTGGTTAGCCATTTGTCATCCTTTACATATGTTGAAGCTGAATAATTGATTGGAACTCCGTTCTAAGCTTTGTCAATAGCTAGTCAAGTTCAGAAGACTTGGGCATCCATGTCTTCTCTGAAGGATGCACAAGAATTTATTTAGGCAGGAGGCACAAACAAATGGGGCCGTGGCGTGGAAGTCATTGAGAACAAGAACATGGTTGGTCTGGGTTTTCAAAGAGGGTCGTTTAAGGAAGATGTCAAAGCTATGCAATCAATTTTCCATAGTGGAAAGTTCATTCACAAAGATGAGCAACACTCAGCTACAATCATTGAAGATAAAGACGAAGATGAATAAGTTTGTGCCAACTTTGTGATTGATCGGTCACCATTTCCATTGAATTCCCACCGTTAATCCGACATATTTTCATCACTTTGGTAAGATTTATGTTTGTTTACAGTTGTTTCATAGTCATTTCTTAGTTGTTTCATTTTATTACATGTTTATGTCAAAAAGGTCTCTTTTACGCTTCGTTTTGGTAGTGTTATTGTTACAGGCCGTTGCACAGGTTTAAAAGCACTAATAGTGGAGTTGTGGATACTCAGAAAGGCAAAAATATGAAGAGACAGCAGGTCAACACGGGCCCCCGTGTGCTACAACACTGCCCGTGTTGTTGGTCAGGCAAAGCAAACTTGGAGAGAGAAAATAGAGAGAAACACGGGCACCCGTGTGGTGACACACGGTCGTGTTATTTAAAACAGTGCATTAACACGGGCACCCGTGTGTAGGAACATGGCCCGTGTTTTTACCTCTGTAGCTTGATTTGAAAATGCTCATGTTGGAGAGCACACACGGGCACCCGTGTGTACACACACGACCCGTGGTGTTGGGCGCGGCTTAGAAACTTCAACTTTTGCCATGTGAATCTATTCTGCTCATTAAGGGTAGTTTGGACTTTTTGCTTTGGGAAAATCCATCTGAAACTATTAGAAGGCTTGAGAGAGAAAGGAGAAGACACCTTTTGACGTACGAAAGAAAACACTACATTGAGAAGATAGCTACTATGGAGGATTCGAAGACGGCGAGATTCAAGGGTTTCAACCATTGAAGATCAAAATCTCCCAATTCATTTGTAATGTTTAATTTTCATGCTATGATTTCGTTTAATACTATGAGAGGCTAAACCTCCTATGTTAGGGGGGTGGTCCTGATTTGATCGTATGTTATGAATTTGAACTAATGATTTCCTTATTACCATGTTACTTATTTCAATTCAATTGTGTGATGTTGTTATGCTTTTGTATCGGACAAATACAAATTGATCTATGACTTTCAATAACAGGATTGTGATTGGTAGGGTTTTCACACAATTGGGTTTATGAATGCATCATCTAGGACTAGTAACTTTGGTAAACCACCGAAAACCTCGATTTTATTTATGATTAAAACCAAGGATTTATTGAATGGACATTTGATAAGAAGTGGTAGTTTAATAGTTTCTTTCTTGAGGACTTAAGGAAGAACATTTTGAGGTTAGGTAATTGAATGTTTCATGCGTATTAAGGAAATATTGACTGAATTCTTAAGTGGTTAAATCAACCACCCACCCTAGCATGTTTTATCTTAATCACTTACATTTTTACTGTCTTTTGTGTTTGTTGCTGAAATTCCAAAAACAACCAAACCATTATCTTTTTGTTCTGATAGAATCAAAGTTAAATAAGTATTTCCTACGCAATCATTGAGATCGATACTTGGAAATAAAACTCCTTATTACTACATCGGTAAAAATAGTACACTTGCTATTTTTCCGATCAAGTTTTTGGCGCCGTTGTCGGGGATTGCCAAAATACCTATTTTAATTTTTATTCTATCGAAATTTTGTTGCTCGTCAACCAAAATTTTATCTGTGACAATTTTGTTATTCAATTCTAATCTTTGTCTAACTTGTTTATGCGAGGTAAGGCATCAGCGGATTTTTCTTTTGACGCAGATCCAGAAAGAACTCTTCGCGCTAGGCTAAGACAAGATAAGAGAGAAAAACTGGAATTAGCAGAGAAAGCAGAGGAGGAAGTTGTTTCAGTGCACTTAGAGAATTCAGATTCAGACGCGGAAACAGTTCCTGAAATCATGGCTGAAAACCCACCACCACCACCACCACCAAAGAGACTTATCGGTGACTATGGTGGAACCAACACTCCGGGTGGTCGTATGACAATTGTCAACCAACCGGTTAATATGGAATAATTTCAGCTGCATCCCAACACCATTAATCAACTCGAAAGGCGGTGCTTTTCTGGAAGAGTGAATGAAGATGCCAACAAGCATCTGCAAAGGTTTTTAACTATGAGCACAACGCTGAAAATGCCTGGACATAACGAAGAAGCAATCAGACTTCGTATGTTCCCATTCACTTTAGCATATGAAGCTGAAGAGTGGTTATATTCCTTACCTACTGGTAGTATCACTACATGGGAGCAAATGGAAACAGCATTCTTGCAGGAGTATTTTCCCGCATCTGTGTCATTGTGAAAAAGATATGAGATCCTAAACTTCAAGCAGAAGGAGGGTGAGTCACTAGGAGATGCCTATAAAAGATTCAAGAGAATCCTAGTGGCTTGTCCTACTCACAACATGGATGAAACTGAGCAGATGCAAATGTTTGTTAATGGTCTTCGAATTCAAACGAGACAAATCCTTGATTCAGCAGCTGGTGGCTCAGCTAACTTTGCAACAGCCACCAATATGAAGAAGATAATTGAAGCAATTGCCTCGAATGAGCATTTGGAATTATATGATAGGGTGTCAAGCAAATCTGCGGTTATTGATTGAAGCTTGAAACAAACAAACAGGTAAAAATTGAAGAAGTTGTTGCTGCGGAGGTAGAGAAAAGGTTGAAAGCACTAAACATAGGTGCTCAGAAAGTGGCTCAAGTGCAACAGGCACCGAATGATGTGTGTGGCATTTGTAATGGACCATACAATACTGTTCATTGCTTTGCTACACCGCAACAGATAGAAGATATAAAGTTTTTAAAGCAAAACAATCCCTACTCTAACACATACAATCCGGGGTGGAAGAATCATCCCAACTTTGCATGGAAAGATCAGAAAGGGAATGTGCAACAGCAGGCACAGGGCCAATATCAAAATCAATATCAGCAGCAACAATAACAGGTCCCTAAGAAGGCAGATTGGGAGATCGCAATTGAAAAGATGGCAGCTCACAACATCCAATTCCAAGAGGAGACTCGAAATAATCAGAAGAACACTACATCATCCATCAAAAATCTTGAAATTCAGATGGGTCAAATTGCTCAACAGTTAGCCTCCAATTCTGAGGTACCTGGCACGCTTCCCAATGGGACAGTTGTTAATCCCCGTGATCAAAGTCACATTAAAGTTGTGGTCACCAGAAAAGGAAGAGATAAGGAACAACAAGTTGACGAACAGGTCGAAGAAGATGGGTTGTTGGAAGTTGACTTGGAGATTAGAGAAGAGCCAAAACAAACTGAAGAAGTGGTGGTGAAGCCGGCAAGCCAGCAAGAGAAACAAAAACCAAAGGTCATTCTTCCTTTTCCGACAAGAACAAAGAAGAAAGATCTCCATGAATTTTTTTTTGAGAAGTTCTTAGAATTATTCAAGAAGCTCAAGATCAACATACCTTTTGCTGAAGCTCTGGAACAGATATCGATCTATGCCAAATTCATGAAAGACATCATATCGAAGAAAAGGTCGATTAACGGTGAGCCAATCATGCTAACTGAAACTTGTAGTGCTATTTTGCAGGGTCTAAAAATTCCGGTGAAGAAAAAAGATAGAGGTGCAATCACTATTCCTTGTACCATTGGAGACAGATCATTCAAAAAGGCACTGATCGATTTGGGAGCAAGTGTTAGTCTAATGCCCCTCTCGATTTACAAAAAACTTGAGTTAGGGGAAATGCAAGACACTCGCATGACACTGTAGTTTGCGGATCATTCTATGAAGAGACCCTATGGTATAACAATAGATGTTCTGGTGAAGATTGATAAATTTGTATTCCCGGTGGATTTTGTGATACTCGAGATGCCAGAAGATGAGGAAATCCCTCTCATATTGGGAAGACCTTTTCTTGAAACTGGAAGATGCATGATAGATATTGAGGAAGGAACCATGACCCTCAAAGTCTATGATGAAAAGCTCAAAATTGATGTGAGGGATACTATGAAATTCAAGGATGACGAAGGTGCGAGTAAAAGTATTGAAGTGTTGGATACAGTGTTTGCTCAATCTATGCAGATTACAACACCAAAGCTTCCATTAGAAAGAGTATTGAGCCTATCTATCATTGAGAATACTGAAGGAATTGATGAGAAAGAATCTGAAGTGGTATCTATGTTGAAGGCACAACCTCCTTGGGTTCGTTCCCAACCACAACGATGGGAAGAGCTTCGACCTAAAATATCTCTGGAAGAAAAGCAAGATATAAAAAAGGGGTTGAAGTTGAAACAATTACCAGAACATCTCAAATATATCTTTCTTGACAATGAAGAAAAATGTCCAGCAATTATCAATTCAGGTTTGAGAGAGATCCAAGAAGAAGAGCTAATCAAAGTACTCAAGAAATAGAAGAGTGTTATTGGGTGGGCGATGGACGATTTGAAAGGAATCAGTCCGACACTGTGTATGCACAAGATTTTGATGGAGGATGACCAGAAACCGGTCGTCCAACCTCAAAGGAGACTGAACCCAGCCATGAAAGAAGTCGTTCGCAAGGAGGTTGTTAAACTTTTAGATGTGGGGTTGATCTACCCTATATATGACAGTTCATGGGTGAGCCCAGTTCATGTGGTACCGAAGAAGGGAGGGACAATTGTGATAAAAAATGAGTTGATCCCCACCCGTACTGTAACAGGTTGGAGAGTTTGCATTGACTATAGAAGACTGAACACTGCAACCAGGAAGGACCATTTTCCCTTACCTTTTATTGATCAGATGTTGGAAAGGTTGGCAGGTCATGATTTCTATTGTTTTCTGGATGGGTACTCAGGGTACAACCAAATTGTTGTGGCGCCGGAGGATCAAGAGAAAACAGCGTTCACATGTCCGTATGGAATCTTTGCTTATAGAAGAATACTGTTTGACTTATGCAACGCACCAGCAACATTTCAGAGGTGCATGACATCCATATTTCCCGATATGCTTGAGAAGCATATGGAGGTGTTTATGGATGATTTTTCGGTTTTCGGATCTTCTTTCGAAAATTGTTTGTATAATCTGTCACTTGTGTTGGAAAGATGTCAATAAACCAATCTAATCCTGAATTGGGAGAAGTGTCACTTCATGGTGAGAGAAGGGATAATACTAGGCCATAAAATTTCCCATAAAGGAATAGAAGTTGACAAGGCAAAAGTGGAAGTGATCGCCAATCTCCCTCATCCGGTGAATGAGAAAGGTATACATAGTTTCTTGGGACATGCAGGATTCTACCGTAGGTTCATCAAAGATTTCTCCAAGATCGCAAAACTGTTGACTAGCCTGCTTGTGAAGGATACTCCGTTTCTGTTTGACAAAAAGTGCAACGAAGCCTTCGATACTCTAAAAAATAAATTGGTGTCTGCTCCTATAGTGATCTCGCCTGACTGGTCTCTACCCTTTGAGATAATGTGCGATGCGAGCGACATAGTAGTAGGGGAAGTCTTGGGGCAACGAAGAGACAAACTCCTCCACGTCATCTACTATGCTAGCCATGTGTTGAATCCAGCTCAGATGAATTATGCAACCACAGAGAAGGAGCTACTGGCTGTGGTTTATGCCTTTGACAAATTTCGGCAATACTTGTTAGGAACAAAGGTAATTGTTTATACTGACCATGCTGCTTTGAAATATCTTTTTTCGAAACAGGACTCGAAGCCAAGGCTGCTCAGATGGATTTTGCTGTTGCAAGAATTCGACCTTGAAATTCGAGACAAAAAGGGGTGTGAAAACACCGTTGCTGACCACCTATCTCGAATGTCCCCGATTGAAGAGACGGAAGAAGAACGTCCCATAAAGGACGAGTTTATAGATGAACGAATCCTCGCGGTGGTGGGTGTTCCTTGGTTTGCTGACTACGCAAACTACCTCGTGGGTGGCATAATTCCTGAAGACTTTGATTATAACAAAAAGAAAAAGTTTCTTCATGATTGCAGGTTCTATTTGTGGGACGAACCATTCTTGTATAAGAAAGGGGTAGACAGACTGATTCGTCGATGTGTCCCTGAGGAAGAACAAAATGAAGTCTTAAAGGCATGTCATGACTCAGATTATGGGGGACACTTTAGTGGAGACAGGACAGCCGCAAAAGTCCTCCAATCAGGGTTGTACTGACCTACGTTGTTTAAGGATGCCCAAGTCATTGTGAAGGAATGTGACAGATGCCAATGGACATGGAATATTTCCAGGAGGAATCAGATGCCCCAAAAGGGCATGCTTGAAGTGGAATTATTCGATGTTTGGGGGATAGACTTTATGGGGCCATTTCCACCCTCATTTGGGAAGAATTATATTCTGGTGGCTGTAGACTATGTCTCCAAATGGGTGGAAGTCGTTGCCCTCCCTTCTAATGATGCGAGGGTAGTGGTAAACTTTCTCAAACAAAACATCTTCTCAAGGTTTGGTGTGCCAAGGGCACTTATCAGTGATGAAGGGACACATTTCTTGAATAAGCTCATGGAAAACCTATTGAAGAAATATAATGTGAAGCACAAGATTGCCACTCCATATCATCCTCAAACGAGTGGGCAAGTTGAAGTGTCTAATAGGCAAATTAAACAGATTTTGGAAAGACAGTGAGTGCTTCAAGAAAAGATTGGGCGATCAAATTAGATGACGCACTATGGGCGTACCGAACCGTCTTCAAAACCCCAATCGGCATGTCTCCGTATCAACTGATTTATGGTAAGGCGTGTCATCTTCCTCTGGAACTAGAGCACAAAGCCTTTTGGGCATCCAAGTTCTTAAATTGTGATCTTGCAAAAGCCGATGAATCTCGAATTCTTCAACTTCACGAGTTAGAAGAATTTCGTAATCAGGCATATGAGAATGCAAAGATGTACAAGGAGCAAACACGGAAGTGGCATGATCAGAGAATCATCAAGAAAGATTTCTGGGAAGGACAACTGGTATTGTTGTTCAATTTGAGGCTCAAGTTGTTTCCTGGCAAATTGAAATCAAGATGGTCCGGCCCATTTGTCGTGCACAAGGTCTCTCCCCACGGAGCAATAGAGATCAAGAACCAAAACAATGGGGATATATTCAAGGTGAATGGCCAGAGGTTGAAGCCCTATTACATAGGCCAAGAGTCTAGATTGATTGACCATGTGCCCTAATGAGGTGGACAACCGTCGAGCCATGCGACGTTAAACGAAGCGCTTCGTGGGAGGCAACCCACGTGTTTGATTTCTAACTTATTTTTGTTTGCCTTTTCCTTTATGTGCGTGACATGTTGTTGCAGGTAAGGAGAAGAACTTGGAGCGTAAAGGAAAAAATCACCTTTGAATGGAAGAAGACCAGACCTATGAAGCAAGAAGAGAAAACTGGTCATCCACACGGCCACCCGTGTTGTGACACATGGTCGTGTTTTTTAAAACAGTGCATTAACACGGGTGCCCGTGTGTAGGAACACGGCCCGTGTTTTCCTCTACGGGTTGGATTTTGAAAAAAATTGAATTTTGGTGCTTTTAATGATGGGACCCACTTGGAATTACATCTCTTCCCCACCACTTATTCTCATTCATTCTGATTTTGCAAGCTTCTCTCTCCCTCTTCCTCCATTGTTAACCTATCCTCCATCACCTAAAGCTCCACTTTTCACAAAGCTCCACTCTTTAAAACCCCATCTCCCCTTCACTAAAATCGTTCCTCTCGCCGTCCTCTACATAGTGACGGTGGCCGTTTTCACTAATCTGTTATTTGGGTTTTGAGAAATTTTTGCAGGTACCCATTATGCCCCCAAAGCGTATTAGCAAAGGAAAGGATGTGGCCACATCTTCCCGGCCAAAGCAACGGGTTAGACGCTCTCCGAATCCTCATGGCATTTTGTTTGAACAACCGGATCATCAAGAGAGGTATGTGATTCTTGCTAAACGTAAGCTCATTCCGACACGTTATATGTGTGATGCTACACTTGATGAGTTGGGCTTAAAGGAAGAGGTGCACCGCATGTTTCACAACATTGATATGTTAGAATTCATGCAATTGGAACCACCAACCTTCGCACGTATCACACTTGAATTCTTAAGTACGGTTGAGTTTAAGATGAGAAGAAGGTGGACAGGTTCAGAGATGGAATTTTATGGTCAAATTACTTTCCGATTGTTCGATGAGGATCACGAGTTATCTGTAGAGGAACTTGGGAGTATTCTGAGACTCCCAGTATCTGGACCCGGAACCCCTCCAGACACTTTTTCAACAATTGATTTCTGGAGGGCTATTACAGGTAAAAGTGGCTATAACCCAAGTTCGGGAAAGCTTCTGGGATTCATAACCCTTGCTTTAGATATGCACAAAAGGGGTTATCCTACACCTTGTTCGGACGGGGTGATAGTACCAGGGTAGCTGCAAAGAGAGAGTTATTTTTCCTTCACTGCATGGCCAATAATGAGCGAGTCAATGCAGCTGCTTTTGCCGCTAATCATTTGAAGCAAGTTGGCCACACAAGCACCGGTGATATTTCTGTGGGTGGTATGGTCACGCAGATTGCGGACCACTTTGGGTATGCTCAACTCTTGTTGGAAGAAGCTGCAGTGGTGGGTAAGACTAAGATCGACATGAACACTCTCGTCAATCAGCAAATGATTGCCATCATGCTGACTCATTACTCTCTTGTGATTCATAATGTGGAAGTGCTTGCACTACCAGCACCTGGTTCCATTAGCATTGCAAATGTTGCTAACTGGTTGTATACAGGTTCAGCCCCATCTATAGGGGACGATGCTCAATTTGACCAAGATTTTTCAGGTGAGGAAATGGAAGAAGATGAGAGGCCAGCTACCCAAGGTATGCCACCCCCACAGGATTCCAACCTACATGGTGAAGGATCCTCTTTTATGTCTCAGGACCAGTGGGGTTGGATCCAAACTGAGATGGGAACTCTCCGCACCGAGCAAACCAGACAAGGTGCGGAATTAGCCAGACAGGGTGTGGAATTGTTCCGACAAGGGACAGTCATGGATGACATGCAAGCCATGATGCAACGTCTGATGTTGCATTTCCCGCACGATCATCCGCCTCCTCCGCAATAGTAATCACTGTAAGTCCCCTTCGTGTTTGAATTTAAACATTGAGGTTAATGTTTAGTTCAAGTGTGGGGGGGTTTTCTCCTTTCATGTTTTAAATTGTTTTAATTCACTTTCAATTTGTTTGTGTTCTTGAGCTTTTGTTTTTGTTATCGTCGTATTATTTTGTTTGTTTGTTTTTGTGGTTTACTTGTGTGTACAGAGTGATGAGAAATGGTTGGACGATCCCGGGATCAATGGTAGTGGATGAAAGACACCCCTCGAACTTATGCTGATAAGGCACCCCGGAAGTTGATGCAACCATGAGAAAATAAAGTCGGACACAATTTGGTGACACTGGACCAAGAGAGCGGTATGGAAGAACTGAGTCAGAAAAGAAACCACATAACACGAGGAGGCTTCAGAGCTTGTAAAGCTAACCAACATGGTGAGATTACAAAAAGCCAGACACTAAACATCAGCATGAGAGTTCAGCCAGGTATGACTCTACCACTCTGATTTTGCGTATGTCCTTTTGACACTTCACAGCATGACAACACACACTGAGGCAAGTTGTTTGTTAGCCAGGGCCTTTCTTGCTTTTCCTATCTGTATGTTTCCCTTCGTAAACCCCGTTGAGCCTTAGCCATTTTATTCATCATAAACCCCATGTTAACCACTAATCATTCATTTCTTTCATCACTCGGTATGATTTTTGTGAGTTGCAAGATGTGCATAAAGCTAAGTTTGGGGTGGTAATCTTGAAAGATAGGGCAAGTGCATAATAAGAGATCATACAAAAAGGAAAGAATTGTGTATGTCCAACAAGGAAAAAAAGAGAAACAAAAGAGAAAAATGCACTTGCCGAGACTTAAGACTCTAACACCTATAAAATGCTCGCAAAAAAAAATATTTGAGTAGAAAAAAGAGTCAAAAGAGTGAAATTAACCCCAGAGTATACGTGATGCACGAGAAAAAGAGAAAGAAAAATCACACAACATGACTGCCGAGTTCAAAACCCTTTGTTATCCATTTTTTGTTTATCCCACCGTACCCAAGCCTCGTTACAACCTAAAAGACCTCGTATAGTGTGTGGAATCTGCTGTTGTCGTGAAATTAGAATGTATTCAAATTTAAGAGTTTGGTATTGCATACTGTGTTATGAGTGTACACTCCCTAACCATGAGAGATGTTGTGAGTGTGTGAAAAGCTTGCAGGTGACGAGGCTTCTGATGTGGAAATGTGGCAAACTGTATGAGTTGGAGATACCTGAAACTTGATTGGAAAGGAATAACACAAATTGTGAAAGACTAGGTTGCATTGTGGAAAATGAATTCGTGGGTGACCTTTGTTTGAACTCAATACATCACTTGAGGACAAGCAATGAGACAAGTTTGGGGTTGTGACCGGTCACCATTTCCATTGAATTCCCACCGTTAATCTGACATATTTTCATCACTTTGGTAAGATTTATGTTTGTTTATAGTTGTTTCATAGTCATTTCTCATGTTTTGTTAGTTTGTTATCACATTTCATTTTATTACATGTTTATGTCAAAAAGGTCTCTTTTACGCTTTGTTTTGGTAGTGTTATTGTTACAGGCCGTTGCACAGATTTAAAAGCACTAATAGTGGAGTTGTGGATACTCAGAAAGGCAAAAATATAAAGGCCCCCGTGTGCTACAACACGGCCCGTGTTGTTGGTCAGGCAAAGCAAACTTGGAGAGAAAAAACAGAGAGTAACACGGGCACCCGTGTGGTGACACACGACCGTGTTATTTAAAACAGTGCATTAACACGGGCACACATGTGTAGGAACACGGCCCGTGTTGTTACCTCTGTAGCTTGATTTGAAAATGCTCATGTTGGAGAGCACACACGGGCACCCGTGTGTACACACACGGCCCGTGTTGTTGGGCGCGGCTTAGAAACTTCAACTTTTGCCATGTGAATCTATTCTGCTCATTAAGGGTAGTTTGGACTTTTTTCTTTGGGAAATCCATCTGAAACTATTATAAGGCTTGGGAGAGAAAGGAGAAGACACCTTTTGACGTACGAAAGAAAACACTGCATTGAGAAGATAGCTACTACGGAGGATTCGAAGACGGCGAGATTCAAGGGTTTCAACCATTGAAGATCAAAATCTCCTAGTTCTTTGTAATGTTTAATTTTCATGCTATGATTTCGTTTAATACTATGAGAGGCTAAACCTCCTATGTTAGGGGGGTGGTCCTGATTTGATCGTATGTTATGAATTTGAACTAATGATTTCCTTATTACCATGTTACTTATTTCAATTCAATTGTGTGATGTTGTTATGCTTTTGTATCAGACAAATACAAATTGATCTATGACTTTCAATAACAGGATTGTGATTGGTAGGGTTTTCACACAATTGGGTTTATGAATGCATCATCTAGGACTAGTAACTTTTGTAAACCACTGAAAACCTCGATTTTATATATGATTAAAACCAAGGATTTATTGAATGGACATTTGATAAGAAGTGGTAGTTTAATAGTTTCTTTCTTGAGGACTTAAGGAAGAACATTTTGAGGTTAGGTAATTGAATGTTTCATGCGTATTAAGGAAATATTGACTGAATTCTTAACTAGTTAAATCAACCACCCACCCTAGCATGTTTTATCTTAATCACTTACATTTTTACTGTCTTTTGTGTTTGTTGCTGAAATTCCAAAAACAACCAAACCATTATCTTTTTGTTCTGATAGAATCAAAGTTAAATAAGTATTTCCTACACAATCCCTGAGATTGATACTTGGAAATAAAACTCCTTATTACTACATCGGTAAAAATAGTACACTTATTATTTTTCCGATCAGTGACACACTGACAGACTTGCAACAATTGGGTCGTTGTCGATGTTCCTATCGTTGTTCACCGTTCAAAGTAATTTGTCTTATTATTAAAGAGAAATCCTTCTCCAATGCCTAAGGGAGAAGTGAAACATTGTTGGGCATTTTAAAATTTATCATCAATAAAATACAATTTTATTCATCCATATTTTATGTTGTTTTTACTTTTATCTTTTTCTGAAAATGGTAATCACCAAAAAACATAAGCAAGCAATAATTTTTCTTATGCCTGCATAATATTTGTTTGCACTTCATATTTCTAAAATTAAAATATCAAATCATTATGCGGGTTGCTTCTCAAACCAATTGAATATAATGATCTTACTTCCTCTCTAAACTTTGACTTCCCTGTGTTTGAAGCCGAGGAAGAGAATGATGATGAAGATGTGCCTGATGAGTTGTCCAGTTTACTTGAGCACGAGGAAAGAGCCATTCAGCGGTTTGAAGAGCAGATTGAATTGGTCAACTTGGATTCCGAAGATGATATCAAGGAAGTCAAGATTAGGTCACAGTTCCATCCAGATGTTAAGAAGGGGTTGGTTGAGCTTCTCCAAGAATATTATGATGTATTTGCTTGGTCTTATCAAGATATGCCAGGTCTTGATACTGATATTGTGGAGCATAGATTACCGTTGAAGCTCGAATGCCCACCAGTCAAGCAACAATTAAGAAGGACTCATCCCGACATGGCAATAAAGATCAAGGAGGAAGTGCAGAAGCAGATTGATACTGGTTCCATGTTACCTTTGAATATCCGCAATGGGTGGACAATATTGTGTCTGTTCCTAAGAAGTGCGGAAAAGTCTGCATGCGTGTTGATTATAGAGATTTGAATAAAGCTGGTCCGAAAGATGATTTTCCTCCGTCACACATTGATATGTTGGTAGACAGTACAACTAAATTCAAAGTCTTTTCTTTTATGGATGGATTTTTTGGTTATAACCAGATTAAGATGGCGCCCAAAGATATGGAGAAGGCCACATTCATTACGCCTTTGGGAATATTCTATTATCGAGTGATGCCTTTTGGTTTGAACAATGCTGGTGCAACGTACCATAGAGCCATGCCCACTCTTTTCCATGATATGATGCATAAAGATATTGAGGTCTATGTTGATGATATGATTGCTAAATCAAAGACTAAAGAAGAACATGTTAAGCATTTATTGAAGCTATTCTAGCGTTTGAGGAAGTATAAACTTTGTTTGAATCCCAATAAGTGTACATTTCGTGTTTGCTCTGGTAAGTTGTTGGGCTTTATTGTCAGTGAGAAGGGTATTGAAGTTGATCCTGCCAAGGTCAAGGCAGTACAAGAGATGTCTGCGCCCAAAACTGAGAAGCAAGTAGTAGGTTTTCTTGGCCGCTTGAACTATATCTCAAGTTTTATATCGCACATGACTGCCACATGTGCACCTATATTAAAGATCCTTCAGAAAGACCAGTCTTGTGATTGGGCCGAGGATTGCCAGAAAGCTTTTGACAGTATCAAAGAATATCTGCTTGAGCCTTCGATTTTGTCTCCGCCTGTTGAAGGAAGACCTTTGATCATGTATTTGACCGTGCTTGAAGAAATTATGGGATGTGTTCTTGGTCATCAAGAAAAATTTGGGAAGAAAGAGTATGCCATTTACTACCTCAGTAAGAAGTTCACTGACTATGAGTCTCGGTATTCTATGCTTGAGAAGACATATTGTGCTTTAGCATGGGCTGCTAAGCGTCTGCGACAGTATATGTTGTATCATATTACTTGGTTAATATCCAAAATGGATCTAATCAAGTATATATTTGAAAAGCCTTCTTTAACTGGAAGGATTTCTCGTTGGCAGATGTTATCATCAGAGTATGATATTGAATACCAAGCTCAAAAAGTGATTAAAGGTAGTGTCTCGGCTGACCATTTGGCTCACCAGCCCATTGATAATTATCAGCCAGTGCAGTATGATTTCCATGACAAAGAGATATTATATTTAAAGATGAAAGATTGTGATGAACCATTGCTTAAGTAATGGCTAGAACTTGGTTCCCATTGGGGCATGGTATTTGCCAGAGCTGTTAATTCGTATGGTAATGGCATTAGGGCAATAATTATTACTCCTCGAGGCACTCATTTTCCATTTATATCTAGATTGGCCTTCAAATGTACAAAGAATATGGCTGAGTATGAAGCTTGCGTTATGGGGCTCAAAGAAGCCATTGATCTCAGAATTAAATATCTTGACGTCTATGGAGATTCAACTTTGGTGGTGAATCAAATCAAAGGTGAATGGGAGATGAATCAGCCTGGTTTGATACCGTATAGAGGTTATGCGAGGAGGATATTAACTTTCTTTACAAAAGTTGAGTTTTATCATATCCCTCGAGATGAAAACCGGATGGCAAATGCTCTTGCAACATTGGCTTCCATGATCATAGTAAAATTTTGGAATGAAGTTCCCAATCTGACTGTGATGCGTCTCGATAGGCCAACCCATATATTTGTTGTTGGAGAAATAAAGGATGATAAGCCATGGTATTATTATATCAAATGTTTCCTCCAAATTCATATCTACCCGTCTGGGGAATCTTTGAAAGATAAGAAGATTTTGAGAACTTTAGCTGGCAACTTCTACCTGAATCCATGATGTGCTTTATAAGAGAAACTTCGATATGGTTCTGCTCAGATGCGTGGATAGACACGAAGCATACTTATTGATGACAGAAGTCCATGAAGTTTCATTTGGTACTCATTACAATGGATATGCTATGGCAAAGAAAATATTGAGAGCAGGTTACTATTGGCTTACAATGGAATCTGACTGTTGCAAGTTTTTGAAGAAATGCCACAAGTGTCAAATTTATGCAGATAAGATTCATGTTCCTCTTACACTGTTAAACGTCATTTCCTTTCCATGGCCCTTCTCTATGTGAGGAATTGATATGATTGGCATGGTTGAGCCCAAAGCTTCGAACGGACATCATTTCATTTTAGTGGCTATTGATTATTTCATAAAGTGGGTTGAAGCGTCATCGTATGCAAATGTGACCAAGCAAGTTATTGTAAGGTTTATCAAGAATCAAATTATATGCCGATATGATATGCCAAGTAAGATCATTACTGATAATGGATTGAACTTGAATAACAATATGGTGGAAGCTCTTTGAAAAGACTTCATGATTACACATCATAATTCTTCTCCCTACAGACCTAAAATGAATGGGGCTGTTGAAGATGCAAATAAGAATATCATGAAGATTATCCAGAAGATGGTTGTGTTGTACAAAGATTGGCATGAGATGCTCCTATTTGCTTTGAATGGGTACCGTACATCCGTCCGCACTTCAACAGGGGTGACCCATTTCTCTCTTGTTTATGGCATGGAGGTTGTGCTTCTCGTAGAGGTTGAGATCCCATCCTTGTGTATATTGATGGAAGCCAAGTTGATAGAAGTTGAATGGTGTCAGACAAGTTTGATCATCTCAATTTAATTGAAGAGAAGAGATTGACTTCCATGTGTCATGGTCAGTTATATCAGCAGAGAATGAAGAAAGCTTTTGATAAGAAGATCAAGCCTCATGTATTCCGAGAAGGAGACCTCGTGCTCAAGAAGATCTTATCTTTCAAACCTGATTCTAGGGGCAAGTGAACTCCTAATTATGAAGGTCCATATGTTGTCAAGAGAGCCTTCTCAAGTGTTGCATTGATTCTTGCAACTATGGATGGTGAAGAGTTCACTCGTCTAGTGAATGTCGATGTAGTCAAGAAATACTTCGCCTAAAAGGAAAAGAATAACTCGCTAAATTGAAAACAAGAAAGGGCGGCTTAGGAAAAAATGAGCGTCTCATTGGATTGAAAACCCGAAAGGGCGATCCAGACAAAAGTTAGAGAAATAAAATGGAAAATTATCCCGGTAGATTGAGTACCCCACCCTGGGGAAATCTAGGCAAAATTAGAGATTATGGCAAGTAACTACATCCGACTGAGTCTAATCGTTTGAAGCGGCATGATCAATAAGTTTGGTTCTAATTCATCATTCTCAACCGAAGACAAGCATAGTGGATTTCAAAGTTGGTAGGGAGAGTAGTGGTCATTGTATTCAATGTAGTCATTTTCCATGTAAATTACCATTTTCAAACTTTGTAAAGATCCAAGGAGTCCCTCCATTTGCGGACTACCATTCTATTAAATAAAGTTGGGCATTTATCAAATTATTTGCAATTCTTATTTGTTTCTATTTAATAAAATTATATTTTTATAATGATAATTTTGAAATAAATAAATGAATAAACATTTTTATGAAATAATAAGACATTTAATTTAAGAACTTCGAATTCGAAAAGGAATGTCAACAACAATCTAAAGAACGGTAAGTCTTGACGTGTGAAGCATTGTCTTCCCCAAGCAGCTATTATTCATCCCCAATATTGGTTGATGTGTTGTTCTCTTTGTAGTTCACCGTCCCTCTCCAACTGAGGCCTTCATGATTTTCATCCTTAGTTTGCATTATTGTGATTGAATCTTGGATCTCCGATATAACCTTTATTTGGTTTTCAGATCCATGGCACATTTATTTGGTGATTGCATAGCCATGATAGTATTTCCCCTTTGAGAGTCCCCAACCGTCTGGTTGATATTTTTGGTACATTTGGATTGGTTTATTTCTCAATCTCCAAGAAGAGTCTTATAACTGTTGTTTTTCCTTTTGAGGAATATGTTGTTGATTGCATCCTCGTGTGGCACCTGATTTGTCATGGCAGATTTTATTCTCTAGTGAAGGCTCCCACAGAGTTGATATTTGCTGAATTCCCAGCAAGTTTCCCGGTTCCCCATGCAGAGTTTTGCCTCTTGTTGTGATATAGATCCCCAATAGAGTTTCCTCTTCTGATGAAAGATCTTCCTAGCAGTGGTTGATCCCCATCAATGTTTGATTATGAGCAGTATTGATGTAGTTGTCCCCTGTAGGATTGTCTCCCATTTGATATGATGTTGATCTAAAAATCTCCGCAACATCGATTTATGGATTTGAAGTTATATATATATATATATATATATATATATATATATATATATATATATATATATATATATATCCCTCAGCTTGAGATATGGATCCTCAACCGATCTCGATTATCGTCAGCATGTTGGTTGATGTTCTAAGCAATGCTTTTGTTCCTCGACGAAGTTGCCAACCGATCTCTCTTATCCTTAGAGTTTGAGCTTTAAGCAAGATCTGTATCGGCCTTTGCTTATCCCGTAGCAGTTATTTCCTCCTTTTTTTATAGTCGGGTTTTTGAAAGTTGGATCTGTTTTAATCCCCATGATTTCTATATATATATATATATATATATATATATATATATATATATATATATATATATATATATATATATATATATATATATATATATTTATTTATTTATTTTTCTTCTTTTCTTTTGAGCGTGAGTCTTCAACAGGTCTTTGGTCGGATGCATGCCCTCCATGTCTTTCCCAACCAGAATTAAGCATTGTTATGGATTGTTATATCCCCTGTCTTCCTTGAGTACATGGTTTTGTATTACTTCCCAAGGAATTGAATATTTGAAGTTAGGATTTATATCCTCGATGATTTATTTTCATCCATAGCAGGTTCTCCAGTTGGTGTTCCCGTCTTATTGAGATTAGCCGAGTATCTAGTTGTGATGATTGAATCTTCAGTTATCTGTATCCTTTATGCTCGTTTGTCTGTATAATCATATACATACTCACACATATATATGCATAAACATCGCATCATATATTTCATTGTGCATTTTACACATTAACCTTTTTTTTTCTGATCCCCCGCTTTGGAGATATCATCTCCCCATGCAGATTTGGTGTGTATGTCCTCCTTCAATGTAGAGTGTCAGCCCCTTAAGCAGAAAGAGCTTATCCTTTCTTTTTTCCCCACTGATTTATTTCCTCATGGATGATTATTATTTTTTTCCTACCCATTTCATTATCTGGATGGAACCACTCCCTTTGAATTATATCCTCATTACGTTGAGTCTTATTTGACCGTTTCTTTCTGGTTCTTACCTAGATAGATCTTTTGGTCCTGAAGAGTTTATTACCCAGTAACTGGTAATATCCTTCTTAATGTTGATTACTTTACCTATGTTAATTTACCCTAACCGGTAAAAGGTAATTTACTTCTTTGATTTCTCCAACGGATTCGTTTCATTTCCTTAACAAGTTTATCCTTAATATGTTCATCTTAATCGGTGACATATATACTCTCTCTTTGGTCTTCTGCCCAGTAACAGGTAGTTGTAAATCCTATTTCTTTTTGGTAGTCTATCCTTGATATGTTCATCTTAACCGGTGACGAATATTCTTCCTTCTGAGTTTATCCTTGATATGTTCACCTTAACCGGTGACATATACTCTCTCTTTGGTCTCCTGCCCAGTAATCGATAGTTGTAAATCCTATTTATTTTGGTAGTTTATCCTTGATATATTTATCATAACCGGTGACATATATTCTCCCTTTTGGGTTTATCCTTGATATGTTCATCTTAACCGATGACATATATTCTTCCTTCTGAGTCTATCCTTGATATGTTCATCTTAGCCGATGACATATATTCTCTCTCTTTGGTCTTCTGCCCAGTAACAGGAAGTTGTAAATCCTATTTATTTTTGGTAGTGTATCATTTATATGTTTATCTTAACCGGTGAAGAATATTCTTCGTTCTGAGTCTATCCTTGATATGTTCATCTTAACCAGTGACGTATCTCTCTTTGGTCTTCTTCCCAGTAATCGGTAGTTGTAAATCCTATTTCTTTTGGTAGTTTATCCTTGATATTTCATCTTAACCGGTGATAGATATTCTTCGTTATGAGTTTATCCTTGATATGTTCACCTTAACCGGTGACAAATACTCTCTCTTTGGTCTTCTGCCCAATAACCGGTATTGTAAATCCTATTTCTTTTGGTAGTTTATCCTTGATATGTCCATCTTAACTAGTGACGAATATTCTTCCTTCTGGTTATATCCTTGATATGTTCATCGTAACTCGTGACAAATATTCTTCCTTCTGAGTCTATCCTTGATATGTTCATCTTAACCGGTGACATATATTCTCTCTCTTTGGTCTTCTACCCAGTAACCGGTAATTGTAAATCCTATTTCTTTTGGCAGTTTATCCTTGATATGTTCATCTTAACTGGTGACATATATTCTTCCTTCTGGGTTTATCCTTTATATGTTCATCTTAACCAGTGACGAATATTCTTCCTTATAAGTTTATCCTTGATATATTCATCTTAACCAGTGACATATATTCTCTCGCTTTGGTCTTCTATCTGGGAACCGGTAGTTGTAAATCCCATTTCCCCTGCTGAGTTTATCCTTGATATGTTCATCTTAACCGGTGACAAATACTCTCTCTTTGGTCTTCTGCCCAATAACCGGAAGATGTAAACCCTATTTCCTTGCGAGTCTATCCTTGATATGTTTACTTTAATCGGTAACGGACATTCTCTCCGACAGTCTATCCTTGATATATTTACCTTAAACGGTAACTTATATTCTTCCTTCGGTCTTCTATCCTCGCAGATAGTCGTAAATCGTATTTCTTCATTTTTTCCTAGTAAACTATTCTTACCCAGTAACCAGTATTGATATGTTTACCTTAACCGATAACGGATGTACGTCTACCCGAGTGTATTATCTTCCTACCCAGTAACAGGTGGTAGATGATATATCTCTTTTTACTCCTGTGTTGAAGTTTTTCTTCCCTAGTTGAGTTTGGATTCACATATTTGTGAAATCCAATTTCCTTTTGTGTTTGGGTATTTCAGCTTCGTTCTGATTTACACCTTTCCTTGGTGGACATTTCTTATTGTATTTCTTTTATCCCAATACATGCAGATACTTTTCCCTCGGTCTGAGTCTTTCGATTAATTTATTTTCATGGAAATCCCCTCGTGTCTCCAGCAGTTTTTAAGTCGCAACCTGGCTACACATAACTTTTTATCCCTCAGAGTCTTTATCTCCCCATTGAATTTTCCTTATGGAATGCATCGTGCTCATATGGACTTTCAGTCTCTCCCGAATTCTTTTCCTTTGTGGCAGTATATTCCCCATAAATATTATTTTTGTATTCATATCATATGCATCATGAGGTCTCTTAGGGACCAAAATTCGTTTCTTGATATTGTTATTTAAGTCCATTCTACCAAGTTGATACGAAGATTTTAACCCTCACATCCTCGGAGGAATCTTCAACTTGGCATTAGCATTGAGATCACATTCTTTTGTCATATGACAAAAGTTGGAGGAATCATTTTCATTTTCACATTCTTTATCATATGTAAGACCCTAATTTTGACTCTAAGATCCCTCATGCCATCTCATCAACTTGGCATTAGCATTGAGATCACATCTTGGTATCCTCCTCACCCTCATTCATTGGGTTTGCATTGGGAGAGATTACCAAGAACATTTGATTGTATTATACTTTATTTTTCTTTGTTTACTAACTAAAATACCAAAAAATGTGTCTAGTGTAACTTTGTTTCCTTTGTAGGTAGTGTCTATGTCCACCTATGCCTCATCAAGCTCACAACTAGGGTTTGAGACCCTCAGTGCAAGGTACCAAGCAAGAAATGGACCAATTTAGTTCTAATCACCATATATGGATCCCCATGTTCTTTACTTTTAATTTTGATCAAGAATTCATCAAGAGTTTGAAGCTTGTTTGTCAAGGAAGCCCTAATTCAGCTGGGTTTCTTGTGTGACTTCCTTAGCAAGTTTCTTCAACAATTGGTAAAACATATTATCGGATACTTTATTAAACATAATATTAATCATATATGATCCTCTATGAGCCCCAAATAGCAAAATAACTTCAAGTTTGCAAGTTGGTTCAAGGAGGTTGACTAAAAAACTCAACTAGTCAAATCTAGGGTTCCCTAAACCCTATTTCCTACAACTTTTGTCATATGAAAATGATTCTAAGAGAAACGTTACTCTTTATGACATTACAAACAACTTTCATGTTGGCATCAAGGGTTAATTTTGCTTGGAAAGTTATTTTTTATGGTGAAAGATTATAGGTCATTTTGTCTGTGCCCTAGATGGAAGGTCAACTTCCAAGAACCATAACTTTCTCAATTTTTATGATATGAATATTATCTAAGTTTCATGATAAATTTAAAGATATGTTATTCAACTTTTCTTCTTTGATAAAGGTCAAATTCCACTTTCAAGGGCATGTGCCACGAGGAAACATTATAGGTCCATTTTAGCAATTATCATTGAACAAGTATTTTTCCTCAACTTCTAAAATCCATAAATCCATCATGAAAGCTCCAAATGATGTCAAATTTGTGACCAAATTGAAGATAATATAAAACTCTACAACTTTGTAGAAGGAACCAAAGTCATTTGAAGCTCATAGCAGAAGTTATTCAAGATGGAAAAAAGGGGTCATTTGACTTTTAACTTCGAAAATTTTCAAGTATGTTTGATTCCTCCAACTTCAACACCAAAATTCATCATGATCCAAGCTTCAAATGGAAAGAGTTCCAACATTAAAGTTGTTCCCCTTCATGCTATCTTTCTAAAGAGTCCAAGATCATTGCTTTTGGATCAAAATTGAGGTACTTGCGCATGGTTCTTTGTTTGGTTTGGTTTGGAAACATTTGCATGCTTCCATGTTAAGACAACCAGATCAGATGGCCATCAGATCCGCCACCTCAATTAATGAGGGAGATCTGATGACCCTTGTTTTTTTTATTTAATTTATTTTCTATTTTATTATTTTAAATACTATTGTCTTATTAAATTCATTTTAAATTCAATATTAATCCAAAAAATATGGGACTTTCACCAAATAATTTCAAATAATTTCCTCTTCCTTTTTCTGAATTAAAATTAATTTTTTTGGATTGGATTTGATATTTTTAGTGAATTTATTGATTTTTGACTTGTTTTTAATTGATTTTAAATACTTCTGATTTTTAAAAAAATGCCAACAAAATTAGTCTAAGGTCCTTTGACCTTGTTTGACCTATGATAAATCCCTTGACCATTTATTTGGTGATTTGAAGGGATTTGAAATTTTTCATCTTTTAAAATGCATTTTTATTCATTTAATAAATTAAAATTAAATTGTTTAAAATTATGTTGAGCTTCTTGATTGACTTTGTGTTGACTTAACTTCTATTTGGCCTTGATCTTGGTTGAATTGGATATTAGTTTGACCAAAACCATTGAATTTAGGGGGTTGATGAAGTTTGAACTTCATCCCTCAAAATGAATGTATGGTATTGATCAAATGAATTTTATCCCTTGATCAATTTGGGATTCTTTTCACTTCATCTCTTCATCTTCATCTCCTTCTTCCCCAATTCCTCATTGACCAATGATTTCTCTAAAATCAAATGCTAGTTGATTCATCAATGACCTTGTGTCAAATGAATCAACATGAGCCTAATTGAGATATGTTCATTCCCTTTTATTTTTTATGTGTGGTTTTCTTTAGGAGCTTGTCATTATACCTTGTCTCTAGCATGCATTAACACCATTATTTTTATTGCCCGACCTCAGATAATTGTGACTTTTACATAAGTCCAATTACGATTGTTTAACATAGAGCTACATTTGTCCCAAAGGCATAGCATTTTTATAAGTGAGATGGTAAGTCTCCCATTCACCATGGTATTGTGTGAAGATTTAACCTTTTCTCCATTTGTGAGAGCTAGTGGCATACTTTATGATTTATCCAAGTTGGAGCCCTTCTCATGGCTGATGTCTTGGTTCATATCTTCATGCTTATCAGTGGATGGTTGAGTGTTCTCCAAAGAATGACTTAAAACATTTCCTTCTTCCACTAACATTCACTAACATATTTTTATGCAATTTACTTTAATGAAATTTAAAATTATGCACTTTATCATTCATTGCCATTTACATTTCCTGCAACTTGTTTATGCTTCAGTCATTTTTACTTTGCTCACTTGAGCCATATTTTTGTGCTTGTATTATATTGTGCTTGTGATTTTGTTTTGTTGGTGGTCTTAGGACCTTAAAATGCTTAATGAAAACAAAAACCTTAAAAATCACATTGGTGGACTATTGAGCCTCTGTCTGAGACTTGATCTAAACTTTTGGACTTAGAGTAGGTAACATCCCTATGCTTTCAAGGAGACTTGGCCAATGCCATTATCTAGGACTTTTCTTGGCCAATGCCATTCATCTGATACAAGCCCTAAGAGCAACTTTTTGGTTTATCTGTTACTTTTTCTCTGTGCTTAAATGGTTATTTTGATCTTATTGTTTCTATCTGATGATTGTCTCTATGAGTTTGCTATAAGGGATATTCATCTGATACATTTGAAGACTGCTTGATTGGATGTTTTGGTTATATTTATTTGATACCATTAGTCTTCACATTAATTGCTTGGATGATTATGCTTGTTGCTTGCTTAAAAGTCCAAAGGAAATGAGTTTCTATCTAACATTCTTGTCTTGTGGATGCTTCCCATTGGTTAGATATTTTCAACTCTAAACTTTTAAATATTGTCTAGGATAGTCCCTTCATCTCCTCGTACTTCTTAAATTCAAAATCTCTCCCTCATTTCAAAAACTTCTTTGCTTGAGATTTCAAACTTAGACATGTTTTAATGAGTAGAAACCTTGGCCTTATGCCATTGACTTTCAAAATATTTTCTTAATCAAACTTGTAAATAAATTTAATCATATTGACTTTAATTTCAAAAATACAAAAAGAACTAACAACCTCATCTAATCCTTTTGTCCATTTTGTGCCCTTTTCTTTTAAACTTTTTCAGAAAAGAAGCATTTAGATTTGAGTTATCTTTGTTTGAGATATAATTCTCCCATTTCCAGGATATTTTGATTATAACTCTTTCTTTTTATTAGGGGTTTAATGACATACTTGTTGATTGAATCCAAGTTGGAGCACTCCCTCCTAAAGGTTGTAAAGCATTCATTATCGATGGATGTTTAGTTGAGTATTCTCCCTTTGATAACAAAATATCTTTAAGTTTTTGTTAAAATCAATCCACCCATTTTTGAAATTTTTACCACGAAGTACGAGGTTTTGATCCCTCATTTTTATGTTGGTACGTAGGCATAAGACCGAAGGTCTTGTCAAACACAAAATTGTAAATAATGAATTATTTTCTTATCCCCTCATTCCTTTTTTATCATATATCATTTTAAACTAAAACATTTACACACAAAAGGGCTCCCTATGAGTACCTAAAACACTTTGGGTGCTAATACCTTCCCTCTATGTAAACAACCCCCTTACATGTAATATCTGACATTTTATTAGTTTTGATTTGAAAAGTTCTTATCTTTGGGTTTTGTTCATACTTTTAATGGCTTTCATCTCATAAAAATTGAGCAAGCTATGATCCTTGGAAGTTGACCTCCTAACTAGGGTTCAGACAAAATGACCTATAATCTTTCACCATAAAAAATGACTTTCCAAGTAAAAATAACTCTTTACTTCAACATGAAAGTTGTTTTTAATGTCTTAAGGAGTAAATTTGCTCTTGAAATCATTTGCATATGACAAATATTGTAGAAGATAGGGTCTAGGGAATCCTAGTTTTGACCAGTTGACTTTCTCTGGTCAACCACCATGAACCAACTTGAAAACTTGAAATTATCTTGATCTTTTGGACTCATGGAGGATCATATATGTATAATATGATGTAATATGAAGTAATACTTTGAAATATTTGATCAAATGTTGAAGAAACTTGTTGGGGAAGTCACACAAGATACCCATATCAATTAGGGCTTCCAAGGAAAACAAGCTTCAAACTCTTGATAAACTCTTGATCAAAATGATAAATGGAGATCATGGGGACACATATATGATATATAGAGTCAATGCGAACCATATCTTAATTATTCTCCTTGCATTGAGGGTCTTAAACCCTAGATATGATCTTAATGAGGCATAGGTGAACACACACGCTACCTACAAAAGAAGTAAACTATACATTGCCATATTTTTGGTATTTTGGTTAGTAAATAATGAAAAACAAAGTATGATACAATCAAATGTGCTTGGTGATCTCTCCAATTGCAAACCCAATGAATGAAGGGTAATGAGGATGCCAAGGTGTGATCCCAAAGCTAATGCATATGATGAGGTAGCATGAGGGATCTTAGGGTCAAAGTTGGGGTCTTACAGCTTCCCCTATTTAAGGACATTCTAACTGAGGATGTGAAGGTTAAAATCTTCGTGTCAACTCAGTAGAATGGACTTAAATAACAACATATAGAAACAAATTTTGGTCCATAAGAGACCTCATGATGCATATGATATGAATGTTAAAATAATCTTCGTGGAGAATATATTGCCACAAAGAAAAAGAATCCGGAGAGACTGAAAGTCCACAGAAGCGTAATGCATTCCATAAGGAAAACTCACTGGGGGACAGAGACTCTGGGGGGATAAAAACTATGCGTAGACCGGGCTATGAACTAAAAACTGCTGGAAACACGAGGGGAATTTCCATGAAAATAAATCAATGAAAAAACCCGGTTGGGGATAAGGGAAAATCTGCAGGGGAAACGGGTAGATCAGAACAAAGCTGAAATACCTGATTCAAACTCAACTGGGGAAGAATGATCTTCAACACAATAGTACTAGAAATATATTATTTACTACCGGTTACTGGGTAGGAAGATAGTATACTCTGACAGAGGGCCATCCATTACCGATTACGGTAAACATATCAAGGATGACTCGTTGAGGAAAAAAAAGGTGTATTCGTTACCGATTACTGGGTAAGAATAGCCTGCTGGGAAAATGATCAAGGAGGATTTACAACTAACAACTACTGGAAAAAAGATCAAAAGGAGAGAATATTCATCACCAGTTAAAGTGAACATATCAAGGATATACTCAGAGGAAGAATATCCGTCATCAGTTAGGATAAACATATCAAGGATAGACTACTGGGAAGAATATAGGAATTATATCTATCAGTTACTGGATAGAATACCAAAGAGAGAATATCTATCATCGGTCAAAGTGAACATATCAAGGATAGACTCGGAGGGGAAAGTAGGATTTACAACTACTGATTACTTGGCAGAAGACCCCAAAGAGGAGAAAATTCGTCATCGGTTAAGATGAACATATCAAGGATTAACTCTCTGAGGAATAAAATATCCATCTAGGTAGTAGACTCCGAGAAAAATATTACCAGTTACTGGGTAATAGACTCTCAAGGGACCAAAATATTCATCTAGGTAGTAACTAGAAAGAAACAGTCAAACAAAGACTTAACCCAATGAGGATATAACTCAAGAGGGGTGGTTCTATCCATATAATTAACTGGGGGAGGAAACTGAAATAATGATCATCCACGAGGACATAAATCAGTGGGGAATGAGAAAGGTTAAACTCTTTCTGCTTAAGGGGATGACACTCTACAATTGAAGGAGGACAAACGCACCAAATCTGCATGGGGAAATATTATCATCAAAGCAAGGGATCAGAATAAAGGAATCAAATGTAATAAAATGCATAATGAAATATTTGATGTTGTGTTTTATGCGTGAATATGTATGTATATGATTGATGATTATGCTGACAAAACAACACAAAGGATACAAATATCATAGATTCGAATCATTGCTGCAACACTCGGCTAATCTCAACAGGATGGAAACACCAACTAGAGAAAAATGTTGAGGATGAAAATAAATCCTCAAGCTCTGAATATCTCAATCCTGGATGGGGAAAGAGAAAAGATCTGTTGAGGATCTAAATTGTCAACTCTGTGGGGAATTTGAGGTCAACACCATATCAAATGGGAGACAACCCTGTAGGGGACCAAACCAAACACTATTCAGAATCCAAAACTATCGGGAACAAGAGATCTTCAATATCTGAAGATGAACTACATCGGGGAATACAAGAGATAAAACTCTGCATGGGGATCTAAGCAAAATAATGAGGATGATATGTCCAAGATCGTTGCATCTCTCAAAAATCATCGAATTCCCTTAGAAGATTGCAAAATAAACCAATTCCAAGGAAAAGATAACCGGATCTGATGAACTGTCAAAGTCATGCAACAAAAATATGTGAACGGAAACCAGATAAAGGTTTCGGACCTCCGAAGTCACAAGATGGAGGATATCTAAAGGAGTACCGCAGCTGTGGGATATGGTTTTGCAAAAGGGATCGATAATCAGCTACTTTCTACTAGGGATGTGACCCTCCAACTCAGCTAGGGATACTTGACGAACTGTTGGGGAAAAAATTGCCAATCCAAATTGCTTGGGAAAGACCAACAAGGCTTCACACTTCAAGACTTACCTGTTCTCAGATTGTTGTTGATATTCCTTACTAATATCGGTTATTCTTAAAGTGATTATTTTTATTATTTTTAAGAAAAGTAATTTTTATTTATTAATTTATTTCAAAATTATCATCATAAAAATTCAATTTTATTTAGCAGAAGTAAATAAGAGTATAAACAATTGGATAAAAATCTCAACATTATTTAATAGAATGGTAGTCTGTAAATGACAAGACTCCATAGATCTTTACCAAGTCGAAAATGGTAATTTACATGGAAAATAGCTATATTGAATACAATGATCACTACTCTCCCTACCAACTTCAACATCCACTGAGCTCTTGGCTTCGGTTGAGAATAATGAATCAGAACCAAACGACCTGCTCAAAACTGTCTCCATGACCAGGACCAAACGAATGCAGTTACTTGCCACAACCCCTAATTTTTGCCTAGATTTCCCCAAGGTGGGATACTAAATCTACCGGGATAATTTTCTATTTTATGTCTCTAACTTTTTTCGGGATCGCCCTTTCGGGTTTTCAATCCACCGAGACGCTCATTTTTGCCTAAGCCTCCCTTTCAGGTTTTCAACTTAGCGAGTTGTTCTTTTCGTTTTAGGCGAAGTATTTCTTGACTGCATCGGCATTCACAGGACGAGTGAATTCTTCACCATCCATAATTGTAAGAATCAAAGCACCACCTGAGAAGACTCTCTTAACAACATATGGGCCTTCATAATTAGGAGTCCATTTTCCCCTGGCATTAGGTTTGAAAGATAAAATCTTCTTTAGCATGAGATCACCTTCTCTAAACACACGAGGTTTGACCTTCTTATCAAATGCCTTCTTTATTCTTTACTGATATAATTGACCATGACACATGACAGTCAATCTCTTCTCTTCAGTCAAATTCAGTTGGTCATATCTGGTCTGGCACCATTAAGCTTCTATCAACTTAGCTTCCATCAAGACATGCAATGATGGGATCTCAACCTCTACTGGGAGCACATCTTCCATGCCATAAACTAGAGATAAAGGGGTTGCCCCTGTTGAAGTGTGGACGGATGTACGGTACCCATGCAAAGCAAATGGGAGCATCTCATGCTAACCTTTGTACGTTACAACCATCTTCTGAATGATCTTCTTGATGTTCTTATTCACAACTTCAACAACCCCATTCATCTTGGGTCTGTAGGGAGAAGAACTGTGATGTGTAATCTTGAAGTCTTTGCAAAGAGCTTCCACCATATTGTTGTTCAAGTTAGATCCATTATCAGTAATGATCTTACTTAGCATACCATACCGATATATAATCTGATTCTTGATAAACCTCACAATAACTTGCTTGGTTACATTTGCATACGATGCCGCTTCAACCCACTTTATGAAGTACTCAATAGCCTCCAGAATGAAACGATGCTTGTTCGAAGCTTTAGGCTCAATCATACTGATCATATCAATTCCCCACATGGAGAAGGGCCATGGAGAGGAAATAACATTCAACAATGTCGGAGGAACATGAATCTTATCTGCATAAATTTGACACTTGTGGCATTTCTTCACAAACTTGCAACAGTAAGATTCCATTGTCAGGCAATAGTAACATGCTCTCAACATCTTCTTTGCCATAGCATGTTCATTGGAATGAGTACCAAAGGAACCTTCATGGACTTCAGTCATCAATAAGTCTGCTTCGTGTCTATCCACGCATCTAAACAAAACCATATCGAAGTTTCTCTTGTAAAGCACATCACCATTCAAGTAGAAGTTGCCAGCTAATCTTCTCAAGGTCTTCTTATCCTTCAAAGACGCCTCAGGTGGGTAAATCTGACTTTGGAGGAAACACTTGATATCAAAATACCACAACTTTTCATATTTAACCTTTTCAACAACAAACGTATGAGCTGGCCTATCAAGACGCGTGATAGTCAAATTAGGAACTTCATTCCAAAATTTCACTACAATCATTGAAGCCAACGTTGCAAGGGCATCTGCCATCCGGTTTTCATCTCGAGGGATATAATGAAACTCAACCTTTATAAAGAAAGTTGAAATCCTCGTCGCATAATCTCTATATGGTATCAAACCGGGTTGATTCGTCTCTCATTCACCTTTGATCTGATTCACCATCAAATATAAATCTCCATAAATGTCAAGATATTTGATTCTGAGATCAATGGCCTCTTCAAGCCCCATAATGCAAGCTTCATACTCAGCCATATTGTTTGTACACTTGAAAGTCAATCTAGTCGTAAACGGAAAATGAGTGCCTTTAGGAGTAATAATCACTGCCCTAATGCCATTACCGTACGAATTAATAGTTCCATCAAATATCATGCCCCAACGGGAACCAGGTTATGGCCCTTCTTCAAGTAATGGTTCATCACAATATTTCATTTTCAAGTACAAAATCTCTTCGTCAGGAATATCATATTGTACTGACTAATAATCTTCAATCGGTTGGTGAGCCAAATAGTCAGCTAACACATTACCTTTAATTGCTTTTTGAGATCAGTATTCAATATTATACTCAGATAACAACATCTGCCAACGGGCAATCCTCCCAGTTAAAGAAGGCTTCTCAAAAATGTACTTGATTGGATCCATTTTGGATATTAACCAAGTAGTATGATTCAACATATACTGGCGCAGACGCTTAGTAGCCCAAGCCAATACGCAACATGTCTTCTCAAGCATAAACTACCAAGTCTAATAGTCGGTGAATTTCTTATTGATGTAGTAAATTGCATACTCTTTCTTTCCAGATTCATCTTGTTGACCAAGAACACAACCCATACTCTCATCAAGCACAGTTAGATACATGATCAAGGGTCTTCCTTCAATAGGCGGAGACAGAATTGGAGGCTCAAGTAGATACTCTTTGATACTATCAAAAGCTTTCTGGAAATCTCCGTCCAATCACAAGACCGATCTTTCTGAAGAAGCTTGAATATAGGCGCACTTGTGGCAGACATATGCAATATAAATCTTGAGATATAGTTCAAGAGACCGAGAAAACCTCTGACTTGCTTCTCAGTTTTCGGCGCATGCATTTCTTGTATTGCTTTGACCTTGGCAGGAACAACTTCAATACTCTTCTCACTGACAATAAAGCCCAACAACTTACCAGAATGAACACCAAAAGTACACTTATTTGGATTCAAGTGGAGTTTGTACTTCCTTAAACGCTAGAATAACTTTAACAAATGCTCAACATGTCCTTCTTAATCACTTGATTTGGAAATCATATCATCAACATAAACTTCAATCTCTTTATGCATCATATCATGAACAAGAATGGTCATAACTCTCTGGTATGTTGCACCAACATTCTTTAAACCAAAAGGCATCACTTTATACCAGAATGTTACCCAGGGTGTAATGAATGTGGTCTTCTCCATATCTTCAGGTGCCATCTTGATTTGATTATAATTGGAAAATCCGTTTATGAATGAAAAGACTTTGAATTTAGTTGTATTGTCTACCAACATATCAATGTGTGGCAGAGGAAAATTATCTTTCAGACTAACTTTGTTCAAATCTCTATAATCAACACACATGCGGATTTTTCCATCCTTTTTAGGAACAGGCACAATATTGGCCACCCATTGCGGATACTCTGAGGTAACAAGAAAACCAGCATCAATCTGCTTCTGCACTTCTTCTTTGATCTTAACTTCTATATCAGGACGAGTTCTCCTTAACTTCTGCTTGACCGACGGACATTCTGGCTTCAACGACAATCTATGCTCCACAATCTCAGAATCCAACCCAGGCATGTCTTGATAGGACCAAGCAAACACATCAGAATATTCTCGAAGAAGATCAATCAACCCTTTCTTAGCTTCTGGACACAATTAAGGCCCAATCTTGACTTCCTTCACATCATCCTCGGAACCCAAGTTGACTAGTTCAATATGCTCTTCGAACGACTGAATGGCCTTTTCCTCGTGCTCAAGTAAACGAGATAATTCATCAGATACTTCTTCAATATCACCCTCGTCCTCAACTTCAAACACATGGAAATGAAAGTTTGGAGAGGGAGTAGGATCATTGTATTCAATAGGTTTGAGAACCAACCTGCATAATGATTTTATATTTTGATTTTAGAGAAATAGAGTGCGACCAAATATTATGCAGATGGAAGACTATTATCTATTTATGTTTTTTGTGATTACCATTTTCAGAAAAGTAAAAAAAAATAAAAATAAAACATCATAGACATGGATGAATAAAAATGTATTTTATTGATGATAATAATGAAAATGCCCAACAATGTTCACTTCTCCCTTAGGCATAGGAGAATGATTTTTTCTTAAAATAAATGAAAACAAATTACTTAGAGCAATGAATAATAGTAGGAACATCAACAGCAAACCAATTGTTGAAAGTCTGGCCATGCGTCACAATGTTGGCGCAAGCTTCGTCTTCATCATCACTGTCTTCAATTACAGCAGCTGAGTGTTGATCATTCCTATGAATGAACCCTCCACTGCGGAAACTTGGTTTCGTAACTTCAATTCTGGTGTTGAACGGCCCCGGTTGAAATCTCAATCTAGCCATATTCTTGTTCTCAGTAATCTCTATCATACGACCCCATTGATCAATGTTTCCAGCCTCAATAGCCTTTTGTTCATCTTTTAAAGAAGACATGGGTGCCCCAGTTTTCTTCTCCTCAGCAATAGACAAGACTTAGAACGATGTTCCAACCTCATCCTCAGCTTTAACATATGTAAAAGATGATATATGGCTCACCAATAATTCCTTCTCTCCACCAATAACGACAAGCTTGTCATTCTTCACAAATTTCAGCTTCTGGTGTATAGTAGACGTCACAACTCTTGCTTCATGAATCCATGGCCTTCCCAATAAACAAATGTAGGCCGGGTGGATATCCATTACTTGGAAAGTAATATGGAAACCACTCGGACCTATCTTAACTAGAAGGTCCACTTCACCAATGACAGTTTTTCGAGAACCATAAAACGCTTTGACAATCACGCCACTGTATCTCATTGGGGCACCTTGATAAGAAAGTCTTGACAAAGTTGATTTTGGAAGCACATTCAAAGACGAACCAGTGTCAACCAACATATTGGACATGTCGTCCTCCTTACAATTTATTGAAATATGCAACACCAAATTGTGATTTCGGCCTTCCTCAGGAAGCTCTTCATCAAAAAATCTCAGATTATTGCAAGAAGTAATATTGGCAACAATGTGGTCAAATTGATCCACAGTCCAATCATGCTCAACGTAAGGCTGCTCTAGCACTTTCTGCAATGCCTCCCTATGTGCTTCGGAGTTCATCAATAGTGACAACAAGTAGATCTTTGACGGAGTTTGGAGCAGCTGCTCCACAACATTGAACTCACTTCTTTTAATCAGTTTCAACACTTCATCATCATTGTTAGCCTTCAATTTGATGGATTCACCAGACCGACACATTGAAGTACTAATCAGATTTGCTACTAGAATCTTTGCCTTCTTACTTGCTGCTATATCTTCTACTTCTTTCGGAAAAACCAGACCAAACACATGACCACTACGGGTCACCTTCACAATATCAGCAATGTTCACCATGGAGTTTACAACTGGTAGAGGAACCTCTTGACCATTTTCTATCATTGTGGCGTTATATTGATAAGGCACGGCTTTATTGAATGCTTACAGAACAGGGCCCGCTAACCTCATAACCAACAGCAATATCGATCTGTTGACATTGCTATTGTTGCTACTATCAAATTGGATAATTACCCGCTCAGGGGTCTTAAACAGTGGCACAATCACATTCACATCTCTCATATCTCTTGACTGGAAAATCTGAATAAGCCATTCATCCATCAACTTTTGAATATCCCTCTTGACAATAACATATCCACGAGGGTTCACACTGCAAATCACACAACCATCATGGTCATGCTCACATTCACTGACCAAACATATGTCTTTATGAATTAACACCAAAGATTGTCTGATATGGCGAACATCATAAACCTTGAACTCACCAGGACAACCATCTACCATATTAACAGAGGCATTACCATGAGCAGGAAAAGGATTGGCTTTCACATTAGGCATTATGTCCTTAAAGGACATCATACTACTCTTCACAAGCTTTTGGACTTCATATTTCAATGGATAGCAGTTTTCTATATCTGGCCAGGGGCTCCCTGGTGAAAAGCACCGTGTAAATCAGGTTTGAACCACCATGGAAGTGGCTCAGGAATTTGTGGAGGATTTCTTGGTTGAATGAGGTTCTTGAGAACCAATGACGGGCATAATTTTGCATACGACATAAGAATAGGGTCAAAGGAGACCTTTTTCCTCTCAAAGTTTTGTTGGTTATTATTGTTGTTGTAGTTGGTTCTTTGTTACGATTGTTGTTGATGTTGTTGTTCCGGAATCGGAATTGATTAATTGTTGTAATTGTTGGAAAATACAAGAATCACTGATGAAACTTGATGTTATTGCTGAAGAGGTTGAGAACTCTTTTTGACATGAGGCCTCCTTTGCGTCCCCACCGACACTGAATTAGTTTCTCCCTCCTTCCTCTTGGAGAAACTCCCATCATACTTCTTGTTAGACGATACTTCTTCATTAAACATACGTCCTTCACGAACTCCTTCTTCTAGCCTTATCCCCATATTTACCATTTCGGTGAAATCATTGGGGGGCACTTGCAATCATATGTTCATAATAAAAAGAACCCAACGCCTTCAAGAAGATATTAGTCATCTCCTTCTCCTTAAGAGGTGGACTAATCTGGGCAGCCAACTCCCTCCATCTCTGGGCATACTCTTTGAATGTCTCTTTATCTTTCTGAGACATAGACCTCAGTTGGTCTCTATCGAGCACCATGTCCACATTGTACTTATACTGCTTGACAAAGGCCTCACCCAAGTCATTAAAAGTACGAATGCTTGCACTGTCCAACCCCATATACCACCTCAAAGCGGCTCCAGTCAAATTATATTGGAAATAGTGAATCAACAACTGATCATTATCAGTTTGAGTAGACATCTTTCTCGCATACATCACAAGATGGCTTAGCGGACAAGTATTCCCTTTATACTTTTCAAAGTCGGGGACCTTGAACTTCATCAGGATTTTCACATTGGGGACCAAGCAGAGCTCAACAAAACTCTTCCCAAACAAGTCTTTTCCTCTTAAAGTCTTCAACTCTTTACGAATCTCGAGGAACTTATCTTTCATCTCGTCCATTTTCTCGTACACGTTTGGACCCTCAGATGTCTCAGAATGGTAGATAACATCCTCAACACGAGGCAAAGTATGAATAACAGGTGGTGGCACTGACATGACCGGGCTAGATGCCGACAAAGAAACAAAGGTGGGGGCATACCCTTCTGGCATAAAGTTGGATGGCATCCCCCAAGGGAATCCAGCAGGCATGGAAGGACCAGATTGACTGGAAGCAACAGGAACAATTGAGGTAGCAACCTCATAAATGACAGTCCTTTGGGGAGGAGTTGCGGGAGTTGGTGAGGACTGATTATATGCAGCAATGACAGATTCCATCATCGCTGTTAACCTAGAAATCTCATCCTTCAGCTCTCTATTTTCTTGCTCTAGATGCTCCATGATCTTTGGTTGATTAGCGTGAGTGTTATAGCGGTGAGTCAGCTCGGCCGAAGCATAGAAGAATAACTGATAAGACATATGATGAAAAGAAACTTGCTATGCAAATGATGCATGAAATGCAATGTTTTTGATTATTTTTAATTTCGAGGAACATATGAAGCACTATTTGCAAATATATAATAATAACAACAACTTGTTTGACCATAAAAATATCTTTTTATTCATAAAATTTGGAAGGATTACACTGAGTACAATTTCAGAAACCAAAGTACAGATACAAGAGAAAAGGAAACTATCATCCTAAGGATCCCTTAGCAATGGTATCAGATGATATGGTTTTGGGTGCGTACTTCCTTCGCATGCGTCAAATCTCGAACTCAAAGGATGTCTTCATCTGAGCCTTCTCAAGAACAAGATGATCAACAATCTTCTTCCAAGCACCAGAAGACTGAGGCATACTAGAGGAAGGTAGACCCTCTGGCTCTCTATGTCTCTTTATTGCTCGGTTTTCAAGAATCTCAATAAGCACATCTTTGTCTTTCAACTCAAGCTGCAACTCTTCATGCTTTTAGCTCAAAGCATGGAACCGCTCTTCTCACATATCTCTTTCTTGCTTCATCTTGGTGAGTGCGTCTTCCAACTCCTATACATCTTGGTTAGGGAGATTTGATGGCTCATCCATGACAAAAGACATAGGTCTTTCACAAGCATACAACATTTTCAACTCCAAAGCTCTCTTCTTCACCCAAATAGTGTAAGCTTCCAAAGCTACACAGTTGTGTGGACCAAGCTCAGATCTTCCTTTCCTATGCACATTACACCAAGCATGTATCATCGTTTGCTTCAAATGTTGGGAGTCCTTAACCTCTTGATAGAAAAGACCTTCTAACTGAGTGTTATTAGGTTTATCTCTCAAGGGGAACCAAAGTTGACGATGAGCCAAAGCAGGGTTGTAGTTGATTCCTCCTTGTGTATCAATAAGAGGCACATTAGAGAATTCACCACAACTATCAATAATATCCACACTACTTAATGCAAAATCATACGAAACAATACCATAATTAATGAGAGGCATAAGTCTCTGAGACCACCGTAGACATTGCTTGTTCTCCAAGAAAGCAGGCGTTTGAGGCAAGTGCGAAATAAACCACTTGTACAAAAGAGGAACATAACACACAATAGTCTCGCCACCTTTAGAATTTCTCAAATGCAAATAAAAATACATGTCACCCAAAAGAGTAGGAACGTGATTCCAAATCAAGAAGATTCTAATGGCGTTAACATCAACAAAACCGTCAATGTTAGGGAACAAAGCTAGACCGTAGATGAGCAATACAAAGATGGCTTCAAAAGCATCCATACTACCGGCTTGAGAAAAGAGAATAGCTTTACCAATGAGGAACTCAAAAGTCAACCCAAGAATACCTTCTTTCTTCACTAAATGAGCATCAACCTCAGATTTCTCCAAATGAAGAGCTTCAGCTATGATATGAGATCTGGGAATCTCCTCAAATCCACTAAAAGGTACTTTGTTAGATACGGGTATTCCCAAAAGATGGGCATACTCCTCCAACTTAGGCACAAGCTAATAATCAGGAAAAGTGAAGCATTGGTAGAGGGGATCATAGAACTGAACCAAGACACTCAGAAGTCCTTCAACCACATCAGCAGATAATACGGATAAAAGTTTCCCATGACGTTGCTTGAAGTCCAAGGGATCTAATACAAAGGATGACAACTTCCTTAGCTCTTTCAAATCAGGACATCTGAAACCGTACTTCTTAGTGTTCCTTCGTCCATAATCCATGGTCTGAAAATATTTGCAAATAAGACCTCAATTCCTTGAAATTTATTTTTCTATGATGAATGTTATGATGCGCATGTATGCATGAATGCATCAATTACAAACAAGGGATCACACACAAGGGAAACACAAACAAAGGTCAAGGGATGGATTAAGTCATCATCAAGATCAATCATCCATTTTGGTGGATTATGGTTTTCACCTTATCAACACCCAAGTTCCATTGATATTTGTGAGACTTGATTGGATCAACCGAGAATCAAAGGGTTTGTTGTGAGTCACGAGCATGGAGTCAGGTTAAGAACCATCCCCAAAGGAGTGTACTAAGGACAAAAACCTGTAGACCATGTTCTAAGAAGTTCCTAGAGTCTTAATCCCATCTATCGAATATTACAGGTTAGGATGATTGACTCATCAACCCATAATATTCTCAAGAGAAACTCGTCTGAGTGTAGTATCGCATAACAACTGTTATCAGGTCTACACCTGAACAGTCTCCGCACTACGTCCTAAATAGGTCAAGTTGGGTTAAATTTTCTACGGTCCTCATCTTCTCGGACCCCAAATCAGAGAAAGTAATGCCTAACCACAAACGAATTGGGTGAGATTAGTAACTCCAAAGAGGTATCCACTGAGTAGATGGGTCTCAAGCCAACTTATTAAGGACTACTCCACACAAGTTGAACATGACTATACCATCCTCCTATCTTAATTTCACTCAAGTTCAGGTTAGAACTTATCTCACTACTCAAAGATCACCAAGTATAACAGACAAATTCTATCATACAAACAAGTATACAAACATCAAATATACAAATATATACACATAAAAAAGTAGGCTAAACCCACTTAGGACTACTCCCCAGCATAGTCGCTACTTAATTTATGTAGCGGTAAATTCATGACCATCAAGCCATGGATAAGCATAACGTCAATAAAACCAGAGTCGCCACCGCGCTTTTATTGTTTTCAAAGGAAAGGGGAAAAGTACGAACAAAACCCAAAGATAAAAAAATTTCAAATCCAAACTAATAAAATGCCAGAGATTTCAGGTAAGGGGGTTGGTTACACAGGGGAAAGGTGTTAGCACCCAAAGTGTCCTAGGTACTCCTAGGGATCCCTTTTTTTATGTGTGCATGTGTCTTTGGTATAAAGAATGTTTGAGAAAAAATAGAGTGTGGGGATGAGAAAAGAATTCATTAATTATATTTTTGTGTTTAACAAGACCTTCAGACTTGTGCCTACGTACCAACATAAAAATGAGGGATCAAAACCTCGTAATTTGTGGTAAAAATTTCAAAGTTGGTGAATTGCTTTTAACAAAAGTTTTAATAATAAAAAGGCCCAAATGGCCAAAAAGTTTGAATGAAGTTGTTAGTTCTTTTTGTCTTTTGAAATTTTAAGTCAATATGATTAAGTTAATTTACAAATTTGATTTAAGAAAAGATTTGAAAATCCATTGGCATAAGGCCAAAGTTTCTAGTTAAAATAAGGTCTAAGTTTAAAATCATAAGCAAAGAAAGTTTTTGAAAAGGGGGAGATATTTTGAAATTTAAGAATTGGGAGAAGATGAAGAGGTTATCCTAACCATAAATTAAAAGTTAAAAGTTGAAAAGATCTTACCAATGGGATGCAATCCAACAAACAAGAATGTCATATACAAAACCGACTTTCCCTTTGGACTTTGAATCAAGCAATAAACCATAAGCAATTAGCAATATCCAGACATCATGAAGATCAAGTCATCAAATAAAGATAGCCACATTTAAGCAAGCAATTCCCATAACTAGCAGTCTTCTTTGTCTTCTCATGTATTATATGAAATATTCCTTGATCAGCTCAAAGTAAAGCATCAGACGCAAAGGTCAAAATGATAATTAGCACAAAGACAGAGTAGCAGATGAATTCAAACAAAATCCAAGGCTTGCATCAGATGAAGGCTCGATTCATAATAGCTTGGTTTCAGAATGTTGCCATTGGCCAAGTCCTTTTTGCACAGGGAATGTTGCCTAATCCTAAGTCCAATAGTTCAGATTAAGATCAACAGTCCACCAGATGTTTTTTAGGGTTTTGTTGCTATTAAGTATTTTAAGGTCCTAAGACCACAAGATATATACAATCACAAGATATGGCTCAAATGAGAAAAGTGCATAAACAATATATACAATAACAAGATATGGCTCAAATGAGCAAAGTGAAAATGACATAAACATAAACAAATTAAATGAAATGTAAATGGAAATTAATGATAAATGACTGAAATTTAAATTGTATAAAGTAAATGACTTGAAAGTAAAGCAATATTAACAAGAATTAGTCAAATGTTAGTCAATGGTTAGTCAGGTGTTAGTGGTATTTTTTTTAATTGATTAAGTCATTCTTTGGAGAATACTCAACCATCCATTCACAAGTATGAATCCTTAAACCAAGACATCTTCCATGAGAAGGGCTCCAACTTGGATAGTTCAACAAGTATACCACTAGCTCTCATGAAAGGAAAAAAGGTCAAGCCTCCACACAATACCATGAAGAATGAGAGACTTACAATCTCACTTACTAGAATGTTATGCCATTAGGGTCAACTTTAGCTCCATGTTAAGCAATCGTAATTGGACTTGTGTAGACGTCACAATTATCTGAGGTCAAGAAATAAACACTTAAGTGTTAATGCATGTTAGATTTTTGGTATGAAGAACCAAACTCCTAAAACATACCACACAGTAAAAGAAAAGATCAAGAGGGAGGGACCTATCTTAGTCATACTTGTATTGGTTCATCTGAGACAAGGTCATTGATGAACCAATTAGCCTTAAGATATTAGAGATTTCATTGGTAAAATGAAGGAATGGGAAAGAATAGGGATGAAGGTGAAGGGGGAGGGGAAGATAGAAACACAAATTGACCAAGGGAGGATTTTATCAAATCAAAACCATTCATTCATTTTGGGAGATGAAATGTACATTTCATCAATCCCCTAAATCCAATTGTTTTGATCCAACAAAAGTTAAATCAACCTTGACCAAGGCCCAAACAAATAGTCAAACATCACAAGACCATAAAAATGGCTCAACATAGTTTTTACACATTTAATCAATTAAAAATGAATAAAAATACATTTTAATTTGGACAAAATCTCAAATCCTTTCAAAACACCAAATAAATGGCCAAGGGATTTATCCTAGGTCAAACAAGGTCAAAGCACCCTAGACAAAAAATTTCATGATTTTTGAAAAGTCAGAAGTATTTTTAAATAATTAAAAATATGCACAAAAACATTTAATGCATGAAAAATATCAAAATTAATCCAAAAAATAATTTTAATTCAGAATATGAATTAGAAAAATATTTAAATATTTTTGGTGAAAGTCCCATATTTTTTGGATTAAAAATGAAATTAGTATGAATTAAACAAAATAAAAGGATTAAATATAAAATCAGAAATTAAAATAAAAATAGAAAAAACAAGGGCCATCAGATCTCCCTCATTAATTCAGGTGGCAGATCTGACGACCACACGCGCGTGTTCCATGGTGGTCATCAATCAAAGATATGTACGCGTGGTAATCAAAAGCAATGGTCCAGATTATAACATCCAATCATGATCTGATGGTCAGGAGGTGTGCCAACACACCATCGAAGCTAGGGCTCCGGTCATCTTCTCCGGTGACCTCCACCAGACTGGTCCAACTTCATCTCAATGGAAAATGAAAAACAAGGACATTATTTTAAAGAGAAAATGCACATGATCACGAATCTGGTCTCAATTTTCTTCAATTCCAAGTATATACAAAGATACATAGATTTGAATTTTGAGGATCATGAACTGAGTTGCTTCGGTTTGACCTCAAAGCAACTCAATCTTGTTGCCTACATTGGTAGGACTTCAGCCAGCCAAAAATCACAAAGAATGGTGAAGAATTGAGAGAGAATCGAAGAGATGAAAATTCTGGAAAATCACCTTCGAGTGAGCTTCAAACTTGCTTGATCTTGCTTCCAATTGGCCTTGGCTTGACTTCAGAAACTTGCGGGAGATGAATTGGATCAAGGAAAGGCTTGGATTCTTGGAGTTTCAATCTCAAAACAGAAGGAGATTTGAAGCTCGATTTTCAAATGAAAACCTTCAAGATTATACTCTAATGATGAGGGTTTGGATTACAGGTTCAAAGCTTGGGCCAAGTCCTTAATTCTGAGCCATGAGGGTCTTATTTATAGGCAATGCATTTGATTTCCACACACTTTCAAAATTGATAAAAAATAACAATTTACTTGCATGCTTGCATGGGCATGTGGCAGGCCCATGAAATGATGTGATCAGGTCCAAAATTCCTCATGTGCAATGCTGAAAGCATGTCATGTGATCATGCAACGGAAATTGAAATGTGAATGTGAATTTCATCCAAATGAACCCTTGAAAAGAAACCATGCGTAAGTCCTCCAATTCTTGGTCAAATAAGATGATCTTGGACTCTTTGGAAAGGTGAGATCAAGGGAAACAACTTTAATGTTGAACATATTTCCATTTAAAGCTTGAATCATGACGAATTTTGAGGTGGATGTTTGGTAAATCAAACATATTTGAAAAAATTTCTAAGTACCAAGTCAAATGTTCACTTCTTCCACCTTGAATAACTTTTGTTGTGGACTTCAAATGGAAAATGTCCCTTCATAAAAGTTGTATCTCTTTCAAACCTATTAAATTTGGTAACAAATTTGACCTCATTTGGATTTGGTATTAAGGAGTTATGAATTTTAGAAGTTGAGGAAAATCACTTGTTCAATGGTGATGGCCCAAAATGACCTATAATGTTTCCTCTTGGCACATGCATTTTCAAGTTGAATCTGAATTTATTCTGAGAATAAAAGTTGGAGATGACAAATTGAGTTTGATCATGAAACTTGAATGGATTTCATCCCATAAAAAGTTAGCAAGTTATAGTCCTTGGAAGTTGACCTCCTAACTAGGGTTCAGACAAAATGACCTATAATCTTTCACCATAAAAAATGACTTTCCAAGAAAAACTAGATCTTGACTTAAACATGAAAGTTGTTTTTAATGTCATAAGTAGTATAGTTTCTCTTTGAATCATTTTCAGATGACAAATATTGTAGGAGATAAGGTCTAGGGAACCCCAGTTTTGACCAGTTGACTTTCTCTGGTCAACCACCACGAACCAACTTGCAAACTTGAAATTATCTTGATCTTTTGGACTCATGGAGAATAATATATGTATAATATGATGTAATATGAACTAATAATTTGAAATATTTGATCAAATGTTGAAGAAACTTGTTGTGGAAGTCACACAAGATACCCAGATAAATTAGGATTTCCAAGGCAAACAAGCTTCAAACTCTTGATAAACTCTTGATCAAAATGATAAATGGAGATCTTGGGGACCCATATATGATGTATAGAGTCAATATGAACTATCTCTTGATTAGTCTCCTTACATTGAGGGTCTCAAACCCTATATATGAGCTTGATGAGGCATAGGTGAACATACACACTATCTACAAAAGAAGTAAACTATACATTGACATATTTTTGGTATTTTTGTTAGTAAATAATTATAAACAAAGTATGATACAATCAAATGTGCTTGGTGATCTCTCCCAATGCAAACCCAATGAATTAGGGGTAAGGAGGATGCCAAGGTGTGATCCCAAAGTTAATGCATATGATGAGATAGCATGATGGATATTAGGGTCAAAATTGGGGTCTTACACATCTTGCTAGGAATCCCGTAGAGCCAGATTATCTCTTTCTTGATAAACCGAGTAACTACTTGTCGAGTTACATTGTCATATGAAGGAGCTTCGACCCACTTCGTGAAGTAATTAATAGCAACTAGGATGAATCAATAACCACTGGAAGCTTTAGGTTCTATCATATCAATCATATGAATACCCCATATAGAAAAGGGCCACAAAGACGTCATAACATTCAATGGAGTTGGTGGCACAAAGATCTTGTCACCATATCTTTAACACTTGTGGCATCTTTTAACAAAGTTGTAATAGTTCACCTACATTGTTGTCCAGTAATACCCAGCCCAAAGGATCTTCTTGGCCGTAGAAGGACCTTTTGCATGTACACCCTCGCCAGCCTTCAGGTATGGACTTTACGATCATGCTAGCTTCGTGTCAATCTAACATCTGAGTAGCACCGAATCATAATTCCTTTTGTATAACACATCACCATTTAAGAAAAACTTGGAAGAAAGTCTTCTCAGTGCCTTCTTATTAGTAATAGATATACCCTCAGGATATTGTTGCTTCTCCATAAATGTCTTTATGTCATAGAACCAGGGCTTAACACCAGGATCTGCCTCGATTGCCAGACAATGTGATGGTTCATCCAAGTGGTCAATAGGGATAGTTGGTGCTTCATTTATCCACTTGACTTTAAACATAGACGCCAACGTAGCTAGAGCATATGCTAACTGATTTCCTTCCCTAGGAATATGTTGAAAAAAGATTTCATCAAAGTAGGGTATCAGTTTTCTGATGTACTCTTTATAAGGTATCAAATTGTTATCTTGAGTTTCCCAGTCACCTTTTACCTAACTGATTACTAGAGCTGAATCTCCATATACCTCAAGAATCTTGATCCTCAAGTTGATGGCGGCCTCCATACCACATATACATGCCTCATATTCTGCCATATTGTTGGTGCAGTCAAAGCATAACCTAGCAGTAAACGAAAGGTGGAAGCAGTTGGAGAAATAATAACTGCGGCTATTCCATGACCACGAGCATTGGAAGCACCATCGAACATGAGCGTCCATCGCGATACTATTTCGGGGCCTAGAATTGCAGAATATCTGATAAACATGATGTTTTCATCTAAAAGTCAAACCTTAACAGTTGATAACCCTCCCAGGTAAATGAGCAAGGTAGTCAGACATAATACTCCCCTTTATCGCTTTTTGAGTCACAAACTGGATATCATATTCGGTTAAGAACATTTTCCACCGAGCAATTCTACCAGTGACAGCAGGCTTTTCAAATATGTACTTTATCAGATCCGTTTTGGATATCAATAAAGTAGTATGGCAAATCATGTATTGTCTCAGACGTCGACCAGCCCAAGCCAAAACACAACAAGTGTTCTCTAAAAGTGAGTATCTGGTCTCACATTCAGTGAACTTCTTGCTGTGATAATATATTACATGTTCTTTCTTGCATGTGTCATCATGTTAACCCAAAACACAACCCATAAATTCATCGATTACCATGAGTTACATAATAAAAGGCCTACTAGGAACCGGCGGTATGAGGATTGATGGTTCTTGCAAATACTTCTTTATTTTGTCAAAGGCCACTTGACAGTCATTATTCCATATAATCAGTTGATTCTTCCTCAATAGTTTGAAGATTGGTTCACAAGTAGCGGTTAGATGTGATATGAATCTGGAAATATAATTGAGTCGACCAAGGAAACCTCAGACTTCTTTTTCTTTTCGAAGAGGTGGCATATCTTGGCTGGCTCTAATTGTCGGGATCAACCTCAATACCTTTCTAACTAACTATGAAACCCAATAACTTACCAGATCGGACCCCAAAAGTGCAATTTGATGGATTCAAACACAACTTAAACTTCCAAAGTCTGGCAAACAATTTTCTCATGTGTTCCAAGTGATAATCTTTAGTTCTGGATTTGGCAATGATGTCGTCCACATAAACCTCAATCTCTTCATGAATCATGTCATGAAAGAGGGTTACTATGACGCGTTGATAAGTTGCCCATGCATTCTTTAAGTCGAACGACATTACTTTATAGAAGTATGTTCCCCAAGGTATGATGAAAGTTGTATTTTCCATATCATCTAGAAACATCTTTATCTGATTATACCCTGAGAAACCATCCATGAAGGAAAAAACGGAAAACTGAGTTGTATTATCAACCAAAACGTAAATATGAGGGAAAGGGAAATCATCCTTTGGACTCGCTTTATTGAGGTCTCGGTAGTCTACACACATTCTAAATTTTCCGTCCTTCTTCGGAACTTGAACGATATTAGAAACCCACTTTGGATACTCAGAAATAGCTAAAAAAGGCAGTATCAAACTGCTTCTTAACCTCTTCTCTGATCTGGAGTACCATGTCGGGTCTGGTCCTTTTGAGTTGATGCTTGAGTGGAGAACATTCAGGCTTAAGTGACAAGTGATGTTCAACAATGTTGGTATCCAACCCTGGAATATCTTAATATGACCAAGCAAAGACGCCAACATATTCATGCAGTAACTTAACCAACTCAGAGTGTACATGCTCGGAAAGAGATGCCCCAATCTTTACTTTTTTTTATCAATTTCAGAGCCTAAATTAATAACATCCGCTGGTTCTTTGTATGACTGAATATATTTTTCTTCGTTCTCAAGGAGCTGTGCTAGTTCAGTCGGTAATTCACAATCTTCTTCATTGTCATCTTCAGCTTGGTTAATTGGGAATCCAAACTTATAATCGATTCTTGCCATGTTGTTATCAATGGTTGTATTTGCTCTGCATGTTATGAGCTTATTTTAGTATGCTTTTTAATAAAGTGGAAAAAGGAAAAGAAACTTTTTCCTTTTTATTTTTGGTAAAAAAGTAAAATAACTGAAAGAAAAAGAAGAAGAAAATTGAATGCAAAAAAGTACTTTCTTTATTTAATCACATAATACTTTTAAACATGGAGGCCCTTACAAGCTATCCTCTTGTCTCGGGCTAAGACAAGGGATAAAAAAACAAAATGAATTATGTTTTCTCTCAATACACTATAGGAATCACGAAAGTTGTCCAGTTGGTGAGCTTGAATCCCATAGGACATTTGCGTATTAAACGGGGAGTCTCCTGTTTGGTTCCATTAGATTCTCCAATAACTGCCACGGTGTGATCGTCTTGGAAACCTGCACTGCTGAACTTGATAGGATTGAACTTTTGCTTCTTGGGACTTGCTTTACAAGCTGATGAACGATAGCCAATACCGAATTTGGCGTGCTTCTCTGTCACATTGACGACTTTACCCCAACCGTCTAACGAGCCTTTTTCTAGAGTTTGCTTGGCGCTTCTGACTGAAGATAGGATGGTGGTAGATGACTGATCATGATTAGAAGTAGCTGAGATGACATTTTCAAATTCTAAACAGTGGAGTGGAATTTCAACGACCCATTCATTTGTCTCGACATATCTGAATGAAGAAAGCTCACTAACCAATAGATCCTTTTTATCACAAACTATAATCAGCTTGTCATCGATCAGGAATTCCAATCTTTGGTGCAGTGTAGAAGTGATTGCCCCTGCAGCATGAATCCAAGGTCTACCCAACAAACAACTGTAGGCCGGATTGATATCCATGACTTGGAAGGTGATAGTGAATTGATGAGGTCTCGCACAAATGGGTAGATCTGCTTCACCAATAACAATTAGTGGATTGGTCCTTATTTTGGGTCCTTTAAATTGTAACTGGCTCAATGTAGCTTTCGACATCACATTAAGAGAGGAACCGATATCAACAAGAACTCGAGATAGTAGGGAGTATGTACACATGGCTGAAATATGAAATGCCTTATTATGGGCATTTCCCTCAGGAGGTAATTCTGCTTCATTAAATCTTAAATACCTATTGGCGATGATATTTGCAATCACGTCATCAAATTGATCGACCGTGATATCTTGCATTACGTAAGAAGTATTTAGGACCTTTAACAACGCCTTACGATGAGCCTCAGAACTCAAGAGTAAATACAATATGGAGATTTTGGAGGAAGTCTGACCTAACTGATAAACAATTTTGAAGTCACTCTTCTTGATCAATTTGAGGAATTCTTGGCCTTCCTCAATAGAGATACCTTTCTTGTGACTTTCAACATGTTCATCTACATTTATCATCCATTTTCCTATGGAAGTTTTAGATTCTGCAGCTTTATTGGGAATAACCTTTATTATTGTAGGAACAGTCGCCACGATTAGAGTGGCGGGTACGGTTGCCCCTGCCTGTGGAGGAGTAGTAGAAGGACCTTCTCCTTATGAGGGACAACTGTGGGTGATGGAGACACCCTATGAGTGTATTTTGGAGTTGTCATACCCTCAAATATTCCCTACCCATATCATATTCTTAAGCCTTAAAACTTAAGCATACATCCTATACATATCATCTCATACGCATTTGTACTCAATGATCACAATGGTCCACAAGCCCAAGGCATGAGATTCATCTACAAAGCCCCAAGATCCTCTGATCATGCTGGGGTGTACCCAAGCCACCTTAACCCTAATATCATCCTCAAGAACCCAACAAATCTTAGAGGATCACTTAAGACATCTCACTCACTCCCCAAGTCCAATATGGGTGGTGAGTCCCCTTTGAAGAAGCTTCAAGATTCATCTGGTCACCCAAGGACCAAACCCCAGATCTTGACCCTCCTTTTTGCTTGTACAAGTTATGATTCACCATGGATCTTAACCATGCCATTAAGGACACCTCAAATCCAATTTTTTCCATGCCTCATGTCCTTTAGACATCTCAATTTGATCCCTACATCTTAAACCCTAATTCATTTGACCATGGTTCTTGATGAAATTGTGGCTCAAGAAACCCTAGTTTAAGAATCCATTTATCATTGAACTTGCTCATTTTTGTCCATCCAATCACCCTACCACTCATTCAACATCATTTCATGTCCATTACAATCAAAGTCAACCATTTAAACATCCATACAATCCATGTTACAAGTATGGGTGTACATGATTTTTTAACTTTCCATGACTTGATCCACCCACCAATTTGACCTAAAATCATTCCACAAAGGTCCAAACTTCATTTCCAATCATGATATGATAATATGAACTCAAAACATCCATCATTCTTCCTTGGGAGTCGAGAAATCACAAAATCACTAAATTAGGTCATGTTGGTTGGTCATATTTTGGCAAGAATGGCCTATGGGAAGTTCCAAAGACCATAACTTTCTCATTTTTAAAGCTTTTTAAATTCAACTCTAAGCAAAATGTCCTATATAACTTACTCTCAAACTTTGTTTCAATTTATAAGACCTAATTCATTGAGGAAGAGGTTCAGTTTAGCTATTGGCCAAGCTGGTCCAACATGCCCATCATGCCCTAAAACCGTGTCATGACCACTAGTTTGACACATTTCCATTTCCAAACCACAAACCCTTTTGACCTGGTTCGTTTTTCATTCAATCAAGTTAATGTCAAGGAGAAAATGTCCCAATATTGAGATAAAGTGCACGGGCCAATTTTATTTGGCCTTGGTTCAAAGTTGTTGACTTGCCATGATGCATAAACTAGATGCACATCAGCCAGATTTTGCAAATCAATGCACCAAGTCCTCAAACTCATTCCTTATGATCCCAATGGTCTACAAATACATTACATGTCATATTATGGTGTGATTGAAGGTCAACTTGCAAGTCAAAACCTCATAAATCATAAAATTCGACCCCATGTGCAAATTCTGATTTTTCCCAAAATGGAAAAAAGCAAATCCTGTAGCAGACCATTTCATTGCCTTTGGTTGTTCCAAATCTATGCTAGGGACCAAAACCAATTGGTTTGTGGTGCATAGAAGCTCATAGTGTAGTTGTTTCATTTTCCCCAAGTCAATACCAAGCATGCTTCCAAGTCACATGCCACTTCTGATCAAACCTCCACTCTCTCCCTCCAAAACCATCCACAGACCTTCCCTATAAATAGAGAAAGGTGTTCCACTTCAGACAAAAGCTCTGAATCCCCTCAAACCTCTACTTCATTTTTCACTTAGAGCTCCAAAAACAGAACTTCGAGTTTTGAGAATCCAAGTGTTTTAACCTCAAACAATCATCCATAAACCTCCACCAACCACCCTCTAAGCTTTCCAAACACTTAACTCCCCTTTCTCAAGCCTCACCTGACCTGAGCTATACCATCAAAAAACTCTCGAGAGCTACTTCAGATCAAGTATATTTCTTCATCCCCATCATCCAAACCAGTTACTACTTCCCTCGAAATGTCATTCTGATCATTTTCCCTAATGTTGCAGCATTGATTACTTGATATTTAGAATTTAATTTTTGTTTTAGGTTAAGTTCATCATTGTGATTTTTAGAAATAACTCCACACTTAGAGCCAAGCAATGGCTCATGAGTGTGGAGGATAATTTGTTTTGGTTCAAAAATCTCGAGGTTAAAGACGACACTATGGTCGTTACCTCGCACCAAATTCAAGTTCAAAAATAAACCGTGTCGTGCTATGATTGGTTGTTGAGCGCGTGAATCCCTTTGAAACTTTGTTTTCTTATTTTATTACTTCTATCCCTTTGGTTAACACAACCGGACTTGTGGCCTAGTGGGCGAGGGGATTGATTCCCCATGACCCCAAGGTCAGGGGTTCAACCCCCAACGTGTGTAAACTTTCACTATTTTTTTACTTATGTTATTTTTATCCATTTATTTTTTCTATTTTATTTCCATTTTGATTTTATTTTTAACCCATTTAATTTTTATTATTTTGCAAATATGTTGAACATAGACTCATGTTATTTTTGTCTCTAGTATTTTATTTTATTTTATTTCAAGTCATTTGATTTATTTTTAGTAGACTTATGAAGTCTTGAACTTATGGACTAATGAAATCTATTTAAGTCCTGATATGTTTGGATTAGGGTGGATTAAAACCTTTCATAATTCAAATTTACCATTGGATGATCAAGTGTTCATCCATGGTACTTTGAAGCGTGGATAGGTTTCCTCTATTTCAAATAGCTTAGGTCATTTGACTTATGGATGAATTCTTACTTATGCACTTGTTAACTTGGATTCATCCGATACATTATTGTTTCCTTTTGGTTTATACTAACTCATTAACCCCTTTATACTAATTTGTTTATCATATTGACTTGTTAACTTAACCTAACTTTGCTAATATTTGATTATTACTAACATTTGGTTACCATTATCATTGTTATTATCCATTGTTATTTACTTTTATATCATTTATATTCAAGTACTCATCATCATTATTGTATAACTCCACCATGCATGTTTATTATATTGTCTTTACTTTATTATTATCATACTCATAAAAACAACAAAAATATGATAAAATTATAAGACCAAAAACAATTCATGACATCTAATCAACTTGGACTTAGAAAATCCTATTTAGGACCTTTGCTTAGAGGTGTTTTCTCTTTACTCTTTTGTGATACTTTGTAAACACTTGTGTTTCATCCGTGCTTACATTCTGGTTGTAAGAATGGAACCATGGCACCACCTTAGAGGGACATGCTTGTAAGATCATTATCCTTTGTTTAGCATAAGTCACTTTTGCACACACAAGGCTTTCTCTTGGGCTACCCTACAATGAGACCCTTAACTTTCTTGTTGGTTACTTTGCATTCATGTTGCATAAGCCAAATTTCTTAATCAAATAAGCAAACCCTTGATCCAACATCAAACGACTTTTTCATAATAAAATTAAAAATACTTAACAACTACGATTAGTATTATGCGTCATAAGCATTAAGTGGTGGAGAATGAGTGGGAATGGAACATTCCTACCCTCACTCTGATTATCTTGGACGCAAGACGTTTGGCTTTTGTCTAGAATATTCACCTCCACCCCTAGACTTTAGTACAATCTAATCACAAACTCTTTTCATAAACCCTTGTTTAAGGTAAAATCAACACAACCCATCAAACATAATTTTTGTGCCTTAGGGTACCAACCCCAAAAACCTTTTTCTCAAAGGTAAAATCAACTAACACACAAACATTTTCTACTCCAAACTACGAAGCTCTGATTCCTCATCCCCGAATGAGTGATATGTAAGCACGAGGGCCATAATCCTTGGCGAGCACCATAAATAAAAACCCCAAAACCCTCTTTTTCACACACATTCTTTTTGAAAATAAAATAATAACAGATAAATCCCCATGTACGTAAACAACTAAAATGGTTCCTATGGAATACCGTGGACGTGAGGGGTGCTAATACCTTCCCATTCAGTAACCAACTCCCGAACCCTAATCTCGGTTGCAAGACTGAATCCTTATCCTTTTCTAGCGTTGCATGTGCGCTTATCTTTTTTAGGATTTTATCGACTATTTCCCTTCGCCCCTCTTATATGCACAAATAAATTTTGGTGGCGACTCTTTTGATTTTTAATTCAGTCCATCCAGTTCACTCGTTATCCGAGAACCCCGGTGACGACATGAGCGAATACACAGCCACTATGAGTTATGCCTCCCATTCTAGTTTTGTTAACAATCTCAGTGTCAGGGATTTGAATTTCTTTTCCACCCACATACGCAGTCGTTTCATACCTCCAAGGCACTACCTTGGTGTTTTGATACGGGAACGGACCAGGAACACAGATATGGATAGGTTGAATCCTCTTGCAAAGAGCTTCAATTTTCTTTTTCTTGTACACTATTGTTATAGGCTCAATAATAGAAATCTTTTCAACTGCCTTGGATTTGGAGAGTTGTACCAACCCTTGATTCATCAAATTACGTACACAACCCTTTAGGACGTCACAACAATCAGGACCAAACTCACACAGAACACAATAATCACAAATGCCATCTAGAAAACCATGTTGTTCAAGCTTTTTTAAAACCACTGACATTGGAGTTTTCACATCATCAACCCTCTTGACAGATTCTACAGTCTCTTCGTCAATTACAACACTGACTACTGGTCCACCATGATTCGGTAGAGGGTTTGTCTTCACATTAGGCTTCTCTTCTGAGAAAGACAAAACCTTCTGGTTGATCAACTCTTGAACTTTGTTCTTGAGGGTCGAACAGTCTTCGATAGAGTACCCTATATACCCGACGTGGAAGGCGCACGAGGCATTAGGGTTATGCATGGGATGATAAAGAGGTATAACCTGAGGAAGTTCTTTTGGTATGAGATCCCCCACGTGAATCAAGTACAGTAATAATTCAATATATGGTACCTGGATCTTATCAATGTGAGGACGCTTTCCATAGTTGCTCATGTTGTTCTGGCCTTAACCTTGACCACTATGATCACCAGCATTTTGTTGAGTCTTAGAAGGCTGAATCGGTGTTGGTTGTTGATTGTGATTCTACGGTTGATACTAGAAAGGCGGTTGTTGATACTGAGCGGCGGCAAGATACAGATAAGGATAATATGATATGGGAGCCATAGGAACTTGATACTTAGGGTAAACACTTGCCGTCACAACACTTATCTCACCTTCCTTCTTCTTCGTAAAGCCCCCATGCGACTTCTTATTCGCAGTCGATTGAATAAAAATACCTAAAATCTTCCCTGATTTAACCCCATTTTCGATTCTTTCACCGATGGTCACAATATCTGTGAAGTTGGTGGAAAAACTGTCGATCATCTTCTCAAAGTATAACCCTTGCAGGGTACCCATAAAGACGTCAATCAACTCGTTATCAGACAAAGTTGGCCTAACCTAAGAAGCCATTTCACGCCACCTCTGAGCGTACTCTTTTAAATGTCTTATTGTACTTTTGCGACTGATTCTGCAATTACAACCTGGTTAGTTCCATATCAAGATTATACTTATACTGCTTCAAAAACGCTTCAGATAAGTCTTCCCATGATCTGATTTTGGTATGCTCCAAGCCCATGTACCAATCTAAAGAAGCCCTAAAACGATTGTCTTGGAAACAATGGATCAACAAATCATCATGGTCGACATAAGATGCCATCGTTATGTGACTTTGAGGACAACTTAACCCCTTATACTTTGGCAAATATGGTACTTTGAACTTCTGAGAGAGTAGCACATTCTGAACCAAACAAAGATCTCCAGAGTCCATGCTGAAGGCTGAGAAACCTTCTATAGTCCTTATTCTATCATCTAACAACTGGTAGTCCGCTGGCCGAGCCGGACTAGCATTAGGAATGATGACCTGATCGGATGGTCGAGATGTATCTTGAGCAAATGCCTGGGCATGTATAGTTTAGAGAGCAAACATCATCTTTGGCAGGTAAGATAAACTACGAGGTACTGTCTGGGAGGCAACATTAATCATCTGGGGTAACTACCCTCCAGCTTGACCATTAGGGGTATGAGGTGCCCCAACCTACACATACTGGAGTACAGGTTGGTAGGTGTATAAGGTAGCATAGGAATATAATATTCCCCAGGATAGGCAAACTGAGAAGCTTGGTATTGACTCGAATTCACAGGCTGAGCTGCCTGGGAAGGAATTTGAAAATGGAGGCGCGAGCCTCAGTATTCAACATCTTCGTTAGGAGTTTCAGCATGAACCTGACCTTGGGTGTTCTCGGGGTTGGAAGCATCAACCATCTGAGGAGTTTGAACCATGGGCACATCCTACGGGAAAGTAGAGTTTCCGACCGCAGTAGGGGAAGTGAGAGCTTGATAAGGGACCAAAGCACCTCCATTAGCAAATTGAGAGGCAAAGCTCGGGGGTATTCCCCCATGGGTAGGCAGAAACAAGCTTGTTGGAAGCAAAAGTGAACATATGTTGATTTATAGTAGCAAGTACCACAGTCTTAATGGGAGTTTCAATACTAGTAACGACATCAGCAGTAGTAGTCGCCACAACAACATTGGTGACAACAACAGTAGCAGAGTTGACAGAGGTAGCAACCCTTTGAGTTTGGAGATATTCCATACTGGTCTCCATATTACTGTTGGTGTAAGCCTTAGAGGCCAATACTTTTGGTACTTGTATCGAATTATTTATTAATAATAAAAGGCTTTTTCTTTATTATGTTTGTCTAATAAATTCCCTAGAGTAGATAGTCCGTTTAATGTATCAAGTGTGACTTAATCATGAGATCACATTAAACATAAGAATATTATTCTTAAAGTATCCATAGTCGAGCTTTATTGTGAAGTGGGATAACATTAAAGCATTAAGACTATTATGTATATAGACTGATGATCACATCTCATGGATCATGGATAAGGAGTTATCAAGTCTTAAACATAGGTATGAATATTAAGAGTAATATTTATATTGGATTAACCCGCTATGAGAATACTATATAGAATGTTATGCAAAGTGTCATAAATTATTCTCATGGTGATAATGGTGTATACCACCCTTCGACCTGAAACCACTATGGACCCTAGATGTAGAGTCGAGTGCCTTATTGCTGATCAAACATTGTCCGTAATTGGATGACCATAAAGACAGTTGATGGGTACTCCACGAAGCATGCTAAGGGACATGAGTGACCTAGATGGAATTTGCCCATCTTGCGTAACAGGATAAATATCTATGGGCTCAATATTGAACTAGACAAGGATGACACGGTCTATGCCTTGTGTTCAATATAGGCATAAGGGAAAAAGGGTAATTGTACATATAAGTATTATGACAAAAGGATTTGTCAAATCATGACATTTTCGTGTCTTGGGTAGCAGTGATGTGTTGCTAGATACCGCTCACTATTTATTATGTTAAATACATGATTTAATATAATTTCCAATGTCGCGAAAACCTACAGGGTCACACACAAAAGGACGGATTGATGAGAGATAGAGTAACTAAGGAATACCGTAATGTACGGTGCACTTAAGTGAATTGTAGAACATCGTAAGGTACGGTGTACTTAAGTAGAATACGAAATATGGTAAGGTACCACGTGCTTAAGTGATTTTGGCATATTATAAGATATGGGCCACATACACTTGAGTGGGCTTTTTTTAGCTTGCAGCCCACACAAGTGGTTCTATAAATAGAACCCTTGTGTAGAAGCATTCGTGCAGTTGCAATTTCGTTTCTCTCTCTCTCTCTCTCTCTCTCTCTCTCTCTCTCTCTCTCTCTCTCTCTCACTCAAAGCCTTCATTCGTAGCAGCTAGCACTGAGATTGAAGGAATCCGTTCGTGTGGACTGAGTAGAGGCGTTGTCATCGTTCAACGTTTGTGATCGCTCAGTAGATCTGCATCAAAGGTTACAATCGCCACAAGAGGTAACGATTCTATCACCGATCATGCCCATTCGTAAGGATCACTAAAGAAGAAATTTTAAATTTCGTTGTGTTTTGGATCGCTCTTCTCCTTCAATTACCTCAGAAGAGGTTTATCACACATTGGACCTGAGCCAAGGTTTCCTTAATAGCAATATTCTTGGTTTCAAAATCAGCCATGAGTTTGGACTTGTTTGCGCAGGTAAAGTAGCGACGACGAGTTGTCATAGTTTCTATGGAAAGATTGATAGGGTAAGCATTTTGTTTTCTTATTTAGCAAAAATGCATGAAAGCATGAATATGTATGAAAGCAAAAAAGAAAAAGTCTTCGAGGGGGTCAGTATGTCAGTTTGCAGTCATATAGTTAGTAAGACAACATAAACATTTCAACAAAATCTCTTTTATTCATTTGAGGAATAAACAATACAAATTATTACAACTCGAAATTCTTCTCAATGAACTACAAGAAGATTAGCCTTGATTCTTTCAAATACAACTCTACACACTGATACAAAATGAAAAATAGCACACGAAGTATTGTTAGGAAACATGTCAACATATGCCTTCTTTAGCAATCCAGGAAGGTCCTCAAGTGCATGGTCAACAAATTTGACCAAGCGTGCATGCCTGTCGTTCTAGTATTGTGCATCCTTAACAAGGTTATACAATAGAGTGTGATTAGGTCCGCTTAAAAGATCCTGTAGAAACACCTCCTTTTGATCTAGGAGAACCTGAAGGTAATGACTATGAGTCTCCGAATGAGTGGCTTCTTTCTTCAGTTGATTCCTATCTTCCAAACTCTGGCGTGTTTGACCTCTCAGTTCTCGAATCTCCTCAAACATTTTTTCGAGATTGCTCTGGTGTTGTGAAAGAGTGACTTCTAGTTGTATGACACATCTTTTCTCTTCCTTCAACCCCTTCTGACATTTCTCTAATTGGTCTTATAGATTCTTGATTTGGTCTTCATAATTAATCTCCATTTTGCATGTGTGGTATAGGGCTTCGGCTAACTGTTTCTTCTTGGCTTCAAGGTTCTCACAAGTTCCCTTAAAAGCCTCTCCTAATTTTCTTCTTTTATGTTGTTCAATCTGAATATCAATGTTGCTTTAATGAATCGCCCCCTCTTCTGACTGAGATTAAGCTTCAAAGCATACTTCTCTGATGTGACTTTTCCCAGACTAAACCGGAGGTTGGAATTCTCCTTCTCCAATGTCTTGATAATCTCTTTGAGACAATCCACTTCAGAAATAGTAGCAACATGTGGCTCGATAGTTTTGAGACTCATGGAAGGTTCCCACGGGCATGGAAACTTAATCATCTTGACTCTTGACTTAACCTAAGCTGAATATGATATTGTCACGGTGCATGTCTGCTTGCCCAATTACTTCTTCCCAATATGATGGCTCTGTGTACCTTCTTCACCATATCAAGATTCTCAACCCCTTCAGCTATAAGTAGTTCTTCCAGTTGTTGGTCTTCAGGCTTTTCCCTCAATGGATACCCTAACTAACGAAGTGAGAGAACAGGGTTGTAGTTAATCAACCCTCCCTTAGTACTAATAAGAGGGATATTTTGAAAATCCCCACAATGAAAGATAGGTTCAACCCCAATATAATCACGACTATACCATATAACATCTTCAACATCCAAGGACATTAATCTCTATGACCATTTCAATGCCCCAACATTATCAGTAAATGGTTCTCTCTTTGGCAAGTGAGTCATGATCCACTTGTGGAATAGAGGAATGCAATAGTTAATCGTCCAACCCTTCTTCATGTTTCTCCAATGCAAAGAGAAGAAAACATCAGCTAGTAATGTAGGAACTGGATTCTAGGAGATAAAAATGGTGATGGAGACCTTGTCAAACCTCAACACTCGGAAATAGAACTAGACCATAGATAAGCAATGAAAATAGGGCATAGAAGGCATCCTAACTTCCACTGTTGGAAAATAAAGTGTCTTTCTTGAATAAAAACTTGGACAGAATACCCTTGGCATTACCCTTAACCCGAAAGCTAGAATCAATTAAATCCTTCTTCATATGCAAGGCTTGTGCTATCACAGTAGAATTTGGGAAACTATCTTCATTCATGTAGGGCACCTGATCCTTAACCGGTAGATGAAGTAAGTAAGCAAATTCTTCCAGCGTGGGAGCTAGAAAAACGTCCTGAAATGTGAAACAATGTAATGTGCAATCATAGAACTTTGCAAAAGTAAAAACCAATCATGCGTCTTCCCTAGTAGACAGAACCCTCAATAGATTACCATAATCCTTTTTGAAGGCCATCCTATGGTCATCAACCAAGAAGTCACCAAGCTTCCTTAGTTCATCAAACTTAACTTGTATTGATACGTGTTCCTTTTGTCGATCTTCTCCATAACTGAGTAGACAAATGCAAATGACAAACTGAGGGTCCCTGAAAATTGCAAATGTAACAAGAAAAATCAAATATTATGATGCAATGATTCCATATGATGAAATGATGATGAGGTATCATATAATCAGAATTCTGGTGTATTCTGGATAAACTGCATATTCTGTTTGTTGCAAGTTCAAAGGTCCGACGTATACATAAGAAACAGGTATGAAAGGTCTTGGTTTCCTGCAAAAATACAATATCCCCCTCACAGGTATGTACTATCATCAAAGGGTGATCCTAAAAGGTTCCTAGAGTCAATGACCCATTTTGAGATACCATTGCCTTAGACGATTGAATCGCCGGACAATGATGCTCCCAAAAGGATCTATTCTAGGTGTAACATCTCGTGTCAACCATGACCACTGAATAACTCCACAGAGGTCAAACACGACTCTAGCCACATTACTATCATGTGTTTGTACTCAAGCTCGGGTATAGAGCTTCTCTCTCATATATCGTCACCCCAACCCAACAATAGCATATACAAATATCCAGAATAGGAGAATATAATAATAAAATAAATGGAGAATAATATAAAGCGAGTAAAGAATAAAGATAACACCTAAAACAAATGAAAACAACCAAAGCTAGGCCCGACTCCTTTTAGTGACTAGGAAGTACTCCAAGAAGCAGAGCTTCCCTAACAGAGTCGCCAGTTGAAGCTAGCAGAAATATACTCGAACGCATCGCACGCTCGAACATATAATAGAGTCACCATCAAACTTTATTTATTCCCGAAGGAAAGGGAAAACATCTATAAAACCCCGAGGAAAGAGATGACTTGATAAGGAAGTCGGTTATACAAAGGAAAGGTATTGGCACCCCTTACATCAATGGTACTCCACGGGAACAATTTTGATTGTTCTTGATCGGATGGGTGTTATATCTAAGAATTACTCACGAAAGAATAAGGGAAAAGGAAAAGAATAGATAGAGTACTCGGTAAGGATTGGGTCTCTCATGCCTACGTATCCTTATAGTGCAATAAGGAATTCAGAACTTCGTTATTCACAGAACTAGTAGAGGGAGATGAAAAGAAGTTGTGATAAAGGTGTGGTCTGAACCAAAGGATTATGTGATTTGAACTCTAACAAAGGGAAGAATCTGAACCCAAGAGTAAAACTGGCATTAACCAATATATGGGCTAGCCGGAAGCGTTCTTCCACTATATGATATAGCCGAAAATAATGAGAATTAAGTGTTTGTGTACGAGACAAACAACTCTTGGTTCATAAAATGACACAAGATGGAGCTCAAAGGGATATTTTATTTGGCTCAAAGATAATAGTGTATCACATGGAGTGAATAATGGTAGAATGTGAATGCATCATGGAGATTAATGGAATAGGATGACAAAAGTCATAGAAGTGGGGATTTGGTAACAATGACTGAAGAGTTGTAATCTAAAACCAAAGGTAAAGGTGTATTGGAATCCATATGAGAAGTGGAATTTGTAACATAAATGGAAACAACTTCTTAGCCAAAAAAATAAGGAATAGAATGTTTGGGTATGAGCCAAACAACTCTAGGTACAAATGCAGATTGCCACTATATCGTCCTAAAAGGGTACATATAGAATTCCAAAGAAAATTGTATTCAGTTTCAAAGAAATAGTATGTTACTGGGGTGAGCGGTTCATGATTGAAGATAAATGATGAATCATGAAAGATATGAATGGTGCCTTAAGGCGGAAGAAATAATTAAGAATGTGCTCGCCAAAGATTCGCATCCTCGTGCCTAGGTATTCTCACTGTGCAATGAGATAGTCAGAGAATTCGTAGTTTATGGAACCACGAGAACAAAGGAGAAGATTGAAAGTGATGAGAAGTATAACTTGCACCAACAAAATGGTAACATGGGAACCCACAAAGGATAGTGAACTTTGAACCGAAGAGTAAACAGGCGTCTTAGCCAAAAATAAGGAATTAAATGTTTGGGTACGAGCCAAAAAACTCTTGGTTCATAAGGTGTACTGATGTTATATCGTCCTAAAAGGGTATACACGGGGCCCAAAAGAAAGTATGGTTGGGTACAAGGAATAATATATGACTTGCTGGGGAATAATCAATTTGAAATCAAAGGAGAATGATATCTTGGATCCATGAAGTAATAAACTCTGAATCAAAGAGTAAACATGCGTCTTAGCCAAAAAAATAAGGAATTAAATGTTTGGGTTGGTTCACAAGGTGGACTGCCGTTATATCGTCCTAAAAGGATGTACATGGAGTCCAAGGAAAAGTATATTGTTTGATCTCAAAAAGATGGTATTGATTGATGAGTGAAGAATGAAGGGTTAATAAATAGGGTAGCTCGCGAAGTATCTGAATTCTCATGTCTATGTATTCTCTTCGTGCAATGAGAAAGTCAGAGCTTTCGTAGTTTAGCCCACTAGGGCTGGCAACAAGATTATTAAGACAAAAGAAGTGATTGATTGATAATGGAATACAAGGAATGCCTGGCATTTGTTTGATAAGAATCACACTAAAGTCTATGAACGAGGGAAGATGCTTTGAATAGCTAAGGTCTATGCCTCGTACGCAAAATCACTCTAGATAAGGGTAGGAGAAACTCCATCTCATCATTCCTCATTACTTAAGCCTCATGGCGCATGATACTTCTCATAACTGACAAGTTGATGGAGAAGAATCCCCATTGATGCTCCTTGAGTTGATGTTGCTTTATGTGAAGAAGACTTGGAACTTTGTTTGATTCGCATTGCAGTAAAGTCTATGAATGAGGGCAAATACTTTTAATAGCTAGGGTCTACGCCCCGTATGCAAATTTACTCTAGACGAGGGTAGGAGAAACTATGTATCATCATTTCTCATTACTTAAGGCTCATGTCATATAATTTGAATCGTATTTACCAAGTGTTGACCTTTGATGTATCTTGTATAATTCACTGCTTGATATGACTAGGATGGTTTGTGTGAAAGTCTGGACTTGAAGCTTGGAGGGGAGATCCACAACACTAAGAATAGTCCTATCAAGTGATCAAGAGACTTTTGATCACTTGAATAGACTGTGGAATTATACATGATCAAAGGATTTAGTTGATCAAAATTTCTTTTGGTCAACTTGAATCGGAGGGTTTGAATTGACTCGAAAAGTAGATTAGCCTAATCTAAGATCTAGAATTATCCACAAGCTATTTCTAAGGGAACATACTATGTTAATAAAATATTTCATTAAAACTATCTAATATTCTAAGTCAAAGATTAGTCCTAAAGGAGCATCCATTTGTATAGCTAAAATATAAAGATAAACCCCTAAGGGAAAAAATGGTCATTTCAAAAGCAATTATTCAATTAAGACAAATAAAATCCTAATCAAAATTCTAATTAAAACCAAAAAACAACTCAAGTTCTAACGACTATTCTACACAATTTTCAAACTCAATTGTCTTAGAGATCTAATTAAACTAAAACACATAAGATTCTAATTAATCCTAAATTTATTCTAATTTAGAAAAACTAAACTAATTAGGCCTAAATTCTAATTAATCCCTAAAATTTTAACTAAACTAAACAAGATTCAATCTTAATTAAATCTAATCAATTTTTTTATTCAACTTAAAGTAAGTCAAAATATAAAATCCAATTGTACTAATCAGGTTCTGATCCTCTAATTAATCTAATCTTAACATCTAATTGAACTAATAATCCTAATTCTAACCTAAATAATTCTAACTAATAAAAAAAACCACAATGACTGAGATTGGGCCCTGAGGAAAGAAAGGGGGTGCATGCCTATTGACATGTAGATAGCGTTGCTGGAGATGATCCGCTTTATGACTTAGGCCCGAGGACCCAAATCCGCTTTCCCTTATACACACAACATGAGAAGAATATGTTTGCATCGTATGTTATGCAAAAGGTGAACCTCACGCTAACCAACGCTGTCGCTACGACTTTGAGAGAAATTTCGAGGTCTGCTCATTGCAAGCTCATCGTGATCGAGACCATGTAGTGGCGCCGCTTCACATCGTTCAATGGACTCTCCTACTCTCTTCTAGATACAACCTTTGAATGAAAAAAGGACAACGTAAATAGTTCTGAAATCTCCATCTCTGAGATTCAACTTTCACTCTCAATCCATGGTGTATCGTGCAGACAGATAAATGGAATCAAATTGGAAGCAAGAACTCATCGAATCAGAGTTACGAACAGGTAACAAATCTTCTTCCTCGCTTCCGGGCCCTCCTTCTTCTTCTCCTAACTCTCTTCTTCTTCTTTGTTGTGTCGATGCTGGTGATACATAGTGGAGTGTATTTGATGCACCGAAGAATTTGATGCGGTGAATCATTTTGAGGAATAATCGAAGAGTTATGCATAATTTGAAGAAGTGTTGGTTGCTGAACGGAGATGCCTCGGTTGTAGGATTTTCTGTTGCTGAATGGTTGTTGCAGGTGAGACTTAGTTGCAAAATGCTGAAGATGCAGAATTGCAGAGAATGTTGTGACTTGCAGAATTGCAGAGAATGCTCTCAATCCCCCATGAGGTGAAGGTTGTGGAATGTTATAGAGAGGATGAAAACCTACAACTGAATCGGGCAAGTCGGGCACTGTTAGGAAAGGTTTTTACTTTGTAAAATTTCCATAGGGTGAGTTAGTTAGTAGTTACAATCTGTTAAAAAATTGTTATCAGTTAGTTGGTTAGATTAGTGTTAGTATTGTTAAGTATTGTTAAAGTTAACTTGAATTTCTATTTTGAACTATGGTTTATAAATGGGCCCCTGCTTGTGAGAATTGGTTTTGGTCAATTAAATATGGTCCTGTTGTTTAACATTTATGCTTGTAATTCCTGTTACTTACTTGTCGGTTAATCGATATGCTGTTGCTAGTTATGTTTACTTCAATGGTTAATCTGCTATAAAAATGGTCCTACTCCAAATGAACTAGCATGACCGTGCTTCCTTGCTTTCTATTGTATTTACACTAGCTTGTTGCCTTGATTTCTACTACTAACATAATCATATGCTAGGATAAAAGTCACCAAATTGTACATGGACTGTTATTATGAACTAGCAATCTTGTTAGTTTGTGTTAGAGGTTTGTTAAGTGAAAGAAGTGTGTTTAAAAAGGGCATATGGTTGTCATAAATTTCTAATTTGTTGTGTTGATTTTGTCCTTGTAGGTGATGCAAAATGGAAGTAACTTGGCTTTGAAGGAAAATAAGAGCATGAAGCATAATGCATGATCATGAAGATGATAGATGAAGAAGGACCAAGATGAGAAATGGTTAATGAAAAGCAAGACTTTCTTGAAGTGGAAACCAACTTGGATGGGAGATTGAATGAAATGATGAAGCATGAGGAATGAAGGTTTAGGATTAGGTTTTTTTTGTAATTGAATTTAAACATTGTAATGTAAGCATGTGTAGGCTATGGTTTGGAATTGAATTGGAATTGTATGAAATGGTTATGTGTAGGTTTATGAAGTTGTATAGAGTGGTCATGTATTGGAAATACTTGTAGTTTTGGATTTGAATAGACATATGAATATGGATTGTAGTAAAATGGATTGAAAGTTTGTAATAACATAGAAATGGTTTATGGTTTAAAGATTGGTATCAAATGGATTCACATAAGATTTTGAAAGTGACCTTAGCTTATCATGGCTTGAAAAAGTAGAAGCATGTAAATGGAAATGAAATGAACTTGACAAAAGGGAATACTAGTTTGGTTATGATGATGCCAAGTTCAAGATGATTACCTCGTGGTTTAGAACGGCTTAGAGTAGAATGTAATATAGCTTGAGTTTTTGTTCAAGTTAAATATTGAAACATGGAAGTAAGTAATGATATCATGACAATGGAAACTAGAATTGGTTCTTGAATGAAACAAATGACTGTGGCATGACACTTGTGAAATGAGATGACTTTATCTTGAATTTAGAAATGAATCCAGGCTTTTGAAGTGGACATGGATTGAAGGTGAATGTCTTGATAATGGCTCATGGAAAGTGGTTGACTTTGGTCAACTAGTTGACCAAAAAGTCAATAATTGACCAAAGTCAAGTGTAGATCTCAAATTAGGGTTTTCCTATAGGGACTTGTGTAGGTGGACATGAATCCTGGTTAAGCATAGATGGACCCAAAATGAAGACCTAGACCTAGTTTAAAAACCTTGATGGATCAAAAGCAAACCAAAACCCAAAAGATCAATGAATTGGTGCAAACATGAATCCCTGAACCAAGGACTAGTAATCCACACCATATGTATAAGAGACATGACCTTGTAAAGGCCAATAAGATGTGGGTATGATGAACAAGATGTGGGGCAAAAACCTTCCCCAGATGGATTATGGTTTCAGTCAAACCAAGATGTCCCAATCAATTCCTTACTTGCATAGGCCTTCAAGTATATGAAATTAGGATTTCCATAGCATATCTTTCAATCAAAGCCCCCTTGAATAAATTAGGATGCTTTTCAACCAAGTCTTCAACATATGAACCCCTAACTATGGTTAGAAGACAAAATGATACTTAGGAACAATAATGAAGCCTCATCACCCAATCATCTGCAAATTAGGGTTTGAACCCCTTTGAAGAGTACCGTGATAGAATTTTCTTGAATTCAATCTTTAAAAATCAATCCATCAGGGTTTTGCATCCCCTATGATCAGATGGATATTCAACCCAGACCTCTAGGGTTTCATCCACTGCAAAAGCCCTAGCTTTATAAGCCAAGAACTTTGAATCCATAACGATCAACCACTAGATATGAATGAATGATTGATGCATATGAATGGAGCGTGATGGTATGAAAATGATTCTCGGGTTAAATGAAAAGATGAAACGGGAGGGAAAATTTTAGGGTACAACAGGATGTGGGAATATAATTGATATACTATGATTGAAATTGTATGTTTTGTGTTGATTATCCTACCTTGCAGTATATGCCTATTATTATTGAATGTGATTTTTCACCTCTTCTATTTGAATGTTTCCTTTACATGGGCATCATGCAGATACTGAGGAGTATCATTGTTGAAGTAAGTAGAATATAACTATTGCAGTTACTTCTTTAGTTTATCGCTTTGACTAGTGGTGCCTTGCTCTGATCATGTAACATCGGGTTGGGGATAATCGCTTGAATTGATTCTTATGTCGTTTTATGTTTGAATTCAAGACTATTTATGTTGTTGAGATTTATAAGTTGTTTTGAGTTGAATGGTATAAACTCATTTTGCTTATGTTATGAAGTTAACGTTTATGAGACTAAATGTCGTGAGTTATAATATTGTTGCTAATTTTTTTATTAATGATTCTGTTGTGATCATACCCTAAGTGAAGGTGAGCATTCGATGACATGTTTTATGTGAATTAATGTAACCCGTTTATGGAGTAGGATATGTTTGATATATGTTACACCCGATGTGGTTGTACTTTTATTAAATTATGCGATAATTTGTATGTGGGATTTTAGGGTGTTACATTAGTGGTATCAGAGCAGGTCAGTTCGTCCGACCAGGTTTTTGTATATTGTCCAGTCCCTATGAAGTTGATTAGTGTGTTTACATTGTCTATGTGTTATTTCTTCTAATGTGATATGTTGGTTTGCAGGAGTATGTCTAGTGGAAGAAACGACAATGTTATTGCTGAAGCTTTAGAATCATTGGCTTAGGAAATGGCGCAGAATGCACAAAGCAATCAGAATGAGAGAGCAGGAGGATCTCCTGATGAGTTTCGCGCTTTGGAGAAATTTCAAAGGAACAACCCACCAACTTTCAAGGGTATATATGATCAAGTGGGTGCACATGCATGACTCAAAGAAACTGAGAAAATATTCCGAGTGATGACTTGTACTAAGGTTTAGAATGTACAATTTGGTACTCATATGCTGTCAAAGGAAGCTGGGGATTGATGGGATGACGCGCGTTAGAGATTGGAAGTTACTGGTACAAAGATAACTTGGGTTGTGTTCATAAATGAGTTATTAGAGAGGTATTTCACCAAGGATGTGTGTGGCAAGAAGGAGATAGATAACTTTTTAACTTTTATTTTGCATACCAAAAGACTTTCCAAAGAGTTTCGATAGTCTGTTTTTAACATTAACTATTATTGTGTTCCGAAAAACTTTATAAAAGGGTTTCGAAAGTCAGTTTTTAAACTTTTATTTTATGTATCAAAAGACTTTGCAAAAGAGTTCCGGTAGTTAATTTTTAAAAAATTTTGGGTATAGAAAAACTCTGCAAAAGAGTTTCGATAGTCATTTTTTAACATTAACTTTTATTTTGGATATCAAAAAAAATTGCAAAAGAATTTCGATAGTCATGTTTAAACATTTTTTATCTTTTATTTTGTATATTGGAAGATTTTACAAAACAATTTCGATAATCAATTTTTTTAATATTTTTTAATTTTTAATAAATTATTTATATAAGAGTATTTTGGTTAAAAAATATAATTTAGGGGTCAAAATAAATGAAGGAGTATGAGATAAAATTTTCATTTTTATGGATATCTATTAGAAATTGAATTGAAATAAAAAAATTAACCAAATTTTTAAATAATTTAATAACTGAAATTTTACCTTATAAACCAAAAAGAAGTAAGAAATGGTGGATTCTAAACCATATTTGATATCTCTCATAACTACATTTAAACTGACTTAACAAACGTGTTATTTTATATATTTTAGTTTTAAAAATAAAATCATTTTCAGGAGGCAACGTAGTATCTCAATATTTAATAAAACTATTAGTATATTTTCGCAATAATTATTTGCTTAACAATTTATTTTATGTGTAATGTGAAAAAAAGTATAGCATATTATTTTAATTAAATCTAAGATTTATCTATTTTATTAATGAAATATGAACTTTGATCTTTTATTTAATTATTAATATTTTATTAAGTAATTGGATGTGATGATTAACAAAGTTAAATATATTTATAGTTCTCTTAAAAATCTCAAAGATGTTGTTCACAGAAGTTGGCGTGATATGACACACGGCAATGTCGGTGTGGCAAAGATGCTGACATGAATGTTACGTGATATTTTGTTCCCATTTTATATTATTTATATTAGTTAAATTTATAGCGACGAAATTTTTGTCGCTAAATCTATAGCTAACATGAACATCATACAGAAACCTAGAAATCATAATTAATTTGTAGCTAATTCAAACACATTATTCTTACGACCTAAACTTCATTTTTTCATGATGTTTTGCAAGAAAATTTATCACATTATAAGGATCTGTCTCACAATTATTATTTTTTTACTTAAGATGAATTAAATATTAATTTTTTAAGAGCCGGTTTTCTATGTGAAACAAATGTTAACACTTAACACAAAAATTACTAAATTAGGTTTGACTCTCTTTAGGGAGTAGTCCCCATTAAAGTCGTCAACTGTCACGGTGCAAAAAATACCTGGGCGTAACAAACGCTTGAAATACAACAGAGTCGTTGTAGCGGTAAATTCATGATCATCAAGCTATGGATAAGTTAGACATCGATAACACCAGAGTCGCTACCGCGCTTTTATTGTTTCCAAGGGAAAAGAGAAAAAGTACGAACAAAACCCAAAAGTAAGAAGTTTTCAAATCAAAACTAATAAAATGTCAGAGATTACAGGTAAGGGAGTTGGTAACACAGAGGGAAGGTGTTAGCACCCAAAGTATCCTAGAGAGCCCTTTTTGTGTGCATACGTATTTGGTACAAAATAATGTTTACAAACAAATAGAGTGGAGGATGAGAAAAGAATTCATTAATTATATTTTTGTGTTTGACAAGACCTTCGGACTTGTGCCTACGTACCAACATAAAAATGAGGGATCAAAATCTCGTAGTTCATGATACAAATTTCAAAGTGGATGCATTGTTTTTAATAAAAATTGAGTTTGAAAGGCATAGAGGCCTGAAGATGGTTTGAATGAGTTAGTTCTTTTTTGCTTTTGAAAATTTAGGTCAAGTATAGTTAAGTCTATTTACAAGTTTGATTAAGAAAATGAAGTTTGAAAATTCAATGGCATAAGGCCAAAGTTTCTATCTTTTTGCAAAGTGGTCAAAGTTTAGAACAAAACTAGTTCAATCAAAGAAGATTTTAAAAAATGAGGGAGAGATTTAGAAATTAAAGAAATAGGGAGGAGATGAAGAGACTAATCCTATGCACAAAATTAAAAGTTAAGAGTTGAAAAGATCTGACCAATGGGTAGCAATCCAATAGACAAGAATGTCAATAGAAACCCAAATTCTCTTGGACATTTAGAATCAAGCAACACACAAATGCACAATTATATCAATCTTGAAGAGCAAGGCATCAAATAAAGATATCCACATCCAAGCTTTGGTCACTCCATGATCTTCTTCAAATTAGCCCATGAATTCCACAAGTCACAGGTTCAAAATAACAGCTTCACAATGATCATGTTGCAGATGAACTCAAAGGGATCTTGAATGATGTATCAGATGAAGTTTCAAATTGCAAGCACTTGGTTTCACAAAAGTTGGCATTGCCTAGGTCCTTTAGCATAGGAATGTTGCCTAAATTCTAAGTCCATTTGTCCAAGATCAAGCCAACAGTCCAAACAAAAGTTTTTTAGGATTTTTGTTTTTATTATGTACATAAATGGTCAAAGACCACACAAACAAGCAAAGTATACACAAACAAGATACATCACACAATATGGTCCAAGTGGACAAAGTGAAAATTGAATTAACATAAACAATTAGAATGGTATGAATAATGGCAAATGAATAAAGACTAAAATTAAATGACATTAAAGTAAATGGCTTGAAATTAAAAGTTAGTTGTTAATGAGTTAGAAGTTAGTATTGTTTTGCTTTTGCTTTTCATTTGTAAGTCATTCTTTGAAGAACACTCAACCCACTTATCACAATCATGGATCCTTGAGCCAAGATATCTTCCAAAGGAAGGAAAAAAGGTCAAGTTGCCACACAATATCATGAAAGAGGGGAGACTTACAATCTCACTAACTAGAATGTTATGCCTTTTGTGTCACAAATTTAGCGTTATGTTAAGCAATCGTAATTGGACTTATGCAGAAGTCATAACTATTTGGTACTCATATGCTGTCAAAGGCAGCTGGGGATTGGTGGGATGACGCGCGTTAGAGATTGGAAGTTACCGGTACAAAGATAACTTGGGTTGTGTTCATAAATGAGTTATTAGAGAAGTATTTCACCAAGGATGTGTGTGGCAAGAAGGAGATAAAGTTTATTAAGCTGAAGCAAGGGAACATGATTGTGGTAGAGTATGTTGTAAAGTTTGAGGCGTTGGTGAACTTTTATCCTCGTTACAACAGAGTTGATGCTGAGACTTCCAAATGTCTCAAGTTTGAGAATGGGTTGAGACCAGAGATTAAACAAGGTATTGGATACCAATAAATTTGTAGGTATGCTGAATTGGTGAATAAGAGCATAATCTACGATGAGGATAGTTGAGCCCGATCTGCTCACTATCAGAGTCTAAGTGAGAAGAAAGGGAATGGAAAGTTCTGAGGAAAGTCTTATGTAACTCCTGTAGACAAATTAAAATAGAAAGCTTCAAGTGAGGAGAAGCCAAGTGGGGGAGGGGCTCTCACTCCTGTCAGGTGCTACAAGTGTGGTGTCTTAAGACGTCGTGCTAATGAATGTTAGTGTTCTCAGACAAAGTGTTTCAAATGTGGGAGATGGGACATAAAGTTGTTGATTGTAAGAGTAATGAGATAACTTGCTATAATTGTGGAGAGCAAGGACGTATCAATACTAATTGTCAAAAGCCAAAGCATGTCCAGTCTGGAGGGAGAGTCTTTGCATTGTCTAGTTCAGAAACCAACCAGGAAGGATGATTAATTTGAGGTATGTGTTTCATTATTAACCATCCATTGAAGATGTTGTTGATTTGGAAGATTGGGAGTCAGAAAAGGGAGTAAATATACTAACCTAACAATTATTTAAGTGGGGAAGAGTCGTAACTGTAGCGGGGTATTCGTTACCATTAGAGATATTGACTAAATCCAAGGTAAATCATACAAGTCGAGTCGCCACCGCACTTCTATTTATTCAAAGGAATGGTTAGAAAGCGAACAAAAACCTAAAAGTTTTATCGAATCAAAAACTAGTAAAAATGTCAGAGATCGGGGTAAGGGGGTTGGTTATGCAATGGGAAGGTTTTAAGCACCCAAAACATCCTAGGTACTCCTAGGGAGCCCTTTTCATACTTGTTGTAAGGTTGGTATTTTGTGAAAATTTATTTGTGCAAACATGATTAAAGAGATGAGAAGAGAATATACAAGTTATTTACATTTTGTGTTTGGATGGATAAACCCATTGCCTACGTGCCATCTTAAAAAAGATTAGGATCAAAACCTCGTAGTTCGGGGTAAAAATCTCAAAATGAGTTGGTGAATTGATTGGTCCAAAAGCCTTAAGGTCTTTTGTTATACAAGGGAGAAAACTCAACCTAAAACCACAAATCCACCATGTGAGGATAGCTTCAACATGCTAGTGAGGGGTTAACCCTATAATAAGCATGGAAGACTCATTGTCCACCACTAAGGATATAGGTGAGTATTACATCTACCTCAAGGATAACTCAAACCTAATAGCTAAAGATTATGAAAAATTTGATTAAGAGGGTGGCCATTGAAACCACACAAAAAAAAGTATTTGAATGAGTGGTATTTACCAATGAAAAGTATGTACAAAATATGGTCAAAGTTGACTTAGAAGTTCAATTCAAAATAAGTGTTATGAAAAGAAAGTTTGAAAATCAAAAGCATAAGGCTTAGATTTCTAATGTTTGAAAAGAAGTGTTAAATGTTTGCACAAAAGTTTTGACTTGGGTTAGAGTGGAGGGAAGAAGAAGAATGGCTAAAGTCCTAATCATGCAAGAGATAAGGGATAAGAAACAAGACCACAAATGGAGTTCCTCTCTTGAGATCATATTGATGATCCAAGTAGCTCCCATCCTTTGGAAGATGCAAGCAAAATAATAGTAAGCTCAAGCAATCAACATAATCAAACAAGCTCTTGGAAGGTTCCTCAATGGCTCTTAGATCTCTCTCTTTTAGAAGCTCATGGCAATGGTTCCTCACTTAGGCTCAATGTTGGGATCCCTATCACAAGAACACACACATTAAAAAGTTCTATCAAACAAACCAAGAATGAACAAACAAGAGTTTAGAAATTGGTTCTTCCAAAGTTCTCTTTAGCATTTATAGCATTCTAAAGGCTCAATGCCTAGTTGCTCTTTGACTCCAAATTTTCACAGGGGAGGTCCTAAAGTCTAAGTCCATTTGTCCATTTCTTTGCATTTGGTCCACAACAATCAAAACAAAACACAAGCACAATAATATATACACAATTATGTGCTCAAGTGAGCAAAAGGCAAATTGCATTAACACAAACATGTGCTCAAGTGAGCAAAGGGGAAAAGCAAATGAATAATATGTACAAGAATAGTAAATTGCGTAAATGTAAAGAACAAGAAGTAAATGTTAATGGTTAATGGTTAGTATTAGTAGTTAGTGTGCCATAAGGCAAATTTAGCGCTATGTTAAGCAATCGTAATTGGACTTATGTAGAAGTCACAACTATCTGAGGCCGGTCAATAATAATGTAGGCAACAACACAAGTTAGAGGTCTTGATTAGTGAATCAAACTCCAACAACTTGCCATGCCAAAAAGAAGAAGAGAAATGATCTTGTATTGATTTAGGTTCTTTGCATGATTTAGGAAGCAATCTATCCTTAATGCAAAGCCATTCACTTGATCCATGATCAAGATGAATTAGATTTGAATCAAGGAAGATTAAACCTCCCTAATCAATGCTAACCACCAATCTTTAACTCATTGATCAAAAAGAAAAAAGAAGAAGGAGAAGAAGAAGAAGAAGAAATGAAGAATTAAAGTGCATTAAATGAAATGGAATGAGATAATCAACAAGTATTGACCAAAGATAGAGGAGATCAAGGTCAAACAATAGAAAACAGAAGCAAAATGAAAATTAGAAGTCAAGAAATAAACAAAATATTTTTGGCATTTTTAATATTTAAAATAAAACTTGAATTAAAATAATAAAGGAAGGTCAAACTTCAAATTCACTTCAAATCAACTTTGAAAAGTCCAAGTGAATTATCCCAAGTTCAACAAGGTCAAACAAAGTTTGACAAAAAATTTCAGCATTTTTAAAAGTCAGAAACTATTTTAAATCAATTAAAAATGCATAAAAAATAATCTAATTGAACTAAAATCTCAAATAAATCTCAAATCAATTAATAAATTGATGAGAATATTTTTCATAGATCTATCATCATTCAAAGAGGTTGAGAAAATATTTTTGTATTTTTTGAATATCAAAAACTATTTAAAAATGAATTAAAAATAACCAGAAAAGAGAAAATTACTAAAAAATAGCAAATGATGAAATAAAAAATATTAAAAATAATTTTTAGAAACTAGAAATTAAAAGAGAAATAATGCAATTGGTCCCATAATTTTTGGACCAATAATGAAAGAGATATGGATTTTAGAAATAAAATGGAATTAAAAGAAATAAAGAAAATAGAAATCAGAAATTAAAAATAAGAAAAAAGGAGAGGCGTTGGATCCAGTTCATTAATTGACCTGGCAGATCAGACGGATTTGAGCGCGCTTCCACAATACACGTGAGTCAATGCAACCACACAAACATTTAAAAATAGTCATAACATTGGACAACCTAGATCTAATCTGGAAATGAAAATGGACAGCCATGATTGGATCTGGAGACCAGACGGTGGCCAGTGCCACCGTCTTCTCCGGCTAGCTCCGATGAAGATCAAAATTTGCAGGGCAAAAAATGTTAACTAAAATGCACGATCCAGGTACCATTCGAAAGGTGGAGTGATGTACATCACTCCTATGCCACTCAATTCCACTCTATATCCCTATTGAGAGAGAAATCAGAGATGGAACTTTGGTGGTGTTCAACTGAACTTGCTTGATTTCAAAAATTAAGAACGCAATAATGATGCCTCTATGCAGAGGACTTCATATCACACAAAATCAAAGCAAATGGAACAATATATGAGTTGTTTCGAAGCAAAATGCAGTTGAGCAAAACCTTGGAATTGAGATGAATTGAGTGACTATCTTTGAGTTCTTTTGCAAACAGAAGCTTCTATGGATCAAAGTGAAGAGGTCTAGGAACTTTAGATCTTAAGAAAACAGTCGAGGAAACTGAATTCTAGATCTGAAATTTTTAGAGAAAATTGAGATTTGTTCCTTTGGTATGGGTGTGGATTCAATTCAGCAGAGGTTTAGGTGCCTTTAGGTTGAGGAAATGAAGAGCAAAGCACTTGTATTTATAGCCAAAGCCATCTGATATGCATGAACAAAGTGTGCATGGGAGAAGAGGGCCTCCATGCATGGGCCTGTACAGGCGCATGAAGGGCCCAATTCTGATTGGAATTGATTGCTTATATCATAATTAGAAGGAATGGACGTGCAGATATGATATCATGAGCTCATGCAATGTGTTTGAAATAAATTTCCAAAAATGCACTAAAAGGTTCTCTTCTTCGAAAATGATATTTCCAAAATTGAAACATAGGCTTATGGGTAATGGTTGGAAAGATTGTTGCATAAGGAACAAATTCTATGTTGATCAAAACTCCAATTAGGCCTTGGAAATTAATGAAATTTGAGCTTGAAGTGTAGTGTGCAAAACATGCCTATGTGAACTTTCCAAAATTGGCCAATGTTCAAGCCCCTCTGTCTCAATTATGCGAGCTCCAAATGATATAATCTTCAACATGAAAGTTGTAGATCTTTTAAAGACAATCAATTTGGACTTACATTTTGTATCATTTGGATTTTTTATGAAGGAGTTATGGGCACTTGAAGTTGGACTTTTTCACATTTCAATGCATTTGGCCCAAAGTGACCTGTAATGTTTTGCATTATCACATGTATTTCTTTTGAGATTTTGCAATTTTTCTAAACATAGAATTTGAAGTAGACACATTAAGATTTCCAATTCATTAAGTCTCACCTCAAAATCATGAAAAATGAATGAGTTATGTTCTTGGGAAGTTGACCCAAAATTAGGGTTTCAGTCAAAATGACCTATAATGTCTTTGAATGGATGATGACATTCCAAGCTTCAAATCAATTTTTTATGAAAATGAAAGTTATTCATATTTTCCTTAAGAACATGTTTTCTCTTAGGGTCATCTCCATTTGACAAACACATAAAAAGTTAGGTCTCAGTGTATTTCAAAATAGTCAGATGAATTGACTGATCAACTTCTCAAGTCCACACCTCATATCTTGATGAATGGATGATTAAGGACAATCAAGTAAGTTTAAATATGCATGAAATGATGAATTAAATAACTTCCCTTGATTGTATTTGACCATGGGCTGAGGTTTCTTCATGAGCAAGGCATAGTTGATGAACAAATGAATTAGGGTTTCCTTGGGAACCAAGCCACAAACCCCTTGACTTGCTTTGATCAAAATGATGAATTGAGATACTTGGGAGGCATATTTGATGGATGAGAGCTTTGGGAACCATTACCATGCTTGTTTCCATCTCCTCTTGACCATATCAATGCACATAGGATCTTCTAGAAGCTTTTAGACCTTGTGATTGCTCAAGCTACAAACAAGAAATGTTAGTGACATATTTTTGTGCTTTTGGTTAGTAAATAAAATGAGAAAAGCAATAATATACAATTTAATCATGCTTGGTGATCTCAAACCACTCACAAGAGATCCCACCAAAAGGCAAAGGGAACCAAGATGCTTATGATCCTTGAGGCTATGCAAATGAAATGTTATGATGCCATGAGGGATCTTAGGGTCAAAATTAGGGTCTTACAGATGCCCCTATTTAAGGTCATTCTAGCCGGAGAAGTGAAGGTTAAAATCTTCGTCTCGACGAGGTAGAATGGGCTTAAATAATATCAAAGAGACGAATTTTGGTCCCTAAGAGACCTCATGATGCAAATGTATGTATGCATAAGGTAATACTCTGTGGGGATATGTGTCCACAAAGAGGAAAACGGATCCGGAGACACTGACAATCCATGTGAGTAATTCACTCCATGGGACAGGGACTCTGGGACTCTTATGGGGATAAGAAAGGAGATAAATTGCGTGAGCAGGTCACGACTTGAGATTTACTAAGAGACACGAGAAGGATTCCAATGGAAATAAATCAATGGAAGGACTCGAGCTGACTCAAAGAGGCATGTATTGGGGAATATGCCAATACAGCGGAACTATCTACAAAGGACACTTCGGATGAAAATCTAGACTCAGACGGGAAAATCCACTAAGGGACTTCGCCGGGGAAGGTCCAAACAGAACTCCTCCGGGGAAACATTAGGGTGAGGTATTACCGGTTACTGGGTAATAAGCTCAAGGAGACATGTGATCCGAACACTGGTATGAGGGTGAAAGAACAACATGCTCGGGGAGAATGAATATCTAAGACCGGTATAAGGGTGATAGATATCAAACATCCGAAATCATCTGAGGAAAACCTAAAAAGGTATATTTCAACTCAGGAAATCTGACTCCACAAGGGTCGAAAAGTCATAATAGGGAGCAGAGAGGAAGGAACACCAGGGATACCGGTTACTGGGCATATAATAGGTGACCGACCAAGCGTGAATTGGGGAATATTTCCAAAGCACTCATCATCCGAAAGAGGGATAAAAAGCAGACTCGATTACAGAATGGACATTCGATTCTACAAAAGGAACAAGAATCTTACTCGACTGGGGAAGGCAAAAGACTTCGACCAAAGAGTGCATGAGATATATTATCTATTACCGTCAAAACTTAGATAACACACTCGCATGGAAGATTATCCATAACCGGTTACTGGGTTAATAAAGGATAAATCGACCGAAAGGAAAGGGGCATCAGGATACCAAAAACTAGGTATAAACTGATGACCGATCACAAAGGGAGAAACAATCATTACCGACAAACGGCAAATGAAAGATGACCCACTGGGGATACATTGGCAAAGGCAATGATCCGGAGATATATCACCGGTTACTAGGAGATATACTCAGAAGGTGAAGGAATATCAATACCAAATATTGGATAAAGATAACCGTCAAGGAGGGGATTACATCTACCAGATACTGGGTAGAAAACCACGGAAGAGTAACCGTCATCGGTTAGGATGAACAAAAACAAGGTTACCTCTTCAAAGGGGATAACAAAAGGGTTTACAGCTACCGGTATAAGGGTAGAAAACCACAGACTCCGCCGAGGAAAAGATGGATGATTACTGGTTACTGAGCAATCATTCATCTAAACTACGGGGAAGCGCAGGAAAAAAACATAAGCAGCCAATCTAGGAACAAACTAGAGAGGTACGATGAAACAAGACTCATCCCTGTGAGGATATAACTCAGGGGAAACTCCATCCCAGTATATGTGTTGGGAGGAAACAGAAACAACCATCATCCACGAGGACATAACTCAGTGGGGAATATGGAAGAAAGGATAAACACTTTCTGCTTATGGGGCTGACTCTTCATGGGGAGATCAGACACAAACATCTGCTTGGGGAATATATTACCAACTAGCAGGAGATAACAAACAAAGATCTATGGCAAAGAATGCAACATGAATATCTGAATGTTAAAATCCATATGCATATATGTGTGGTTTATGTATGATGAATGCTGACAAAACAGACATTTCTAACACAAACAGGTCCAACGAATGAACAAACATCCGGTACTACATCTCAAGAGAGAAAGCCAGGCCTAGTGGAGAACATCCAATCTGATGGGGGCAAGAGATACCAGGAAACAAAGATCTCTGCAGGGGAATGAACATCAACCATTCTAGTTGGGGACAGGATCATCGCATAGATAAACTCCGTTGTAGAAGCAACTTTACTGGGGAAATTATTAGAGGGGATGATGGATCTCTGTGGGGAACAACCACCAATCAGAAGCTTCCAAGGTCACCACTAAATACTGTACTAACAAATGGATTACATATGCTAAGGAGGAAGGATCACCACTCTGTTGAAGGAAAGAGGGATGAATATCTTTACCAAACACTCTGCTCGGGAGAAAAACCACAAAAGGCTTCGGAGGAAGAGGATACAAGCATGCCAGGAATATGAACAAATGTCTTACCCTGTTGGGAATCATACCATCTTTGGGAGAGCACTGAAGACATCCCCAGTATCCTTTTTATCATTGTGAATGTTCACTTTGTTTAAAAACAAGTCATGAAAATTTATTTGTTTAAAACAATGATATTTCTCAATTAAAACATGCAAAACATTTGTTGAAATAGAAACAAATAAGAATGCAAATAATTGGATAAAGGATCAAACTCATTTGATGGAATGGTAGTCTGCAAATGGCAAGACTCCATAGATCTTTACAAATTTGAAATTGGTGATATATATTGGAAAAGGGCTACATTAAACATAATGATCATTTCTCCACCAACTCTGAACCCGATGTATTTGAAGCTTCTGTTGACGATGACTGAGCGAGGATATCTGACAGATGACAGTTTGTAGAACAAAGTCTTGTTAGGATGCAGTTACTTGCCAAATCCCTAATTTTTGCCTAGATTGCCCCAGGGTGAGGTACTCAATCTAGCGGGATACATATTCATTTTTTATGTCTCTAACTTTTGCCTGGATCGCCCTTTCGGGTTTTCAATCCACCGAGACGCTCATTTTTGCCTAAGCTGCCCTTTCGGGTTTTCAACTTAGCGAGCTATTCTGTTTTTATTTTTAGGCGAAGTATTTCCTGACTGCATCTGAATTCACAGGACGAGTGAAATCTTCCCCATCCATAGTTGTAAGTATTAAAGCACCGCCTGAAAATGCTCTCTTAACAACATATGGACCTTCATAGTTTGGAGTCCACTTGCCCCTGGAATCGGGCGCGAAAGACAAGACTTTCTTGAGCACAACGTCACCTTCTCGAAACACACGAGGCTTGACCTTCTTATCAAAGGCTTTCTTCATCCTTTGCTGATATAACTGACCATGGAACATGGCAGTCAATCTCTTCTCTTCTATCAAATTCAGTTGGTCATAACGACTCTGAACCCATTCAGCATTAGTCAACTTGGCTTCCATCAAAACTCTCATTGATGGGATCTCCACCTCTACTGGGAGCACAACCTCCATACCGTAAACAAGAGAGAAAGGGGTTGCCCCTGTTGAAGTGCAGACAGAAGTACGATACCCATGCAAGGCAAATGGCAACATCTCATGCCAATCTTTGTACGTAACAACCATCTTCTGGACAATCTTCTTGATATTCTTATTAGCAGCTTCAACAGCCCCATTCATCTTGGGTCTATAAGGAGAAGAATTATGATGTGCAATCTTGAACTCGTTACTGTAGCGGTGTATTCGTTACCATTAGAGATATTGACTAAATCCAAGGTAAATCATACAAGTCGAGTCGCCACCGCACTTCTATTTATCCAAAGAAATGGTTAGAAAGCGAACAAAAACCTAAAAGTTTTATCGAATAAAAAACTAGTAAAAATGTCAGAGATTTGGGTAAGGGGGTTGGTTATGTAATGGGAAGGTGTTAGGCACCCAAAGCATCCTAGGTACTCCTAGGGAGCCCTTTTCACATTTGTTGTAAGGTTGTTGTTTTTTTTTTTTTGTGAAAATTTATTTGTGCAAACATGATTGAAGGGATGAGAAAAGAATATACAAATTTATTTACATTTTGTGTTTGAATGGATGAACCCATTGCCTACATACCATCTTAAAAAAAGATTAGGATCAAAACCTCGTAGTTCGGGGTAAAAAAATTCAAAAAAAAGTTGGTGAATTGATTGGTCCAAAAACTTAAGGTCTTTTGTTATCAAAGGGAGAAAATTCAACCTAAAACCACAAATCCACCATGTGAGGATAGCTTCAACATGCTAGTGAGGGGTTAACCCTATAATAAGCATGGAAGACTCATTGTCCATCATTAAGGATAAAGGTGAGTATTATATCTACCACATTAGGAGTTCCCCTCTTGAGATCATATTGATGATCCAAGTAGCTCCCATCCTTTGGAATAAGCAGTCACAAACAAATATCTCAAGCCATTAAGCACAGGTAATCGGAATAAACCTCCAGGTGGTATCCCACAAATAAAGTGGAACACCAGGCCATCTCTGCAAGAGTCATGTGAGCCCTCACAAAAAAAACTCAACAAACAGGTTAGAGAAAAAAAAATAGGGTAATCAAGAGTTGCCCCCAAATCAAAATATAACCACATGAATCATGCCATTAAAATTCACAAAAAAGCTCACAAAAATCAACCAAGGGCAGGAGGCCTAAACCTCTTGTCAAACACATACATTAAAAGGGTATAAAAAAATTTCAGGTTGAAAGTATAAAGTAGTGGAAATAGGGCATACCTGATTGGGGAGGATTGATTGAAATTGAGTTGCACCCGTGAGGTTTGCAGAGCAATCTGAGGGTTTGCCTCTGGAGGTTGCTCTGAACTCTGTCAGCTCTTCTCTCACTTTCTTTTTCCTGCCAGGGTAATAGCAATGGCTTCTCCTTTTGTTTCACTGAAACTCTGAATTTATAACCTGGTTTTTGTGGACCTGTGGGCTCAAATGAGAGAGGCCCAAGTCCAAATTTTTTTTTGTTATATTTTATTTATTTATTTATTTATTTTTCGTTTTCCCTTTTTTTTTTTTAGTAAACAAAAGTAAGAGAAACAATGATGTATAATTCAAGCATGCTTGGTGATCTCAAACCAATCACAAGGAGTCCCACCCAAAGGCAAAGGGAACCAAGATGCTCATGATCCTTGAGGCTATGCAAATGCAATGTTATGATGCCATGAGGGATCTTAGGGTCAAAATTGGGGTCTTACAGATGCCCCTATTTAAGGTCATTCTAGCCGGAGAAGTGAAGGTTAAAATCTTCGTCTCGACGAGGTAGAATGGGCTTAAATAATAACAAAGAGACAAATTTTGGTCCCTAAGAGACCTCATGATGCAGATGTATGTATGCAAATAGTACGAACTCTGTGGGGATATGTGTCCACAAAGAAGAAAAGACATCCGAAGAAACTGACAATCCATATGAGAAATACACTCAATGGGACAGAGACTCTGGGGACTCTTTTGGGGATAGGAGAGGGAATAAAATGCGTGAGCAGGTCACGACTCAACGCTTGGGGAACAGAACTCCAAAGGGAAAATATACAATGGAAAGACTCGAGCTGACTCGAAGATGCATGTATTGGGGAATATGCCAATACAGCAAAAACTATCCGCAACGGATACTTCGGATAAAAATCTGGATGAAAACAATCCACTAAGGGACTTCGCTGGGGATGCCTAAAAGGACACTCCTGGGGAAGCAGCGGGACGAGGTATTACCGGTTACTGGGTAATAAGCTCAAGGAGACATGTGATCTGGTCGCCGGTATGAGGGTGAGATACAATATGCTCGGGAAGAATGAATATCTAAGACCGGTATAAGGGTGAGAGATATCAATCAACCAAATCATCTGAGGAAGACCTAAAAAGGTATATCTCAACTCAGGAAAATCTGACTCCATAGAGGACAAAAAAGTCATAATAGGGAGCAGAGAGGAGGGAACACCAGGGATACCGGTTACTGGGCATATAATAGGTGACCAACTAAGGCGTGAATTGGGGAATATTCCCAAAACACTCATCATCCAAAAGAGGGCTAAAAGCAAACTCGATGATAGGATGGATATTCGACTCCGTAAAGGGGGTACGAATCTTAGTCGACTGGGGAAGAACAAAAGCTTCGACCAAAGAGTTCATGAGATATACTATCTATTACCTTCAGAACGTAGATAATATACTCGCATGGACGATTATCCACAACCGGTTACTGGGTTAATAAATGATAAATCGATCAAAAAGAAAAGGCATCGGGATACCGAAACTAGGTATATAATGATGACCAATCATGGCGTGAATTGGGGAATATTCCCAAAACACTCATCATCCAAAAAGAGGGCAAAAAGCAAACTCGATTATGGGATGAACATTCGACTCTAAAAAGGGGGTACGAATCTTACTCAATTGGGGAAGAACAAAAGGCTTCGACCAAAGAGTGCATGAGATATACTATCTATTACCGTCAGAACATAGATAATATACTCGCATGAACGATTATCCACAACCGGTTACTGGGTTAATAAAGGATAAATCGACCGAAAAGAAAAGGCATCGGGATACCGAAACTAGGTATATAATGATGACCAATTCAGGGGAGGAACAATCGTTACTAACAACAACAAGATAGACGAGAGATGACCCGCTGGGGATAAATTGCGTAATTAGAGCAATTATCCAAGAGATATATCACCGGTTACTGGGTGGTATACTAAAAAATTAAGGAATGTCAATATCGAATTTTGTATAAAGATAGCCAACAAGGAGGGAATTACATCTACCGGTATGAGGGTAGAGAACCACAAAAGAGAGTACCCGTCATCGGTTAGGATGAACAACAATCAAGGTTTAACTCTGCACGGGGACAAAATGGGGTTTACAACTACCGGTTACTGGGTAGTAGACCACAGAAATATGACTTACAACTACCGGTATGAGGGTAGAGAACCACAGACTCCGCCGGGATAATAATTACTAATTATTGAGAGATTATTCATTTACCACGGGGAAACAGGAAAAGAGTCTCAAGAGACCGATCTAGGATCAAACTAGATAGGCACACCAAATCAAGACTTGTCCCGGTGAGGATATAACTTAATGGGGAAAACCATCCCAGTATATGTGTTGGGAAGGAACAAAAACAATCAACATCCACGAGGATATAACCCGTGGGGAATATGGAAGAAAGGATAGACGCTTTCTGCTTATGGCGCTGACTCTATATGGAGAGATCAGACACAAACGTCTGCTTGGGGAAGTATATCACCAAATAGCAGGAGACAACAAACAACGATATATGGCAAAGAATGCAACATGAATACCTGAATGTTATAATTATGCATGAATATGCGTGGTTTATGTATGATGTATGCTGACAGACAGACATATCTAACACAACCAGGTCCAGGAATTAACCACCTGGTACTACATCTCAAGAGAGAAAGCCAAGTTCACCGGAGAGTATCCAATCTGCTGGGGATCAGAGATACCAGGAAGCAAAGAACTCTGCAAGGGATGAATCATCAATCATTCTAGCTGGGGACGAGAGTTATCACAGACAAGGTCCACCACACCAATAACTCTACTAGGGAATCTATCCGAGGAGATAAAGGATTTATCGGGATCAACCACCAAATACCGCTCTTGCCCAAAGAGATCCAAGCTGCTGAGGAAGAAAGATTGCTACTCTGCTGAAGGGAAGAGAGGTGACTCTCAACAAGCAATCCACTTGGTAGGATAAACCACAAAAGGTCCCGGAGGGAGGAGATACAGTCATGCTAGGAATATGGAAAAAAATCTTACCCTGTTGGGGATCGTACCACCCTTGGGAGAGCACTGAGGATCTCCTAAGTATCCTTTCGTCATTGTGAATGTTCACTTTGTTTAAAAACAAATTATAAAAAATTTGATCGTTTAAAACAATGATATTTTCTTAATCAAAACATGCAAAACATTTGTTGAATAGAAACAGATAAGAGTGTCAATAATTAGATAAAAGGCTCAAATTTATTTGATAGAATGGTAGTCTGCGAATGGCAAGACTCCATAGATCTTTACAAATTTGAAATTGTTGATATATATTGGAAAAGGGCTACATTGAACATAATGACCATTTCTCCACCAATTCTGAATCCGATGTATTTGAAGTTTTGGCTGATAATGAGCAAGGATCTCTGGCGGACGACAGTTGTAGAACAAAGTCTTGTCAGGATGCAGTTACTTGCCAAATCCCTAATTTTTGCCTAGATTGCCCCAGGATGAGGTACTCAATCTAGCGGGATACATATATCATTATTATATATTTTTTGTGTCTCTAACTTTTGCCTGGACCGCCCTTTCGGGGTTTCAATCCACCGAGACGCTCATTTTTGCCAAAGCCGCCCTTTCGGGTTTTCAACTTAGCGAGCTATTCAGTTTTTTTTTTGTTTTTTTTAGGCGAAGTATTTCTTGACTGCATCTGAATTCACAGGACGAGTGAAATCCTCCCCATCCATAGTTGTAAGTATCAAAGCACCGCCTGAAAAGGCTCTCGTAACAACATACGGACCCCCATAGTTCGGAGTCCACTTGCCCCTGAATTCGGGCGCGAAAGACAAAACTTTCTTGAGCACAAGGTCACCTTCTCAGAACACACGAGGCTTGACCTTCTTATCAAAAGCTTTCTTCATCCTCTGCTGATATAACTGACCATGGCGCATGGCAGTCAATCTCTTTTCTTTTATCAGGTTCAGCTGGTCATAACGACTCTGAACCCATTCAGCATCAGTCAACTTGGCCTCCATCAAGACTCTCATTGATGGGATCTCCACCTCTACAGGGAGTACATCCTCCGATCTTGACTTATCGATCATTTCGTCAATGTACACCTCAATCTCCTTGTGCATCATGTCATGGAACAAGGTAGTCATAGCTCGTTGATACGTGGCTCCGGTGTTCTTCAAACCGAAGGGCATCACTCAATAACAGAATGTTCCCCAAGGTGTGATGAATGTTGTCTTCTCCATATCCTCGGGTGCCATTTTAATCTGATTATATCCGGAAAATCCGTCCATAAATGAGAAGACCTTGAATTTAGCTGTATTATCTACCAACATATCAATATGTGGTAGAGGGAAATCATCTTTCGGACTAGCTTTATTCAAGTCTCTATAGTCCACACACATCTGGACTTTTCCATCTTTCTTAGGCACGGGCACAATATTGGTCACCCATTGAGGATATATAGAAGTCACCAGGAACCCCGCATCAATTTGCTTCTGAACTTCCTCTTTGATCTTCACTGCCATATCAGGATGAGTTCTTCTGAGCTTCTGCTTTACAGGCATGCACTCAGGCTTTAGAGGTAGGAAATGTTGCACAATATCAGTATCTAGACCAGGCATGTCTTCATATGACCAGGCAAAGACGTCAATATATTCTCGTAGCAACTTAATCAACCCCTTCTTAACAGATTCTTCCAGAAGTGCCCCAATCTTTACCTCTCGCACACAATCTTCAGACCCCAAGTTGACTGTTTCCAGATTCTCAAGATGCGGTTGAATGATCTTCTCTTCATGCTCAAGTAGACGGGTAATCTCGTCAGGAATTTCTTCAACATCATCTTCCTCTGCCTCAAATACAGGGAATTCAAAATTGGGAGATGGTGTTGGGTCATTATGTTCAATGGGTTTAGAAATCAACCTGCATAATGATTTTTGGATATGAAAAGCTTTAGAATTCAAACAAGGCAAATCATTATGCAGATGAAAAGATCGATTTTATTCCATTTTTTAGGGTTTTATGTGATCACCAATTTCATGCAAAAAGCAAAAAGGGAAAATAATTGGAAAAACAAACATTTAACATGAATTTATTGAATGAAAATATCATTGCTTTTATGCGCCAACAATGTTATCACTCCTCCTTTTGGCATGGGAGAAGGGTTTTCAAACAAAGTGATTATTACATTGACTTATGGACAACTGTTGGAATATCCACAGCGACCCAATTGTTGCAGACCCCACCAGGGATGATGAAGTTGCCAGAATCCTTTGTATCTTCTTCTAAAATGGCAGCAGCCTCCTCATATAGACCAGTGTGGATGAAACCTCCACTCTTGAATAAACCTTGCTTGTTGAAAGTACCAGAAGAAAAACCTATGCCATCCCGGGATTCGTTGTCTTTTAACTCAATCATTTTTCCTAAACCAGTGGTTGCACCACGCTCAATGGCCAACTTTGCATCTTTGTAGGAAGCAAGTGAAGGAGTTCTCTTCTCAATAGGCTCAGCAATAGATAAAGCTTGGAAAGGAGTTCCAACTTCAACCTCAGCATCTATATAAGAGAAGGAAGACAAATGGATAACCAGGAGAGCCCTTTCTCCCCCTACCACCACCAGCTTCTTGTTCTTCACAAATTTCAGTTTCTAGTGTAGGGTGGACGTCACGGCGCCTGCCTCGTGAATCCATGGTCTACCTAAGAGACAACTGTACGATGGGTGAATGTCCATAACCTGGAAGGTAATCTGGAAATCACTTGGTCCGATCTTGATTGGGAGATCAACTTCCCCAATCACAGTTTTGCGAGACCCATCGAAAGCCTTCACAACTACTCCACTCTGCCTCATGGGAGATCCTTGATATGATAGCTTTGAGAGAGTGGACTTTGGCAATACGTTCAATGATGACCCAGTGTCCACCAGTACATTGGACATGGCGTCGTCTCTACAATTCATAGATATGTGTAAAGCCAAGTTGTGGTCTCTTCCCTCCTCAAGGAGATCAGAGTCACAAAAGCTCAGGTTGTTACAAGCAGTAATATTTGCAACAATGCTATCGAATTGCTCCAAAGTGACATCGTGATCCACATATGCCACATCCAACACCTTCTGCAGAGCCTCTCGGTGTGGTTCTGAATTTAAGAGTAAGGATAACACAGATATTTTGGATGGCGTTTGTAGAAGTTGGTCTACGACATTGTACTCACTTTTCTTGATGAGCCTCAGCATCTCGTCACAGTCTTCTTTCACATTGCCACTCGGGCCAACAGAAGTAGGAGTTTTCAGTACGGAGGAGGGCTTAACAGCAAGTGCCGGATTCGGAGAATTCACAACGTTCCCAATCGGGCGTTCAACAAAATTAGCATTAATTTGAGGCTTCAGCGGCGTTGAAAACACACGGCCACTACGGGTCAAACCGCTAACATCGGCAATATTCACAACAGAAGAAGAGGGCAAGGACACCTCTTTCCCATTCTCTACTGCTACAACGTTGTAGCGATAGGGAACTGCTTTTTCAGAAGAGTAAGGCATAGGACCAGCAGGCTTAATGATCAGAGCGGGAGAAGCCTTCTGCTTGCTACCATTGTACTTGATGATAACAGGCTCGGGTATTCGGAACACTGGGGAGATCACATTGACCTCAGGCTCATTTTCATCAACACTCCTGTTTTGAAGGATCTCAATGACTCCTTCGTCCAGCATTTCCTGAACATCCTTGCGCACCTGGCAACAACCCAATCGGTTAACAAAGCAGACTCGGCATCTATCATGGTCATGCTCGTAATGACTGTAGTCACATAACAAACGATGCATCTGGACCAGAGATTGCCGGATATGACTGACATACTTGACTTTGTATTTGCCAGGGCACCCCTGGACCATGTTAACAGATTTCCCATGCTCGGGCAATGGGTTCTTCTTCACATTAGGACCTACGTCCTCAAAAAAACAGAATTCCACACCTCATAAGGTCCTGAACCTTGGTCTTCAAAGGGTAACAATTCTCCACGTCGTGGCCGGGAGCACCAGAATGGTAAACACAATGTAACTCGGGTTTATACCACCATTGGGGGTTAGTGTCGCAACGCGAAAAACAACCGGCGGGAAAAAAACAAACAGAGTCGCCACCGTGCGTTATTTATCCCAAGGGAGGGAAAGGAAACGCTCGAAGTAAACCTGAAAAGGGAAAGGAATGGTCTTACGACCAGAGATTGCAAGGTACGGGAGTCGGTTACGCAAGGGGAAGGTATTAGCACCCCTTACGTCCGCCGTACTCGACGGGATCCATGCTCAAAAGAAAAGAAAAAGGTTGCTGAATAACTGCTCAAAGAATGACACACACTGGAACAAACAGGCGGAAGAAAACGGAGGAAGCAGACTCGGCAGGATGTCGCATCCTGGGCCTACGTAGTTTGTCAGAAACAAACATTAGAGTCGACGTAGTTCGGGGAAATGGGAAATGGGCTCGCTAGGATATCGCATCCTATGCCTACGTATCTCATCTGGAATGAGAATCAGAGCTACCGTAGTTCGGCTAACGCACACCGAAACAAAACATACGCAAAGACGCTGAGACGTCAAAAGAAACTCGCAAATGGAAACAGACTGCCAATGGCTGGTCTTACGTCCGACTCCGAACACACAAACACAAACAGGAAACCGAATGCCAATCGCTGGGCTTACATCAGACTCCACAAATAAACAACAACAGCAGGAAACGGAATGACAATCGTTGGGCTTACATCCATCTCCTAACACACACAACAAGGAAGAAGGTTATCAAATTGACAAGCTAACAGGGAGTCTGGTACTCGGACCTAAAGCTGTCAAGCAAACACCAAGAAGACGCTGAGACGTCAAAGGAAACAAAGAGGTTGAACACACAGACTAAAAGGGAGTCGGGAACTCGGACCTAATAGCTGCCAAGTAAAACACACGCAAAAATAAAAAAATTACCCGGAGAGATCTCACACGATCTCCTGCCTACGTACCCCATCTGGTATGAGGATCAGGGTGACGTAGTTCCCCTGAACAGGGGGGAAACTCTCTCCTAACCAGAGACCAGGGGAATAACGGACTAAAAGGGAGACTGACTCGAGCCTAATAGTCATCATGCAAATTATAACCCTAGGTTGAGGTCTCTAACAAGAGTTTGACTCACACAGGCAGTGAATCAACTCAAGTCTATCTCTACGTACGTTCAACTTCCTCGAAAGTTGATCATACGACTCCTACAGAAAGGAGATGAGAAGCAAAAGCAGATAAACATCAAAAGCAATCATCACACGCTATATGCAAACTAGCGGCTCATACAAGGTTGGGCTTTAGTCAAGGGGTCATATCAACCTCGACAAACAAGCCAACACTGGAAAGGGTGCCTGAGGCTCTTAACCACTGACATTGACCGTCAGGGTGAGCAGATGAAAGGTAATGAGGGTTGGACCTCATAGCTCTTAACCCGGGCCTGGGTGAGCTTGAATCAATGAAAACGTGGGGGTCCAGAATGGGGGACCCTGCTCCACTTGACTGACACTGTACAAGATCTGGGGGACGTGTCCAAGAGCATCAGCACGTAGTGCGAGCATAAAGGACGACTCAAACGATTAGCATGGGATTGATTGCTAATCCCTTCTATCTGCCAATTGCCTCTTCACTTAGGAGGACTTGAAGTACATGGCACAAAAGTAAATAATCACAGACATTGCCTCTTAAGGAGGACTTCAGCCAAATGTCTGCCAAACAGAAACGACAGGGCTTCCAGACTACATGGAGTTAGAGGATGATTACCTAGGTGGTATGCCAACCACAAGCAAAGCAACTCAAACAATGAGCTAAAGCAACTAAAGTACCTGTAAGAAAGTCAAACAAGTCAATATTCACATTCAAACAAATCCAACAAACAGTCAACAGTGTTACAACCAATATGCACGCAAGGCAAGTCAATAACTCAACAACTCAAGTGAGTTCATCACCAATGATCCTACAATACAACAAATGTTAGTGGACAAAGAAAATTTGCATCTCAAGTCATGAGATCAACATCAACCATTAAGACTAGAAGCTTGAACCTGAAATGCAAAACTCAAAAGGTGAGTACAACCACTAGTACCAAGATTAGGGTCAAAGGCAAAGCAAAAAGTCAAAACAGCAACCAATATTCAACATGAAGCACATTTATTCAAGTAAGAACATGTCCTAAAAAGGACCAAACTCAAATCCTAGAGCAAATCCATCTAATGGTCATGCTAAGGCAAAGGCAATTACGAAGCACACAATTGGACATTAAGAAGAGAAAATGCATATTAAATCAGAAATGAATCAAATAACTATGGAAATTTTTATGTGCATACAACATGTTAAAAAAAATCATCATGCCAAAAATTGGAATCAGAAAAGCTCAATTGACATGTATAAGAAAATGAACAAGATCAACATCAAATTGTCTGACACACATTGTCACACCATACATTCATGTGTCCCAAACAGAGATGGAAAATGCACAACCAAGCCTCAAAAATCATGCAACATGTTAGGAATCAACATACCAAATTTCAAAGAAATTGGTCAATGTATGAGCATTTCACAAAAGAATTGGTACAACATGTCACATTTTGCATCATGTTCAAATAACAGTCCATAAATTAAAAATCCAGAAATGATAAAATCATGAAATCACAACCAAAAAATAATAGGCATCCATATGAACATGTAGCAAAAATTTGGGAGTGATTTGGATTTGTTTGCTATTTGTTATGAATTTTGAAAGTTGGAAGAAAATATTTGAAAATAATATGAAATAAATGTTGAAAAATGAATTTGAAATGAAAAGTGGAAATGCACCAGCCAGGGATCGAATGGAGGCTGGAAGCGCTGGACAAAACGCAGTCGTTTAGGCCAAGGCAGGGAAAATCAAAAATGAAAAATGGAAGGGCGCTCGCTGGGAATCGAAGCGAGGTTGCAAGCGCGCATCAAAACGACGCCGTTTTGGGACTGAAACCCTAGGCGCACCAGACGGTGGCTGGCACTGTTTCCAGGCGGTGGTTTCCACCGTCTTCTTCATGAAGATGGTGGTGCTACAGTAGCGCGCATAATTTTTTTCTAGAAAACAGCGAAAATTATATCATTCGAAAGCTCGTGTTACGTACAACATGGATCTAGCATCAACTAAGTCTAAATCATCATGAACAAGGCGAATCGAAACAAAACATAATGTACAACAAAACTTCAAATCCACCTAACTCAGTCAATTCTCATCCAATTTCAATGAATTTTATATCAGAATGATCAGCATGGAAAGATCTATAAGTTCATGTACATAAAATTAAGAATTAAGAGCTTCGAATTTTCACCAACCTGGAATGGCAGTGATGAAAAACAGTGTATCCAAGCTTCCACAAGCTCCAATTCCTCTCCCTTGCACTTCTACTGAAGCTTTGAATGAGAATTGATACTTGAATTGGTCTGGATCTAGCTTAATCTGAACTTTCCATTAACATGTTCATGTGCTTGGCATGCTTCAAACCTTGCTCAATTTCCATGAATTATGACTGATTCATGCTCCAAATTCCATGAAGATGATGGATCTATGAAGAAACTATGTGCTTGTGTGGAGAAAATTTGAATTCCAATGAGAGAGAAATTTGGAGGGAAAATGAGATCTAGATCTAGAACTTGTGATTATGCCAAATTCTGTTATGATTTAGGTTTTATATCATTCACTAATCACCATGCTAATCACAAATGAACTTGGTTAATTAAGATTAGTGTAATGAGAGGTGTTTTGCAAATTTGGAAAAGTGTGGTGCATGGCCTAATTTGGACGTGAACAGTAGCATGCTAGCATCCAATTTCACTCAAAATCACCTAATAAACACAATGGGATTGGAATTATGCTTGTAGCTTGCACCAAATTTGAATTCCCCAATTTCCCTCCAAAATGCACTTGAATAAACATATGATTATGTGAACCTTTTTCATGCAATGCAATAATAGATTTGGAAAGCATTGGTCAGGACAAGAATTTTGCAAAAAGATTGGCTTCATTTGGAGTTTTGAGTCAAAAGTTATGCCATGTTGAAGTTCCATGCACACTTCATGATCATTTGGCCATAACTTCTCAACCATTCATCAAATGCTCATGATCTTGGACTTTTTGGAAATGGGAGAGAAATATCTTCAACTTTCATGTTGGACAAAAATTAATTTGAAGCTTATTTGATGTTGGAAAATCAAGTTGAATTTGATCCAAAAACTTTCCATTTTTGGAAACTTTCAATTACAGGTCACTTTCCATTTTTGGAAACTTTTGATCTGACCTCAAATTCTTCAAGATTGATGTTTGACATGATGAATAAACCTCTTTTGGACATGAATGAAATGCCTCCAACCATTTCTCCACCTCCTAGCCCTCAGTTGACTTTCTGTTGACTTTTATGGGCCCTAGATGACTTGAAAGTGCATTGTGGACTTTGAGCCTCTACCACCTGAGGAAATGGCTCAGAAATGAAACCCCTAGCCCATATAAGCTCTCCACATAACCATGTGATCTTCATCATCAACAAATACCTCATCTCCTTGATAAACCCTGACTGGAAGAATGCATTGATTAGGGTTGACCAGAGGTCAAAACCCTAATCCCAAGGAACTTGAGCATGCACAGTGAAGCCCTTAAGGATGACATAACCATGATGATGGTGATGTACCCTTGCAATCAAGATAATGCCCCACCTTTGAAGGACCAAGAAAACCCTAACTGAAGCCCATACCCTCAAATGGCTGATCATCAATTCATGAAAACTCTCAGGCTTGAATCATATCACTTCTCCATCTCTGAAAAGACTTTGGAGGATGACTTCATTATTATTCACATGATATGCAAAGATGAAATACCTAATGTCCTAAAACATGAAAATGCAAAATGCTAAACTAGTCCCAAGAAGAGGAGGGCAAATTTTGAGGTGTTACAGCTGCCCCTATTCAATCCACTGTGAACCTGTCGATATGAACAACCTCGGCTTTCAGATGATCATGGTGAAGAGTGGTTGAATACCAAGAACAGACGAACAATTTGCGCTCCGCTGGGGATTATTATTAATTTTTTTTTTGCTTTTCTCGAACCCCGAAACTTTCTGATGATTTTATTTTTTATTTTTTTTTTATTTTTTTTTGAACCCCACAACAAATATTTTCTTCCACGCGGATGATCCGGATCACCACATTCGAACCCCGACTTTCGCGCTGATCGCGTAACATTCTCTGATCTTCATTTCCATCTCTGCCCGACGGAAAATTTTCCTCCAATATCGCGCTACTGGGGAACATTGTTGATCTGGCGTCATGATGTTAAACTCCTCAGAGAAACATCTTCCAACTTCCATCTCGCACGACAGAAATCTCCTCCAGTATCGCACTACTGGGGAATACCGTTGACCCAACGTCACGATGCTAAACTCCTCAGAGTAAAATCTTCCAACTTTTATCTCGCCCGACAGAAATCTCCTCCAATATCGCACTACCGGGGAATACCGTTGACCCAACGTCACGATGCTAAACTCCTCAGAGTAACATCTTCAAACTTCCGTCTCGCACGACAGAAATCTCCTCCAGTATCGCACTACTGGGGAATACCGTTGACCCAACGTCACGATGCTAAACTCCTCAGAGTAACATCTTCAAACTTCCGTCTCGCACGACAGAAATCTCCTCCAGTATCGCACTACTGGGGAATACCGTTGACACAACGTCACGATGCTAAACTCCTCAGAGTAACATCTTCATCATCCGGCGAAACCAAATCTCAAACGGTAACCACGACTTGAGTCTAACTTATCCAGCGTCATGATGCTAAACTCCTCAGAGTAACATCTTCACCATCCGGCGAAACCAACTCTCAAACGGTAACCACGGCTTGAGTCGCGCTGATCGCGTCATGATGCTAAACTCCTCAGAGTAACATCTTCACCATCCGGCGAAACCAAATCTCAAACGGTAACCACGGCTTGAGTCTAGCTTATGCTTGCAATGCTGATGCATGATTTTTTACAGCGTAATGCCCCATAACCATGGAAATGCTACGCAATTAGGTACGCGACATGCTATGCTTTTATAAATGATGAATGCATAAACAAGTACGCCCTCAAGGGACTCTACTGGGGAGCTTGAGGCACTCTGCTGAGGAACTCGCTATCGCTGCAACCTCCACCCTGCTGGGAAATAGCACTGCTGCTGGGGAAAAAAACAACCCTCACCAGGGATAACCTCCACCGAACTCGATCCGCTTGGGGACTTCGCTAGGGAAGAAACCACCAACGCACTCTGCGAGGAAAACAACAATCTTCGACTTGCTGGGGATAACAATCTCAACCCTGCTAGGGAACACAACAACCTTCAGGCCTGGCTGCCGAGGAAACACCGATCTCAAACCCGCTGGGAAGATAACAATTCCGACCCTGCTAGGGAAAATACGGAATATCGACATGGAACACCGGTCGACTCATCGACCGCTGTCATTCGCCATCTAACCACAGTGTCAACTTTCCACTTTTCAGACTTTGAAGAGTCTTCTTGATTAATCCTCCAGGATCGTCGCACGTCTCTCGCCGTCTTTCACCATTCGTCAACTCCTTGTCCCTGATTGGACTTCACGGGAATCTTTTGTCACAAAGCTTCACATCATAACCTGCAAGTGAGTGAAAATATCTAACAGCACCTGCAAAAGAGATCGTTAGATAAAAACGTGCCCCAGGCGTGCCAAGATTTCAACATCTGGGTCACTCTACCTTCCGAATAAGATTTCACGTTTTCAATCTTATAAACATGCATCGGAAGGGACCTCCATGTCTCAAAATGCAAAGATTCTTTATCAAAATAAACGGATGTTTTTGCACTCAAAGCGGTAATGAAAACAAAAACAAAATTATTTGACTGAATATGCATTTTATTGATTGAAAAAAAAGGTGGCTCAAAACCGAGCAATACACAGGAAGCAATTCCTGAAAAGAGGTAATTGCACACAAAAGGAAAAATCTATCCTAATGTCAATGTGAACCCGTGATCTCATCGAGTTCCAACTCGGTTACACCCCATATGTCCTCAAGACTCTCCGTGCTTTCTGCCTTCTGAACAAGACGCTTCCGACCGATCCCTACCGGGGATTATCCATGTCATATCCAAAGCGCAAACGATCATGCTGGACGCAGTTGTTCGTTTCATTCCCTCTTTTGCCTGGACCGCCCTTTCGGGTTTTCAGTCCACCGGGATACCCTTTTTTGCCCAAGCCGCCCTTGTGGGGTTTTCGACTTGCCGGGTGTACAGTTTTTTTCTCTTTTATCCCTAATTTTTGCCCGAACCTTTTCATTTTTTTCTCGGTTCGCCGGGATGCCCATTTTTGCCTGAACTATTTTATTCTTTTCGTCCAGCGGGTCTCTTTATACGAAGTATTATTTAACTGCGTCCGCATTCACAGGGGATGGAAAATCCTCGCCATCCATGGTCGTCAACATCAAGGCTCCGCCAGAGAAAACCTTCTTGACCACGAATGGACCTTCATAATTAGGTGTCCACTTGCCCCTACAATCGTTCTGAGGAGGAAGGATCCTTTTCAACACCATATCTCCCGCGTGATACACACGAGGTCGCACCTTTCGGTCGAAAGCACGCTTCATTCGCTACTGGTACAATTGCCCATGGCAGATGGCTGCCAGCCTCTTTTCCTCAATCAGGCTCAACTCTTCATACCGAGTCCTTAACCATTCAGCTTCTTCTAATTTCACGTCCATCAGGACTCTCAACGAAGGAATCTGAACCTCAATCGGTAACACGACTTCCATCCCATACACAAGAGAGAAAGGCGTGGCCCCAGTAGATGTACGCACCGAGGTTCGATACCCATGCAATGCAAACAGCAACATCTCGTGCCAATCTTTATAGGTCACGACCATCTTCTGCAAAATCTTCTTAATATTCTTATTAGCCGCCTCAACCGCCCCATTCATCTTCGGACGATAAGGAGAAGAATTGTGATGCTCGATTTTGAATTCCCGACACAGTTCTGCCATCATCTTATTGTTGAGATTAGAACCATTATTAGTAATGATTCTCTCGGGAACCCCATATCGGCAAATGATGTCTCTCTTGAGGAATCTGGCGACGACCTGCTTCGTCACATTTGCATAAGAGGCCGCTTCCACCCACTTGGTGAAATAATCAATAGCCACTAATATGAACCGGTGCCCATTCGAAGCCGTAGGCTCAATCTTTCCGATCATATCAATGCCCCACATAGCAAACGGCCACGGAGACGACATCAAACTCAACGGATTTGGAGGCATGTGCACCTTGTCAGCATAAATCTGGCATTTATGACACTTCCGCATGAAATTGAAACACTGGGCCTCCATCGTCATCCAATAATAACCAACCCTCAACAATTTCTTCACCATTGCATTCCCGCTGGCATGGGTACCAAACGACCCCTCGTGTACTTCTTTCATCAATTGGCTTGCTTCTTTATCATCAACACATCTGAGCAAAACCCAATCGAAATTCCGCTTGTACAAAACCCCATCCTTGTTCAGATAGAACACCATGGCCAACCTCCTCAGAGTCTTTTGGTCCTTTTTGGATGCTCCCTCGGGATACTCCTGGGTTTCTAGATAGCGCTTGATATCAAAATACCACGGCTTCTCATCATCAGGCGTTGTGTCAACAGCAAACACATAAGTCGGTCTATCCAGACGTCCCACCTCAACACTGGGAAACTGATTCCACCACTGCACCTTAATCAAGGCAGCCAGAGTAGCCAAAGCATCTGCTAACGGATTCTCTTCTCTCGGCACATGATGTAACTCCACCTTGGTGAAAAACGTCAACAATCTCCTCGTATAATCCCGGTATGGAATCAAATGAGATTGATGCGTATACCATTTCCCGTTAACCTGATTCACGACCAAAGCTGAATCTCCATATATAACAAGGTTCTTGATCCGCAAATCAATCGCCTCTTCAATCCCCAGGATACAAGCTTCGTATTCAGCCACGTTGTTGGTGCACTCAAATGTTAGCCGGGCAGCAAAAGGAATGTGGGACCCTTTCGGCGTAACCAAAACAGCACAAACTCCACTACCATTCACATTAACGGCCCCATCAAACATCAGAATCCATTCGGATTCAGGGTCAGGCCCCTCCTCCGGGATTGGTTCCTCACAATCTTTCGATTTGAGAAACATGATGTCCTCATCAGGGAACTCAAACTTCATCGGTTGATAATCCTCAATGGGTTGCTGGGCGAGGTAATCAGACAATACACTCTCCTTGATCGCTTTCTGAGAGGTATACTGGATATCATATTCAGTTAAAATCATTTGCCATCTTGCAACCCGTCCGGTTAATGCTGGCTTCTCAAAAATATACTTGATCGGATCCATCTTGGAAATCAACAAAGTGGTATGAACCAGCATATACTGTCTTAGCCGACGAGCAGCCCATACCAAAGCACAACAAGTTTTCTCGAGCAGTGAATATCTTGTTTCACAGTCAGTAAACTTTTTGCTAAGGTAGTAAATCGCATGCTCTTTTCGACCAGACTCGTCATGCTGCCCCAGTACACACCCCATAGACCCCTTGAGGACCGTCAAGTACAGAATTAACGGTCGTCCCTCGACAGGAGGCATCAGAATCGGAGGCTCCTGCAAATATTCTTTTATCTTTTCAAATGCCGCTTGGCAATCATTATTCCACCTGACCGTTTGATCTTTTCTCAACAACTTGAATATAGGTTCATACGTGGCTGTTAGATGAGATATGAACTGTGAAATGTAGTTCAATCTACCTAAGAAACCACGAACCTCTTTTTCTGTTCTCGGTTCAGGCATTTCTCGTATTGCTTTTACTTTAGCAGGATCAACCTCGATTCCTCTTTCACTCACAATAAACCCCAGCAATTTACCGGACCGCACTCCGAAAGTGCACTTATTCGGATTCAACCTCAGTCTGAATTGTCTCAACCGGTCAAACAACTTGGCCAGATCTACCAGATGCCCCTCTTCTGTTTGGGACTTTGCTATCATGTCATAAACATAGCATTCAATTTCATGATGAATCATATCATGAAACAATGTCACCATGGCCCTCTGATAGGTAGCACCGACGTTCTTGAGACCGAATGGCATCACCTTATAGCAGAAAGTGCCCCACGGTGTGATGAACGTTGTTTTCTCCATATCATCTGGCGACATTTTGATTTGATTATAGCCAGAAAAGCCATCCATGAAGGAAAACACCGAGAATTGAGCTGTATTATCTACCAACACATCGATGTGAGGTAATGGGAAATCATCCTTCGGACTAGCTCTATTCAAATCCCGATAGTCCACACACATTCTCACCTTCCCATCCTTCTTCGGGACTGACACAATGTTCGCGACCCAAGGCGGATAATTAGTAACAGCGAGGAAACCAGCATCCAACTGCTTCTGCACTTCCTCTTTAATTTTCATGGCCATCTCAGGTCGAGTTCTGCGCAACTTCTACTTTACTGGAGGACAGTCTGCTCTCAATGGTAACTTGTGCACGATGATATCGGTATCCAACCCTGGCATATCTTGATAAGACCAGGCGAAGATATCAACATACTCTTTCAACAGTGCTACCATTCTGCTCTTGACATTTGCCTCCAAAGCAGCCCCAACTTCCACTTCCTTTCTGACCTCCTCGGTACCCAAATTCACAATTTCAACTTGCTCCTCGTGCGGTTGAATCACCTTCTCCTCTTGTTTCAACAACCTGGTTAATTCCTTCGGCAGATCACAATCTTCTTCGCCTTCTTCTTCGGCATGATAGATTGGATTGTCGAAGTCATATGAGGGTGTAACGGGATTGTTATTAATGAGATCCAGAGAGAGATCGCATCTGCATGAATGTTGATTCATGCATTGGTTTAGAACCGAAACAAAGCAAACGAAAAGAAGGAAAATGAAAACAAACATTGCCATTTTATTGTTTATTTTTTTAAACTGCAAAAATAAATGAAAAACAGGGAACGCCGCTTTTAATGAAAAAAACATCCTTTTATTGATGATGCAAATTTTTCAATATGAAACACATGAGGTGGCCCTTACAATGAACCATTACGTTTCGGGCAAAACATAGGGTTTTCATGCAGTCAGAATTGAAAAACAGAAATATTAATCTTCACGTAGAGTGACAGTGATGATCTTTTCGGCCTTCCAGTTCTGGATCTCCATCCCTGGTACGCACGGTTTTATCCACTGATCAAGCTCGCAGTCACTGTCGATCTCTTCACCCACCGCACATATGTGATCTGGATCCAACATTCCAGCACTGGTGAACGTGAATGGCTGACGACGTCCCTTGCTCTGCCCAGACGGACCTCGGCCCGGCTGATAACCAACCCCAAACCGGTCTTCTTTGGCGGCGATGTCAATCATCTTTCCCCAACCTGGGGCTTCTCCGCTCTTCACCACCTCAGCAGCCTGCTTATACGAAGAAATGGACGGCTTTTTCTCTTCTTTGACAAAAACAGCATTCTCCACCTTGACGGTTTCGAATGCTTGACTTGGCGTTTCCCATATCTCACCGTCCATTTCCACGTACTTGAACGATGATAGGTGGCTTACGAAGATGTCTTCCTCCCCACAAACTGTGACGACCTGCCCATCCCAGATATACTTCAATTTCTGGTGCAAAGTCGAAGTCACTGCCCCAGCAGCGTGTATCCATGGTCGACCCAACAAGCAACTGTATGCCGGCTGAATATCCATAACATGAAACACAGACTTAAACACCTCGGGCCCGATCTTCACATGAAGCTCCACTTCCCCAAACACATCCCTTTTAGAACCATCAAAGGCTCTAACTATCAGATTCGTGGGCCTCAAGATCAAACCTTCACAATCCAGCTTTGCCAGAGCTTTCTTTAGCAACACATTGAGCGACGAGCCGGTATCCACCAAAACGTGCGAAAGCACCGCTCCTTTACACTCCATTGCAATGTGTAATGCCCTATTGTGATTACGCCCATCCACCGTCAAATCAAGATCAGTAAAACCCAGCCCATGGCTGGCATTAACATTGGACACCACTGTCTCTAACTGATTAATCGTTATCTCTTGCCAGACATAGGATCTTTTCAATATTTTCAACAAAGCCTCTCTATGCCCCTCGGAGCTCAACAACAATGATAAGATTGAAATCTTAGACGGCGTTTGCTGCAGATGGTCAACAAGCTTATACTCTGACTTCTTGATGATCCTAAAAAATTCTTCAGCTTCATCATCAAGTTCTTTCTCCGACCCACCAGGCGCCGGTGTCGCTACAGGAATACCCTCGCTCACTACCTGCTTTCCTCTCACCCTGGCTAAAGCCTCGGCCTTATCTTTCTTTTCTTTTTCTCCCTCCCCACTCCTCAAAGCATCAGGTGCAAACAACCTTCCACTGCGAGTGAAACCACTGGGTCCGGCATTATCCACCTTTGAAACGGTGGTTTCACCTGCAGCCTGATCCTCCTGCTTCTCTCAATTACAGTATACCTCTCCACCATAGTGCCACGGCACCGCATCGTCGTTGTCATAAGGAATTGGCCCAGGTACCGTGATGGTAACCGGAGCCGCATCTGCCAGCGTTGACAAATCGATCGGGTCAAAGTAAATGGTTATGGTGGAGACATCCTCCTTCTCCAAACCAACCTTCTCAAACCTGAGGCTTCCCTCATCCATCATTCTCTGGACAACCTCCCTCAATAAAACACACCCATTAGGAGCCACGGTGCATGCAGCACAACAATCATCATAGCCCGGAAAGACCCCATTCTGCAACAACTGCCTCTTGACCTCAACCAAAGGAGTCCTCAACTGATCTACAGTTATCAGCCCAATCGTCCTCCTATCCTCAGAAATTGCATTCACCCCCATCTGACCATGCGCGGGCATGGGATTAGCGTTAACATTCGGAGATGGTGTAAAATTGATAGCCTTGGAGTCTATCAGATCCTGGACCACATGCTTAAAAGCTTTACAATTCTCCACATTGTGTCCAGGGGCACCAGAATGGAATTCACATTTGGCATTCTCATCATAGTTGGCAGGCCTCTGGTCAGGTCTCAACGGAGCCAATGTTCTCAGCTGAACCAACCCCAAATCTTTCAATTTCTTCAGCAAGAATGAGTATGTCACAGGTGGCCTATCAAATTGACGATCAGTCATTCGCCCTCTCACCTGATACCCGACCCTCTGCGGTCTTTGTTGAAACGACTGTCGTTGCTGTTGCGGTTGTTGTCGTTGCTGTTGTTGTGCAGGTTGATTATTAGCAGGAATGGTTACCGCAGCAGTGTGCTGGTAGTAACGATCCCTACCTTGTCCCCTCTGGGTATACACAACACTTGTATCACCCTCCTTCTTTCGCTGGCCATTACCAAAGGGTTTCTTCGATCTAGACGACGAAGCACTACCCTGTATCTTCCCCAGCTTCAACCAGCTCTCAATTCTTTCTCCATCCACTACAATGTCTGCAAAGTTGGTAACCGGGCATCCCACCATTCTTTCTGCAAACGTCACCTGAAGGGTACCCATAAACAGATCAGACATCTCCCGGTCTACCAAAGGAGGTTGCACTCTGGCCGCCAACTCCCTCCATCTCTGTGCGTATTCCTTAAACCCTTCATTAGGCTTCTGAGACATACCCTGCAATTGGGTACGGCTAGGAGCCATGTCAGCGTTGAATTGATACTGTTTAAAGAACGCATCTCCAAGATCCTGCCAGCTCTTGATATCAGAAGATTTCAACTTGGTATACCATTCCAGAGACCCACCAGACAGACTATCCTGGAAGAAGTACATCCAAAGCTTCTGGTCCATTGTATAAGCAGAAATATTTCGGACGAAAGCCTGGAGATGAGTTTTCGGGCAAGAACTCCCATTATATTTATCAAACGCAGGCGCTTTAAACTTTTGTGGGATCACAATCCCCTCAACTAGCCCCATGTTTGACATGTTGACAACCCCCAGAGTAGCATAGCTTTCCAAAGCTCTGATTTTCTCGGCCAGCACTTGAATTTCTTTGTTTGGTGGTTGAACGCTGTATTGGCCAAACTGCTCATTCAGTACCGAGAACTGATCCTCTTCCCTATCCTCCTCAGCCCCAAAGAAAGGAGGAAACTGACTATCCTTCAGATTATTGACTACAGGACCGGGCCCACCGCCTGCAGCAAAACCAAACCCACCACCGTTGTTGATTACCACACCAGCAGTAGTCGTCTTCTTTCTGGGATCACCACCATCCCTAGAACCGCCGAGACCGTTGTTGGAGACCCCCTCCAGATTATTACCACTGTTAGCAGCAGAAGCCCGCTCAAGCTTCTCTACTTTCTCAACCAATGCCTTCTGCCCCAAGGCGAACCCTTGCATAACATTGATCAACTCTCCCATCTTCTCTTTTAACTCGAGAATATCTGCGTTGGATGTATCCATCAGTTTGGGTTTGTTGTGCCTGGTAGGGTATCTGTGTGGACGTGCTACGTGCAACGGAATGATTCTACGTGTGCGAGCAATGATTCCTGAAACAATCAAGCACATTAGAAACCGACACCTGCAAAATAGAAGACAAGTTATTATGATTCATGCATGAATGCAATGTCTATCCATATGAGGAACACTCTGTCTTTCGATCCTGGCTTCATCGAGACAGATAATAATCTGACAACAACATTTTGACATCAATCATCTGGTTTTGCCATACAGAGCAGAGAATTATGATTTAGCAAAGATATCACCCAACCATGTGTGTGTTATGTGAGTGCGCACAGAAAAGCAAATAAAGCTTGAAGATCAATAATCAACTGATAATAACCACTGTATATCAAAAGCGCACAGTACGTGCGAGAGTCATACATCAGGCTGATACAAATCAAATTACAATTCTCCAGAATCAGAAAGAAGATACAAGCAAGTGAATTCCGTCAACAGGCCTGACGATAATTCAACACATGATAACAAAAGTCTACACTGAAGAAGGTCCCACAGAAGGCTCTGCATCATCAACCATCCTGGTAAACTTCACAGCGAACCTGAGCTCAATGTTCTCCTGCTGCAATCTCCCCACCTCCTTCTGGTGAATCTTCATCTGACGGAAATAATGATCCCTCTCAGCAAGATAGTGATCTCTCTCAGCAACAACCTTCACGTTCTCTTCTTCCTTAACCTTCAGCTTTGCTTCCCACTCGGCGATAAGGACTTTGACTTTGGCTTCCCTTTGAGTCTTCACAAGGATTTGTCTCCTCTTCTCATCTTCAATGACTCTCAAAGCTCTAGCCAACTTCTCCTTGGTAATGTCGTGCTCCTTCGTAGATGACTATAATGCTTGGCTGATCTTGCAGTAATAAGCGGTGTCTATCTCAAAGCGCTTCATCTCCAAGGCATGCCTCTTATCCTGGTCTTCTATTTTCCCTTTGATTTCCTGATTAGCCATTTGGATTCTAGCAACACTCATTTCCAACTCAGTCTTCTCTGCCTGCAGCTGATCTCTGGCCTTCTTCATCTCAAGGAACTCTTCCATGCTGACAGAAGAGCATGGCCCCTCAATCAATGGACACCAAGGATCACCCCCAGGAAATGGTAGATGCGTGAGCTCAATCCTCTTTCTGAGCCAATCATCAAAAGGAGGAAAAAACCTGCTATTAACCTTACCAAAAGGAACCTTGCCCTTCCTTTGAATGTCGCGCCACTCATCAGACACTTGCCTCAACTTTGGCTGATTACCCTCAATTGGGAAGTAGAAAGACTCCTGAATCTCGCGCCCAAGGGGAGGACCCTCCACAGCAAATCCCATTTGTCTCCTAAGAAGCACCGGGTTGTAATTAATGCAACCTTGAACTCCTATAAGAGGCACATTGGGAAGACTCCCACAACTGCAAATGAAATCTCGTCCAGCCACACCATTGTGAGTCCAAGCTATGTCTTTGGCTCGCAAACCCATGAAACTGATTGACCACTTGACAGTAGGATCAAGAAAGACAAAGGCACCTCTGGAAGGCAAATACCTCATGAACCATTTGTACAACAGTTGAGCACAACATCTGATCAATCTACCACGCCGCTTCTCGTTCCAATTATGGACCGAGTAATAGACATCTCCAACCAAGGTAGGAATAGGATTCCTCTGAGCAAACAACCTGATGGCATTAATATCTACAAAGTTCTTCTGATTAGGGAACAGGATGATTCCATAGATGCTGACAGCAAGAAAAGCACAAACGACCCTTCAATTACCCAAAACAGCATGCTCCTTGGCCTTAGCCTCCAAGAAACTCAGATGAAAACCGGGCAACTTTCCCTTCTCCTTCAAACCCCCCTTAGTCACCTCTGGGCTCAAATAAAGAGCACGAGAGATCTCAGCAACATCAGGTTCCCCCTTAGTGACATAGAATGGAATCTGGTTTTTAATCTGAAGACCCAGGATACCGGCATAGTCCTCCATCAAAGGCCCCAACAAGTAATCCGGGAAGACAAAGCATCTCAAGCCCGGGTCATAAAACTGGAGAAGAGTATGGATGGCACTCCTATCTGTATCTATAAGCCTGAAAACTACCTTCAGAATACCACCATAAATCTCACGGAACATCCCCACACGGTCAGGTGTAATCAATGCTATCATGTCTTTCAGCACACCAATCTCTGGGTCAAAGAAACTGTAGACAACGTCATCTTTCAAGCCAGTCCTCATATCTGGAACAAAGGTCTCTCAACCAGGATCTCAATCAAGAATGTACCCTGCATATGGATAAATATGAGTTAGATGCGGATAAATGCAAAATGAGAATGATGCGATGCATGAATGCAATGCATTGTGCCGTCCTCCAAGTCATCTGAACATCCACTGTACGGAGTTACGGTCTCTAGACCGATCACAACCATCTGAGGTACTGAGTAACCCTAAATCCAACTCGGGAGTTCCGAAATAAACGGAACCTAAGGATATATCACCATCATCACCAGAAAATCATCGATCTGATAACAACAAAATCATCTGTACCAACCCAAGGAATCCTGAAATAAACGGGTCCCCACTGATAAATACCGTGGACAGAACTCCGGCGTCTCAAAAATAAATCCATAAATCCCACTCATAAATAGGACCCAGATCAATAACTGAACCAATAGTCACCATCAGAACATGCATCTGTAAGAATTAACCCTCCCCTCACAGGTGAATTCTAACAAGGTCATCCTAAAGCGGATAATGTTCTCGACAATCGGGCAAGATACTCAACTGGTTTGCCCTTTCGGGTGTGCCACTGCAGCTCTCATAAGATCGTCTAAACCAAAGATCCGGGAAAGAACGGTCACCGAAGTCAACAGCTCACATGAGGTGACTCAACCAAAGTGGATACTCCACAAAGGAAGAGCTCTCTCAAAAGAACCTCGTCCGGCTTGTGGTATGTCACGTCGCCAAAAACATGTTGACCTAACATGAGAGGCAACATGAGACCACGCTAATCCTAGGTGTATACTCGGGCCTGGGTTTTAGCCCCACTCAAAACACCCACCCCAAATCAGAGGAACCAAACCTGTACAGAATCCAGCACAATGATAATATGATGCATGCAAACATATATGCAAATATATACACAGTATAATAATCATAAATGCAATAAATAAAGCAGCAAAAGCAACCAAAACTATCCTAGAGAGCGCTAGGATTGACTCGCTTAGGGAAGATGGACCAGCAAAAGGTCAACCTCTCAAGCTCCCCAGCAGAGTCGCCAGCTGTCGCAACGCGAAAAACAACCGGCGGGAAAAAAACAAACAGAGCCGCCACCGTGCGTTATTTATCCCAAGGGAGGGAAAGGAAACGCTCGAAGTAAACCTGAAAAAGGGAAAGGAATGGTCTTACGACCAGAGATTGCAAGGTACGGGAGTCAGTTACGCAAGGGGAAGGTATTAGCACCCCTCACGTCCGCTGTACTCGACGGGATCCACGCTCAAAAGAAAAGGAAAAGGTTGCTGAATAACTGCTCAAAGAATGCACACACACTGGAATAAACAGGCGGAAGAAAACGGAGGAAGCGGACTCGGCAGGATGTCGCATCCTGGGCCTACGTAGTTTGTCAGAAACAAACATCAGAGTCGACGTAGTTCGGGGAAATGGGAAACGGGCTCGCTATGATATCGCATCCTATGCCTACGTATCTCATCTGGAATGAGAACCAGAGCTACCGTAGTTCGGCTAACGCACGCCGAAACAAAACACACGCAAAGACGCTGAGACGTCAAAAGAAACTCGCAAATGGAAACAGACTGCCAATGGTTGGTCTTACGTCCGACTCCGAACACACAAACACAAACAAGAAACTGAATGCCAATCGCTGGGCTTACATCAGACTCCACAAATAAACAACAACAGAAGGAAACGGAATACCAATCGCCGGGCTTACATCCATCTCCTAACACACACAACAAGGAAGAAGGTTATCAAATTGACAAGCTAACAGGGAGTCTGGTACTCGGACCTAAAGCTGTCAAGCAAACACCAAGAAGACGCTGAGACGTCAAAGGAAACAAAGAGGTTGAACACACAGACTAAAAGGGAGTCGGGAACTCGGACCTAATAGCTGTCAAGCAAAACACACGCAAAAAGAAAAAAATTGCCCGGAGAGATCTCGCACGATCTCCTGCCTACGTACCCCATCTGGTATGAGGATCAGGGCGACGTAGTTCCCCTGAATAGGGGGGAAACTCTCTCCTAACCACAGACCGGGGGAATAACGGACTAAAAGGGAGTCTGACTCGAGCCTAATAGTCATCATGCAAATTATAACCCTAGGTTGAGGTCTCTAACAAGAGTTTGACTCACACAGGCAGTGAATCAACTCAAGTCTATCTCTACGTACGTTCAACTTCCTCGAAAGTTGATCATACGACTCCTACAGAAAGGAGATGAGAAGCAAAAGCAGATAAACATCAAAAGCAATCATCACACGCTATATGCAAACAAGCGGCTCATACAAGGCTGGGCTTTAGTCAAGGGGTCATATCAACCTCGACAAACAAGCCAACACTGGAAAGGGTGCCTGAGGCTCTTAACCACTGACATTGACCGTCAGGGTGAACAGATGAAAGGTAATGAGGGTTGGACCTCATAGCTCTTAACCCGGGCCTGGGTGAGCTTGAATCAATGAAAACATGGGGGTCCAGAATGAGGGACCCTGCTCCACTTGACTGACATTGTACAAGATCTGGGGGACGTGTCCAAGAGCATCAGCACGTAGTGCGAGCATATTGGACGACTCAAACAATTAGCAGGGGATTGATTGCTAATCCCTTCTATCTGCCAATTGCCTCTTCACTTGGGAGGACTTGAAGTACATGGGACAAAAGTAAACAATCACAGACATTGCCTCTTAAGGAGGACTTCAGCCAAATGCCTGCCAAACAGAAACGACAGGGCTTCCAGACTACATGGAGTTAGAGGATGATTACCTAGGTGGTATGTTAACCACAAGCAAAGAAACTCAAACAATGAGCTAAAGCAACTAAAGTACCTGTAAGAAAGTCAAACAAGTCAATATTCACATTCAGACAAATCCAACAAACAGTCAACAGTGTTACAACCAATATGCACGCAAGGCAAGTCAATAACTCAACAACTCAAGTGAGTTCATCACCAATGATCCTACAATACAACAAATGTTAGTGGACAAAGCAAATTTGCATCTCAAGTCATGAGATCAACATCAACCATTAAGACTAAAAGCTTGAACCTGAAATGCAAAACTCAAAAGGTGAGTACAACCACTAGTACCAAGACTAGGGTCAAAGGCAAAGCAAAAAGTCAAAACAGCAACCAATATTCAACATGAAGCACATTTATTCAAGTAAGAACATGTCCTAAAAAGGACCAAACTCAAATCCTAAGGCAAATCCATCTAATGGTCATGCTAAGGCAAAGGCAATTACAAAGCACACAATTGGACATTAAGAAGAGAAAATGCACATTAAATCAAAAATGAATCAAATAACTATGGAAATTTTTATGTGCACACAACATGTTAAACAAAATCATCATGCCAAAAATTGGAATCAGAAAAGCTCAATTGACATGTATATAAAAATGAACAAGATCAACATCAAATTGTGTGACACAAATTGTCACACCATACATTCATGTGTCCCAAACAGAGATGGAAAATGAAAAAAATGCACAACCAAGCCTCAAAAATCATGCAACATGTTAGGAATCAACATACCAAATTTCAAAGCAATTGGCCAATGTATGAGAATTTCACAAAAGAATTGGTACAACATGTCACATTTTGCATCACGTTCAAATAACAGTCCATAATTAAAAATCCAGAAATGATAAAATCATGAAATCACAACCACAAAATAATAGGCATCCATATGAACATGTAGCAAAAAATTGGAAGTGATTTGGATTTGTTTGCTATTTGTTATGAATTTTGAAAGTTGGAAGAAAATATTTGAAAATAATATGAAATAAATGTTGAAAATGGAATTTGAAATGAATTGTGGAAATGCACTAGCCAGGGATCGAATGGAGGCTGGAAGCGCTGGACAAAACGCAGTCGTTTTGGCCAAGGCAGGGAAAGTCAAAAATGAAAAATGGAATGGCGCTCGCTGGGAATCGAAGCGAGGTTGCAAGCGCGCATCAAAACGACGCCGTTTTGGGACTGAAACCCTAGGCGCACCAGACGGTGGCTGGCACTGTTTCCAGGCGGTGGTTTCCACCGTCTTCTTCATGAAGACGGTGGTGCTACAATAGCGCGCATAATTTTTTTTTCCAGAAAACAGCAAAAATTATATCATTCGAAAGCTCGTGTTACGTACAACATGGATCTAGGATCAACTAAGTCTAAATCATCATGAACAAGGCGAATCAAAACAAAACATAATGTACAACAAAACTTCAAATCCACCTAACTCAGTCAATTCTCATCCAATTTCAATGAATTTTATATCAGAATGATCAGCATGGAAAGATCTATAAGTTCATGTACATAAAATTAAGAATTAAGAGCTTCGAATTTTCACCAACCTGGAATGGCAGTGATGAAAAATAGTGTATCCAAGCTTCCACAAGCTCCAATTCCTCTCCCTTGCACTTCTACTGAAGCTTTGAATGAGAATTGATACTTGAATTGGTCTGGATCTAGCTTAATCTGAACTTTCCATTAACATGTTCATGTGCTTGGCATGCTTCAAACCTTGCTCAATTTCCACGAATTATGACTGATTCATGCTCCAAATTCCATGAAGATGATGAATCTATGAAGAAACTATGTGTTTGTGTGGAGAAAATTTGAATTCCAATGAGAGAGAAATTTGGAGGGAAAATGAGATCTAGATCTAGAACTTGTGATTATGCCAAATTCTGTTATGATTTAGGTTTTATATCATTCACTAATCACCATGCTAATCACAAATGAACTTGGTTAATTAAGATTAGTGTAATGAGAGGTGTTTTGCAAATTTGGAAAAGTGTGGTGCATGGCCTAATTTGGACGTGAACAGTAGCATGCTAGCATCCAATTTCACTCAAAATCACCTAATAAACACAATGGGATTGGAATTATGCTTGTAGCTTGCACCAAATTTGAATTCCCCAATTTCCCTCCAAAATGCACTTGAATAAACATATGATTATGTGAACCTTTTTCATGCAATGCAATGATAGATTTGGAAAGCATTGGTCAAGACAAGAATTTTTCAAAAAGAGTGGCTTCATTTGGAGTTTTGAGTCAAAAGTTATGCCATGTTGAAGTTCCATGCACACTTCATGATCATTTGATCGTAACTTCTCAACCATTCATCATATACTCATGATCTTGAACTTTTTGGAAATGGGAGAGAAATATCTTCAACTTTCATGTTGGACAAAAATTCATTTGAAGCTTCTATAATATTGGAATATCAAGTTGAATTTGATCCAAAAACTTTCCATTTTTGGAAACTTTCAATTACAAGTCACTTTCCATTTTTGGAAACTTTTGATCTGACCTCAAATTCTTCAAGATTGATGTTTGACATGATGGATAAACCTCTTTTGGACATGAATGAAATGCCTCCAACCATTTCTCCACCTCCTAGCCCTCAGTTGACTTTCTGTTGACTTTTATGGGCCCTAGATGACTTGAAAGTGCATTGTGGACTTTGAGCCTCTACCACCTGAGGAAATGGCTCAGAAATGAAACCCCTAGCCCATATAAGCTCTCCACATAACCATGTGATCTTCATCATCAACAAATACCTCATCTCCTTGATAAACCCTGACTGGAAGAATGCATTGATTAGGGTTGACCAGAGGTCAAAACCCTAATCCCAAGGAACTTGAGCATGCACAGTGAAGCCCTTGAGGATGACATAAACATGATGATGGTGATTTACCCTTGCAATCAAGATAATGCCCCACCTTTGAAGGACCAAGAAAACCCTAACTAAAGCCCATACCCTCAGATGGCTGATCATCAATTCATGAAAACCCTCAGGCTTGAATCATATCACTTCTCCATCTCTGAAAAGACTTTGGAGGATGACTTCATTATTATTCACATGATATGCAAAGATGCAATGCCTAATGTCCTAAAACATGAAAATGCAAAATGCTAAACTAGTCCCAAGAAGAGGAGGGCAAATTTTGAGGTGTTATAGTTAGCAGGTATAGCCGGTGGGTCTCTCGGAGTAATCAGCTTCCTCTCTATCAAAGAGGGATATAACTCTGCGTACGTCATCGGAATAGGATCAAAAGTGACCTTCTTCCTCTCGTAACTTGTGTTGGTCTGATTACTGTTGCAAGACTGGTAAGCCTGCTGTTATGGATGGAGCTGTTGTGGCTGATATTGCTGAGGTGGTTGTTGATTGTTGCTATGTTGCTGATATTGTTGATTATCTCTAAAGACAGGTGCTATATGAGCCACCTGGTGCTGGTTACTGGCGGGACACACAGTCTTCCTCCTCACAGAGGGTCTTCTTGGTTTCTCATGGGAGATCACAGCATGTGCCTCTCCATCTTTCTTCTTTGCAAACGCCCCATAACGTTTGGGAGAAGAGCCTTCTTCTCTGGTTAACCGTCCTTCACGGACCCCTTCTTCTAGACGCATCCCCATATTCACCATCTCGGTGAAGTCAGAAGGAGCGCTAGCAATCATCCGCTCATAATAAAAATAACTTAAAGTCTTCAAAAAGATCTTAGACATCTCTTTCTCTTCTAGCGGAGGCACGATTTGTGCTGCCACCTCTCGCCACCTCTGGGCGTACTCCTTAAATGTTTCTTTATCCTTTTGGGATATGGCTCTCAATTGATCTCTATCGGGGGCCATATCCACGTTGTACTTGTACTGCTTGACGAAGGCCTCGCCAAGATCATTGAAGGATCAGATGTTCACGCTGTTTAAACCCATGTACCAACGCAAAGCGGCACCGGACAGACTGTCCTGAAAGTAGTGGATGAGTAGTTGGTCATTACCGGTTTGAGTTGACATCTTCCTGGCATACATGACCAGGTGGCTGAGAGGACAAGTATTTCCTTTGTACTTTTCAAAGTCAGGGACCTTGAATTTCACAGGGATCTTCACATTTGGAACCAAGCAGAGTTCGGCAGCAGACTTGCCGAAAAGATCCTTCCCTCTGAGAGTTTTCAATTCCTTGCGAAGCTCAAGAAACTGATCGTTCATAGCATCCATCTTCTCATAAACATCTGGACCCTCAGACGGCTCAGAATGATAGATGGTGTCGTCTACCCTGGGTAAAGTATGCACGACATGAGGAGGAACAACAAGGACCGGGCTAGATGCCAGCATAGAAGCAAAGGCTGGAACAAGACCCTCAAGCATGAAATTGGGAGGCATCCCCCACGGGAACCCGGTTGGCATGGCTGTTGGAACAAAGTGCGTACTGGAAGCGGGCGCAGTAGAGGAGACAATCTCGGAGATAACCGTCCTCTGGGGAGGAGTTGAAGGTGTCGGAGAAGACTGGCTCTGGGCAGCCATGAGCGACTCCATTAGGGCAGTCAATCTGGCCACTTCCTCTTTCAGATCGCGGTTCTCTTGCTCTAAGTGATCCATCAGTCTTGAAATGTTAGCTCTAGTGTAGTACCGGTGAGTCAGCTTATCTTCAAAATAAATGAAGGACACAGAGTTAGACCACAGGGCAAGGGACCGGAAACAAAACCTGCTTATGCATATGATGCATGCAATGCTTGTGCATATGATTTGTTTTTTATTTCAAAGGAACTTTAGAGTTTTATTTGCAAATTCTGGAAATATTAAGCATTTTATCACATATGGAAATATCTCATCAAATAATATCAGGGAAAAGAAGTGCAGCATCGTCAATCATATACAAGAGAAAAGGAAAATAATCATCTTATGGATCCCTAGAAACAATCATCTAAAGCTCGGGACACAGGAAGATAAGATGTGCGAAGCCTCTTCACCTCCCTCTCGTAGGCTGCCTCCGTATCGACCTTCTCTTTGGCAAGTCAATCATACCTCCTCTTCCAAAACTTAGAAGACTGAGGAAGTAGAGAATTACATACATCATCAGGGTCATCAATAACCTGATGCTCAAGAAACTCAATCAACGCATCCTTCTCCTTAATCTGCTGAAGCAACTCTTCACGTTCACGGATCCAGGCACGTGAACGGTCTTCGTCTCTCAACTCCTCTACTCCTTGATTAGGGAGGGTTGAAGGCCCAGCCATATGTTGGTGTAAGCCCTAGAGGCCAATACCTTTGGTACTTGTATCTGTAACACCTCAAAATTTGCCCTCCTCTTTTGGGACTAGCTTAGCATATTGCATTTCATTTTTTAGGATATTAGTCATTGCATCTTTGCATATCATGTGGTAACATTGAGCAAGTCATCCTCCTAGGTTTTGATCAGAAGATAAAGAGGTTAAAAGATTCAAGCTTGAGGGTTTCAAGAATTGATCACTAGCCATCTGAGGGTGTGTTTCAAATTAGGGTTTTTTGGTTCCTCAAGGAGAGTGGACATTATCTTGGTTGAAATGGTACATCATCATCATCATGGTCTTATCATCACCCAGAGATTCATTATTCATGATCAGTTCCTTGAGATTAGGGTTTTGACCTCTGGTCAATCCTAATCATCTGTCTTATGCCAATCAGGGTTTTGTCAAGGAGATGAGGTCTTCATTGAGAGAGGGATCATCATATGGTTATATTGAGCTTGTGGAAGCTAAGGTTTCATTTTGGAGCCATTTCATCAGGATTTTGAGGCTCAGTTTCATCTATGCATGGCCAATTCATCTATCAGTCAACAGAAGTCAACCAAAGGTCAACTGATGAATTTGGAGGTGGGAGATGATTGGAAACACTTCATTCATGTCCAAACAAGTTTCATTTGACATTTCAAACATCAACATTGAAGAAAATAAAGTCAGATGAAAACTTTCCAAAAATAGAAAGTGACTTGTAATTCAAAATTGCCAAAAATGGAAAGGTTTTCTCCTCAAGATTACATCATCAAAAATGCTTCAAATGAAATTTTATCCAACATGAAAGTTGAAGATCTTGCTCTCACCTTTCCAAAAAGTCCAAGAACATGAAGTTCTCATGTGTGGTTGGCAAGTTATGGATCAATCTTGGTCAAGAAAATTTGAACTTCAAAAGTGCATAACTTTTGAACCAAAAGGCTAAATGGAGTGGGATTTTTTGCCACATTCTTGTTTTGACATGTTCTATCTAATTCAAGCATCATAATCCATGAATTTCCATTGCAAAAAAATTTGAATTTCCATTTGAATTTGGAGGGAAAATTGCAATTTGAAAAATAGGCATTGTTTTCACATGGTATCAATTACACTTGCCTCCAAACATCATTTGAAATGGATTTCAAACCAGAATGTGCACTGTTACATTGCTTTTGATGCATATAGGGTGAATTGGCTAATTTGCCATAACACTTGCATTTCCTTAATCCACTTGCATTTTGGCTAATTGTGATTAGCAACCTCATTATCATAGCATATAAGAGCTAAATCATAACTGTTTTTGGGCTAAGCATAACAGAATTCTGAAATCTAGATCTAGATCTAAAAACTCTTCAATTTTCCTCTCTCACTTTTCTCCAATTTTCTGCACAAACATTGGATTGTTCTTGATCCAAGCATCATCCATAAGCATAATTGAAGCCATTGGAAGCAAGAATCCTTTATTTTCGAGCAACTTTTGGAATTGTTGAAGCATGTGTTCATCAATGGCAAATGGAGATTTAAGCTAGATCGTGCAAGTTTAACACTCAAACTTTCATCCATTCATTCACATGAACATTGGAGATCATCTGTTTTTGCTTGCCAAGGCCTGAATACACGTGTTTCACTTCTGCCATTCAATTGAGGTTAGAATTCGACCATCATGATTCATGAAATTGATTGATGTATCTTGTAGATCTTTCTTAGGTGGTTAATCTGCAATTTGAATCATTGAAATCCATGCTGAAATGAACAAGTTACATTGATTTTAAGTTTGATAAGTGAAAATGTTTTGGCTCAAATCTTGTGATATAGGATGAGTTAGGTTGAATTGATGTTAGATTGATGATGTACATTGGAAGACGAATCCATTGATATGCATTTCGTTAATTTCTGTGAACAAAAGTTCTTGAGCTGATGAATGTGTATGAAGGTTGAAGAACACCTAGGGTTTATTTCCAGATTCACGTTTTGATCCATTTTTGCGCTTGCTGCATGCGTTTCCCTGTTATAACGCCATGCATTGGACCACGTCTCCTGGTACCATAAGTGAAACGGTGAGTTTCATGTTTGAGCGCGCGCCAGGTTCAAATATATACTCCCTTCGATTCCAGCTGAGGGACATTTCGCTTGGCCTTTTGCATTTTTAGTTCATTTCACTCACATGTTCATACCATGCTTCATCATGTGTTTTTTATTTTTCATCCATTTCAAAATTCCATATCTCAATGAATACTTGTCCAAATAATGTGTGATTTTTTTCATTGTTTTCCTCATCATGTCTAGTTTTTTTTGAGTATTTTTACACAATTTGTGCTTGGCTGGAATTGAAATGGACCTAGGGATCGTGTATGTGTGTGTTTTCTTGACATGCCTTGCCATTTTGATTGTGAAATGATGAGATTTTATCCAACACTCTTGAAACTTTGCATGCTTAAAATAGGAACCTTTCTGGTCATTTTGGTATAGAGTTTTCATTTTTCTCATTTCTGGTTGATGAGTTATGACATGATTAATGTAGGTGTGACAATGTGTGTCACACCATTGCTTGTCCAACTTGTGGATTTTCTTTACCATGCCAATTCAATACCAAATGATGTGAATTTTTGCATGATGATACTTCTGGATGTTAGGATTGCTTGTGAAATTTTATGGAATTTTTGGATGCATTTATGATTTGTTTGAGATTTTCTCTTCTGGCTTGTCATTTGTGGACTTTTGATGAGTCATGAACTTAGATGATTTGTGAAATGCTTGATGTTTATCATATGGAATTGAAATTTTGCACATTGATTCTAGACACTTTGAAGTTTATCTTGGCCTTAGTTTGAGACATTTATCATGTGTAGATTCTGTTTTAGGCTTGTGTGAAGTTGATGCATGAAATTGTTCCCTAATTGAGCTTGTTTGTGCATACCTTGCCTTATGGAATTTATTTGCCATGCTTCCATGTGTCCAAATGACTTGATTTTTGGTATGATGATCATGTGATGAGTGTTGTTTAACCATGATTTTTTTTGGGATTTATTGAATTATTTTTGAGTTGAGGTGGATTGATTCATTCTGTTTGCTTCAATGAGCCTTGAACTTGCACACCTTGCCTTATATGACTTGTGAAATGATTTTGGTTGATGATATTGATATGGGACCAATGGGATGATGTTCTAATTTGATTGAACTTGATTTGTGTCAATTGTCATGTTCTGTTTTGAATTATTTCTCCCTCTTTGACCCTAGGCCTTGTCCTAGTGGTTAGTGCTTATGTTTGAGTTGTGTTTTCAGGACAAGAAGCATATGGCCTTGAGGAGTTTGATTCATTTGCTCATTTGGATTGATATTTGGTTGATGTTGATTAACATTAAGTTGTTTTGTAGGTGGATTAGCTCCTTTGAGTTGAGCTTGTGCTTTGCCTTGATGCATTGCTTGTTGTCTGTTTGTACAGTTAACTGTGGACTTTTAGTTTGTCTGTTTGACTGTTTGAGTTGTGTACTGACTAAGTTAGATTGTTTTCAGGTACATTAGTTGCTATAGTTCATTTTGAACTTGCTTTTGCTGTTGCTTGGTTGCTTAACCAATTGAGGTATAACCCACTGACTTCATGTAGTCTGGAAGACCTGGCCTGTTATTTGGTCAGGCACCTGTCTGAAGTCCTCCTTAAGAGGCAATGCTTGTGATTGTTTATCTTTGTGCCAAGCAGGAAAAGACCTTTGATAAGGCAATTGGCAGATACAAGAGATATGCAATCCATCTCCTGCTATTCAGTTGAGTCGTCCCCTTTGATCACACAACTGGTGTTGATGCATTGTGGATATTAACCCAAGATCCTTGTTGAGTCAGTCATAAGTGTAGAAGGGTTCCCACTTTCTGAACCCACACTTTCATTTGTCTGAAGCTCTCCCTGGCCAGGGATAAGAGCTGTGAGGCACACCCCTCACTTCTCATTTCATCTGCTTCACCCTAACTCTCAATGTTAGGGTTAAGAGCTAACATCACCCTGATACAGCTGGCTTGTTTTTGCAGCCTAACCCTTGTGTGAGCCCACTTTGTTTGTATATAGTGTGTGCTAATTGTGTGTATGTTTGCTTTGCTTTTCCTGTTTAGGATAGCTTGCTGCCTGTGCAAGTTAGATAGAAAACTCAACCTATGACCATTGTGGAATACATGATAACTATTAGGCTCGAGTCAGTCTCCCTTCTAGTTAGTCATTTCCCAGTCTCTGGTTAGGAGAAAGTTTCTCCCCTGTTAAGGGGAACTACGTTGCCCTGATCCTCATACCAGATGAGGTACGTAGGCAGGAGATCGTACGAGATCTCTCCGGGCGCCCTTTTTCTTTTTGTGTGTGTTTGCTTGACAGTTGCTAGGCTCGAGTGCCAGACTCCTTAGTAACTTGTTGTGTGTTAACCTTCTTGTGTGTGTTAGGAGATGGATGTAAGCCCAGCGATTGGCATTCCGTATCCTATTGTTGTGTGCTTGGAGTCCGATATAAGTCCAACATTTGGCGTTTGGTTTCCAGTGTGGGTTTGTTTGGTTCGGAGTCTGATGTAAGTCCAACGATTGGCATTCGGTTTCCATGTTTGCCTGTTTGTGTGTGTGTTTTGTTTGGCGTGCGTGAGCCGAACTACGGTAGCTCTGATTCTCATTCCAGATGAGATACGTAGGCATAGGATGCGATATTCTAGCAAGCCCTTCCCCCTCTTCTCCCACCTGTGTTGTTTTCAGTGTGTGTGTGATGTTTGTGAGCAGTTTAGCAACCTTATTCTTTCCTTCTGAGCGTGGATCCCGTCGAGTACGACGGATGCATAGGGGTGCTAATACCTTCCCTTCGCATAACCGACTCCCGATCCCATCTCTCCTTGGTCGCGAGACCATGTCTTTTCCAAGTTTACTTCGAGCGTTTCCTTTCCCTCTTTTGGGATAAATAACGCACGGTGGCGGCTCTGTTTGTTTTGTTTTAGCCCGCCGGTTGTTTTTCGCGGATGCGACAGTATCGAATTATTTATTAATAATAAAAGGCTTTTTCTTTATTACGTTTGTTTAATAAAGCCCCTAGAATAGCTAGTCTGTTTAATGTATCAAGTATCACTTAATCATGAGATCACATTAAACATAAGGACACTATTCTTAAAGTATCCGTAGTCGAGCTTTATTGTGAAGTGGGATGACATTAAAGCATTAATACTATTATGTATATAGACTGATGATCACATCTCATGGATCATGGATAAGGAGTTATCAAGTCTTAAACATAGGTATGAATATTAAGAGTAATATTTATACCGGATTGACCCGCTATGAGAATACTATATAGAAAGTTATGCAAAGTGTCATAAGTTATTCTCATGGTGATAATAGTGTATACCACTCTTCGACCTGAAACCACTATGGACCCTAGATGTAGAGTCGAGTGCTTTATTGCTGATCAAACGTTGTCCGTAACTGGATAACCATAAAGACAGTTTATGGGTACTCCACGAAGCATGCTGAGGGACATCAGTGACCTAGATGGAATTTGCCCATCCTGCATAACAGGATAAATGTCTATGGGCCCAATATTGAACTGGACAAGGATGACACGGTCTATGCCTTGTGTTCAATATAGACATAAGGGCAAAAGGGTAATTATACATATAAGTATTATCACAGAAGGAATTGATATCACATGACATTTTCGTGTCTTGGGTAGCAGTGATGTGTTGCTAGATACCGCTCACTATTTATTATGTTAAATACATGATTTAATATAATTGCCAATGCCGCGAAAACCTACAGGGTCACACACAAAGGACGAATTGATGAGAGATAGAGTAACTAAGGAACACCGTAAGGTACGGTGCCCTTAAGTGAATTGTAGAACATCGTAAAGGTACGGTGTACTTAAGTAGAATACGAAATATGATAAAGTACCATGAGCTTAAGTGATTTTGGGCATATTATAAGATATGGGCCAAAATACACTTAAGTGGGCTTTTTAGCTTAAAGCCCACACAAGTGGTTCTATAAATAGAACCCTTGTGTATAAGCATTAATGACGGTTGCATTATTTTTCGTTTTCTCTCTCTCTCTCTCTCTCTCTCTCTCTCTCACACACACACACACACACACACACACACTCAAAGCCTTCATTCGTACCAGCTAGCACTGAGATTGAAGGAATCCGTTCGTATGGACTGAGTAGAGACGTTGTCATCGTTCAACGGTCGTGATCGCTCCGTGGATCTGCATCAAAGGTTTTGATCGTCACAAGAGATTTGCACCAAAGGTTTCAATCGTCACAAGAGGTAAATATTCTATCACTGATCATGACCATTCGTAAGGATCTCTAAAGGAGAAAATTTTAATTTCCGTTGCGTTTTGGATCGCAATTCTCCTTCAGTGGTATCAGAGCCACTTACGAAACCATGACTCGGATAGCTGTTTATTTTCTGTATTAATATGATTAAAAGACATAATGAATCAATTAATTAACCGAGTAATTAAATTTGGCATCATGAGTGTACGAGTTGGATGATTGATGTTGACTATGCTTCGGAACCGACATTAGTATGGTGAAGCAGCGATACATCGATCGTCCATAGGTTACGTAATTGAGACCGATCAACTTATATATGATATAAGTAATCCTAATGCAAAGTACGGTATATGTGATATACTGTTTCTGTTTCGTTCATTCAAACACTAAATGGTTGTTTTCCTTTGAGCGATCAATGGTCATTTGCTTCGGAATCCGACATTAGTATGGTGAAGCAATGACATGTTGATCAATCATACTGAATCAACAATCGAGGTGTGCTTGACGGTCTGAAATTGGTGCATTAGGGTTAGTGACGACGCAAGGGTTGTGCTGTCAAGGAGTTGTGAATTGAGGGCTTGTTGGAACACGTCTGCTGACTGTTTCAAAGTGCTGGTTTTTGGCCGCGTGACGATCGCCATGGACTTGTGACGATCGTAACAAGCTGGACGTGACGGTCGTCACGTGCTTTGTGACGGTCGTCACATTCACAGATCCAGAGTTCTAGGCGTTTCTGTTTTTGGCCGCGTGACGTTCGTCATGGGCCTGTGACGGTCGTAACATGCTTGTGACGGTCGTCACACTCACAGAGTCAGAATTCTCGGGGTTTCTGTTTTGTGACTGCGCAAGAGTTGTGTTGATGCAAAACGATGTCCATTTCAAATGAATTGTTCATTAAAATTTTTGGACAGGGGCGCTGCCCCTCCAACCCCGCAAGGGGCGCTGCCCCCTTGACCCCCGTCCGCTGACCGGGCAGCGGAAACCTTGGCTAACTCTGCGTAGTATGATCGGTCGCCGAAATTTAATTTGGTTTTAATAAATTAAAGGAATTAAAAATTAATAATAATAATAATAATGTGTTTACCATTATTGCCTTATGGTGATCAGTTATGGCATTAGTCTTCCTTCATTTTGTTTTGGGTTTTTAAATACGACCTGCGTGTCGTGCCTCTCCTTTTAATCTCTTAATGTAACTTATTTTCTCATCTAAATCCCTCGTATGTAAAACAAGTTTCTTTTGTAATGTAATGTTATGAAGGAAGAGAAGAAGACAATGTTATGAAGAAAAAGAAGATTTCAATATCAAAGGAGGACAACCTTGAAGATCAAAGGAGACATCCTTGAATATCTTGCTTGGAGAAGCTTAGATCGTTATTAGGTTAGCTTAGGTTCTCTCATTGGCTTGGGAGAACAATTGTGCTAGGGGCCATAACTGTTTCATTATGTATGTTGATGCATGTGTATGTATGTTGATGCATGTGAATATATGTTGATGCATGTGAGAGACGATTTATATGATAAATAAGCCAGTGAGATCATAACAATTACAATTCCCTCAAATTAAATATTAAGTTTATGCTTTCCAAGTTTTAGCACTCATCAAGACTAGTATCAGATAATGTAGGTTTCGCCTACGCGAGGTGCATGTTCTATATTAGTAAGGTGCGATGGGATAATTGTAATATCCAACTGCTAAAACAATGGGTCAAACTTAACTAAACAAATTATGATAATATTATATATGTTTGCTTTCCAAGTTTTAGCACTCATCAAGACTAGTATCGGATAATGTAGGTTTCGCCTACGCAAGGTGCATGTTCTATATTAGTAAGGTGCGATGGGATAATTGTAATATCCAACTGCTAAAACGATGGGTCAAACTTAATTATAATAATATTATATATGTTTAGAAGCAAGAGATAGGAATGATCCATATGATGGATTGGAATAAGGAGTTATTCACCCAACTGAAATTTTCGAGAGTTGTATGAGATACAATTGGAAGGAGTTCCTACCTAAATAACCTAGTTTTGTGTAATCCGCCTACGCGGACTTAGAACAAAGTGAAATATGGATCTCGACCCACTAGAAAATCTTCCAACGGGATTTTCCGAATCAAATGATGAGGGTCATTTGTTTTGAGTAAAATAGTGGGAGCATATTTGTAGCACCTCAAATTTGCACCTATCATTGTACATACCATCTCATATTAGGTCATAGCATATCATGATCCATTGCATAGCATTGCATTGTCCCCAGTTGCCTCAAGAGCAAGCAAGTCAAGAATTAGGTCAAACTGATCAGGAGATCAGTCAACCAATCAAGCAAGGTTGTTTCTCAAGGAGCCAAGGCCCTAGGGTTTGTCCAACAAGTTCACATGACTTGGAGGTCCATTTGAAGTGTTTAAGTCAAGGGTTGGATGTTCAGAAGCCATCAGTTCATGCACAGACAGTCAAAAACCCTAGAAAGTCAAAGTTGGTCAACTGTGGTTGATTTTATGGTTTTGATGGATGGAAATGGTTTGAGAGAGCTTATTCATGTCCCAATAGGCCTCATATATCATGGCAATCAACATCATTGAAGAATTTGAAGCCAAACAGAAAATTTCCAAAAATAGAAACTGGACCTGTAATTTTAACTGCCAAAAATGGAAACTTCTTGATCCTCAACTTGCATCATGATACAAGCTTCAAATGAATTTTTGCCCAACATGAAAGTTGAAGATCTTGTTCTCCCATTTTCAAAAAGTCCAAGAACACCCAAATCCCATGTATGGTTGTCAAGATATGATCAATTCAATTTCAAAAATTTGTGAACTTCAATAAGCCATATCTCATGAACCATAAGGCCAAATTTGATGGGGTTTTTTCCTACAAACCCCATTTAATCCCCTCTTTCCAAAAATTCATTCATCATTCACCAAAACCTTGCCAATCAAAATGGCATTTTTTGACTTGTCTCATTTAAATTCAAGTATGACCAAATGTTGACTTTTTGAATTAAGGCTTTTCAGCACAAGTGGCCATTTGGAAATTGTTTTAATGGTTATTTGAGACTTGTTTGCAAGCCCAACTCGGCCAGAACTTGCACCTCCACTTCCATATGGTCAAAATTAGCAAAATGTGCAAATGGTTCCATTTGAGCTAATCAAGCTTACCATTCCATTAGTTGATGTTAAACAGAAGTATATAACACATTTTCTGTCACATTGAAGCAACCCTAGCAGCCTCTAAACCACATAAACTCTCATTCTCTCTCAAATTGCATTTTTGCACATTGCATTTTTCTGGCCAAAATTTCCAAAACCCTCGAGCATCCTTTGGTTCCTTCATCATCTGGACATCATTTGAGAGCCCTTTGCAACCTCAAATCCCTGCTGGAAGTTCCATTTCGTGCTCTGTTTTCTCAAGGTGTAGCCATGGCAGAATTTGTTTCAAGCTCCTACAAGGGTTGCTGAGCCACGATTGCTTCACCATTCAACTTGTGGAAGAAGAATCTTCATCTGTCTCGAGCATTTGCAAGCAAAAAGCTGCTGAATCTTCACTGCTCATCACTTTTGGTAAGTTTTCGATTTACTTCTTTTTCTAAACTATGCCATGCTTGATGTAGGTCTTGGTATGCTGAGTCTATTGCAATTTGTATCATGAAAAATGGTTGACTGTGCTAGGAGAAATCTGAGTTTAAAGATTGTTGGTCATTTTTGTTTTGCACGATTCATTGATGATTAGCTTGTTTTAATGATTATGCTTGCTGGATATATGATATTGGATGTTTGTTGTTTCGATTGCCATGATTATTTGCTGTTTCTGGGCATGTTGGTTTTTCCATGATTCTTGGAGAAGATGATGAATACCCTGTAGTTTAAACCCTAGAATCCAGAAATTCATGTGAAATATGTTTGGGTTTATTGCTGTTTGGATGTTGCATGAACATACTGTATTACTGCCATGCTGTTTGCCATGCTGTTTGAATTTCGACTGATGATGAACCATGAAGATGAATATGAAACATTGCTGTAGAAACCCTAGCTGTTTTTCCCGAATTCTATGTTAATATGATTGGTTGCTGGTTTGAATTTTCTGCCTCTGTACTGTTTCATTGAAAACTGGCCAATCAGAACATTCCATTTCGTGGCCTGAAACGCAGCGTTTGGTTAAGTAACGCGCGTATTTACTGAATTGCCACCGGTCAACCATGGTTGACTTATCCTTTCATGTTATCTTGCTCATGTTATTCCAATTTGTTACTTCACTTCTAAAATCCATTTCTCATTCATTTCAACTCCAAAAAATCATGGGATTTTTTGCATTATGACCTGTTGAATGTCTAGTATTTTATCATGATTTTTATTGAATTTTTGGTTGGCTGGATTTTAAATGGTATGAGGTTTCTTGTCATGTATGCTTATTTGATACCTTTTGCCAACCCTTTTGTGAAATGATCATGTTGCATCCAATGACCCTGAAATTTTTTGTGGTTAATCTACACTCATTCACCTTTGTTTTGATGTAGAGTTTGTGCATTTATCATTTGTGGTTTGTTAGATATAAATTTTTGAAGTAGGGTGTGACAATTTGTGTCACACCATTGTTATGCAAGTTCATGATTTTTGTTGACATACTTCCTGGCCCTCAAATAATGTGAAATTTTGCATGAGCCATCTCTTGTATGTCTAGTTGATGTGTGATTTTTCCTGGATTTAATTGTGCAATTTCCCATTTGTTTGTGAATTTTCTTCCCTGCCTAGTCAATTGTTGACTTTGTGTGACACATCTTGCCAAATCCTTTGTGAAATTCTCATACCTTATTGGATGATCATGAAATTTTACATGTGCATACTAGACATCTTGAGCTTTGCATTGGTGTTGATCCCATTCATTTCTCATCTGTTTTCATTTAGTTATGATTTTTTGAAGTTGACACATGTTTGTTTGACTTCTTTGTACATGCTTGATTTGGTTTTGACTTTCTAATTTTAATTGACCATCTTCCCATGATCCAATTGAGCTGAAATTTTATATGCATGTCATGTTATGGATTGTGAATGAGCATGAATTATTTGATGATTTTTGGAAATGCTTATGTTTGGTTTTGAGCTAAGTCTTGCTGTTGACTTCATTGAGCATGTTCAAATTTGCTTTGACTTTATGATTTTCATTGACTGCCTTCCACTTGTCCAAATGTGATGAAATTTTACATGCTTACCATGCTAGGTGTTAGGATTGATCATGATTTATCTGGTGATTTTTGAAAATGTTTGAGTTGACTTTTAATGCAAGTCATTCTGTTGACTTCTTTGAGCCCTCCCTTGCCATGTTTTGACTTCTTTTGCTTGTGAATTGATGATGATGCATGATATAAACTTGAGACCAATTGAGCTTGCTTCTTAAATGTTTGAACTTGATTTTGGTTGACTTTCATTTGCTGTTTTGACTTTCTCATTCCTTTTTGACCCTAGGCTTGTCCTAGTGGTCCAGTTACTTACTGTTGAGCTTATGTTTTCAGGTTGAACACCAAATGACCAATGAGATCAATTTTCTTTCTGATTAAGCTTGATTGTTTATCATGAGCTAACCTTTGTTTTGTAGGTGGCTTGACTCATATGATTTGAGTCTTGTGCTTTGCACATTTGTCCCTCTGTGTTGACTGTTGTTTCCCAATTCCTTTTGCTTTAACTGTTGAAATGTGTACTGATTGGTTTGACTATTTCAGGTACCATTAGTTGCTTAAGTTCTTTGAACTTGCTTTGCTTTGCTATTTAGCAACTTGCTTGAGGTATAATTCCTTTTCTTCATGTAGTCTGGAAGACCTGGCCTGTTACTTGGCCAGGCAACTGTCTGAAGTCCTCCTTAAGAGGCAATGCTTGTGTATGTTTAAATTGTCCTTGTATAGAGTCAAAGACCTCCTAAGTGAAGAGGCAATTGGCAGAACCAAGGGATAAGCAACCTATCCCCTGCTATTCAGTGTGTCTTCTGTTTTGCTCACACCACTGTGTTGATGCATTACAGATAAAAAACCAAGATCTTGTACAATTGTACAGTTGAGTCAGTCAAATGTGTAGAAGGGTTCCCACTTTCTGAACCCACACATTCTTGTCAAATGCTCTCCCTGGCCAGGGATAGAAGCAATGAGGCACACCCCTCATCTCCTTTCATCTGCTTCACCTTGGCTCTCAATGTCAAGGTTAAGAGCACATTTACCCAGTTGCAGAGGTTTGTTTGTTGAGGTTGATATGACCCCTCGACTAAAACCTAACCCTTGTTTGAGCCACTTGCTTGTGTATAGTGTGTGCTATCTGTGCTTGTATGTTTGTTTGACTTGCTTCCTGTGCAAGTTAGGTTTAGTTAGACTAATCCTTGTTTGCTTTCGCCCTCGTTGCGATCCTTTCTCTCGCCCTCGTTGCGATCGAGCCTTTTCCTTTCTCTCGCCCTCGTTGCGATCGAGCCTTTTCCTTTCTCTCGCCCTCGTTGCGATCGAGCCTTTTCCTTTCTCTCGCCCTCGTTGCGATCGAGACGTTCCCTTTCTCTTGCCCTAGTTGCAATCGAGACCTTTGTCCCTCCGTAGCCGAACTACGGCAACTCTGATTCTCATGTCCAGATGAGATACGTAGGCACGAGATGCGATGTCTTGTCGAGTTTGACTAACAACTAATGCTAACTCTTTTCTCTCACCCTTGCTGTGATTGAGACCTCCCCTTTCTCTTGCCCTAGTTGCAATCGAGACCCTTGCTTCCTGTGCAAGTCGTGATTAGGATAGGTTGGCCCTCGTGCCATTTAGCTAGAAACCTTAACTTAGGGTTGACTTTACATGACAACATCTAGGCTCGAGTCGTAGTCTCCCTAGTGTTGTGTCTCCCTCTGTTATCTGGTTAGGCTAGATCCTTTATCCCCGCGTAGGGGAACTACATCGCCCTGATCTTCACACCAGATGAAGTATGTAGGCAGGAGATTGAGCTGATCTCTCCGGGCGCCCTTTTTCTTTCTCAACCCTTTGTGTCTTAACCACCCTTGTGTGTGTTCTGGTTGGAGTCCGACATAAGTCCAGCGATTGGCAGTTGGTTTCCTGTGTGTGTTTTCTGGTTCGGATGCTGATGTAAGTCCAGTGATTGGCAGTCGGGCTCCACGTTTGCCTTTGCCTGTGTTTGTTTAGCGTGTGTGTCAGCCGAGCTACGAATGCTCTGATTCTTCTCTCGTCCGAGAAGATACGTATGCATAGGATACGATATCCTAGCGAGCATGTGTCGTTTCCCCAGTCCGAACTACTTCGACTCTGATGTCTATGCCTGATAGACTAAGTAGGCCCGGGATTCGATATCCTGCCGAGTCAGTTTCAGTCAGTTTCTTGTGTCTCTTTCAGCCAGTGTGTGTGTGTTTGAGCAGTGTTTAGCAACCATTTTTTCCTTCCTTTTGTGCGTGGATCCCGTAGAGTACTACGGATGCGTAGGGGTGCTAATACCTTCCCTTCGCATAACCGACTCCCGAACCCATCCTCTTTGGTCGCGAGACCATGTTCTTTTCCTAGGTTTACTCTGAGCGTTTCCTTTCCCTCTTTTGGGATAAATAACGCACGGTGGCGGCTCTGTTGTTTCTTCTTTTCCCGCCGGTTTTTTCGCGTGATGCGACAGCTGGCGACTCTGCTGGGGACGTGAGAAGTTGACCTATGCTGGTCCATCTTCCCTGAGCGAGTCTCTCCTAGCGCTCTCTAGGTTAGGGTTTTGGTTGCTTTGTGCTGTGTTTATTTATTGCATCCATTATTTACTGTTTGCATTCATTGTCTATTGTTTGCATTTATGTTTGTAATTATGTTTGCATTCATATTCATTATTCATTCTGCCTGGCTGGTTGTCTGTTTTTCTTTGTGGGGTGGGAGTCAGTTGAGGTAAAAGGTTCTATACCCGAGCTCGAGTGCACTCTAGGATAGGAGAATGGCATAGTCTTGTTGACTGGTGTGGAGTATTCCTTAGCCAGTTGACTTGCGAGACCATTCACTTGGTGGAGGTCATGTTGAACTAATAATGTCACACAAGTTATTTGTGGTTAGGCATTATTCTTTCAATCATGTGCCGCAGAAGCCAAGGACCTTAGTTTACCAAACCCATCTTGGCCTATTTTTTTTAGGACCGTAGTGCGGAGGTCGTTCAGATGTCAGTTCTGATACGATTGTTACGCGATACTACACTCATAAGAGTTTCTCTTGAGAATATTCTTGGAATACGAGTATTCGTTCCTCCGATAATATTCGAGAGATGGAACGATGATTATGGGAACCTCTGATAGAACATGTCTGGCAGGTTTAAACCCTAGTACACTCCCTTTGGGTGGTTCTTAACCGAGACTCCACGCTCGTGACTCTCAACAAACCCATGATTCGTGGTTGAGTCGTTCAAACATTGTTAATATCAATGGATCCCGGATCAGGGGTAAAACCTAAAATCCACCAAAGCGGCTGGTTGATATTAAGGATGTTTGAGCTGGTTCATGTACCGTTAATATCAATGGAACTGGGGTGTCGATAAGGTGAAAACCTAAATCCACCAAAATGGATGATTGATATTAGGGATACAATGAGCTTTCCCACGACCTTTGTTTGGCGTGCTTTGCTTGATCCTTGAATGTGTTTGTTGCATTCACGCATTCATGCATTCATCTGCATCCATATCATCAGAAAAAAAGAAAATTTTCAAGGAACTCAAAGGAGTTTATCTGCAAAAAATTTCAAAACATGAAAAAACCGGGAAAATTTTTTCACCTGATATATCTGATGAGATATTCTCATATATGATCAAAATGCTAAATATTTCAAAGTTTGCAAATAAAACCCTCGAGTTCCTTTGAAATAAAAACAAGCATATGCATAAACACTTCATGCATCATTTGCATCAGCGGGTGTTTTGTTCCGGTCTCCCGTCCTGTGGTCTGACCCTGCGATCTTCATTTATTTTGAAGACGCACTTTGCCGGTATTATACCAGAGCCGACTCTGCCAGATTGATGGATCATCCCGAGCAAGAGAATTGTGAACTCAGAGAGATATTTGCCAGACTTTGTACTGTTGATGGATTTATTCCTGGTTAGCCGATCCTGGGCCGGCATTGACTTTTCTTCTGAGGTCTTCAATAAAGAGGGTTGTTCAGAAAACACTGTTGATGGATTTATTCCTGGTTAGCCGATCCTGGGCCGGCATTGACTTTTCTTCTGAGGTCTTCAATAAAGAGGGTTGTTCAGAAAACAGAAGCTGCTGATGCAAAAGATACTGACAGTTGTCATCCCCGATGGGATCTATCACAATTGGGTCACTGTGGGCTTTCCTACAGTTGTTCATTAAGTCAGAGTAACAATCACTTTGTTTAAAAACCCTTCTCCCATGCCAAAGGAGAAGTGATGACATTGTTGGCAACATTTTGTGCAATGATATTTTCATTCAAATAAATTCATGTTAAACATTTGTTTTTCCATTTGTTTTCCCTTTTCACTTTTGCATGAAATTGGTGATCACAAAAAACCTTAAAAAAAAAAACAAGAATAAAAGCAATCTTTTCATCTGCATAACGATTGTCTTGTTTGTTTCCAAAAAGCTTTTCATATCAAAATCTTTATGCAGGTTGTTTCTAAAACCCATTAAGCATAATGATCGGACGTCATCTCCCAATTTTGAATTCCCTGTATTCGAAGCGGAGGAAGATGATGATGAAAGGATTCCTGACGAGATTTCCCGACTTCTTGAGCAAGAAAAGAAGATCACTCAGCTGCATCTCGAGAATCAGCAGAACAGCCAACTGGGGCATCAAAAAAAAATGGATGAAAAAAAAGAAAGAAAGAGGAGAGTGCAAAATTAAAAGAAATCAAAAGAAAGCAAAATCAAAAGCAAAATCAAAAGAAAAAAAAAACAAACAAAAGAAAGATAGCACCCTCAAAGTCCCAAGTTGACTGATGCTGAATCCAGCTAAAAAAAAAAGAGATTAACTGCCATGTGTCATGGTCAAGTTATATCAGCAGAGAGTGAAGAAAGAATTCGACAAGAAGGTCAAGTCTCATGTGTTCCGAGAAGGTGACCCTGTGCTCAAGAAAGTCTTGTCTTTCGTGCCCGATTCCAGGGGCAAGTGAACTCCAAGCTATGAAAGTCCATGTGTTGACAAGAGAGCCTCTTCAGGCAATGTTTCGACACTTACAACAATGGGTGGAGAAGTTCACTCGTCCTGTGAATTCTGATGCAGTCAAGAAATACTTCGCCTAAAAGAAAAAAAAGCAAAACAGCTCGCTAAGTCGAACACCCCAAAGGGCGACTTAGGCAAAAAGGAGCGTCTCGGTGGATTGAAAACCCGAAAGGGCGATCCAGGCAAAAGTTAGAGACATTGAAAAGAGAATTTGCATCCCGCTAGATTGATCACCTCACACTGGGGCAATCTAGGCAAAAATTAGGGATTTGGCAAGTAACTGCATCTTGACAAGACTGTGTTGTACATCTGTCATCCGTCAGGGATTCTCGATTCGTCGTCGACTGAAGCTCCGAATACATCGAAAATTCGGAATGGTAGAGGAAAGGTCATTATGTTCAATGTAGCCCTCTCCAATATATATCATCGGTTTCAAACTTGTACAGATCTATGGAGTCTCGCCCTTTGCAGACTACCATTCCATCACATCAATTTGAGCTTTTATCCAATTATTTGCACTCTTATTTGTTTTAACTCAACAGATGTTTTGCATGTTTTAATTGATAAAAGTATCATTGTTTTCAAAATAAACAAATTTTTCACAAAATTGTTCTTAAACAAAGTGAACATTCACAATGATGGAAGAATACTTAGGAGACCCACAGTGCTCTCCCGGGGGTGGTATGATTACCAACAGGTAAGACAATTGTTCGTATCTCGAGCATGACTGTATCTTTGTCCTGCAGAACCTCGTATGGTCTCTCCTCAGTGAAGTTGCCCGATGCAGTGTCGTTTGAAGTTATTCATCTTCATGTTCCCGGCAGTACAGATTCTTCCTCCAAATCCCTGTTAGCTCTATTATGGGGCATCCCCAGTAGAGTGCTGTTTGAGCCCTATCGTGGGGCATCCCCAGCAAGTTTGCTGTTTTGGACACTATCGTGGGGCAGTTCCCCTAGCAGAGTGTTTACGGAAGACTTCAATTTTCGCCTCTCCAGCAGAGCAGTCTTCATCTCCCCCCAGCATGGGTGCTTTTCTTGGAAGATTCAGTATTTGGAGGATTGACATCCCCGTAATCCGGCATTCCCTCAGATAGATCCCCCAGTGGAGTTGTTGGCATGATGAGCCTTATCAATGCCTATGTATCCTCGTCAGAGATCTGGTTGCTTCTTGGTATCCCTGATTTCCAGCACAAGTTGTTGCGGCGCATCCGCCTGTATGTTGAACTCTTTTCTCCGGTGGCGACTGACGATCCCTCCGGAAGCCTCTTGTGGCTCTTCCTCCCCTGCAGGATGAGGACTCTGGTTTTCCTTCCGGACGGTTGATTCCCGGACCTGTGTGTTGAGCATGTCTGTTTGTCAGCATTCATCATACATTTTAGGTAGAATGCATACATGCATAATCATAGCATTTGGATACTCATGTTGCAGCTGTTGCCGTGTATCCGTTGATGGTTATCTCCTGCTATTTGTTGATACAGAATCTCTCCAGTAGATTTTCCTCTAGCAGATGTGGGTGTGTCTGATCTCTCCATGTAGAGCCAACCCCTTAAGCAGAAAGTGTCTATCCTTTCCTGCCATTTCCCCACTGAGATACATCCTCGTGGATGACGGTTATTTCCGTTCCCTCCCTACACGGGATGGGTTCTCCCTATTGAGTTCTTTCCTCATTAGGATGAGTCTTGTTTCAGTCTGCCTTTTTGGATCGATCCTAAATTGGCTACCCGTTGACTGTCTCTTGTGCTTCCCTGGGGCATAAATGAATAGTTGCTCACTAACCGGCACTCATTCATCTTATCCTCAGCGGAATTTGGGGCCTCTACCTACGAACCGGTAGCTGTAAGTCCTTTCTTTACGGTCTTCTACCCGCTACCCGGTAGTTGTAAATCCTTTTTCTCACTTTGTCTCTCAGCAGACCGTTTGTTGGCCTCTACCTACAAACCGGTAGTTGTAAGTCCTATCTTTGTGGTTTTCTACCCACAAGCTGGTAGTTGTAAAATCCCACTTTCATCCCATGGCGGAGTTTGTTTGTTGGCTTCTACCTACAAACCGGTAGCTGTAAGTCCTATCTTTGTGGTTTTCTACCCACAAGCTGGTAGTTGTAAAATCCCACGTTCTCCCCTTGGTGGAGTTAACCCTTTGTGCTCATCCCGATGATGACTGGTTACTTTTTCGTGGTTTTCTGCCTACAAACCGGTAGATGTAATCCCCTCTTTGTGGTATTAATGGTCTTGTCCCCTTTGGATACTTGCCTTGATCAAGCAGTATTGTCCCCATTGGGTCTTTCACTTCCTTTTGGATACTTGCTCCGAGTAAGCAACTTCATCCTCTTTTAATTGGTCATCTTTTGCATACCTAGTTTGGTACCCATATGCCTTTCTTTTCGGTCGATTATTCATTTAACAACCTACAACCCGGTTATGGATAATTTTCCCTGCGAGTGTATTATCTACGTTTTGACGGCTATAGATAATATGTCTCATGTTCTTCCGGTATTCAGACCGAAGGAGTTTCCGACGATCAGGTCGAGGTACTCATGGCACTCAGGCCAATCTTCCGGTATTCAGACCGAAGGAGTTTCCGACGATCAGGTCGATGTACTCATGGCACTCAGGCCAATCTTCCGGTATTCAGACCGAAGGAGTTTCCGACGATCAGGTCGATGTACTCATGGCACTCAGGCCAATTTTCCGGTATTCAGACCGAAGAAGTTTCCGACGATCAGGTCGATGTACTTATGTTTTCCGGTATTCAGACCGAAGAAGTTTCCGACGATCAGGTCGATGTACTTATGGCATTCAAACCAATTCACACTTTGGTCGGTCACCCGTTTCATACCTACAACCCGGTATCCTTGGTGTTCCTTCCTGTTTGCTCGTTGTTGTGACCTTGATCCCCGAGTGGAGCGGGTTTCACGAAATATTTCTCCAGCAAAGTTCATCCCACCAGTAGATTGGACGAGTTTCCATAGCAGGTCGATACCTGCATCCCCAGCTGAGTTGATTCTACCTGTGAATTATGTGGGTCGTCCTCGGCGGAGTAACAGTTATTCCCCAAAGCAGAGTTTATCGTATCTGAGGTTTGTACAAGCCTTATCCCCAGAGAGTTGCCTGGTTTAGCTTCCCCAGCGGAGCTTTTATTTCCCCAAGCGGAATTTTTGTGGATTGATTGGGCTATCCCCAGCAGTTTACCTTTGCTTTCCCCTAGCAGAGTGGCATTATTACTCCCCAGCAGTTGCCTTGTCCTACTCCCCCAGCGGATTTGTATTGAAGATTCCTCAACACAGTCATCCTATGTATTTCTCCCGCAGAGTTCTTATCATATTGCATTGCATATAGTAATCATTGCATCCTCAAACTGCGTAGCATTTCCATCCCATATGGAGCATTACGCCATAGAAAAATTCAAACATATGCATTCATGTGTTCGAAACCACATCAGACCGTATCCCCGACAGAGGCGGGTCATTTTGTTCAACATCAGCACCAGGTCTGCTACAGTTGCTTCGACAGTATTCAGAATTGATTATCCCCACAGAGGTTTATTTCCTCACCCGATGGTGATAGAGGTTTATTTCTTCACCCGATGGTGACAGAAAGCTTGTTTCTCCCCAGTGAGACCCCCAGCAAGTGTTCAGCCTTGCCTCAACATGTCCCAGATACTGTTCATGTGATACCAGTAAGTGTCATGTCAGTACCCACGTGTGTTTCTTTCGGTGTCGGTAAACGCCATTGTTTCGGTGTCGGTAAACATCGAGTTTCACCCAGTCATCGGTAAATGTCTGGTCGTTTTTTGGTGTCGGTAAATGCCATTGTTTCGGTGTCGGTAAACATCGAGTCTCACCCCAGTCATCGGTAAATGTCTGGTCATTTTTTTGGTGTCGGTAAACGCCATTGCTTCGGTGTCGGTAAACATCGAGTCTCATCCAGTCATCGGTAAATGTCTGGTCTTTTTTGGTGTCGGTAAACGCCATTGTTTCGGTGTCGGTAAACATCGAGTTCCTTCAGTCATCGGTAAATGTCTGATAAATCCCCAGCTAGAAATCCCCAGTAGAGTCATCGGTAAATGTCCTATCTGATTTCCAGTTGCAAATATTTGTTTGTCTCTCCCCAATAAATTTCTCATTCCCAGTCATCGGTAAATGTCTGGTCATTCTTTTTGATGTCGGTAAACATCATCTTTCGATGTCGGTAAACATCGAGTCTCACCCCAGTCATCGGTAAATGTCTGGTCATTCTTTTTGATGTCGGTAAACATCATCTTTCGATGTCGGTAAACATCGAGTCTCACCCAGTCATCGGTAAATGTCTGGTTATTCTTTGTTCTCTCGTTAATAAAATCAGAATCCCCAGAAGTCGTCGGTAAACGTCTTGTCTGGTATCACAACAAAGATTTTTGTTCCTCCCCAAGCGGAGATGCCATCGGTAAATGGCCCAGTTTTCTTCGATATCGGTAAATATCGAGTTCCCAGTTGCAGCAGCCATCGGTAAATGGTTTTGCTAAGTTGACATCGGTAAATGTCAAGTTTTCTTTGAAGCCGCCATCGGTAAACGGTTTTGCTTCCTTTTCAATATCATTTGTTTTCCCCAGCAGCCATCGGTAAATGGTCGTGCTGAAGTTGATATCGGTAAATGTCAAGTTTTAACCATCGGTAAATGGTTTCTATTTTCAGAAGTTTGTTTTCCCCAGCCGCCATCGGTAAATGGTCGTGCTGAAGTTGATATCGGTAAATATCAAGTTTCCAGTTTTCCAACCATCGGTAAATGGTCTTGCTGAAGTTGATATCAGTAAATATCAAGTTTCCAGTTGTTAACCATCGGTAAATGGTTTTGCTTTTCTGAAGCTGTCATGCAGTTGTCATCGGTAAATGACGTGGTTCTTCTTGTATTATATCCAGTCGGTGCAAATTTCTACGGTTCTTGGTATTCAATCCCTGTTTACCCTGAAAGTCTGACAGCCGTTGCTCTCATCCGTTCGGGTTCCCAGCTGATTGAATAGGGGCAGCTGTAGCACCTCAAATTTGCACCTATCATTGTACATACCATCTCATATTAGGTCATAGCATATCATGATCCATTGCATAGCATTGCATTGTCCCCAGTTGCCTCAAGAGCAAGCAAGTCAAGAATTAGGTCAAACTGATCAGGAGATCAGTCAACCAATCAAGCAAGGTTGTTTCTCAAGGAGCCAAGGCCCTAGGGTTTGTCCAACAAGTTCACATGACTTGGAGGTCCATTTGAAGTGTTTAAGTCAAGGGTTGGATGTTCAGAAGCCATCAGTTCATGCACAGACAGTCAAAAACCCTAGAAAGTCAAAGTTGGTCAACTGTGGTTGATTTTATGGTTTTGATGGATGGAAATGGTTTGAGAGAGCTTATTCATGTCCCAATAGGCCTCATATATCATGGCAATCAACATCATTGAAGAATTTGAAGCCAAACAGAAAATTTCCAAAAATAGAAACTGGACCTGTAATTTTAACTGCCAAAAATGGAAACTTCTTGATCCTCAACTTGCATCATGATACAAGCTTCAAATGAATTTTTGCCCAACATGAAAGTTGAAGATCTTGTTCTCCCATTTTCAAAAAGTCCAAGAACACCCAAATCCCATGTATGGTTGTCAAGATATGATCAATTCAATTTCAAAAATTTGTGAACTTCAACAAGCCATATCTCATGAACCATAAGGCCAAATTTGATGGGGTTTTTTCCTACAAACCCCATTTAATCCCCTCTTTCCAAAAATTCATTCATCATTCACCAAAACCTTGCCAATCAAAATGGCATTTTTTGACTTGTCTCATTTAAATTCAAGTATGACCAAATGTTGACTTTTTGAATTAAGGCTTTTCAGCACAAGTGGCCATTTGGAAATTGTTTTAATGGTTATTTGAGACTTGTTTGCAAGCCCAACTCGGCCAGAACTTGCACCTCCACTTCCATATGGTCAAAATTAGCAAAATGTGCAAATGGTTCCATTTGAGCTAATCAAGCTTACCATTCCATTAGCTGATGTTAAACAGAAGTATATAACACATTTTCTGTCACATTGAAGCAACCCTAGCAGCCTCTAAACCACAGAAACTCTCATTCTCTCTCAAATTGCATTTTTGCACATTGCATTTTTCTGGCCAAAATTTCCAAAACCCTCGAGCATCCTTTGGTTCCTTCATCATCTGGACATCATTTGAGAGCCCTTTACAACCTCAAATCCCTGCTGGAAGTTCCATTTCGTGCTCTGTTTTCTCAAGGTGTAGCCATGGCAGAATTTGTTTCAAGCTCCTACAAGGGTTGCTGAGCCACGATTGCTTCACCATTCAACTTGTGGAAGAAGAATCTTCATCTGTCTCGAGCATTTGCAAGCAAAAAGCTGCTGAATCTTCACTGCTCATCACTTTTGGTAAGTTTTCGATTTACTTCTTTTTCTAAACTATGCCATGCTTGATGTAGGTCTTGGTATGCTGAGTCTATTGCAATTTGTATCATGAAAAATGGTTGACTGTGCTAGGAGAAATCTGAGTTTAAAGATTGTTGGTCATTTTTGTTTTGCACGATTCATTGATGATTAGCTTGTTTTAATGATTATGCTTGCTGGATATATGATGCTGGATGTTTGTTGTTTCGATTGCCATGATTATTTGCTGTTTCTGGGCATGTTGGTTTTTCCATGATTCTTGGAGAAGATGATGAATACCCTGTAGTTTAAACCCTAGAATCCAGAAATTCATGTGAAATATGTTTGGGTTTATTGCTGTTTGGATGTTGCATGAACATACTGTATTACTGCCATGCTGTTTGCCATGCTGTTTGAATTTCGACTGATGATGAACCATGAAGATGAATATGAAACATTGTTGTAGAAACCCTAGCTGTTTTTCCCGAATTCTATGTTAATATGATTGGTTGCTGGTTTGAATTTTCTGCCTCTGTACTATTTCATTGAAAACTGGCCAATCAGAACATTCCATTTCGTGGCCTGAAACGCAGCGTTTGGTTAAGTAACGCGCGTATTTACTGAATTGCCACCGGTCAACCATGGTTGACTTATCCTTTCATGTTATCTTGCTCATGTTATTCCAATTTGTTACTTCACTTCTAAAATCCATTTCTCATTCATTTCAACTCCAAAAAATCATGGGATTTTTTGCATTATGACCTGTTGAATGTCTAGTATTTTATCATGATTTTTATTGAATTTTTGGTTGGCTGGATTTTAAATGGTATGAGGTTTCTTGTCATGTATGCTTATTTGATACCTTTTGCCAACCCTTTTGTGAAATGATCATGTTGCATCCAATGACCCTGAAATTTTTTGTGGTTAATCTACACTCATTCACCTTTGTTTTGATGTAGAGTTTGTGCATTTATCATTTGTGGTTTGTTAGATATAAATTTTTGAAGTAGGGTGTGACAATTTGTGTCACACCATTGTTATGCAAGTTCATGATTTTTGTTGACATACTTCCTGGCCCTCAAATAATGTGAAATTTTGCATGAGCCATCTCTTATATGTCTAGTTGATGTGTGATTTTTCCTGGATTTAATTGTGCAATTTCCCATTTGTTTGTGAATTTTCTTCCCTGCCTAGTCAATTGTTGACTTTGTGTGACACATCTTGCCAAATCCTCTGTGAAATTCTCATACCTTATTGGATGATCATGAAATTTTACATGTGCATACTAGACATCTTGAGCTTTGCATTGGTGTTGATCTCATTCATTTCTCATCTGTTTTCATTTAGTTATGATTTTTTGAAGTTGACACATGTTTGTTTGACTTCTTTGTACATGCTTGATTTGGTTTTGACTTTCTAATTTTAATTGACCATCTTCCCATGATCCAATTGAGCTGAAATTTTATATGCATGTCATGTTATGGATTGTGAATGAGCATGAATTATATGATGATTTTTGGAAATGCTTATGTTTGGTTTTGAGCTAAGTCTTGCTGTTGACTTCATTGAGCATGTTCAAATTTGCTTTGACTTTATGATTTTCATTGACTGCCTTCCACTTGTCCAAATGTGATGAAATTTTACATGCTTACCATGCTAGGTGTTAGGATTGATCATGATTTATCTGGTGATTTTTGAAAATGTTTGAGTTGACTTTTAATGCAAGTCATTCTGTTGACTTCTTTGAGCCCTCCCTTGCCATGTTTTGACTTCTTTTGCTTGTGAATTGATGATGATGCATGATATAAACTTGAGACCAATTGAGCTTGCTTCTTAAATGTTTGAACTTGATTTTGGTTGACTTTCATTTGCTGTTTTGACTTTCTCATTCCTTTTTGACCCTAGGCTTGTCCTAGTGGTCCAGTTACTTACTGTTGAGCTTATGTTTTCAGGTTGAACACCAAATGACCAATGAGATCAATTTTCTTTCTGATTAAGCTTGATTGTTTATCATGAGCTAACCTTTGTTTTGTAGGTGGCTTGACTCATATGATTTGAGTCTTGTGCTTTGCACATTTGTCCCTCTGTGTTGACTGTTGTTTCCCAATTCCTTTTGCTTTAACTGTTGAAATGTGTACTGATTGGTTTGACTATTTCAGGTACCATTAGTTGCTTAAGTTCTTTGAACTTGCTTTGCTTTGCTATTTAGCAACTTGCTTGAGGTATAATTCCTTTTCTTCATGTAGTCTGGAAGACCTGGCCTGTTACTTGGCCAGGCAACTGTCTGAAGTCCTCCTTAAGAGGCAATGCTTGTGTATGTTTAAATTGTCCTTGTATAGAGTCAAAGACCTCCTAAGTGAAGAGGCAATTGGCAGAACCAAGGGATAAGCAACCTATCCCCTGCTATTCAGTGTGTCTTCTGTTTTGCTCACACCACTGTGTTGATGCATTACAGATAAAAAACCAAGATCTTGTACAATTGTACAGTTGAGTCAGTCAAATGTGTAGAAGGGTTCCCACTTTCTGAACCCACACATTCTTGTCAAATGCTCTCCCTGGCCAGGGATAGAAGCAATGAGGCACACCCCTCATCTCCTTTCATCTGCTTCACCTTGGCTCTCAATGTCAAGGTTAAGAGCACATTTACCCAGTTCCAGAGGTTTGTTTGTTGAGGTTGATATGACCCCTCGACTAAAACCTAACCCTTGTTTGAGCCACTTGCTTGTGTATAGTGTGTGCTATCTGTGCTTGTATGTTTGTTTGACTTGCTTCCTGTGCAAGTTAGGTTTAGTTAGACTAATCCTTGTTTGCTTTCGCCCTCGTTGCGATCCTTTCTCTCGCCCTCGTTGCGATCGAGCCTTTTCCTTTCTCTCGCCCTCGTTGCGATCGAGCCTTTTCCTTTCTCTCGCCCTCGTTGCGATCGAGCCTTTTCCTTTCTCTCGCCCTCGTTGTGATCGAGACGTTCCCTTTCTCTTGCCCTAGTTGCAATCGAGACCTTTGTCCCTCCGTAGCCGAACTACGGCAACTCTGATTCTCATGTCCAGATGAGATACGTAGGCACGAGATGCGATGTCTTGTCGAGTTTGACTAACAACTAATGCTAACTCTTTTCTCTCACCCTTGCTGTGATTGAGACCTCCCCTTTCTCTTGCCCTAGTTGCAATCGAGACCCTTGCTTCCTATGCAAGTCGTGATTAGGATAGGTTGGCCCTCGTGCCATTTAGCTAGAAACCTTAACTTAGGGTTGACTTTACATGACAACATCTAGGCTCGAGTCGTAGTCTCCCTAGTGTTGTGTCTCCCTCTGTTATCTGGTTAGGCTAGATCCTTTATCCCTGCGTAGGGGAACTACATCGCCCTGATCTTCACACCAGATGAAGTATGTAGGCAGGAGATTGAGCTGATCTCTCCGGGCGCCCTTTTTCTTTCTCAACCCTTTGTGTCTTAACCACCCTTGTGTGTGTTCTGGTTGGAGTCCGACATAAGTCCAGCGATTGGCAGTTGGTTTCCTGTGTGTGTTTTCTGGTTCGGATGCTGATGTAAGTCCAGTGATTGGCAGTCGGGCTCCACGTTTGCCTTTGCCTGTGTTTGTTTAGCGTGTGTGTCAGCCGAGCTACGAATGCTCTGATTCTTCTCTCGTCCGAGAAGATACGTATGCATAGGATACGATATCCTAGCGAGCATGTGTCATTTCCCCAGTCCGAACTACTTTGACTCTGATGTCTATGCCTGATAGACTAAGTAGGCCCGGGATTCGATATCCTGCCGAGTCAGTTTCAGTCAGTTTCTTGTGTCTCTTTCAGCTAGTGTGTGTGTGTTTGAGCAGTGTTTAGCAACCATTTTTTCCTTCCTTTTGTGCGTGGATCCCGTAGAGTACTACGGATGCGTAGGGGTGCTAATACCTTCCCTTCGCATAACCGACTCCCGAACCCATCCTCTTTGGTCGCGAGACCATGTTCTTTTCCTAGGTTTACTCTGAGCGTTTCCTTTCCCTCTTTTGGGATAAATAACGCACGGTGGCGGCTCTGTTGTTTCTTCTTTTCCCGCCGGTTTTTTCGCGTGATGCGACAATATTTAATTAAAGGCCTAATTAAATATGTCAATGATACTTATATTTTCATTAATCTCAACAAACACCTCTAACAAACATTTTGCGATCAATCCTTGACAAAGATATATTGTCTGGGACAAATTTTCTGGATTGGCACCGAAACCTGAGGATTATCCTTAAACATAACAGAAAGTTGTATGTCTTGGAGACACCTGCTCCTGAAGAGGAACCTCCTAGTTCTGCACCTAAGGCAGAAAGAGATGCTTATAAGAAGCATGTCGATGATAACAATGAAACTGCTTGTCTCATGCTAGCTACCATGAACTCAGAATTGCAAAAACAACATGAGAACATGACAGCGTTCGATATGATCGAACACTTGAAGATGCTCTATCAAGAGCAAGCAAGGCATGAGAGGTTTGAAGTTTCAAAAGCCCTTTTCAAAGCAAGTTAGCTGAGGGAGCCCCTGTAAGTCCTCATGTGCTCAAGATGATTGGGTATGTGGAAAACCTTGAAAGGTTGGGTTTTCCCCTCAGAAATGAACTTGCGACTGATTTGATCTTGCAATCGTTACCAGATGGATTCAGTCAATTTGTCCTAAATTTCAATATGAATGATATGGATAAATCTCTTCCTGAACTGCTAGGCATGTTAAGAACAGTTGAGCAGAATCGAAAGACAAAAGGGAAGTCCATTATGATGATCGGAAATGGAAAGAGACAGAAAAAAGGCCCACCAAGCAGGGTGATAAAGGGAAAGGCAAGGAAGTTGCCAAACCCATACCCACTGTTGCTGCTTTGAAGCCTAGTGGAGGCATAACAAAGACAAACACCTGTTTCCGTTGCGGTAAGACCGCACACTAGAAGAGAAAACTGCCCAAAGTACTTGGAAGATGACAAAAATCTCCATTCACAGGAAAAAGTGAAAGAGCTAATGATCTTTTGGCCCTCATACATACTGATGTATGTGGACCACTGAACATACCAGCCAGAGGAGGTTTTCAGTACTTCATTTACCGATGATTTCTGTAGATACGGTTATGTGTATCTAATGAAACTCAAATCGGAGTCCTTTGAAAAGTTCAAGGAATTCAAGAATGAAGTACAAAACCAACTAGGTAACGATATTAAAACTCTTCGATCAGATCGAGGTGGTGAGTATTTAAGCCTAGAGTTTGATGACCATCTGAAAGAGTGTGGGATCCTATCCCAACTTAATCCTCCTGGAACACCCCAATGGAATGGTGTATCTGAGAGAAGAAATCGAACCCTGTTAGACATGGTCCGATCCATGATGAGTCACACCGATCTTCCAAACTCCTTTTGGGGAAATGCACTATTGACAGCAGCTTACACACTAAACCGTGTTCCATCCAAAAAGGTTGAAAAGACACCATATGAGATATGAAGTGGTAAGAAACCACATATGTCTTACATAAAGATTTGGGTTGCGAGGTTTATGTGAAACGACAAATTTCAACTAAGCTTGAGCCCAAATCTGACAAATGCTTATTTGTGGGGTATCCTAAAGAAACAAGAGGGTATTACTTCTACAATCCTTCTGAGGGCAAAGTGTTTGTCGCTCGAACTGGAGTTTTCCTAGAAAAGGATTTTATTTCCAAAGGAACCAGTGGGAGGAAAGTAGAGCTTGAAGAAATTCAAGAATCACAAAGCATAGATACACCTATGGAGGAATTAGAGCAGGAAACACAAGAAGTTGTGGAAGAGCAACCTGCTCAAGTAGAACAAGACCAGCGTAGGTCAAGCAGGATACGTCAACTACCTGAGAGATATGGATATCTCATAACTGATCAAGGTGATGTATTACTCATGGATCAAGATGAGCCTGTGACCTACCAAGAGGCCATAACTGGTCCCGAGTCTGAGAAGTGGCTAGAAGCCATGAAATCTGAAATGGATTCCATGTACATAAACCAAGTTTGGACCTTGGTAGAGCCTCCTGTAGGAGTTAACCCTATAGGATGCAAGTGGGTCTTCAAAAATAAGACTGACATGGATGGTCAGGTACATACCTATAAGGCAAGACTGGTTGCAAAAGGATATAAACAAATTCATGGGATTGACTATGATGAAACCTTTTCACCAGTTGCAATGCTTAAATCTGTTCGGATTTTACTTGCTATCGCTGCATATCATGATTATGAAATATGGCAGATGGATGTCAAAACTGCTTTCCTTAATGGAAATCTTCTTGAGGATGTGTACATGACACAGCCTGAAGGATTTGACATACCAGAGGAAGCCCAAAAGATATGTAAGTTACAAAGATCAACCTATGGATTGAAGCAAGCTTCCAGAAGCTGGAATCTTCGTTTTGATGAAACAGTGAAACAATATGGATTCATCAAGAACGAAGATGAGCCTTGTGTCTACAAGAAGGTTAGTGGGAGCATGATCATTTTCCTGGTATTATATGTAGATGACATATTACTCATTGGAAACGATATCCCTACTCTACAACAAATAAAGTCTTGGTTGGGGAAATGCTTTTCTATGAAGGACCTAGGTGAAGCATCCTATATATTAGGAATCAGAATCTATAGAGATAGATCACAAAACTGCTTGGCCTAAGTCAGAGTACATACATAGACAAAGTGTTGAGACGCTTTAATATGCATGATTCCAAGAAAGGATTCATACCTATGCAACATGGCCTGTGTCTATCAAAAACACAATCCCCTTTAACTAAGGAAGAAAGGGATCGCATGAATAAGATTCCATATGCATCTGCAATAGGATCTATCATGTATGCCATGTTATGTACTCGACCAGATGTCTCGTATGCTTTAAGTGCAACGAGTAGGTACCAATCTGATCCTTGTGATGCTCACTGGGTAGCTGTCAAGAATATCCTTAAGTATTTAAGAAGGACTAAGGACTCATTCTTGATATATGGACGTCAGGAAGAGTTGGCTGTAATTGGATACATCGATGCTAGCTTCCAGACAGATAAGGATGACTTTAGATCGCAATCTGGTTATGTGTTTTGCTTAAACGGTGGCGCTGTGAGCTGGAAAAGTTCAAAGCAAGATACAGTTGCTGATTCTAAAATCGAGGCCGAGTATATTGCTGCCTCAAGTGCAGCAAAGGAAGCTGTTTGGATCAAAAATTTCATTAGTGAACTTGGCATAGTTCCTAGCATTGTGGATCCTATTGGTCTCTACTGTGATAACAATGGTGCTATCGCACAAGCCAAGGAGCCTAGATCTCACCAACGATCCAAACACATACTTAGGCGTTATCATCTCATTCGAGAGATAATAGATAGAGGAGATGTGAAAATATGCAGAGTACCTACACTTGACAATATTGCTGACCCATTGACAAAGCCTCTTGCGCAGCAGAAGCATGATGGCCATACTAGATCTATGGGTATTAAGGGTATGCCTGATTGGCTCTAGTGCTAGTGGGAAATTGCTGGTGTAAGCCCTAGAGGCCAATACCTTTGGTACTTGTATCGAATTATTTATTAATAATAAAAGGCTTTTTCTTTATTATGTTTGTTTAATAAAGTCCCTAGAATAGCTAGTCTATTTAATGTATCAAGTATGACTTAATCATGAGATCACATTAAACATAAGGACACTATTCTTAAAGTATCCGTAGTCGAGCTTTATTGTGAAGTGGGATGACATTAAAGCATTAAGACTATTATGTATATAGACTGATGATCACATCTCATGGATCATGGATAAGGAGTTATCAAGTCTTAAACATAGGTATGAATATTAAGAGTAATATTTATACCGGATTGACCCGCTATGAGAATACTATATAGAAAGTTATGCAAAGTGTCATAAGTTATTCTCATGGTGATAATGGTGTATACCACTCTTCGACTTGAAACCACTATGGACCCTAGATGTAGAGTCGAGTGCTTTATTGCTGATCAAACGTTGTCCGTAACTGGATAACCATAAAGACAGTTGATGGGTACTCCACGAAGCATGATGAGGGACATGAGTGACCTAGATGGAATTTGCCCATCCTGCATAACAGGATAACTGTCTATGGGCCTAATATTGAACTGGACAAGGATGATACGGTTTATGCCTTGTGTTCAATATAGACATAAGGGTAAAAGGGTAATTATACACATAAGTATTATCACAGAAGGAATTGTCAGATCTCATGACATTTTCGTGTCTTGGGTAGCAGTGATGTGTTGCTAGATACCGCTCATTGTGTATTATGTTAAATACATGATTTAATATAATTGCCAATGCCGCGAAAACCTACAGGGTCACACACAAAGGACGGATTGATGAGAGATATAGTAACTAAGGAACACCGTAAGGTACGGTGCCCTTAAGTGAATTGTAGAACATCGTAAAGGTACGGTGTACTTAAGTAGAATACGAAATATGATAAGGTACCATGAGCTTAAGTGATTTTGGGCATATTATAAGATATGGGCCAAAATACACTTAAGTGGACTTTTTAGCTTGAAGCCCACATAAGTGGTTCTATAAATAGAACCCTTGTGCAGAAGCATTAATGGCGGTTTCATTATTTTCGTTTTCTCTCTCTTTCTCTCACTCAAAGCCTTCATTCGTACCAGCTAGCACTGAGATTGAAGGAATCCGTTCGTGTGGACTGAGTAGAGACGTTGTCATCGTTCAACGTTTGTGATCGCTCTGTGGATCTGCATCAAAGAGTTTGATCGTCACAAGAGATATGCACCAAAGGTTTCAATCGTCACAAGAGGTAAATATTCTATCACTGATCATGACCATTCGTAAAGATCTCTAAAGGAGAAAATTTTAATTTCCGCTGCGTTTTGGATCGCAATTCTCCTTCACCATAATCATAGGTGTAGGTCACGGATACTCGTAAGGCATGAGATACTCAGACGCCCTTTTCCTAACCCAAACAGTGTAAGGCTCCAAAGCGATGCAATTCTTAGGACCCAACTCTTTCCTTCCTTTCCTATGAATCTTGCGCCAAGCACGGACCATCCTAGCTTTCAAGCCTTGGGGATCTTTACCATCCTGAAAGAATACACCCTCTAATAGAATGTTATTGGGTTTATCCTTTAGGGGGAACCCAAGCTGCCGACGTGCCAAAACAGGATTGTAGTTAATCCCACCACATGTACCAAGAAGAGGTACATTAAAGAATTCGCCACAAGAGTCAATAATCTGCACACCATCATACACACAGTTATACCAAGAGATATCATCATTAGTGAGAGACATGAGTCTCGTGAACCACCGTAGACATCCCTTATTCTCCTTGAAGGCGACCGTCTGCGGTAAGTGAGAAATAAACCACTTATACAACAGAGGCAAACAACACACAATGGCGCCACCACCCTTTGCATTCCTCATGTGCAAAGAGAAATAAGTATCACCCAACAGAGTCGGAACGAGATTAAGAGTAGAGAAAATCCTAATAGCATTCACATCCACAAACTTGTCGATGTTGGGGAATAATACTAGCCCATAGATGAGAAGTACAAATATGGCCTCAAAGGCGTCCTCACTCATGGCCTTCCCATACATAGTAGCTTGAGCAATGAGGACCTCAGAAGGGAGACCTTGAATTCCTCCTTTGGTAGTCATATGAGCACCAACCAGAGATTCATCTATGTGTAACATGTCAGCTATCTCTTGAGAAGTAGGAATACTCTCCAAGCCACTGAACGACACCTGATCCAGAATAGGTATACCCACAAGATAAGCATACTCCTCAAGGGTAGGCAAAAGCTGGAAATCCGAAAACGTGAAGCAACGGTACAAAGGATCGTAAAACTGCACCAATACACTCATCAATCCTTCATCCACCTGAGTGGTCAGAAGAGGAAGAAGCTTCCCAAAACGAGCTTTGAAACCCAAGGGATCTAATACATAAGATGTCAAATTCCTTAACTCTTTCAAGTCTGGTTGTCTGAAACTGTACTTCTTTGTATTTCTTCTTTGTCTTTCCATGTCTGAAAATTTTGCAAATAAACCCCCTTAAGTTCCTTGAAACTTTTCTTATTATTTTGATGATATGAATTCAAATGGGTGCATGAATTCATGAATGCAACAATCACATTCAAGGATCAAGCAAAGCACACCAAACAAAGGTCATGGGATGGATCATGGCATCTTTAATATCAACCATCCATTTTGGTGGATTATGGTTTACACCTTATCAACACCCAAGATCCATTGATATTAAGGATACCTGAACGGATCAACCATGAATCAAGGGTTTGTTGTAAGTCACGAGCATGGAGTTTAGGTTAAGAACCACCCAAAGGGAGTGTACTAAGGTTTAAACCTGCCAAACATGTTCTACAAAAGGTTCCCATAGTCATCATCCCATCTTTTGGATATTATCGGAGAAACGACTACTCGTATTCCAAAAATATTCTCAAGAGAGACTCTTATGAGTGTAGTATCGCGTAACAATCGTATCAAATCTTACACTTGAAAGACCTTCGCACTACATCCTAAGCATAGGTCAAGATGGGTTTGGTAAACTAAGGTCCTTGGCTTCTAAGGTCTATATTGGAAAAGTAATGTCTAACCACAACTTACTTGTGTGACATTATTGATCCCAACATAACCTCCACCAAGTGAATGGACTTGCAAGTCAACTTGCTAAGGAATAACTCCACACAAGTCGACAAGACTATGCCATTCTCCTATCCTAAGTGCACTCGAGTTTGGGTATAGAACTCATCTCACGAAGATCACCAAGCATACAAGGAATTAATATTCAAACAATTCAATCATTACATGCAATACAGTAATCCCAAATTGCACAAAAATATGTCACAAAAAAAAAATATACAATACAATACAACAAATATGAAAAGTAAGCAAAACCCACTAGGATTTAACTAGTCCCCAGCAGAGTCGCCACTTTTCTGTAGCGGTGTATTCGTTACCATTAGAGATATTGACTAAATCCAAGGTAAATCATACAAGTCGAGTCGCCACTGCACTTCTATTTATCCAAAGGAATGGTTAGAAAGCAAACAAAAACCTAAAAGTTTTATCGAATCAAAAACTAGTAAAAATGTCAGAGATCTGGGTAAGGGGGTTGGTTATGCAATGGGAAGGTGTTAGGCACCCAAAGCATCCTAGGTACTCCTAGGGAGCCCTTTTCACATTTGTTGTAAGGTTGTTGTTTTTATTTATTTATTTTGTGAAAATTTATTTGTGCAAACATGATTGAAGGGATGAGAAAAGAATATACAAATTTATTTATATTTTGTGTTTGAATGGATGAACCCATTGTAGCACCTCAAATTTGCACTTATCATATCATATCATGGTCTCAAGGATCATTGCATGCCCTAGCTCCCCTCCTAGTGGGTAGGTTGCCTTGTGAGTTTGATTCTTGATCACCAAGCATGTTTTGCATTTGTATATCTTTGCCTTTCACATGTTTGTCAATCAAAAAGTACAAAAATATTGTCAGTTTAACCTTGTTGCTTGCAGTTGAAGCAATCATCAGCAATTAGGTCAAAGTCAGTCATTGGTCAGTCAAAGCAGTGGATGGTGGCCATTCTTGCAGAATTTGGGCACCATGATCAATAATCAAGAGTCCATACAACTTGGGACATCATTTGAAGTCAAGGTCTCAAGGAATTAGGGTTTGGAATTCATCAGAAGTGCTTCAGTCATCCAAAACCCTAGAAAAGTCAAAGTTGGTCAACTGTGGTTGATTCTTTGGTTTTGATGGATGGAAATGGTTTGAGAGAGCTTATTCATGTCCTAATAGGCCTCATATGTCATGGCAATCAACATCATTGAAGAATTTGAAGCCAATCAGAAAATTTCCAAAAATGGAAAGTGGACCTGTAATTTTAACTGCCAAAAATGGAAACTTCTTGATCCTCAGCTTGCATCATGATACAAGCTTCAAATGAATTTTTGCCCAACATGAAAGTTGAAGATCTTGTTCTCCCATTTTCAAAAAGTCCAAGAACTCTCAATTCCCATGAATGGTTTGCAAGATATGGTCAAATCATTTTCACATTTTCTTGAACTTCAAAAGGCCATATCTCTCAAACCATTTGGCCAAATTTGGTGGGGTTTTTTCCTACAAACCACATTTTTCCTCCTCTTTCCAAAAATATAAATTTCATCCTCCAAAACCTTGCCAATCAAAATGGCATTTTTGGCCTTGACTTTATTCATTTCAAGTTTGACCAACCATTGACTTTTTGAATTAAGGCTTTTCACACCATTTGGCCAATTGGGAAATGTTTGGTGTGTTATTTGAGACATGTTTTAAGGCCCAAATCATGCAGAACTTATACCTCCATGTGCATATTTTGGAAATTAGCAAATATGCATTTTGGTTCATTTAAGTAGAACAAGTTCAGCACTTCATGAGCAAACAACAAACAGCAAATACAAGGGTCATTTGCAGCATGACTAAGGCCCAATTCGTGCAGCCTTCACACCTCCACTTCCACATGTGCAAAATTAGCAAATATGCATTTTTGTTCATTTAAGTTAAACAAGATTAGCATTTGATTAGCATTGTTAAACAGACCAATATAAGGCATTTTTCTGCCAATTCCAAGCCCTAGATACAGCCTTCACACAACAGAAACACTCTCATTTTCTCCTTCTTGCATTTGGGTCGATTTACATTTTTCTGCTAAAAAACTCTAAAGACTCGAGCCTCCCTTTCTTGAACCATCACCAGGCCATCACTTTGAAGAAATTTGGAGTGTCAAAGTTCAGCTGTAATCTCATTTCATATTCTGTTTTCTCCAAGCACCTTTCCATGGCAGAATGAGATTTAAGCATGAGCAAGCATCACTGAGCTCAAAGTTTTCAAGCATCCATCTTATAGAAGCATAATACACATCTGTTCAAGCTCATACAAGCAAAAGGTTGCTGAATCTTCACTGCTCATCATTTTGGTCAGTTTTTCGATTTGCTCTTTTTGCTAAGCTATGCCATGTTTAATGAAGGTCTTTGAATGCTCATTCCAATGAACCTTAAACCATTGAAAATGATTGACTGAGTTAGGAGAAATCTGGCTTTGAATTTCTATGCTCAAACTTGTTTCCATTGATTTCTCTTGTGTGAGCTTGTTTTAATGATTTTGCTTGCTGGATATGTGATGCTTATTGTTGGTAGATTCGATAGCCATGCTTGGTTTTAGTTTCTGGGGATTTTGTTCATGGTCGATTTTTGCATGATGATGATGATACCCTGTAGCTGAACCTTTAAACTTGCCCAGAATTCGCATGAAATTAGGTTTGTTTGTTGCTGTTTGATGATTGCACGAATGTTCATTGCCATGATTGTTTGAATATGTTGTTGGAAATCTGCTGGTGTTGATGAACATGAATTTAATGCCCTGCTGTTAAAACCCTAAGCTTTCTTAAACCCTAACCACTTTTTTTTCCAGAATGCTATTGGCTGCTGTTGCTCATTGTACTGTTCCATTGGCTAGTGGCCAATCAAAACATTTCGCCTGCTTGCCTTAAACGCAGAGTTTAGTTAAATGATGCGCCTAATTACAGCATTGCCACTCGGTCAACCATGTTTGACCTTCCCTTCATGTTATTTGTTCATGTTTGGTTCCAATTGTACCTCAACTTCAACAATTCATTTCTCACTCGTTTCAAATCCAAATTTCATGAAACTTTTTCCATCATGATCACATGATTGTCTAGTTTTTTATCATTATTTTTAATAATTTTTTGGATCATTGGATTTTAAATGGCTCTAGGGTTTGTGAAATGTGACCAATTCTTGATACATGTTGCCAAGACCATTGTGAAATAATGATGATGCATCCATTGGTTCTGAAATTTTTTGTGGAGAAACTAGACACATTCACCTTTGTTTTGATATAAAGTTTGTGGATTTCTCATTTGTGGATTGTGTGATATGATTTTTTGAAGTAGGGTGTGACAACTTGTGTCACACCAATGATGTGCATTTTCATGAATTTTAATGACATACTTCCTGACCTCCAAATGATCCAATTTTTTGCATAAGCCTTCTCTCACATGTCTAGTCCATGTATGAATTTTCTTGGAATTAATTGTGCTGTTTTCCATTTATTTGAGATTTTTCTTCCCTGCCTAGTCAATGGTTGACTTTTTGTGCTACATGTTGCCAAATCCTTTGGGAAATTCTCATATCTTATTGTATGATCATGAAATTTCATATGTGATAACTAGACATCTTGAGCTTTGCATTGGTGTTAATCTCATTCATTTCTCATCTGTTTTCAATTTGTTATGATTTTTTGAGGTTGACCCATGTTTGTTGACTTTCATTGTGCTTACTTGAAATTATGTTGACTTCATGATTTTCATTGACTGCCTTACTCTCATCCAAATGCCATGAAATTTGACATGCTTACCATGCTAGATGTTAGGATTGAGTGTGATTTATTTGATGATTTTTGAAAATGTTTGGGTTGACTTTTGATGCAAGTCATTCTGTTGACTTTTGTGTGCTTTCATTTGCCATGCCTTGCCTTCTTTTGCTTATGAGTTGATGATGATGCATGATGTGATTGTGAGTCCAATTGAAATAGCTCCTTGAATGTTTGACCTTGACTTTGGTTGACTTTTCTTTGCTGTTTTGACTTTTTCTTTCATCCTTGACCCTAGGCTAGTCCTAGTGGTCTTTTGAGCTTACAATTGAGTTCCTGTTTCAGGTTAAGCACCAATGCCTCAAAGATCATTCAAACTTGTTTGAACTTGATTGTTTATCATATGCTAACCTTTGTTTTGTAGGTTTGACTCATGTGTTTGAGTTCTTTGAACTTGCTTTGCTTTGCTATTTAGCAACTTGCTTGAGGTATAATTCCTTTTCTTCATGTAGTCTGGAAGACCTGGCCTGTTACTTGGCCAGGCAACTGTCTGAAGTCCTCCTTAAGAGGCAATGCTTGTGTATGTTTAAATTGTCCTTGTATAGAGTCAAAGACCTCCTAAGTGAAGAGGCAATTGGCAGAACCAAGGGATAAGCAACCTATCCCCTGCTATTCAGTGTGTCTTCTGTTTTGCTCACACCACTGTGTTGATGCATTACAGATAAAAACCCAAGATCTTGTGCAATTGCACAGTTGAGTCAGTATCAAATGTGTAGAAGGGTTCCCACTTTCTGAACCCACACATTCTTGTCAAATGCTCTCCCAGGCCAGGGATAGAAGCAATGAGGCACACCCCTCATCTCCTTTCATCTGCTTCACCTTAGCCCCTTAATGGCAAGGTTAAGAGCACCTGTGACCCTATTTCAGTTGGCTTCAATGCCTAACCCTTGTGTGAGCCTCTTGTGTGCATATAGTGTGTGCTACCTGTGCTTTTGTTTGTTTGACTTGCTTGCTCTCGCCCTCGTTGCGATCGAGCCTTTTCCTTTCTCTCGCCCTCGTTGCGATCGAGACTTTCCCTTTCTCTTTCCCTAGTTGCAATCGAGACCTTTGTTCCCTCCGTAGCCGAACTACGGCAACTCTGATTCTCATGTCCAGATGAGATACGTAGGCACGAGACGCGATGTCTTGCCGAGTTTGACTAACAACTAACACTAATTCTCTTCTCTCGCCCTCGTTGCGATTGAGACCTCTCCTTTCTCTTGCCCAAGTTGCAATCGAGACCCTTGCTTCCTGTGCAAGCCTTGTCTAGGATAGGTTGGCCCTTGTGCCATTTAGCTAGAAACCTTAACTTAGGGTTGACTTTGCATGACAACATCTAGGCTCGAGTCGTAGTCTCCCTAGAGTTGTGTCTCCCTCTGTTATCTGGTTAGGCTAGATCCTTGTCCCTGCGTAGGGGAACTACATCGCCCTGATCTTCATACCAGATGAAGTATGTAGGCAGGAGATTGAGCTGATCTCTCCGGGCGCCTTTTTTCTTTTTTTTCACCTTTGTGTCTTAACCACCCTTGTGTGTGTTCTGGTTGGAGTCCGACATAAGTCCAGCGATTGGCAGTTGGTTTCCTGTGTGCGTTTTCTGGTTCGGATGCTGATGTAAGTCCAACGATTGGCATTCAGGCTCCACGTTTGCCTGTGTTTGTGTTTGTTTGTGTGCGTGTCAGCCGAGCTACGAATGCTCTGATTCTTCTCTCGTCCGAGAAGATACGTATGCATAGGATACGATATCCTAGCGAGCATGTGTCGTTTCCCCAGTCTGAACTACTTCGACTCTGATGTCTATGCCTGATAGACTAAGTAGGCCCAGGATACGATATCCTGCCGAGTCAGTTTCAGTCAGTCTCTTTTGTCTCTTTCAGCCAGTGTGTGTGTGTTTGAACAGTGTTTTAGCAACCATTTTCCTTTCTATTGTGCGTGGATCCCGTAGAGTACTACGGATGCGTAGGGGTGCTAATACCTTCCCTTCGCATAACCGACTCCCGAACCCATCTTCTTTGGTCGCGAGACCACGTCTTTTCCAGGTTTACTCTGAGCGTTTCCTTTCCCTCTTTTGGGATAAATAACGCACGGTGGCGGCTCTGTTGTTTCTTTCTTTTCCCGCCGGTTTTTCGCGTAATGCGACAGCTGGCGACTCTGCTGGGGATGTAGAGAAGTTGACCTATGCTGGTCCATCTTCCCTGAGCGAGTCTCTCCTAGCGCTCTCTAGGATTAGGGTTTTGGTTGCATTTATTGTTTGCATTTATTGTGTACACTTATGTTTGCATTCATGTTCATTATTCATTCTGCCTGGCTGGTTGTCTGTTTTTTCTTTGTGGGGTGGGAGTCAGTTGAGATGAGTTCTATACCCGAACTCGAGTGCTCTCTAGGATAGGAGAATGGCATAGTCTTGTTGACTGGTGTGGAGTATTCCTTAGCCAGTTGACTTGCGAGACCATTCACTTGGTGGAGGTCATGTTGAACCAATAATGTCACACAAGTTATTTGTGGTTAGGCATTATTCTTTCAATCATGTTCCGCAGAAGCCAAGGACCTTAGTTTACCAAACCCATCTTGGCCTATTTTTTAGGACCGTAGTGCGGAGGTCGTTCAGATGTCAGTTCTGATACGATTGTTACGCGATACTACACTCATAAGAGTTTCTCTTGAGAATATTCTTGGAATACGAGTATTCGTTCCTCCGATAATATTCGAAAGATGGAACGATGATTATGGGAACCTCTGATAGAACATGTCTGGCAGGTTTAAACCCTAGTACACTCCCTTTGGGTGGTTCTTAACCGAAACTCCATGCTCGTGACTCTCAACAAACCCATGATTCGTGGTTGAGTCGTTCAAACATTGTTAATATCAATGGATCCCGGATCAGGTGTAAAACCTAAATCCACCAAAGCGGCTGGTTGATATTAAGGATGTTTGAGCCGGTTCATGTACCGTTAATATCAATGGAACTTGGGTGTCGATAAGGTGAAAACCTAAATCCACCAAAATGGATGATTGATATTAGGGATATAATGAGTTTTCCCACGACCTTTGTTTGGTGTGCCTTGCTTGATCCTTGAGTGTGATTGTTGCATTCACGCATTCATGCATTCATCTGCATCCATATCATCAGAAAAAAAGAAAATTTTCAAGGAACTCAAAGGAGTTTATCTGCAAAAAATTTCAAAACGTGAAAAAACCGGGAAAATTTTTTCACCTGATATATCTGATGAGATATTCTCATATATGATCAAAATGCTAAATATTTCAAAGTTTGCAAATAAAACCCTCGAGTTCCTTTGAAATAAAAACAAGCATATGCATAAATACTTCATGCATCATTTGCATCAGCGGGTGTTTTGTTCCGGTCTCCCGTCCTGTGGTCTGACCCTGCGATCTTCATTTATTTTGAAGACGCACTTTGCCGGTATTATACCAGGGCCAACTCTGCCAGATTGATGGATCATCCCGAGCAAGAGAATTGTGAACTCGAGGGAGATTTTGCCAGACTTAGTGCTGTTGATGGATTTATTCCTGGTTAACCAATCTCGGGCTGGCATTGGCTACTGTTCTGGGGCACTTAAGGAGCAAGGTTTGTTTGCAAGCGGAGGATTCATCCATGACGATCAACCTGAAGAAGAGGATGCTGCTATCTTGGAAGAGGACGCAGAGGACTTGAACAATTTCATCATTCCTGGTGGTGTCTGTCACAATTGGGTCACTGTGGGCGTTCCTACAGTTGTTCATAAGTCAGAGTAACAATCACTTTGTTTAAAAACCCTTCTCCCATGCCAAAAGGAGAAGTGATGACATTGTTGGCAACATTTTGTGCAATGATATTTTCATTCAAATAAATTCATGTTAAACATTTGTGTTTCCATTTGTTTTCCCTTTTCGCTTTTTGCATGAAATTGGTGATCACAAAAAACCCTTTAAAAAACAAGAATAAAAGCAATCTTTTCATCTGCATAACGATTGTCTTGTTTGATTTTCAAAGAGCTTTTCATCTCTAAATCATTATGCAGGTTGTTTCTCAAATCCATTGAACATAATGATCGGACGTCATCTCCCAATTTTGAATTCCCTGTATTCGAAGCGGAAGAAGATGATGTTGAAGGGATTCCTGACGGTATTTCCCGACTTCTTGAGCAAGAGAAGAAGATCACTCAGCTGCATCTCGAGAATCAGCAGAACAGCCAACTGGGGTATTATCAAAAAAAAAAAGGAAAAAAAGAGAAAGAGGAGGGTGCAAAACCAAAAGAAATAAATCAAAAGAAATCAAAAGAAATCAAAGGAATAAAAAAAATAGCACCCTCAAAGTCCCAAGTTGGCTGATGCTGAATTCGATCAAAAAGAAGAGATCAACTGCCATGTGTCATGGTCAGTCATATCAGCAGAGAGTGAAAAAGCATTCGACAACAAGGTCAAGCCTCGTGCGTTCCGAGAAGGTGACCTTGTGCTCAAGAATGTCTTGTCTTTCGTGCCCGATTCCAGGGGCAAGTGAATCCCAAGCTATGAAACGTCCATATGTTGTCAAGAGAGCCTCTTCAGGCAATGTTTTGACACTTACAACAATGGGTGGAGAAGTTCACTCGTCCTGTGAATTCTGATGCAGTCAAGAAATACTTCGCCTAAAAAAAAAAAAAAGCAAAACAGCTCGCTAAGTCGAACACCCCAAAGGGCGACTTAGGCAAAAAGGAGCGTCTCGGTGGATTGAAAACCCGAAAGGGCGATCCAGGCAAAAGTTAGAGACATTGAAAAGAGAATTTGCATCCCGCTAGATTGATCACCTCACACTGGGGCAATCTAGGCAAAAATTAGGGATTTGGCAAGTAACTGCATCTTGACAAGACTGTGCTCTATATCTGTCATCCGTCAGGGATTCTCGATTCGTCGTCGACTGAAGCTTTGAATACATCGAAAATTCAGAATGGTAGAGGAAAGGTCATTATGTTCAATGTAGCCCTCTCCAATATATATCACCGGTTTCAAACTTGTACAAATCTATGGAGTCTCGCCCTTTGCAGACTACCATTCCATTACATCTATTTGAGCTTTTACCCAATTATTTGCACTCTTATTTGTTTCAACTCAACAAACGTTTTGCATGTTTTAATTGATAAAGTATCATTGTTTTCAAAATAAACAAATTTTTCAAAAAACTGTTCTTAAACAAAGTGAACATTCACGATGATGGAAGGATACTTAGGAGATCCACAGTGCTCTCCCGGGGGTGGTATGATTACCAACAGGTAAGACAATTGTTCGTATCTCGAGCATAACTGTATCTTTGTCCTGCAAAACCTCGTATGGTTTCTCCTCAGTGAAGTTGCCCGATGCAGTGTTGTTTGAAGTTGTTCATCTTCATGTTCCCGGCAGTACAGATTCTTCCTCCAAATCCCTGTTAGCTCTATTGTGGGGCATCCCCAGTAGAGTGCTGTTTGAGCCCTACCGTGGGGCATCCCCAGCAAGTTTGCTGTTTCGGACATTATTGTGGGGCAGCTCCCCTAGCAGAGCGTTTACTGAAGACTTCAACTTTTGCCTCTCCAGGAGGCCAGTCTTCCTCTCCCCCAACATGGGTGCTTTTCTTGGAAGATGCAGTATTTGGAGGATCGACATCCCCGTAATCCGGCATTCCCTCAGATAGATCCCTCAGTGGAGTCTTTCACGTAAGGAGCTTTATCAATGCTTTTGTATTTCTCATCAGAAATCTGGTTGCTTCTCGGTATCTCTGATCTTCATCACGAGTCGTTGCGGCGCATCCGCCTGTATGTTGAACTCTGTTCTTCGGTTGTGACCGACGATCCCTCCGGAAGCCTCTTATGGCTCTTCCTCCCCTGCAGGATAAGTGTTCCCTGATATCCCAGTCCCCAGTGGTGTTTCTTTGCTCTCCGGTAACTCTGGTTTTCCCTCCGGAAGAGTGGTGCCGGATGATTGATTCCTGGACCTGTGTGTTGAGCATGTCTATTTGTCGGCATTCATCATACATTCATCATGCATAATGCATACATGCATAATCATAACATTCAGGTACTGATGTTGCAGCTGTTGCCATGTATCTGTTGATTGTTACCTCTTGCTATTTGGTGATGCAGATCTCTCTAGTAGATTTCCCTTAGCAGAAGTGGGTGTGTCTGATCTCTCCATGTAGAGCCAACCCCTTAAGCAGAAAGTGTCTATCCTTTCCTGCCATTTCCCCACTGAGATACATCCTCGTGGATGACGGTTGCTTCCGTTCCCTCCCTACACGGGATGGGTTTTCCCTATTGAGTTCTTTCCTCATTAGGATGAGTCTTGTTTCAGTCTGCCTTTTTGGATCGATCCTAAATTGGCTTCCTGTTGGCTGTCTCTTGTGCTTCCCTGGGGCATAAATGAATAGTTGCTCACTAACCGGCACTCATTCATCTTATCCTCAGCGGAATTTGTTGGCCTCTACCTACAAACCGGTAGTTGTAAGTCCTTTCTTTACGGTCTTCTACCCGCTACCCGGTAGTTGTAAATCCTTTTTCTCACTCTGTCTCTCAGCAGATCATTTGTTGGCCTCTACCACCAAACCGGTAGTTGTAAGTCCTATCTTTGTGGTTTTCTACCCACTAGCCGGTAGTTGTAAAATCCCGCTTTCCTCCCCTTGGTGGAGTTAACCCTTTGTGCTCATCCCGATGATGACTGGTTACTTTTCCATTGGCCTCTACCACCAAACCGGTAGTTGTAAGTCCTATCTTTGTGGTTTTCTACCCACTAGCCGGTAGTTGTAAAATCCCGCTTTCCTCCCCTTGGTGGAGTTAACCCTTTGTGCTCATCCCGATGATGACTGGTTACTTTTCCATTGGCCTCTACCTACAAACCGGTAGCTGTAAGTCCTATCTTTGTGGTTTTCTACCCACTAGCTGGTAGTTGTAAAATCCCACACTCCTCCCCTTGGTGGATTGAACCCTTTGTGCTCATCCCGATGATGACTGGTTACTTTTCCATTGGCCTCTACCTACAAACCGGTAGTTGTAAGTCCTATCTTTGTGGTTTTCTGCCCACTAGCTGGTAGTTGTAAAATCCCACTTTCATCCCCTGGCGGATACGGTTTGTTGGCCTCTACCTACAAACCGGTAGTTGTAAGTCCTATCTTCGTGGTTTTCTACCCGCTAGCTGGTAGTTGTAAAATCCCACTTTCACCCCTAGCAGAGGTAACCTTTGTGGTTCATTCTGTTTTTGGCCTCTACCTACGAACCGGTAGTTGTAAGTCCTATCTTTGTGGTTTTCTACCTACAAGCTGGTAGTTGTAAAATCCCACTTTCATCCCCTGGCGGATATGGTTTGTTGGCCTCTACCTATGAACCGGTAGTTGTAAGTCCTATCTTTGTGGTTTTCTACCCACTAGCTGGTAGTTGTAAAATCCCACGTTCCCCCTTTGTTGGAGTTAACCCTTTGTGCTCATCCTATGGATGACTGGTTACTTTTCCATGGTTTTCTGCCTACTAACCGGTAGATGTAATCCCCTCTTTTGATTGGGCATCTTTTGCATACCTAGTCCTGGTACCCTGATGACTTTCTTTTTCGGTCGTCTATCCATTTAACAACCTATAACCCGGTTATGGATAATCTTCCATGCGAGTGTATTATCTACGTTTTGACGGCTATAGATAATATACTTATGTTTTTCCGGTATTCAGACCGAAGGAGTTTCCGACGATCAGGTCGACGTACTCATGGCACTCAGGCCAATCTTCCGGTATTCAGACCGAAGGAGTTTCCGACGATCAGGTCGACGTACTCATGGCACTCAGGCCAATCTTCCGGTATTCAGACCGAAGGAGTTTCCGACGATCAGGCCGACGTACTCATGGCACTCAGGCCAATCTTCCGGTATTCAGACCGAAGGAGTTTCCGACGATCAGGTCGACGTACTCATGGCACTCAGGCCAATCTTCCGGTATTCAGACCGAAGGAGTTTCCGACGATCAGGTCGACGTACTCATGGCACTCAGGCCAATTTTCCGGTATTCAGACCGAAGAAGTTTCCGACGATCAGGTCGATGTACTTATGATTTTCCGGTATTCAGACCGAAGAAGTTTCCGACGATCAGGTCGATGTACTTATGTTTTTCCGGTATTCAGACCGAAGAAGTTTCCGACGATCAGGTCGATGTACTTATGTTTTTCCGGTATTCAGACCGAAGAAGTTTCCGACGATCAGGTCGATGTACTTATGTTTTTCCGGTATTCAGACCGAAGAAGTTTCCAACGATCAGGTCGATGTACTTATGTTTTTTCCGGTATTCAGACCGAAGGAGTTTCCGACGATCAGGTCGATGTACTCATGGCACTCAGGCCAATCTTCCGGTATACAGACCGAAGAAGTTTCCGACGATCAGGTCGATGTACTTACGACACTCAGGCATTGGTTATCCCTGTGTTACCATTTATTTTGGTATCCAGGTCGACGTTTCTGTTTCGGTATTCAGGCCGATTTCTTTTTTCCGTCCCAGACGGATTGTTCTTTCCAGACGGATTTTTCTTTGCCGACCCTGACAGACATTGTTTATATTATATCCAGTCGGTGCAAATTTCTACGGTTCTTTTGTATTCAATCCCTGTTTACCCTGAAAGTCTGACAGCCGCTGCTATCATCCATTCGGGTTCCCAGTTGATTGAATAGGGGCAGCTGTAGCACCTCAAATTTGCACTTATCATATCATATCATGGTCTCAAGGATCATTGCATGCCCTAGCTCCCCTCCTAGTGGGTAGGTTGCCTTGTGAGTTTGATTCTTGATCACCAAGCATGTTTTGCATTTGTATATCTTTGCCTTTCACATGTTTGTCAATCAAAAAGTACAAAAATATTGTCAGTTTAACCTTGTTGCTTGCAGTTGAAGCAATCATCAGCAATTAGGTCAAAGTCAGTCATTGGTCAGTCAAAGCAGTGGATGGTGGCCATTCTTGCAGAATTTGGGCACCATGATCAATAATCAAGAGTCCATACAACTTGGGACATCATTTGAAGTCAAGGTCTCAAGGAATTAGGGTTTGGAATTCATCAGAAGTGCTTCAGTCATCCAAAACCCTAGAAAAGTCAAAGTTGGTCAACTGTGGTTGATTCTTTGGTTTTGATGGATGGAAATGGTTTGAGAGAGCTTATTCATGTCCTAATAGGCCTCATATGTCATGGCAATCAACATCATTGAAGAATTTGAAGCCAATCAGAAAATTTCCAAAAATGGAAAGTGGACCTGTAATTTTAACTGCCAAAAATGGAAACTTCTTGATCCTCAGCTTGCATCATGATACAAGCTTCAAATGAATTTTTGCCCAACATGAAAGTTGAAGATCTTGTTCTCCCATTTTCAAAAAGTCCAAGAACTCTCAATTCCCATGAATGGTTTGCAAGATATGGTCAAATCATTTTCACATTTTCTTGAACTTCAAAAGGCCATATCTCTCAAACCATTTGGCCAAATTTGGTGGGGTTTTTTCCTACAAACCACATTTTTCCTCCTCTTTCCAAAAATATAAATTTCATCCTCCAAAACCTTGCCAATCAAAATGGCATTTTTGGCCTTGACTTTATTCATTTCAAGTTTGACCAACCATTGACTTTTTGAATTAAGGCTTTTCACACCATTTGGCCAATTGGGAAATGTTTGGTGTGTTATTTGAGACATGTTTTAAGGCCCAAATCATGCAGAACTTATACCTCCATGTGCATATTTTGGAAATTAGCAAATATGCATTTTGGTTCATTTAAGTAGAACAAGTTCAGCACTTCATGAGCAAACAACAAACAGCAAATACAAGGGTCATTTGCAGCATGACTAAGGCCCAATTCGTGCAGCCTTCACACCTCCACTTCCACATGTGCAAAATTAGCAAATATGCATTTTTGTTCATTTAAGTTAAACAAGATTAGCATTTGATTAGCATTGTTAAACAGACCAATATAAGGCATTTTTCTGCCAATTCCAAGCCCTAGATACAGCCTTCACACAACAGAAACACTCTCATTTTCTCCTTCTTGCATTTGGGTCGATTTACATTTTTCTGCTAAAAAACTCTAAAGACTCGAGCCTCCCTTTCTTGAACCATCACCAGGCCATCACTTTGAAGAAATTTGGAGTGTCAAAGTTCAGCTGTAATCTCATTTCATATTCTGTTTTCTCCAAGCACCTTTCCATGGCAGAATGAGATTTAAGCATGAGCAAGCATCACTGAGCTCAAAGTTTTCAAGCATCCATCTTATAGAAGCATAATACATATCTGTTCAAGCTCATACAAGCAAAAGGTTGCTGAATCTTCACTGCTCATCATTTTGGTCAGTTTTTCGATTTGCTCTTTTTGCTAAGCTATGCCATGTTTAATGAAGGTCTTTGAATGCTCATTCCAATGAACCTTAAACCATTGAAAATGATTGACTGAGTTAGGAGAAATCTGGCTTTGAATTTCTATGCTCAAACTTGTTTCCATTGATTTCTCTTGTGTGAGCTTGTTTTAATGATTTTGCTTGCTGGATATGTGATGCTTATTGTTGGTAGATTCGATAGCCATGCTTGGTTTTAGTTTCTGGGGATTTTGTTCATGGTCGATTTTTGCATGATGATGATGATACCCTGTAGCTGAACCTTTAAACTTGCCCAGAATTCGCATGAAATTAGGTTTGTTTGTTGCTGTTTGATGATTGCACGAATGTTCATTGCCATGATTGTTTGAATATGTTGTTGGAAATCTGCTGGTGTTGATGAACATGAATTTAATGCCCTGCTGTTAAAACCCTAAGCTTTCTTAAACCCTAACCACTTTTTTTTCCAGAATGCTATTGGCTGCTGTTGCTCATTGTACTGTTCCATTGGCTAGTGGCCAATCAAAACATTTCGCCTGCTTGCCTTAAACGCAGAGTTTAGTTAAATGATGCGCCTAATTACAGCATTGCCACTCGGTCAACCATGTTTGACCTTCCCTTCATGTTATTTGTTCATGTTTGGTTCCAATTGTACCTCAACTTCAACAATTCATTTCTCACTCGTTTCAAATCCAAATTTCATGAAACTTTTTCCATCATGATCACATGATTGTCTAGTTTTTTATCATTATTTTTAATAATTTTTTGGATCATTGGATTTTAAATGGCTCTAGGGTTTGTGAAATGTGACCAATTCTTGATACATGTTGCCAAGACCATTGTGAAATAATGATGATGCATCCATTGGTTCTGAAATTTTTTGTGGAGAAACTAGACACATTCACCTTTGTTTTGATATAAAGTTTGTGGATTTCTCATTTGTGGATTGTGTGATATGATTTTTTGAAGTAGGGTGTGACAACTTGTGTCACACCAATGATGTGCATTTTCATGAATTTTAATGACATACTTCCTGACCTCCAAATGATCCAATTTTTTGCATAAGCCTTCTCTCACATGTCTAGTCCATGTATGAATTTTCTTGGAATTAATTGTGCTGTTTTCCATTTATTTGAGATTTTTCTTCCCTGCCTAGTCAATGGTTGACTTTTTGTGCTACATGTTGCCAAATCCTTTGGGAAATTCTCATATCTTATTGTATGATCATGAAATTTCATATGTGATAACTAGACATCTTGAGCTTTGCATTGGTGTTAATCTCATTCATTTCTCATCTGTTTTCAATTTGTTATGATTTTTTGAGGTTGACCCATGTTTGTTGACTTTCATTGTGCTTACTTGAAATTATGTTGACTTCATGATTTTCATTGACTGCCTTACTCTCATCCAAATGCCATGAAATTTGACATGCTTACCATGCTAGATGTTAGGATTGAGTGTGATTTATTTGATGATTTTTGAAAATGTTTGGGTTGACTTTTGATGCAAGTCATTCTGTTGACTTTTGTGTGCTTTCATTTGCCATGCCTTGCCTTCTTTTGCTTATGAGTTGATGATGATGCATGATGTGATTGTGAGTCCAATTGAAATAGCTCCTTGAATGTTTGACCTTGACTTTGGTTGACTTTTCTTTGCTGTTTTGACTTTTTCTTTCATCCTTGACCCTAGGCTAGTCCTAGTGGTCTTTTGAGCTTACAATTGAGTTCCTGTTTCAGGTTAAGCACCAATGCCTCAAAGATCATTCAAACTTGTTTGAACTTGATTGTTTATCATATGCTAACCTTTGTTTTGTAGGTTTGACTCATGTGTTTGAGTCTTGTGCCTTGCACAGTTGACCATCTGTGTTGACTGTTTACCAATTCCTTTTGATTTAAACTTTTGAACTGTTTGCTGATTGTTTTGACTTTTTTCAGGTACTTTAGTTGCTTAAGTTCTCTGAACTTGATTTGCTTTGCTTTTTAGCAACTTGCTTGAGGTATAATCTCTTTTACTTCATGTAGTCTGGAGACCCGGTCTGTTACTTGGCCAGGCAACTGTCTGAAGTCCTCCTTAAGAGGCAATGTTTGTGTATGTTTAATTTGTCCTTGTACAGAGTCAAAGACCTCCTAAGTGAAGAGGCAATTGGCAGAACCAAGGGATAAGCAACCTATCCCCTGCTATTCAGTGTGTCTTCTGTTTTGCTCACACCACTGTGTTGATGCATTACAGATAAAAACCCAAGATCTTGTGCAATTGCACAGTTGAGTCAGTATCAAATGTGTAGAAGGGTTCCCACTTTCTGAACCCACACATTCTTGTCAAATGCTCTCCCAGGCCAGGGATAGAAGCAATGAGGCACACCCCTCATCTCCTTTCATCTGCTTCACCTTAGCCCCTTAATGGCAAGGTTAAGAGCACCTGTGACCCTATTTCAGTTGGCTTCAATGCCTAACCCTTGTGTGAGCCTCTTGTGTGCATATAGTGTGTGCTACCTGTGCTTTTGTTTGTTTGACTTGCTTGCTCTCGCCCTCGTTGCGATCGAGCCTTTTCCTTTCTCTCGCCCTCGTTGCGATCGAGCCTTTTCCTTTCTCTCGCCCTCGTTGCGATCGAGACTTTCCCTTTCTCTTGCCCTAGTTGCAATCGAGACCTTTGTTCGCTCCGTAGCCGAACTACGACAACTCTGATTCTCATGTCCAGATGAGATACGTAGGCACGAGACGCGATGTCTTGCCGAGTTTGACTAACAACTAACACTAATTCTCTTCTCTCGCCCTCGTTGCGATTGAGACCTCCCCTTTCTCTTGCCCAAGTTGCAATCGAGACCCTTGCTTCCTGTGCAAGCCTTGTCTAGGATAGGTTGGCCCTTGTGCCATTTAGCTAGAAACCTTAACTTAGGGTTGACTTTGCATGACAACATCTAGGCTCGAGTCGTAGTCTCCCTAGAGTTGTGTCTCCCTCTGTTATCTGGTTAGGCTAGATCCTTGTCCCTGCGTAGAGGAACTACATCGCCCTGATCTTCATACCAGATGAAGTATGTAGGCAGGAGATTGAGCTGATCTCTCCGGGCGCCTTTTTTCTTTTTTTTCACCTTTGTGTCTTAACCACCCTTGTGTGTGTTCTGGTTGGAGTCCGACATAAGTCCAGCGATTGGCAGTTGGTTTCCTGTGTGCGTTTTCTGGTTCGGATGCTGATGTAAGTCCAACGATTGGCATTCAGGCTCCACGTTTGCCTGTGTTTGTGTTTGTTTGTGTGCGTGTCAGCCGAGCTACGAATGCTCTGATTCTTCTCTCGTCCGAGAAGATACGTATGCATAGGATACGATATCCTAGCGAGCATGTGTCGTTTCCCCAGTCTGAACTACTTCGACTCTGATGTCTATGCCTGATAGACTAAGTAGGCCCAGGATACGATATCCTGCCGAGTCAGTTTCAGTCAGTCTCTTTTGTCTCTTTCAGCCAGTGTGTGTGTGTTTGAACAGTGTTTTAGCAACCATTTTCCTTTCTATTGTGCGTGGATCCCGTAGAGTACTACGGATGCGTAGGGGTGCTAATACCTTCCCTTCGCATAACCGACTCCCGAACCCATCTTCTTTGGTCGCGAGACCACGTCTTTTCCAGGTTTACTCTGAGCGTTTCCTTTCCCTCTTTTGGGATAAATAACGCACGGTGGCGGCTCTGTTGTTTCTTTCTTTTCCCGCCGGTTTTTCGCGTAATGCGACACCCATTGCCTACGTACCATCTTAAAAAAAGATTAGGATCAAAACCTCATAGTTCGGGGTAAAAAAATTCAAAAAAAAGTTGGTGAATTGATTGATCCAAAAACCTTAAGGTCTTTTGTTATCAAAGGGAGAAAACTCAACCTAAAACCACAAATCCACCATGTGAGGATAGCTTCAACATGCTAGTGAGGGGTTAACCCTATAATAAGCATGGAAGACTCATTGTCCATCACTAAGGATAAAGGTGAGTATTATATCTACCTCAAGGATAACTCAAACCTAATAGCTAATGGTTATAAAAAAAAGGTTTGATTAAGAAGGTGGCCATTGAAACCACAAAAAGTATTTGAATGGGTTATATTTACCAATTAAAAGTATTTACAAAAATATGGTTAAAGTGGATTAAAAGGTTCAATTCAGAATAAGTGTTATGAAAAATAAGTTTTGAAAATCAAAAGCATAAGGCTTAGGTTTCTAATGTTGAAAACAAAAGTTATTGTTTGCACAAAAAGTTTTGGCTTGGGTTAGAATGGGGAAAAAAAGGGTTAAATTCCTAAACATACAAGAGATAAGGGAAAAGAAAATAAAACCACATTAGGAGTTCCCCTCTTGAGATCATATTGATGATCCAAGTAGCTCTCATCCTTTGGAATAAGCAGTCACAAACAAATATCTCAAGCCATTAAGCACAGGTAATCGGAATAAACCTCCAAGTGGTATCCCACAAATAAAGTGGAACACCAGGCCATCTCTGCAAGAGTCATGTGAGTCCTCACAAAAAAAACTCAACAAACAGGTTAGAGAAAAAAAAATAGGGTAATCAAGAGTTGCCCCCAAATCAAAATATAACCACATGAATCATGCCATTAAAATTCACAAAAAAAGCTCACAAAAAGCAACCATGGGCAGGAGGCCTAAACCTCTTGTCAAACACATACATTAAAAGGGTATCAAAAAATTTCAGGTTGGAAGTATAAAGTAGTGGAAATAGAGCATACCTGATTGGGGAGGATCGATTGAAATTGAGTTGCACCCGTGAGGTTTGCAGAGCAATGTGGACCTGTGGGCTCAAATGAGAGAGACCCAAGTCCAAATTTTTTTTTGTTATATTTTATTTATTTATTTATTTTATTTTTTTTCGTTTTCCCTTTTTTTTTTTAGTAAACAAAAGTAAGAGAAACAATGATGTATAATTCAAGCATGCTTGGTGATCTCAAACCAATCACAAGGAGTCCCACCCAAAGGCAAAGGGAACCAAGATGCTCATGATCCTTGAGGCTATGCAAATGCAATGTTATGATGCCATGAGGGATCTTAGGGTCAAAATTGGGGTCTTACAGATGCCCCTATTTAAGGTCATTCTAGCCGGAGAAGTGAAGGTCAAAATCTTCGTCTCGACGAGGTAGAATGGGCTTAAATAATAACAAAGAGACAAATTTTGGTCCCTAAGAGACCTCATGATGCAGATGTATGTATGCAAATAGTACGAACTCTATGGGGATATGTGTCCACAAAGAAGAAAAGACATTCGGAGAAATTGACAATCCATATGAGAAATACACTCAATGGGACAGAGACTCTGGGGACTCTTATGGTATAGGAGAGGGAATAAAATGTGTGAGCAGGTCACGACTCAACGCTTGGGGAACAGAATTCCAAAGGGAAAATATCCAATGGAAAGACTCGAGCTGACTCGAAGATGCATATATTGGGGAATATGAGTTGATTCTTGATAAACTTCACAACCACCTGCCTGGTCACGTTTGCATATGACGTCGCTTCGACCCACTTGGTGAAGTAAACAATTGCTACGAGAATAAACCTGTGACCGTTGGACGCTTTCGGTTCTATCATGCCAATCATGTCAATTCCCCACATAGAGAAAGGCCATGGTGATGAAAGCATATTCAGAAGTGTCGGGGGAATATGAATCTTATCCGCATAAATCTGACACTTATGGCATTTCTTCACATATTTACAGCAGTCAGACTCCATTGTCAGCCAATAGTAGCCTGCTCTCAACATCTTTCTAGCCATGGCATGTCCATTGGAATGAGTACCAAATGAACCCTCATGGACCTCAGTCATTAACAGGTCTGCTTCGTGTCTATCCACGCATCTGAGCAGAACCATGTCAAAGTTTCTCTTATAAAGCACATCGTCATTGAGGTAGAAACTTCCTGATAATCTCCTTAAAGTCTTTCTATCTTTCACAGATGCCCCAGGCGGGTAAATCTGGCTCTGAAGAAAACACTTGATATCATAATACCATGGCTTATCATCTTGTACTTCCTCTACTACAAATACATGCACTGGTCTGTCCAAACGCATCACGGTGATATTGGGAACTTCATTCCAAAGTCTAACCACAATCATCGAAGCAAGTGTAGCAAGCGCATCTGCCATCCGATTCTTATCTCTAGGAATATGATGGAAGTCAACCTCAGTAAAGAATATTGAAATCCTCCTCGCATAATCTCTACATGGGATGAGGCCAGGTTGATTTATCTCCCATTCTCCCTTAATTTGATTAACAACAAGGGCCGAATCACCATAAACATCAAGATGTTTGATCCTAAGATCAATACATTCTTCCAATCCCATAATACAGGCCTCATACTCAACCATATTATTTGTGCATTTGAAAGTTATCGTTGCTGTGAAAGGAAAATGTCTGCCCTGAGGAGTAATAATCACTACCTCAATACCATTTCCATATTGATTTATAGCGCCATCTGTAACACCCCGATAAAAATAAGATAATTATTTAATTTAAGTTAATATTATATTTATTAATTTAATTAAATAATTGGAATTTTTGGAATATTATTATTATTATTATTGGAATAATAATTATTGGAAAATATATATAAGTTGGGAATAAGGAAAAAGAGTTCCATTTTGGTAAACAGAGTTTTCACGTGAAAGCAGAGAAGCGGCTGAAAAGAGGAAAAGGGCAAAGAGGCAGAGCAAGAGGAAGAAGGTTGGAGAAGAGAAGAGCTTGAAGCTTAAAGATTCGCCGGATTAACTCAGGTAAGGGGGGTTTATCGTCGTTTAATGGGTATTATGGGTTAACATGTAATGGGTAGTGATAAACCGTTGAATTGACCCTAATTGGGATGTTGAATGCTGAAAAATTGTGTTGGATAAGTTGTGTTAAAGTTGTAATTGAAATCTGTATTTGTGTGAGTCGTGAATTCCCGAACGTATAGCTTTTTACGGAATCGGAATCGGAGGTCCGGAAGTCCTCCAACGGCGGAAAATGCGGAGAATTCTGCATTCTGCTTCGTGTTAGCGCAGGAACAGCTCTTTGTCTTGCGTTAACCGGTTAACCCAGGGTGTTAACCGGTTAACACTGTTGCGAATTATGAAATATTGCTGTTTCGCTTGCGTTAACCGGTTAACCCAGGGCGTTAACCGGTTAACACTGTTGTGGTTTCTGAGAAATTGTTGTTCTGTCTGCGTTAACCGGTTAACCCAGGGCGTTAACCGGTTAACACTGTTGAAAAGTGGGAAAATTGGTATTTAAATGTTGTGTACATATTTGATGGTTGGCCTATATCGGTATGTGATATAGTAGGGATTATTCCCGTTGTTTTGAGTAGTATAGGTATTAGTAGAGTGTGCTAATACTGTGATTGAATTAATTGGCATGACATGATATGATTATGTGATAAATATGCTGATGATGTGTGGAAATATGCATAATGTTGTGAATGTATATATTATGTATGTAATTGTGGATGGACTGTTTTATGGCTTAGAGTGTGAGCACATGTCCATTGTGGATTCTTGTTGATGTGGCATGCTAGGTGATTTGGCATAGCATAATGTGGCCTTTAGGGTGGTAGCTAATTCCCATGGTGAGGAATTAGTGATGTTAGTCATTTTGGATTGTTGTTGATGTTTGCATGCTAGGTGATTAGCGTGCATAGCATGGCCCTTGGGGTGGTAGCTAATTCCCATGGTGAGGAATTAGTGATGTGAGTCACTAGGTCTCAAATGAGTGGGACTAGTGAGCTTGGTAACCGTACCTGGATTTGGTCGGTGAAGTTGAACTATATGTTCACGAATAGTCGGTACCGCATGCATGGAGTCTCATTGCATAATGTATGTATGGCGTATAATATGAATGGATGTATTCCAATATTATACGTGTGTTTTATGTTGGTGTTGAGTATGATGTTTGAGTTGATGTGCCGTTACTGAATGTGTGTTATGATTAGGGTGATGAAATGTGTTAAATTACTTAACATTGCATGATATTTTATAATGCTTATTATATCGATTGAGGAACTCACCCTTACAACTATTTTTCAGGTAACGAGCAGTGATTGAGTAGGAGCTAGTGCTTGGAGTCTAGTGTAGTTCCTTAGTGGGTCATGCTCTGGTAGATGTAACATCGGGATGGGATGTTTTAAATGTTTTATTGTTGGTTGTGAACCAGTTTACATGTAATATGCTACATGTTTTGCATGATTGATTTAATCTCTATCCGCTGCGTATTGTGCAAATGCTTTATGTTTTGAATTAATAAAAGAGCATGACAGTTATCATGGTGAATGATGTGAAGTGTTTGTGTGACACCCTTAATTGCATATCTACTCTGATTGATATATGTTGTTATTTTAATTAAATATTTGGGGTAATTTAGAAGGGTGTTACATTAGTGGTATCAGAGCATAGTCGGTCGAGTCGAGTCGTAATTATTCTGTTCCCCTGTACGTGATAGGTGTTGTATAACCCTATCAGTACTTATTGTTTTTAGCTTGTTGGGTTTTCAGAATAGAGATGGCGGGAAGAGGTAGAGATGATGCTGCGATTGCTGAGGATCTGGGTATGCTAGCTGGAGTACTTGGAGGGAATCCGAATGTTGTGGGAATGGGAGCTGCTCGTCAACTGAGTGAGTTCCAGAAGAACAATCCTCCAATGTTCAAGGGAGCATACGATCCAGATGGTGCTCAGAAGTGGTTGAAGGAGATCGAGAGGATCTTCCGAGTGACTGAGTGTGCCGATAACCAGAAGGTCAGGTTCGGTACGCATATGCTGTCAGAGGAAGCAGATGATTGGTGGGTTGCTACCCGCTCTGAGTTGGAAGCTGCTGGGAATGCTGAGATCACGTGGGCTGTGTTCAGAGAGAGATTCCTGAGGAAGTACTTTCCGGAGGATGTCAGAGGAAAGAAAGAGATAGAGTTCTTAGAATTGAAGCAGGGCAATCGGTCTGTTACTGAGTATGCTGCTAAATTCACAGAGCTGTCGAAGTATTACACTCCCTATGATGAGGCTACTGGGGAATTTTCAAAATGTGTGAAGTTTGAGAACGGGTTACGTCCCGAGATCAAGCAGGCTATTGGGTATCAGCGGATTAGAGTGTTTTCTGATTTGGTTGACTGTTGCAGGATTTTTGAACAGGATACCACGGCTAGAGCAGAAAGCTATCAGCAGAGGGTTGATAGGAAAGGCAAGAATCAGAATGATCGTGGGAAACCGTATGCAGTTGGCAAAGGTTTCCAGAGACAGAGTGGGATGAAGAGGCCTAGTGGGGGAGATTCTAGTGCCCCTGCTAAGTGTTACAGATGTGGTCAGGCTGGACATCATTTCCATGAGTGTACCAGTGCTGAGAAGAAGTGTTTCAAGTGTGGCAAGGGTGGTCACTTGGCTGCAGAGTGCCGGTTGAAGACTATGACTTGTTTCAACTGTGGAGAGGTGGGTCATATTAGCCCACAGTGTCCTAAGCCGAAGAAAGAGAATCAGTCAGGAGGCAAGGTCTTTGCTTTATCGGGTTCTGAGACTTCTGCAGATGATCGTTTGATCCGAGGTACGTGTTATATTAATGGCTTTCCTCTTGTAGCTATTATTGACACAGGTGCGACTCATTCCTTTATATCTTTGGATTGTGCTGTGAAACTTAAGTTAGAGATATCTGAGATGCATGGAAGTATGGTGATTGATACTCCTGCGAAGGGTTCAGTGACTACTACTTCAGTTTGTTTAGATTGTCCTTTGAGTATTTTTGGTAGAGACTTTGGGATAGACCTAGTGTGTCTTCCACTAGTGCAGATTGATGTTATTCTGGGTATGAACTGGTTGGTGTGTAACCGAGTTTACATCAACTGTTTTGATAAGACTGTGATTTTTCCTGAGAATGAGGAAGGAAAGAGTTTGTTTCTATCAGCAAGGCAGGTGAATGAGGCAGTAGCTGATGGGGCAGAGTTGTTTATGCTGTTAGCGACTTTGGAGGCTAAAGATAGACTGGTGACTTGCGATCTAGCCGTGGTGTGTGATTTTCCTGATGTGTTTCCTGAAGAAGTGAATGAATTACCGCCAGAGCGTGAAGTTGAGTTCTCGATTGATTTGGTACCTGGTACTAGGCCGGTGTCGATGGCTCCGTACCGTATGTCTGCTGTTGAGTTAGCTGAATTGAAGAGTCAGCTGGAAGATCTGTTGGATAAGAAGTTTATTCGTCCGAGTGTGTCACCGTGGGGTGCACCAGTGTTATTGGTTAAGAAGAAAGAAGGTACTATGAGGTTGTGTGTGGACTACAGGCAACTGAATAAAGTGACGATCAAGAATCGGTATCCTTTGCCGAGGATTGATGATTTGATGGATCAGTTGGTTGGTGCGAGTGTGTTCAGCAAAATAGATTTTAGATCTGGGTATCATCAGATACGTGTGAAAACTGAGGATATTCAGAAGACTGCTTTCAGAACAAGGTATGGACATTACGAGTATTCCGTAATGCCTTTTGGTGTGACTAATGCGCCTGGAGTATTTATGGAGTATATGAATAGGATTTTCCATCCGTACCTAGATCAGTTTGTTGTGGTGTTTATTGATGATATTTTGGTGTATTCGAAATCTGAAGAAGAGCATGCTGAGCATTTGAGGGTGGTTTTAGGAGTTCTACGAGAAAAGAAGTTATTTGCTAAACTGTCCAAGTGTGAATTTTGGTTAGAAGAGGTTAGTTTTCTTGGTCATGTGATTTCAAGAGGTGGTGTTGCTGTTGATCCTTCTAAGGTAGAAGCGGTATCTAAGTGGGAAGCTCCGAAGTCAGTTTCTGAGATAAGGAGTTTTCTTGGACTTGCAGGTTATTATAGGAAGTTCATTGAGGGATTTTCTAAGTTGGCGTTACCGTTGACGATGTTGACTAGAAAGGGGCAAGCGTTTGTTTGGGACTCAAAATATGAAGAAGGTTTCCAAGAGTTAAAGAGAAGGTTAACTATTGCTCCTGTTCTGATATTACCGAGTTCGTCGGAACCATTTGAGGTTTTCTGTGATGCTTCGTTGTTGGGTTTGGGTGGTGTTTTGATGCAGAATAAGCAAGTTGTAGCTTATGCTTCGAGACAACTGAGGGTTCATGAGAGGAACTATCCGACACACGATTTAGAGTTGGCAGCCGTGGTATTTGTTCTGAAGTTATGGAGGCATTACTTGTACGGGTCAAGATTTGAGGTTTTCAGTGATCATAAAAGTTTAAAGTATTTGTTTGATCAGAAAGAGCTGAATATGAGACAGAGGAGATGGTTAGAGTTTCTGAAGGATTATGACTTTGGTTTGAATTACCATCCGGGTAAAGCAAACGTAGTGGCTGATGCATTGAGTCGGAAATCATTGCACATGTCTATGTTAATGGTTAAGGAATTGGATTTAATTGAGCAGTTTAGAGACTTGAGTTTGGTGTGTGAGAGTACTCACAATAGTGTTAATTGGGAATGTTGAAGTTAACAAGTGGTATTCTGGATGAGATCAGAGAGGGTCAGAAATCCGATGTGCTTTTGGTCGACAAGTTGACTCTAGTGAATCAAGGTCAAGGTGGTGAATTCAGAGTGGATGAGAATGGTGTTTTGAAATTTGGTAATCGGGTGTGTATTCCGGATGTTACCGAACTTAAGAAGAGTATTCTTGAGGAAGGACATCGTAGTGGCCTGAGTATTCATCCTGGGGCTACGAAGATGTATCATGATTTGAAAAAGTTATTTTGGTGGCCGGGAATGAAAAGAGAAATTGCGAGTTTTGTTTATTCCTGCTTGACTTGTCAGAAGTCAAAGATTGAACATCAAAAGCCGTCTGGGCTAATGCAACCGTTGGCTATTCCAGAGTGGAAGTGGGATAGTATCAGTATGGATTTTGTTTCTGGTTTACCGAGGACAATTAAGAATTTTGAAGCTATTTGGGTAATTGTCGACAGATTGACAAAATCGGCTCATTTCATTCCGATCAGAATGGATTATCCGTTAGAGAGATTAGCCGAGTTGTATATTGAGAAGATTGTAAGTTTGCATGGTATTCCGTCGAGTATTGTTTCGGACAGAGATCCTAGATTTACATCAAAGTTTTGGGAAGGTTTGCAGAAGGCTTTGGGAACTAAGCTGAGATTGAGTTCTGCATATCATCCGCAGACTGATGGTCAGACTGAGAGGACGATTCAGTCACTAGAGGATCTTTTGAGGGCTTGTGTTTTGGAAAAGGGAGGTGCTTGGGATTGTTATTCACCTTTGATTGAGTTTACCTACAACAATAGTTTTCATTCGAGCATTGGTATGGAACCGTTTGAAGCTTTGTATGGTAGGAGATGTCGGACACCTTTATGTTGGTATGAGTCCGGTGAGAGCGTTGTGGTTGGACCGGAGATTGTTCAACAAACTACGGAAAAGATTAAGATGATTCAGGAGAAGATGAGAATTGCTCAGAGTCGTCAGAAGAGTTATCACGACAAGAGGAGGAAGTCACTTGAGTTTCAAGAGGGAGATCATGTGTTTCTCCGTGTTACTCCGATAACGGGAGTTGGTCGAGCTTTGAAGTCGAAGAAGTTGACACCTCGATTTATTGGTCCTTATCAGATTTTGGAGAGGATAGGGGAGGTAGCCTATCGTATCACTTTACCGCCGTCACTTGCGAATTTGCATGAGGTGTTTCATGTGTCTCAGTTGAGGAGGTACATTCCTGATCCGTCGCATGTAGTCCAAATAGATGATGTACAGGTGGGAGATAACCTGACTGTTGAAACATCACCTATGAGGATCGAGGATCGAGAGTTGAAGCAGTTGCGGGGTAAAGAGATTGCTTTGGTAAAGGTAGCTTGGGGAGGACCAGCAGGTGGCAATGTGACTTGGGAACTTGAGAGTCAGATGAAGGAGTCTTATCCGGAGTTATTCGCTTGAGGTATGTTTTCGAGGACGAAAACTCTTTTAGTGGGGGAGAGTTGTAACACCCCGATAAAAATAAGATAATTATTTAATTTAAGTTAATATTATATTTATTAATTTAATTAAATAATTGGAATTTTTGGAATATTATTATTATTATTATTGGAATAATAATTATTGGAAAATATATATAAGTTGGGAATAAGGAAAAAGAGTTCCATTTTGGTAAACAGAGTTTTCACGTGAAAGCAGAGAAGCGGCTGAAAAGAGGAAAAGGGCAAAGAGGCAGAGCAAGAGGAAGAAGGTTGGAGAAGAGAAGAGCTTGAAGCTTAAAGATTCGCCGGATTAACTCAGGTAAGGGGGGTTTATCGTCGTTTAATGGGTATTATGGGTTAACATGTAATGGGTAGTGATAAACCGTTGAATTGACCCTAATTGGGATGTTGAATGCTGAAAAATTGTGTTGGATAAGTTGTGTTAAAGTTGTAATTGAAATCTGTATTTGTGTGAGTCGTGAATTCCCGAACGTATAGCTTTTTACGGAATCGGAATCGGAGGTCCGGAAGTCCTCCAACGGCGGAAAATGCGGAGAATTCTGCATTCTGCTTCGTGTTAGCGCAGGAACAGCTCTCTGTCTTGCGTTAACCGGTTAACCCAGGGTGTTAACCGGTTAACACTGTTGCGAATTATGAAATATTGTTGTTTCGCTTGCGTTAACCGGTTAACCCAGGGCGTTAACCGGTTAACACTGTTGTGGTTTCTGAGAAATTGCTGTTCTGTCTGCGTTAACCGGTTAACCCAGGGCGTTAACCGGTTAAAACTGTTGAAAAGTGGGAAAATTGGTATTTAAATGTTGTGTACATATTTGATGGTTGGCCTATATCGGTATGTGATATAGTAGGGATTATTCCCGTTGTTTTGAGTAGTATAGGTATTAGTAGAGTGTGCTAATACTGTGATTGAATTAATTGGCATGACATGATATGATTATGTGATAAATATGCTGATGATGTGTGGAAATATGCATAATGTTGTGAATGTATATATTATGTATGTAATTGTGGATGGACTGTTTTATGGCTTAGAGTGTGAGCACATGTCCATTGTGGATTCTTGTTGATGTGGCATGCTAGGTGATTTGGCATAGCATAATGTGGCCTTTAGGGTGGTAGCTAATTCCCATGGTGAGGAATTAGTGATGTTAGTCATTTTGGACTGTTGTTGATGTTTGCATGCTAGGTGATTAGCGTGCATAGCATGGCCCTTGGGGTGGTAGCTAATTCCCATGGTGAGGAATTAGTGATGTGAGTCACTAGGTCTCAAATGAGTGGGACTAGTGAGCTTGGTAGCCGTACCTGGATTTGGTCGGTGAAGTTGAACTATATGTTCACGAATAGTCGGTACCGCATGCATGGAGTCTCATTGCATAATGTATGTATGGAGTATAATATGAATGGATGTATTCCAATATTATACGTGTGTTTTATGTTGGTGTTGAGTATGATGTTTGAGTTGATGTGCCGTTACTGAATGTGTGTTATGATTAGGGTGATGAAATGTGTTAAATTACTTAACATTGCATGATATTTTATAATGCTTATTATATCGATTGAGGAACTCACCCTTACAACTATTTTTCAGGTAACGAGCAGTGATTGAGTAGGAGCTAGTGCTTGGAGTCTAGTGTAGTTCCTTAGTGGGTCATGCTCTGGTAGATGTAACATCGGGATGGGATGTTTTAAATGTTTTATTGTTGGTTGTGAACCAGTTTACATGTAATATGCTACATGTTTTGCATGATTGATTTAATCTCTATCCGCTGCGTATTGTGCAAATGCTTTATGTTTTGAATTAATAAAAGAGCATGACAGTTATCATGGTGAATGATGTGAAGTGTTTGTGTGACACCCTTAATTGCATATCTACTCTGATTGATATATGTTGTTATTTTAATTAAATATTTGGGGTAATTTAGAAGGGTGTTACACCATCAAACACCATGCTCCATCGGGAACCAGGTTCCGGCCCTTCATCAAGCGTAGGCTCATCGCAATCTTTCATTTTCAAATACAGAATCTCCTCATCTGGGAAGTCATACTGAACTGACTGATAATCCTCAATTGGTTGATGTGCCAAGTGGTCAGCCAAGATACTACCCTTAATCGCTTTCTGAGCTCGATACTCAATATCATACTCAGATAACAACATCTGCCAACGGGAAATCCTACCAGTTAAAGCAGGCTTCTCAAAGATATACTTGATTGGATCCATTTTGGATATCAACCAAGTTGTATGACTCAACATGTACTGGCGTAAGCGCTTAGCAGCCCAAGCCAAAGCACAACACGTCTTCTCAAGCATCGAGTATCGAGACTCACATTCAGTGAACTTCTTACTCAGGTAGTAGATAGCATATTCTTTTTTTCCTGATTCATCTTGCTGACCAAGAACACAAGCCATTGAGTCTTCAAGAACTGTCAGATACATAATCAACGGTCTCCCTTCCACAGGTGGAGACAGAATCGGAGGCTCAGACAAATACTCTTTAATACTGTCAAAGGCCTTTTGGCAATCCTCGGTCCAATCATGAGACTGATCTTTCCGGAGGAGCTTGAATATCGGTGCACATGTAGCAGTCATGTGGGATATGAATCTGGAAATATAATTCAAGCGGCCAAGAAAACCTCGGACTTGCTTTTCAGTTTTGGGCGCAGGCATCCCTTGTATTGCTTTGACCTTTGCAGGATCAACCTTAATACCTCTTTTGCTGACAATAAAGCCCAATAACTTTCCAGAACGGACCCTAAATGTACACTTGTTAGGATTCAGATGAAGCTTATACTTCCTCAAACGCTGGAAAAGCTTCAACAAGTGCTCTACATGTTCAACTTCCATTCTTGACTTTGCAATCATATCATCAACATATACCTCAATCTCCTTGTGCATCATATCATGAAACAAGGTAGTCATAGCTCGTTGATACGTGGCTCTGACGTTCTTCAAACCGAAGGGCATCACTCGATAACAGAATGTTCCCCAAGGTGTGATCAATGTTGTCTTCTCCATATCCTCGGGTGCCATTTTGATCTGATTATATATGGAAAATCCGTCCATAAATGAGAAGACATTGAATTTAGTTGTATTATCTACCAACATATCATTATGAGGTAGAGGGAAATCATCTTTCGGACTAGCTTTATTCAAGTCTCTATAGTCCACACACATTCGGACTTTTCCGTCTTTCTTAGGCACGGGCACAATATTGGCCACCCATTGAGGATATGTAGAAGTCACCAGAAACCCCGCATCAATTTGCTTCTGAACTTCTTCTTTGATCTTCACTGCCATATCAGGATGAGTTCTTCTGAGCTTCTGCTTCACATGTACGCACTCAGGCTTCAAAGGCAGGAAATGTTGCACGATATCAGTATCCAGACCAAGCATGTCCTCATACGACCAGGAAAAGACGTCGACGTATTCTCGTAGCAACTCAATCAACCCCTTTTTAACAGATTCTTCCAGTAGTGCCCCAATCTTCACTTTTCGCACACACTCTTCAGACCCCAAGTTGACTGTTTCCAGATTCTCAAGATGCGACTGAATGATCTTCTCTTCATGCTCAAGTAGACGGGTAATCTCGTCAGGAATCTCTTCAACATCATCTTCTTCGGCCTCAAATACAGGGAACTCAAAGTTGGGAGATGGTGTTGGATCATTATGTCCAATGGGTTTGATCAACCTGCATAATGATTTTGGATATAAAGAGATTTTAGAATTCAAACAAGGCAAATCATTATGCAGATGAAAAGATTGATTTTATTCTTATTTTTGGGTTTTATGTGATCACCAATTTCATGCAAAAGCGAAAAGGGAAAACAATTGGAAAACAAACATTTAACATGAATTTATTGAATGAAAATATCATTGTATTTATGCGCCAACAATGTCATCACTCCTCCTTTTGGCATGGGATGAGGGTTTTTAAACACAATGAACATTACTTTGACTTATGGATAATTGTTGGTATATCAACAGCGACCCAATTATTACAGACCCCTCCAGGGATGATGAAGTTTCCAGAATCCTCTTCATCCTCTTCCAGAATGGCATCAGCCTCTTCATCTTGACCGGTGTGGATGAATTCACCACTCTTGAACAACCCTTGTTTGTTGAAGATACCAAAAGAATAACCTATGCCAGCCCGGGATTTGTTGTCTTCGAGCTCAATCATTTGCCCCAATCCAGCAGTTGGACCATGCCCAATGGCCAACTTTGCATCTTTATAGGATGCAAATGAAGAAGTTCCCTTCTTAATAGGTTCAGCAATAGATAAATCTTGGAACGGCGTTCCAACTTCATCCTCAGCATCTATATAAGAGAAGGAAGACAAATGGCTAACCAGGAGAGCCTTTTCTCCCTCTACCACCACCAGCTTCTTATTTTTTACAAACTTCAGTTTCTGGTGTAGGGTGGATGTCACGGCGCCTGCCTCGTGAATCCACGGTCTTCCTAAAAGACAGTTGTACGATGGGTGAATGTCCATAACCTGGAAGGTAATCTGGAAATCACTTGGTCCAATTTTGACTAGGAGATCAACCTCTCCAATCAAAATTTTACGTGACCCATCGAAAGCTTTAACTACCACTCCACTTTGCCTCATGGGAGGCCCCTGATATGATAACTTTGCAAGAATGGACTTCGGTAACACATTCAATGATGACCCAGTGTCCACAAGCACATTGGACATGGTGTCATCTTTACAGCTCATAGAGATGTGTAATGCCAAGTTGTGGTCTCTTCCCTCCTCGGGGAGATCAGCATCACAAAAACTTAAATTGTTACAAGCGGTGATGTTTGCAACAATACTGTCGAATTGTTCAATTCTGACGTCGTGATCCACATACGCCACATCCAACACCTTCTGCAGAGCTTCTCGGTGTGGTTCTGAATTCATCAGCAAGGATAGTACATAGATTTTGGATGGCGTCTGTAGAAGCTGATCTACCATGTTGTACTTACTTCTTTTGATGAGCCTCAACATCTCATCAGAGTCTTCTTTCACATTGCCACTCGGGCCAACAGAGACAGAAGTTCTCAACGTAGAGATAGGTTTAGCAACAAGTGCCGAATTCGGTGCATTCACAGCAGTCCCAACCGGGCATTCAGCATAATCAGCGGTATCATTCCTTCGAACATCAGCTTGCGGCTTCGGCGGAGCTGAGAAGACACGACCACTACGGGTCAGGCCGCTGACGTCGTCAATATTAACAACAGATGAAGAGGGCAGGGGCACCTCTTTCCCATTCTCCAATGCTACAGCATTGTAGCGATAGGGGACCGCCTTCTCAGAAGAATACGGTATAGGGTCGGCTGGCTTAATGATCAAAGCAGGAGAAGCCTTCTGCTTGCTACCATCATACTTGATAATAACAGGCTCAGGGATCCAGAATACCAGAGAAATTACGTTGACTTCATCAGCATCTTCGTCAACATTTCTGTTTTGAAGTATCTCAATGACTCCCTCATCCAGCATTTCTTGAACATCTTTGCGCACCTGGCGACAACCTCTTTGGTTAACAGAACAAATTCGGCATCTATCGTGGTCATGCTCGTAATGACTATAATCACACAGCAATCTATGCATCTCGACCAGAGATTGTCGAATATGACTAACATATTTGACTTTGTATTTGCCAGGGCAGCCCTGGACCATGTTGACAGATTTCCCATGCTCGGGTAATGGGTTCTTCTTCACATTAGGACCTACGTCCTCAAAACACAAAATACCACATCTTACAAGGTCTTGAACCTTGGTCTTCAGTGGGTAGCAATTTTCCACGTCATGTCCGGGAGCACCAGAATGATAAACACAATGTAATTCAGGCTTATACCACCACTGGGGGTTGGTGGGTATAGTCGGTGGGTCTCGCGGAGTAATCAACTTCCTCTCTATCAAAGAGGGATATAACTCTGCATATGTCATCGGGATAGGATCAAAGGTGACCCTTTTCCTCTCGTAACTTGTGCTGGCTTGATTACTATTTCGAGGTTGGTAGGCCTGCTGTTGCGGACGGTGCTGTTGTTGTTGATATTGCGGATGTGATTGTTGCTGATTATTATTGTGATGCTGATACTGTTGATTATCTCTGAAAACAGGTGCTATATGAGCCACCTGGTGCTGGTTACCGGCAGGACGCACGGTCTTCCTTCTCACAGAGGGTCTTCTTGGTTTTACATGGGAGGTCACAACATGTGCCTTGCCATCTTTCTTCTTCCCAAACGTCCCATACCGTTTGGTAGAAGAGCCTTCTTCTCTGGTCAGGCGCCCTTCCGTGACTCCTTCTTCCAGTCGCATCCCCATGTTCACCATCTCGGTGAAATCAGAAGGAGCGACGGCAATCATCCGCTCGTAATAAAAAGAACTCAAGGTCTTCAAAAAGATCTTGGTCATCTCTTTCTCTTCCAGCGGGGGGCACAATCTGTGTTGCTACCTCTCGCCACCTCTGGGCGTATTCTTTGAAAGCTTCCTTATCCTTCTGGGACATGGCTCTCAATTGATCCCTATCGGGAGCCATATCCATATTATACTTGTATTTCTTGACAAAGGCCTCGCCAAGGTCGTTGAAGGATCAGATGTTCGCACTGTCCAAGCCCATATACCAACGTAAGGCAGCACCGGACAAACTGTCCTGAAAGTAGTGGATGAGAAGTTGGTCGTTGTCGGTTTGAGTCGACATCTTCCTGGCATACATGACCAGGTGGCTGAGAGGGCAAGTATTTCCCTTGTACTTTTCAAAGTCAGGGACCTTGAACTTCACAGGGATCTTCACATTAGGGACCAGACAGAGTCCAGCAACAGACTTGCCGAAAAGATCCTTTCCTCTGAGAGTTTTCAATTCCTTGTGAAGCTCAAGAAATTGATCATTCATAGCGTCCATCTTCTCATAGACATTTGGGCCCTCAGACGGCTCAGAATGATAGATGGTGTCGTCTACTCTGGGCATAGTATGCACGATAGGAGGAGGAACAGCAAGGACCGGGCTAGATGCCGGCAGAGAAGCAAAGGTGGGTGCAGGACCCTCAGGCATGAAATTAGGAGGCATCCCCCACGGAAACCCGACTGGCATGGCTGTTGGAGAAAAGTGTGCGCTGGCCGCAGGCACAACTGAAGAGAGAATCTCAGAAATGACTGTCCTCTGGGGAGGAGTTGAAGGTGTCGGAGACGACTGGCTTTGGGCAGCCATGAATGACTCCATCAGGGCAGTTGTCGCACCTCGAAAAAAATGGGGATACGACTACAAAGCGAAGCGCGATCGCACGCTCGCAATGATGGACTGAACAGAGTCGCCACCGAACTTTATTTATTCCTAAAAAGGAAAGGGGAAATATCGATAAAACCCAAGACAAATGAAAGGATAAGATATGGTCATCGCAACCAATATCAGGGTTCGGGAGTCGATTACGCAAGGGGAAGGTATTAGCACCCCTCACGTCCGTTGTACTCAACGGGAACCATTAGGTCAGTTGTGTGCGTTAATGTTAGTTTGAAATATTAGGCTTTTCGAATTATTAGGTGGGAAAGAAAGAAAGGATGAGAAGAGAATGTTTTTGGATTTTTGACGAAGGACTGAACCTAAGTTTTTTATTAGTGGGCCTGACAAGATTTACAAATCCTGCTCCTACGTATCTCAAAAGAGAAATCAAGGCTTACGTAGTTCTGGGTAGAAAAATGTTTGTTTGTGGGTCGATTTTAGTGAAAGCTACTTTGTGTCAAATCGACGAAAACATTGTTGGACTACCCAAAACAGGTGGAGAAACATTGCCTTGCATTATTTTGAAACAAAGTACCTTTCATTTGTGAAAAGGTTTAAGAGATCAATCGCACGGCGGCGAGGAAATAAATTGATGGATTTGATGTGTTTTGAGTGATGGCAAGAACTTGGATGAGCGAGATATACATCTCGAATCCTAGTCTCAGGAGTGCACGGCATACGCCATGTTCCATTTCCATCTTTATTGAAAAAGTATTAAGTTAGGAATTAGGTATTTTGAAGTTTGAAAGACGAGTACTTGTGACCTACAAGCTCTTACAGCTTGGGTCTAATACTCGGGACTACGTTTGGACATTCCACCCAGGCAGTCTGTTTCTTTCCAATATTGCCAAGAAAATGATTCGAATATTTATAAATGTTTTGGAGGGAAGACGAATATTTATGGCTTGCAAGCTCTTACAGCTTGAGCCTAATATTCGGGATTACGACTGGATATTCCCTCCAGGTAATCTTTTTCTTCCAACTTTATTAAGAAGAGGTTTTGAATCTTGGGGTGTGAAAGAGAAGACGAATATTTATGGCTTGCAAGCTCTTACAGCTTGAGCCTAATATTCGGGATTATGACTGGATATTCCCTCCAGGATAATCTTTTTCTTCATGTTTTATTTAGAAAAATGATTTGAATATTTGAGTGTTAAAGAGAAGACGAATATTAACGGCTTGCAAGCTCTTACAGCTTGAGCCTAATATTCGGGATTACGACTGGACATTCCATCCAGGTAATCTTTTTCTTCCAACTTTCGTTTAGAAAATGATTTTGAATATTGGAGTATTAAAGAGAAGACAAATATTAACGGCTTGCAAGCTCTTACAGCTTGAGCCTAATATTCGGGATTACGACTGGACATTCCATCCAGGTAATCTTTTTCTTCACGTTTTATTTAGAAAATGATTTGAATATTAAGTTAAAACAATTAAAGTATCGAGGTTTGAAATTATTGAAAGTTAAGTTGATGTTACTTAAGAGCTCATTGTAAGAAAGCCCAAGAGTAAGCCATGTGAAGAAAATAAATAACACAACAAATTATATTTACAAAACACTTAAAAATTAAATCAAAGAAAGATAAAATCGGGATTTGCACGGATGGAAATTGAGGAACACACAAAACCTAAATAATGTGCTCAAAGCCGGTTTGCACATATTGACAACAATTGAAATGTCATATGCGATTAATCGAAACGCGGTGAAATACTATCAATATATCGATAAAAATATTCATGGATAAATAACAAGAAAATTGTCAAATCCATAAATTACAAATCGATGTTTAACATTAAAATCAACAAGTGTTTACAAAAAGGAGAAAAAATAAAAATAAAAAAATAAATAAAAGGTTTAAAATAATAAAAAATGGTAATAATAATAAAAACTAGTAGAAAATAAAAAATATGTTAAAAATGAAAAATGCTGAAAACCAAGGATTGAACCCAGAACTTAAGGTTTAACAAACAACATCTTTACCAACTCAACCAAATCGACATCCTTGTTATATAGTTTCAAACACTAATACATAATATAACAAAAGATGCACCAAACCTTTTAAATAAAACACAAAGTTGGAAAACAGTAACTACGAATAACAGAACTCATGTTGAAAACAGTGACTACGAATAACAAAACTCATGTTGAAAACAGTAACGATCCAAAGCTCAGTTTTCTTTCCATTTTTGAAAATCAAAATCTTAACAGCAAGTTAACATCACAAACAAACAGGCAACGGTGTTGCTAAATCAAACATGGAATTCAAAGCATAATCGAAATATGGAAATAAAGCTCGGAAAGGAAGCTAACCGGTTGCGGCGAGCTCGACCGACGAATGTGAGTAAGCATTTTACCTGAACCGGTTTTGATCTTCTCGTCCGCTCTTCACCACCAAGAAAAACTATGGCTTTCTTTTCTTCTTGCCGTCGACTCCTCTTTCTCTTAGTGAACAGTAACAACGCTTTTGTGTTTTTTTTCAGAATCCTCTCTTCCCTATAGGTGAACAGCGGCGGCTATCCAAAACTTAGGGTTTTTTATGAATAGTGATTGCTTTTTATATATGACTCCTCCTCTCTGCTGTGCTGCTGTGTTTCCTCAGAGTAGTGGAGGTCTGCTGTGCAGTGGAGAGGTTTTGAATTTTGTCCATATCCAACTTGTGGTCCCCTTCTCAATTCTCTTCATTTTGAAAACTCTACTGTAAGAAAAACTTTCACCACTGTAACTTACTTAGCTGAAAAGTTTGTTTTAGAATTAACTGATTTTGTGTGTTGTTGTGGCAGCTTGACACGGTTTTGGTCTTGGCATGTCTTCAAATTTTGCAACCTTGAATGTGCTACTTATGTCATCCGGCGTGAAGTGAAATTCATTGCCATCTCTCATTGAGTCCACTTCAATTGGAATTGCTGTCATAGGATGATCTCTAGAGTGTGGTGGAGGAAGTCGGTCTGTATCTAGTACTTCAAAGCAAGCCTCGCACAAATCAAAATCAGGATAAATAATGCAATGCCACCTTCGCCTGTGTCAGCTGAGCCAGGAACTGGAACTACACCCTCAACACCATCATCTGCAGCTAACAATGTCTGTTTTGGAAAAGGGACATGAAGCAATCTCGAAGATATGGCCAAACTGCTAGCAGTCTGAACAGCTTCACCGGACGAAAAAAAGAAGCTTCTTGAGTAATTCAACAGTAGGTGCTACACTGTGAACTCCTGAATCTTTTCCATGCAGAGCCAAGCATTCAGCATTTTAGTACTCAAAACCCTTAATTCTCTGTATATCTCAGCATATTTTGGATGAGTTTGGTTCCCAGTATAAAAGACTTCAACTTTACTTCCAGCTACAACAGAGCTCCAACCAGGTGTTTTCCTCAATCCTCGATCTCTGGCCAAGGATCTTACTTTAACTACTCCTTCCCATTTTCCGGTATTTGCATAGATGTTCAATAACAAAACATAATAGCCAACGTTCTCCGAATCAACTTCCAATAAGCGTTCTGAAGCTAATGTACCTAATTTTGCATTTCCATGTATTCTTCAAGCAGAGAGAAGAGCACCCCAGATGGATGCATCTGGTTGTACATGTATACTTCTCACTAAATCATAAGCTTTTTTTTCAAATATCCAGCTCTGCCAAGCAAATCAACCATACAGCCATAATGTTTCAAACTAGGCTCGATCCCATACTCTTTCTGCATAATATCAAAACATTCTTGGCCCTCATCAACTGAACCCGAATGACTACAAGCCGACAACAAAGATACAAAGGTAATATGATCTGCCTCCACACCTTCAGCTAGCATGTCTTTGAAAAGTTGCAGCATTCCAAGGAACTGAAGTAGAGAGAGTTGCAGCTAGAATATCTTCTCCATGGTCGTGAACCCCTAGAGAAGATATTACAGCATTCCAAGGAACTGAAGTTTCCCGTGGAATTTCATAAAATAAAGACATTGCATCTTCCAACTTCCCACATTTTCCATACATGTCAATCAGGCAGGTAGCCACAAAGACATCCAAGTAGAGAGAGTTTTTTATTAGCCTCCCATGAATTTTCGTTCCTTGTTGCAAAGCTCCAACATGAGAATATGCTGGTATAATGCTCACCCAAGTCCCTTGGTGCAACAATTTCCATATGCGGCTGAGGGAGCACAACTGCATTATTATCATTACTATCATAGAAGCTGATTTCTGGCTGCAAAGAATTTGGCACAGGCCTAGGAAGCATCATATTACCATTGTGACCGGGGAGGAATTTTTCACTCTTAGGTTGTGATGGAAGCATCAGATGAGAAACCGGCATCGGGAGCATACCATTTTCTTGATAGGAACTAACATCAGATAATCTTTCAAAGTTGATAGGTTCAAACAGAAAATTCTTTCGCTGGCGATAGACTTCTCTTAGTTTACTGTCTGGACACGCATACGGCATAGCAAAATCCAAGCCACTGTCAACATCAGAAGCATACTCCCCTTCTGCATCAAGTGAAGCCTTGAAGGTAGGAATTTCATTATGTTTGCAAAATAATACAGCCTCAAATTCAGCTACTGACATAGTCCACAACACTATTCCTGAACCAGGACCCACAGATTGTAAAAAAGATAATCGGTCCTAACTATCTGGAGCAGGAACTCCGGTAAATTGAGCTTTCCTGGATCAGCAAGCTCGTTATTATTCGCACCGACGACGGTACTAAATCTCTCCCTGTCCTTGTCACCACTCCACACTGCAGTAGTAGAAGCATTATGAAAATCAGCAGCACCATAACTTCTAAGGATCTTTCCAGCTTTGGCATCGACTTCAAATACAGTGCTTCTTTTGGATCCAAGTATAACAGCTCCATCTTTAGACACAATAGGTGTAACAGCAACATAATCAGCAACAGATTCCTTAAGCCTCGTTTTGCCAAAGTGTGTATCGTGGAAGATTAGGAGCAGCACTGACTTTTGAAGGCAATGAGTGATAATTGTCAGTTTTTGTAGACATGGAATGTGAAGCTGAATCTTCTTTAGTAGTTGAGAATAGTCTATCACAAGAATTAGATGATGATCTCCGTGCTTCTTTGTACCTGGACAAATGAGATTCTTCCACATCATCCGCTAGAATATCTATATTTGAATTACCCAAGGAAGGCACAGTCTTGCACTTAGAGGTATCAACTATTGATTTTTCAACTGATGCAACTTTTCTTCTGTGTTCATGGCCACTCAAATTTGACGCCAAATCATGAGATGTGTCAGATTTAGTTCTTGGAACTTTAACTCTTGTCTTACTGCCATGAGATTCAGGCAAAGGACCAATCATGAAGGAACTAATTTTGGGACTTATTCCAGGTGGTAGTTCATATGATTCGGATAGAAAGCTTCCAAATGGAAAAAATCATTCTGCTGGAGTTGTAGAACTGCAGTACTTGGAATCAAGTGGCCTTTTGGGAAAATTACACCATTTGATCCTACAGAAATTGGGCCTTCATCGGATGAAAATCCATATGAAAAAAAGAACTAATATCCTGGACCTCATAGTCTCTCACACCTAAACTCCTGTCAAAAGTATGGGAAAGTATCTTCATTTGCCCGAACTGAAATGCTGCAATGCAGACCTGAGTATCGCATTGACCAATGTCGATAAATGCAACATATGTTGAACCCTCGCTTTAAAAATTCGTTTTGTAAATTCCATAACTAAGGGCAGTTGCAGTACAATCGTGGATCAATCTCAAAGGCTTTAACCCCGCAATTTTTTTTTGCCGCATCAAGATAAGCTTGTCATTGCAAGTCGGTGAAGTATGACGGGATACCAATAACACAATCCCAGACAGGTGCCTCCAAATCTTTTTTTGTCATAGCAATTGTTCTTGTGCTGCAGGTTTGAGGTCTGTTTAGATGCCGGCTATCAACGGGTGAAGGTCCTTCATCTAAAGAGATGCAAGTAGCAGCAACAAGCTGAATCATCCATGGCTTATCTTTTGGAAATGGAAGGTTAGAAGGATCCTATCAAGTGCTGCAGTGAGAGGTGAAAAGTCATAATGAGCATTGACTTTAAGCATCCATTGAATAGTTTCCCGACGAGGTTGAGAGAGAGAAGCAAAATCCACGGCCTTTTCTCAAATCCTCGTAGTCACCAAGTTCCTCTTTTATAGTCCTCATCTCCTGTCATAGAAGAAACTCTTTTTGAGCAGTTTGACAATTGACCTTCAACCTTCTGTGTAATTTTCTCAGCTGCACGTATTGACTGTAAATGCCTATCCACTAACTCAACTGCTTTTGAAAGCCTTAATTTAGGGCCAACTGAATCCAGCATAGATAGTTGTTCTTCAAAACTCATCTCAAAACTTGCAACCAATATATCAGCTAACTTGTGAACAGGAACGTTGTCCAAAAGGACTTTGGTTCTTCCACTGGTTTTTTTGTCTCAGCTCCAGAACAAAAATAAGCTTCGTTGCCGTTGCTTTGAATTGGCGAGAAAACATTATGTAATCTGGGGAATTGATATTTGAGAAGAATCTGCATGCAACGGTCATTAACTTATCCTGACCAAACCCTGCATTAACAAAAGCATTAACAAAAGTAGCAGCCAGGTTCTGTCTAGCTGAGTCAACACTCGCACCAACACTTGCACGACCATCAAGCAAATGTGCCTTGTATATATCTTCAGGGGACTTGGGCTCTATGACTTCAATATCACGAGCAAGAGTAAGATATCCTTCACTTAACTTAGAATTATTTATGATATCCCGCAACACTTCTCGGTCTTCATCATCATTAACCATTTCCTCGTCAAGCTCAAAAGTGATTCCATGGCGTACAAGTATGTAACAAAACTGCTTCTTTCCCAGCACATCAGCACAAGAGATGAACACCTGCCTCACATACTGCAGGTTATCCAGGAACAATGCGATTTGGAGCTCTGTGGTAAGCACAACATGAAAACATTTTTGTTATTCCGCGGGACAATTGTGCTTCAGCCAAACCCCTAGACAGAAAAGCAGTAGGCCTATGCACCTTGATAGCAGAATCAAACCCGACAGTTATAAGAAGTGACAATTTTGGTTCATACAAACATCTCCATATACCCTTTCCTATGTGCTCCCTAATGACTTGCAGCTGTTCACCATCAATTCCCCATATACGACATGTACTAACCTCACTGACAGTCACAATAAAATCATCAGAAATACAGCAGTCCAAAACTCGAGCATTATGTCCAAATAAGACAAGGGCAATGGGGTCACGGTACAATGAATCTTCCCTTGAAGTGATTGTTGGCTTCTTTTGTTCCATGAATAATAAGAATTGCTTCCAGCGAAAAGATCGAGAAAATAAGTGACTTCTAGTACGGGTCATGAATTCGTTAGTATATCTCCGTGGAAGCTTTCTTTTTTCTATGGAAAACATTGTTCCAAGTTGCTTGTAGATACATTAGTGAATGTATCACCTTCCACATCTATTGTAACAATTCCAAACATGTATATATGACGTGAATGGAAGAAAAAGTGGTATTTGGTAGCAAGAAAAAAAATATTTCTTTGTATTTTAGAATTTCCATCTACTCGTGTGATGACACTCTAGGATTATGAAATAATCACATAATTATGATTAAATGAATATGAGGACACTCTTGGACATGAATGAAATGATTGTAACATGAATAAATAAAAGATCTTTCAATATGAATTGAAGAGTTTAAACGTGAAATGGTCATGAGGAGAAATGCGAATGACTAATTGATGGGAAAAAAAATTCAGGGTCAAAATCGGGGTATGACAGTTGCCCCTATTTAAACATCCTCCACCAGAGGAAAATGAAACAACATTTTTTCATCGGATCGCAGTGGGGGATGGTTAAATACCATGGAGACCCAGATTTTGAACCTGAAAATGAAAATGCTATGATATGATATGCATGGATGCAGGACTCTTTATTTTTTGAATTGATCTGTTAGGGATACAGTGAATCCTTAACAGGAGATGCTACTAGACGGACCGATCTGTGGGGAACGTTGATGGTCCACAAGGAGACAGACAAATGGTAAAAACCAACTCGCTGGGGAAAACAATCCTGCTGGAGAATCAGACGCACACTAGAGAGTACTCGAAGTGAAATCCGACGAACGACACTTAGAATACAAGAGATTTCGACAGTAAGTTCACACATGACTTACTAAGCCCGAATAAGAAAACTTTCTATAACAGGTTCATACATGACCTGATAACATTGGAACAAAAGGTTCAGCAACAGGTTCATACATGACCTGACAATACTGGAAAAGATTCTTCAAAATAGGTTCATACATGACCTGACAATGTTAGGGAATACCAAGAACGGTTCTTACAGCAAGTTCAAACATGACTTGTCAACAAACAGAAAAATTCAAAAAAGAGTGTATCAACAAGTTCATACATGACCTGACAACACTGAAATAAACATAGAGAAATATTCTTCAAAACAGGTTCATACATGACCTGGTAATACTTGAATGAAAACTCAACAGCAGGTTCATACATGACTTGACAATGCTGAAACAATCATAGAGAAAGATTCTTCAAAACAGGTTCATACATGACCTGGTAATACCGGAATGAAAACTCAACAGCAGGTTCATACATGACCTGACAATGCTGGGGAATACCAAGAATTTCTGACAGTAGGTTCAGACATGACCTAACAAAACTCAGAAAAACCAAAAAGGGTATATCAACAGGTTCATACATGACCTGGTGACAAAATTGAACATTTTGAGAAAATTTCCACAACAAGTTCATACATGACTTAACAACATTGGAAGGATTTTTCAAAAACAGGTTCAGACATGACTTGGGAATATTGGAACAAAAGCTCAACAGCAACGGGTTCATACATGACCTCACAATGCTGAGGCAATCAAAGAATTTTCTGACAGCAGGTTCAGACATGACCTAACAAACTCAGAAAAATTCGAAAAAGAGTATATCAACAGGTTCATACATGACCTGATGACAAACTTGAACCTTCTGAGAAAACTTCCACAACAAGTTCATACATGACGTGACAACATTGGAACAAAAGGTTCAGCAACAGGTTCATACATGACCTGGTAATACTGAAATAAAAGCTGAACAGCAGGTTCATACATGACCTGACAAAACAGGAACGTTCAAAGAATTTTCAACAACAGGTTCATACATGACCTGACAACACTTGACTATTCAAAGAGTATTCAATTAACAGGTTCATACATGACCTGACATCGCTGGAATGAAAGTTCAACAACAGGTTCATACATGACCTGACAATACTGGAATGAAAGTTCAACAACAGGTTCATACATGACCTGAATAGCACTGAGCAAAAACCCAAAGAAAACTTCAACAACAGATTCATACATGACCTGCTGATATTGGAAAAGATACAAAGCAACATCGTTGGAGTTTCCTAACACGAAAAACCTCCAAGCTTCTGGAAATTCCTCAGGATGATAAATCATACATGACTTTCACGGAACCATCAGGAAAGATAGGGTAATTAAACTCTCTGTACGTGCCAACAACAATTGGACTTTTAACCGTAAGTAAAGGACTACAACCAACTTTTAACGGAGTTTGCCAACAATAATTGGACTTGATGAAAGCCAATAGTAAATAAATACCGACTACAACGGAGTTTGCCAGCAACAACTGGACTTGAAATGATGTTGGCGACAACCAAACTTCAGATATCAATCACAAATGTATTTACAAACAGACTGACAGTGATGCCAACGACAATTGGGTTTAAAATAAATGTTGGTTACAACCCGACCTTAAAGGATACCAGTTACAACTGGATTTGGTCAAAAACACTGGTGACAACCAGACTTAACAGACGATGCCAGTAACAACTGGTCTCAGAGGTCGAGGGATACAATCAACAACGAGACCTGAGATTATGCAAATGAGCGCGAAGCACTTCGGGCTATGCATGATTTGGATTTTGCTTATATGCATGATGTATGGATGATCATGAAATGCAAATGCTGACAATATACAGACTGGAAATTAGGGAAAGCTTTATGGAGGTACTGAATCCTCAACACCAATAACTCAACCAAAGGAGTGAGTAAATGCATCAAAGGAGGATCTATTAAGCTGAAAAGTTACAACTGGCCCAGTAATCCTTCCAGAGAATGATAAAATTGTGCTCTCTGGAGATAGATGTTGATCATCCAGGGGGAGTCTTGCAACTTGAGACTTACGGGGAAAGACGAAAGATTTCCTTTTAATATTTCCACATGTCAAAGCAAAAATTGTGTTTCTCAATATGTTGAAAAATTCTTTTTTGGAGTTCAAAATTTCATTATTAACAAATAAATGACATTTTGCATAACAAAGAAAATCAGAGAAAAACAGCAAATGATAGAATTTGATGGGCAAACTTGTATTTATTCAAGAATGGTAGCACGCAAATGGCGTAGCTCCATGGAATGTTACAAATTTGAAAATGGCAATAGGGAAAGGTTTACATTGAATCACAATGACTACTACTACCCTAATAACAATGACTCCATGAGACCTCGCTTCTGAAGGGAGTAACTAAATTGATCTTTCATTTTTAGCTCTTCTGTGTTGATCAGTGACGAACCGATGCAGTCTATGCCTTTTGTCCCTAATTTTTGTCTGGATCGCCCTTTCGGGTTTTCAATCCACCGGGACGCTCCTTTTTTGCCTAAGTCGCCCTTTCAGGTTTTCGACTTAGCGAGCTACCATTTTTTTTTATCCCTAACTTTTGCCTGGACCGCCCTTTCGGGTTTTCAGTCCACCGGGATTTGTCAGGCATAGTATCTTTTGACTGCATCAGAGTTCACAGGGTGACTGAGCTCTTCGCCATCCATAGTTGTGAGAAATAGAGCACCTCCAGAGTATGCTCTCTTTACAACGTATGGGCCTTCGTAGTTGGGAGTCCACTTCCCACGTGAATCTTTGTGTACTAGCAAGATCTTCTTAAGCACGAGATCTCCTTCCTTGAACTCTCGAGGACGGACCTTTTTGTCAAATGCCTTCTTGATTCGTTGCTGGTACAATTGTCCATGGCACAGAGCGGTCATACGCTTCTCATCAATGAGGTTAAGTTGATCATAGTTGTTTTGGATCCATTCAGCTTCGTCCAACTTGGCTTCCATCAATATTCTCGTTGAAGGTATCTCTACTTCGATTGGGAGGACTGCGTCCATCCCATACACTAAGGAGAATGGGGTTGCCCCTGTTGAAGTGCGGACTGAGGTCCGGTATCCATGCAAAGCAAAGGGTAGCATCTCGTGCCAATCCTTATAAGTTTTCACCATCTTTTGCAGGATCTTCTTGATATTTTTATTGGCAGCTTCAACAGCACCGTTCATATTTGGACGGTATGGAGAAGAATTATGGTGGTCAATCTTGAAACTCTCACATAATTCTGTCATTGTCTTATTGTTCAAGTTTGAACCGTTGTCGGTGATGATCTTGCTTGGGATTCCATAGCGACAGATAATCTCTTTCTTGATAAAGCGAGCAACCACATGTCTCGTCACATTGGTGTAGGAAGCAGCCTCTACCCATTTAGTAAAGTAATCGATGGCGACCAGGATGAAGCGGTGACCATTGGAAGCTTTAGGCTCTATGGCACCAATCATGTCGATGCCCCACATTGAGAAAGGCCAAGGTGATGTTAAAACATTCAAAAGTGTTGGCGGCACATGCACCTTATCTAAATAAATTTGGCATTTATGACATTTTCTTGCATAGCTGAAACAATCGGACTCCATGGTCAACCAGTAATAGCCAGCTCTCAAAATCTTCTTCGCCATGGCATGTCCATTGGCATGGGTTCCAAAGGATCCTTCATGAATCTCCTTAATTAACATGTCTGCTTCGTGTCTATCCACGCATCTGAGCAGAACCATGTCATGGTTTCTCTTGTAAAGCACGTCATTACTCAAAAAGAATTTGGATGATAACCTTCTCAGAGTTTTCTTATCCAACAATGTAGCATCTTCTGGATACTCTTGTCTTAAAAGATATCGCTTGATGTCATGAAACCATGGTTTACCATCAGTTTCTTCTTCAATCAGTTGGCAGTAGGCAGGCTCATCTCTTTGCTCGATTCGAATAAGTGGAGCTTCATTATGGAATCTGACTTGGTACATTGATGCTAATGTTGCCAAAGCGTCCGCCACTTGATTTTCTACTCTTGGGATGTGATGGAAAGTGATATCGTCGAAGTATTCTATCATCTTCACAACATGAGCGCGATACGGGATCAGCTTCGCATCACGAGTTTCCCATTCACCTTTGACCTGATAGATCACCAAGGCTGAATCTCCATACACCTCAAGGATCTTGATTCGGAGATCAATTGCAGCTTCAAGACCAAGGATACAAGCTTCATATTCAGCGACATTATTCGTACAATCAAAGCACAACCTCGCTGTGAAAGGGGTAAAGCCACCATTTGGGTTCATCAAAACAGCTCCCACACCATGACCACTGTAATTGGAAGAACCATCAAACGCGAGCTTCCATCGAGATCCTGGTTCGGGTCCTTCATCTGGGCCTGGGATCTCACAATCCTTTATCACCATTATATCCTCATCGGGGAAATCGAACTTCAATGGATGATAGTCTTCAACTGGTTGGTGAGCAAGATACTCTGCTAACACACTTCCCTTAATTGCCTTCTGGGTCACGTACCGGATGTCGTACTCTGACAAGAGCATCTGCCAACGGGCAAGTCTTCCAGTCAAGGCCGGTTTCTCAAAGATATACTTTATTGGATCCATCTTCGAGATCAACAAAGTAGTATGGCAAATCATGTACTGCCTCAAACGACGAGCAGCCCATGCTAGCGCGCAACAAGTTTTCTCTAAAAGTGAATATCGACTTTCACAATCAGTAAACTTTTTGCTCAAATAGTAAATAGCATGTTCTTTCCGACCAGTTTCGTCATGTTGCCCCAGCACGCATCCCATTGACCCTTCAAGCACAGTCATATACATGATTAATGGCTTTCCTGGGACAGGTGGAATTAAAATAGGAGGCTCTTGCAAGTATTGACGAATCTTCTCAAAAGCATTTTGACAATCAGAATTCCATTCAACAACTTGATCTTTTCGAAGCAATTTGAAGATAGGCTCACACGTGGCCGTCATGTGTGAGATAAACCTTGAGATGTAATTCAAACGTCCAAGGAAACCTCTGACCTCTCGCTCGGTGCGTGGAGCAGGCATTTCTTGTATAGCTCGGACCTTGTCAGGGTCCACCTCAATTCCTCGTTGACTAACGATGAAACCAAGCAACTTCCCTGAACGGACACCAAATGTGCATTTTGCAGGGTTTAATCGTAATCTAAATTTTCTGAGGCGTTCAAAAAGCTTCTTCAGATGGTTCATATGAGCTTCTTCATTCTGAGATTTAGCGATCATGTCGTCAACATAGACCTCTATCTCCTTGTGCATCATATCATGGAAAAGAGTGACCATAGCTCTCTGGTAAGTTGCCCCAGCATTTTTGAGACCGAAAGGCATTACCTTATAGCAAAAAGTGCCCCAAGGGGTAATAAAAGTGGTTTTCTCCATGTCATCTGGAGCCATCTTGATTTGATTGTATCCCGAAAAACCATCCATAAAGGAGAAGACAGCAAATCTTGCAGTATTGTCTACCAAAGTATCAATGTGTGGTAGAGGGAAATCGTCCTTTGGACTAGCTCTGTTCAGATCCCTATAGTCAACACACATCCTCACCTTTCCATCCTTTTTGGGCACAGGTACAATATTAGCTACCCATTATGGGTACTTCGCCACTGCGAGAAAACCAACGTCAAATTGTCGTTTGACTTCTTCACGAATCTTCAGAGCCATATCTGGTCTTGTTCTTCGGAGTTTCTGTTTTACTGGCGGGCAGTCTGGCTGAAGTGGCAGCTTATGCTCAACGATGTCGGTGTCTAGACCTGGCATATCCTGGTATGACAATGCAAATACATCCACATATTCTTGTAGCAGCTTGACCAATCTCTCTTTGATGCTTGCTTCAAGCGTGGTGCCGATCTTGACTTCTTTCTTCTCTTCCTCTGTGCCAAGGTTGATTGTTTCCACCGGTTCTTCATGTGGCTGAAGGGCTTTGGACTCGTGCTCGAGCAGCCTTGCCAGTTCGTCGGGGATGTAACAATCTTCTTCAACCTCCTCTTCCGCTTGGTAGATATGGGAGTCAAAGTTATGAGAGGTAGTAAAGTCATTGGATTCAACGGGGTTATCATTTATTCTGCATGTTTGAATGATTGATTTCTTTTAGAAAAAGTAAAAATAAAAAATGCATAAATGAAATATTTTTTTGTTTTTGAAAAGATTGCCATTTTCTTATGAGAAAGCCAAGTAAATGAATAAGAAGAATTTAACAAAATGTCTTTCATTCATTGATAATGATTATTTGAACATGAAAAGGGGCCCTACAACATGATCCATTAGCCTTGGGCAGAGCTAAGGATTTGAAAGGAAAATACGACAATTATTACTTTGACAAAGGAAAAATTTCGGGGATCTCAACCGCCTTCCAGTTGTTCAAAGCTGTCTCACACCGGTAAACCAAACATGGCTCATCTTCATTTGCGGTGCTATCTTCAATTGCATTGACTTGATCTCCATGGATGAATCCTGTGCTGAGGAATACTTCCTGGATGCTTCGGGTGTTGTCCTTTGTAGGGACTCGGGCTCCTTTCGCAGCGGAAGGCACATATCCCAAACCAAAGCGATCATGCTTCTCGCGAATATCAATAAGATGTCCCCAACCTTCAGGGTTTCCTCCTTCAATACTAGACTTTGCGCTCTTCAGAGACGCGAAAGATGAACAAGCTTTCCCAACAGGGTCCTTCATTTCCACAAAAGTGGCATTGGCTATTTCAAGAGCTTGGAAAGAAGTTTCCAAAGCGTCCTCATCAGCCTCAATGTATCTGAAGGATGAAAGGTGACTGACCACAAAGTCCTCCTCTCCAGAAATGATGATTAATTGATTGTCCACTACAAACTTCATTTTTTGGTGTAAAGTGGAGGTAACTGCCCCTGCAGCATGAATCCAGGGACGCCCCAATAAGCAGCTATATGCTGGATTAATATCCATGACTTGGAAATTAATCGGGAATACATGAGGGCCAATCAATATGGGCAATTCAACCTCTCCAATCATTGTTCTCCTGGAACCATCAAAAGCTTTCACTACCAAGGCACTGGGCTTCATAGCTGGTCCTTGATAAGATAATTTGGCGAGTGTTCTCTTCAGCATAACATTCAGAGAAGATCCGGTATCAACCAACACTCTTGCCAAAGCATCATCTTTGCATTTCTTTTGATTTTTTTTTTCTCTGATTTTGCACCCTCCTCTTTTTTCTCTTTTTTTTTTCTTCTTTTTGATAATGCCCCAGTTGGCTGTTCTGCTGATTCTCGAGATGCAGCTGAGTGTGATCTTCTTTTCTTGCTCAAGAAGTCGGGAAATCTCGTCAGGAATCCCTTCAATCATCATCTTCTTCCGCTTCGAATACAGGGAATTCAAAATTGGGAGATGACGTCCGATCATTATGTTCAATGGGTTTGAGAAACAACCTGCATAAAGATTTTGAGTATAAAAAGCACTTTGAAAATCAAACAAGACAATCGTTATGCAGATGAAAAGATTGCTTTTATTCTTGTTTTTTAGGGTTTTTTGTGATCACCAATTTCATGCAAAAAGCAAAAAGGAAAAACAAATGTTTAACATGAATTTATTTGAATGAAAATATCATTGCACAAAATGTTGCCAACAATGCCATCACTTCTCCTTTTGGCATGGGAGAAGGGTTTTTAAACAAAGTGATTACTACTCTGACTTATGAACAACTGTAGGAACGCCCACAGTGACCCAATTGTGATAGATCCCGCCGGGGATGACAACTGTCAGTATCCTTTGCATCAGCAGCTTCTGCTTTCTGAACAACCCTTCTGAAGAAAAAGTCGGCGCCAACCCAGGACTTGTGAGCTTCAAGCTTGATTAGCATTGGGACCTAAGTCTTCCAAAATCAGAATACCTGACCTCACAAGGTCTTGAACCTTCATCTTCAGCTGGAAACAACTATCCACATCATGACCAGGAGCACCCGAATGATACACACAATGCTGTTCAGGCCTATACCACCACCGAGGGTTGACAGGTATGGGCGGCGGTTCTCTGGGTGTAATCAAGTTCCGCTCTAACAGAGAGGGATACAGTTCGGCGTAGGACATGGGGATTGGATCAAAAGTGATCTTCTTCCTCTCATTACTTGTACTGGCTTGATTACCGTTGTGAGGCTGGTAAACCTGCTGTTGAGGACGAGGTTGTTGATGCTGATATTGCTGAACTGGTCTTCTCTGCTGTTGTTGAGGTTGAGTTGCTGGAATAGTCACAACAGCAGCCTGACGAAACTGTCCTCTGTTTGCACTCCTCCGACGGTGCACAACATTTGTTTCACTTTCTCCCCTTTTGGGTGCCCCAGAGAATGTCTTCTTAGAACCGGAAGAACTTGAAAAGCCAGGATGGCGAACCGGAGCGCGGGTTGCTCTGACATTAACAGTCTCTGCAGCAAGAGGCTGTTCACTAATTCTGATCCCCTTCAATTCATCACCCACGGCATAATCATTGACGAGAATAGTGACAGCAGCATTCTCATGAACAGGTACATCCACTGGTGGAGCACGGTGGACTGGTGGAATCACAGCTTCCAGTCTCTGGGCTAAGGCACGCAGCTCCTCTTGCCCCTGAACAACTCCTTGCATCATTGTCATGAACTGGGCCATGTTCGCCCTCATCTCAGCCAACTCAGTCTGAACCTGATCCATACTTCTTTGATGATTGAGTCTGGTCGCGGCGTGGACGGTGATCAACAATCCTGTCTCAGTCAAAACCCAAAGTGAGAAGTCTCTCCCAAGCATGTCTGTAATGCAAGGATGATATGTGTATGATATGCATATGATGCGAATGCTATTTTATCATGAATGATCCTGAAAAGGATATGCGTATGCGAGTTAACTTTTTTCATGCATTATATTTTTTTGAAAATAAATATGCTATGATGCAAATGATGGAGCCAAGACTGGCAGGAATTGGCATCTGAGGAACCATCTGAAACCCCAAAGTCATCTGAGGAGCTGGCATCTGAACCCAAATCTGGAGAACTGAGTCACCATCTGAGCGAGTACCCTCAAATTCAGCCCAGGGATCCGAAATAAACGGAACCCTCTGATCAATACCAGGGTCAAACCTCCGGCGTCCAGAAATATATGTCCAGAATTTATAGTCACCATCAGTACCGGGAGTCACCAACTGTACCTGTTAAAATGATCAATCCCCCCCACTCACGGGTGTCATCTAGGCCAGGGTAAGGTCGAGAGAAACGCAGCATAAATAACCTTTCGCAGAATATCATCCTGTGCACACCCGATGTATGCACCGATAATACCCCACCAGGGTCTGAACTGCTCGTGATATCAATGTTCCGCTAAGTGGCGCAATACCACCCGCTTCCCATGAATCACTCTATTCCTAGGTATCCTAGATTTCACTCATGGTCTGGGTATTGGACCTTTTACCTCAACTGACTCCCACCCCACAAAGAAAAACAGACAACCAGCCAGGCAGAATGAATAATGAATATGAATGCAAACATTAATGCACACAATCAATGCAATCAATAAATGAAATGAACAAATAATGAATGCAATAAATAAACATAGCACAAAGCAACCAAAACCCTAACCTAGAGAGCGCTAGGAGAGACTCGCTCAGGGAAGATGGACCAGCACAGGTCAACTTCTCTATATCCCCAGCAGAGTCGCCAGCTGTCGCATTACGCGAAAAACCGGCGGGAAAAGAAAGAACAACAGAGCCGCCACCGTGCGTTATTTATCCCAAAAGAGGGAAAGGAAACGCTCGAAGTAAACCTAGGAAAGAACATGGTCTCGCGACCAAAGATAATGGGTTCGGGAGTCGGTTATGCGAAGGGAAGGTATTAGCACCCCTACGCATCCGTCGTACTCGACGGGATCCACGCACAATAAAAAGGAAATTGGTTGCTAAAACACTGCTCAAACTCACACACACTGGCTGAAAGAGACACAAGAAACTGACTGAAACTGACTCGGCAGGATATCGTATCCTGGGCCTACTTAGTCTATCAGGCATAGACATCAAAGTCGAAGTAGTTCGGACTGGGGAAACGACACATGCTCGCTAGGATATCGCATCCTATGCATACGTATCTCCTTTGGACGAAGGAGAATCAGAGCATTCGTAGCTCAGCTGACACGCACACAAACAAAACGAAACAACATAGGCGAACGTGGAGCCTGAATGCCAATCACTGGACTTATGTCAGCATCCGAACCTAAACGCACACAGGAAACCAACTGCCAATCGCTGGACTTATGTCGGACTCCAACCAGAACACACACAAGGGTGGTTAAGACACAAAGGGTTAAAAAAGGAAAAGGGCGCCCGGAGAGATCAGCTCAATCTCCTGCCTACATACTTCATCTGGTGTGAAGATCAGGGCGATGTAGTTCCCCTACGCAGGGATAAAGGATCTAGCCTAACCAGATAACAGAGGGAGACACAACTCTAGGGAGACTACGACTCGAGCCTAGATGTTGTCATGCAAAGTCGTCCCTAAGTTAAGGTTTCTAGCTAACTTGCACAGGAAGCAAGCCTATCCTAAACATGACTTGCACAGGAAGCAAGCCACACCTAACCTAACTTGCACAGGAAGCAAGGGTCTCGATTGCAACTAGGGCAAGAGAAAGGGGAGGTCTTAATCGCAACGAGGGCGAGAGAAAAGAATTAGTGTTAGTTGTTAGTCAAACTCGACAAGACATCGCATCTCGTGCCTACGTATCTCATCTGAACATGAGAATCAGAGTTGCCGTAGTTCGGCCACGGAGGGACAAAGGTCTCGATTGCAACTAGGGCAAGAGAAAGGGAAAGTCTCGATCGCAACGAGGGCGAGAGAAAGGAAAAGGCTCGATCGCAACGAGGGCGAGAGAAAGGAAAAGGCTCGATCGCAACGAGGGCGAGAGAAAGGAAAAGGCTCGATCGCAACGAGGGCGAGAGAAAGGAAAAGGCTCGATCGCAACGAGGACGAGAGAAAGGAAAAGGCTCGATCGCAACGAGGGCGAGAGAAAGGATCGCAACGAGGGCGAAAGCAAACAAGGATTAGTCTAAACTAAACCTAACTTGCACAGGAAGCAAGTCAAACAAACATACAAGCACAGGTAGCACACACTATATACACACAAGGGGCTCACACAAGGGTTAGGTTTTAGTCGAGGGGTCATATCAACCTCAACAAACAAACCTCTGGAAATGGATGATGGTGCTCTTAACCTTGACATTGAGAGCCAAGGTGAAGCAGATGAAAGGAGATGAGGGGTGTGCCTCATTGCTCTTATCCCTGGCCAGGGAGAGCATTTGAATATCAGAAGGTGTGGGAGTTCAGAATGGGGGAACTCTATCCACAAGTGACTCTATGGATCTTGGGCTTTTACCCACTATGCATCAACACAGGTAGTGTGAGCAATGTGAGTGACACACAGACTAGCAGGGGATAGGTTGCTTATCCCTTGGGTTCTGCCAATTGCCTCTTCACTTAGGAGGTCTTTGACTATGTACAAGGACAAGATTTAAACATACACAAACATTGCCTCTTAAGGAGGACTTCAGACAGTTGCCTGGCCAAGTAACAGGCCAGGTCTTCCAGACTACATGAAGAAAAAGGGATTACCTCAAAGCAAATTGCTAAATAGCAAAGCAAAGCAAGTTCTAAGCAACTAATGGTACCTGAAATAGTCAAACAGATCAGTACACAGTTCAGAAGTTTAAGCAAAAGGAAGTAGGAATGAACAGTTAAATCAACAGACAAATGTGCAAAAGCACAAGACCCAAATCATATGAGTCAAGCCACCTACAAAACAAAGGTTAGCTCATGATAAACAGATAAACCCAATCAACTTGCAAAAGTTTCTTTGAAGCACTTGTAGCTTAACCTGAAACATGAACTCAATTATAAGCCACAGGACCACTAGGACAAGCCTAGGGTCAAAAATAAATGAGAAAGTCAAAACAGCAAGCCATATCCAATCAAAATCAAATTCAATCATTTAAGAAGCAAACCCAATTGGTTTCAAGTTCATATCATGCATCATCATCAATTCATAAGCAAAAGAAGTCAAAACATGGCAAATGAAAGCTCATAGAAGTCAACAGAATGACTAAGCTCAAAAGCAAACACAATCAATTCCAAAAATCATCAAATAATTCATGCTCAACCAAAATCCATAACATGACATGCATATAAAATTTCAGCTCATTTGGATCATGGGAAGATGGTCAATTAAAATCAGAAAGTCAAAACAATTTCAAGCATGCACAAAGAAGTCAAACAAACATGTATCAACTTCAAAAAATCATAACTCCATGACAACAGATGAGAAATGAATGGGATCAACACCAATGCAAAGCTTAAGATGTCTAGTATGCACATGTAAAATTTCATGATCATCCAACAAAGTATGAGAATTTCCCAAATGGAATGGCAAGATGTATCACACAAAGTCAACAATTGACTAGGCAGGGGAGAAAAATCTCAAACAATTAGGAAATGGCATAATTAATTCCAAGAAAATTCACACATAAACTAGACATATACAAGTAGGTTCATGCAAAATTTCACATTAATTGGAGCTCAGGAAGCATGTCATCAAAAATCATGAAATTGCATATCAATGGTGTGACACAAATTGTCACACCCTAGTTCAAAAATTCACAACTCAGCAACCAAATAAGATAAATTCAAGAACTCTATATCAAAATCACCATGAATGAGTGTAGATTAAGCACAAAAAATTTCAGGGTCATTGGATATATCCTCATCATTTCACAATTGAATTGGTAAGATGTACAAAATATGCATACATGAGCAAAACCCTAATGCCATTAAAAATCCAGCCATCCAAAAAATCAGCAAAAATCATGATAAAATAATAGAGATCAAACAGGACATGATGCAAAAAATTTCATGAAATTTGGATTTGAAATGCACGAGTTATGAATTTTGTAAGATGGGCATCAATTTGGAATAAACATCAAGAACAAGCATGGTTTAATAGGTCAAAGTGTTGACCGGTGGCAATTTTGTGAATATGCACATCATTAAACAAAACGCAGCGTACAGGGCCACGAAATAGAATGTTTTGATTGGCTCATGTGGATAGCACAGTAACACGGCATGCAGCACACGTGAATAGTACAGAGTTCTGGGAAATAAATAGGGTTTGCTACAGCATTTAGGGTTCTTCGAAGGCTACAGTAACTTCATCATCAACAATCAATCGTGAAAAACAAACATGCCCAGAAACAGCAATTAACTACACCAATCGAATCAGCAAAGTATGCATAACACAAATCCAGCATCCATTATCATTAATTCGAGCTCACAAAAGAGTAATCAACAAAAACAAAGTTGAGCATAGAACTTTAAAGTCAGATTTCTCTTAACACAAGCAACCATTTCAAGTGATACAAAGTTCAATGGACTCAGCAAAGCATGAACTATCTAAAGCATGGCACGATTTTGGAAAATAAATGAATCGAAAACTAACCAAAAATGAAGCTCAGTGATGATTCAGTGTTTCTTTGGCCACAAATGCTTCAAACAGATGCACACGCGGGTCCTAGGAGGTGAATGGTTGAGATACTTTAGCTCAGCAAGGCTTGAAGATGCTCCAATCACAATTTGCCATGGAAGTGTGCTTTGAAAAACAGAACACGAGGAGGCTGCTACAGTGGGTGAATGGTGCTTCAAAACAACTCTCAATGATGGTCAGATGATGAAACAATGAAGGGATACTCGGGCTCTTTGGAAGTTTGAGCAGAAATTGCAAAATGTGGAAAATGGAAATTGAGAGAGAATGAGAGAATTCTGTGTGTAAAGGCTGCTGCTAGGGTTCCAATTCACAGAAAAAGTGATTTTATACTTCTGTTTTAACTCTCTTAATGCAATGCTAATCAAGTTTTGTTCAATTGACACCATTTGCTAATTTGCCAAGTTTGGTCCAAATGGAGGTATGATGGTAGTATGAGCTCGAAATGGGCCTTGCACAGGTCATAAATAACATTCTGAACTAATTCCAATTGGCCATTTGGATGGAAATCACTTAATTCAAAAAGTCAAAATTGCACCTCACTTGAAATTAAACATGCTAGGTTCAAAAGTGCCATTTTGATTGGCAATGTTTTGGCACATGAAATTTATATTTTTGGAAAGAGGAGGTTAAATGTGGTTTGTTGGAAAAAACCTCACCAATTTTGGCCAAATGGTTTGAGAGATATGGCCTTTTGAAGTTCAAGATTTTGTGAAAATGAATTGATCATATCTTGACAACCATACATGGGAATTGAGAGTTCTTGGACTTTTTGGAAATGGGAGAACAAGATCTTCAACTTTCATGTTGGGCAAAAATTCATTTGAAGCTTGTATCATGATGTAAGTTTGGGATCAAGAAGTTTCCAGTTTTGGCAAATTCCAATTACAGGTCCAGTTTCTATTTTTGGAAATTTTCTGATTGGCTTCAAATTCTTCAATGATATTGTTTGCCATGATACATGAGGCCTATTGGGACATGAATAAGCTCTCTCAAACCAAATCCATCCATCAAAACCATAAAATCATCCACAGTTGACCAAGTTTGACTTTCTAGGGTTTCTGACTGACTGTGCATGGACTGATGACCTCTGAGCCTCCAATCTTTGACTTAAGCACTTCAAATGGACCCCCAAGTCATGTGAACATGTTGGACCAACCCTAGGGCCTTGGCTCCTTGAGAAACACCCTTGCTTGCTTGGTTGACTGATCTCCTGATCAGTTTGACCTAATTTCTTGATTGGCTTGCACTTGAGGCAAATGGGACAATGCAATGCTATGCAGTGGACCATGATATGTTATGACCTAATATGAGAATGTATGTACAATGATAGGTGCAAATTTGAGGTGCTACACACGATTGTGATTTTGTCCATCCTCAGGTAACTCCTCTCCACTGAAGCTCAAAGTATTGCAGGCTGTGATATTTGCAACTACCCCATCAAACTGGTCTACCGTTATGCTTTGTGTTACATGAGCTTGTGCAAGCACCTTCAACAAAGCTTCCCTATGGGCTTGGGAGTTCAATAACAGAGATAGAATAGAGATTTTAGATGGCGTTTGATGCAGCTGATCCACAACCTTGTAGTCACTTCTCTTGATCAACTTCAAGAATTCAACAGCATCTTCGGATTGAACCACTTCGGGTTCTTTAGTGGGAGCTACAACTGTTGATCCCTTGTTTGGCCCTTGAGGAGTTACATTGAATTCGGGCGCATAGACTCGACCACTACGGGTCATTCTGCTCATCCCTGCAATATTGGTGACGTCTTCACTTACAGCTTTTGTCACCTCAGCGTCTGAACTTCCTTCCACAACCTTATCCACAGCAGTAATCTCATATTTCCAAGGCACGGCCTTGGTGCTCTCATATGGAAAAGGCGCGGGCATACATATCTCGATAGGCGACAACTCACTATTCACTGGAACCACTCCACCACTATAATATGGGATCTCGACCGGTTCAGGTAAATTGAAACAAGGTTCAATTACCAACACGTCTTCGTTCTTTGCAACACTGGAGACTTGAAGCACTCCTTTATCCATCAGATCTTGAATGTTGTCTCGTACCACCTGACATCCCTTTGGGTGTGTGGCACACTCTTTACAGTTGTCATGATCAACATTAACCAGGCCAGCTTCCACCAATCGGGCATGGAATGCTGCCAAAGGAGTCTTAACATCCTCCACCTTATCAACCGTAACACCAACATAAACGTCTTCAATGGCGTTTACCGCAGGATCTCCATGGGGAGGAAGAGGATTGTTCTTCACATTCGGTCCCATGTCCTTAAAAGACAAGATCTTGCTCTCAATCAATTCCCGAACCCTATGCTTCAGAGCGTAACAACCCTCTAGGTCATGCCCGGGGGCACCTTCGTGAAAAGGACAGTGTGCATTAGGGTTGTACCACAGAGGCAGACGATCAGGTGGAGGTCCCATAGGTCTGGGAACCACCAAACCCTTTTGCAACAAGGAGGGATAAAGCTCAGTGTAGGACATTGGAATTGGATTGAAGGTCACCCTCTCCCCTTGTCTCCTATTTTGGTTCTGAGCATTCTGCCTCGGCGCTTGAGCTCTCGGTTGTTGATAAACAGGAGCTGCCGGTGCTTGTTGATAAGCTGGCGGAGCCACGGCACGTTGTTGAATTGGAGCTGGTCGGTAAGCTGGAGGCGCTTGATAAGCCTGAGCAGGCTGTTGATTGAATGCAGGCGTCACAGCAGCTACGTACGGCTGAGGAGCGTACTGGACTGGATACATGGGTTGTTGATAGGGAATCGGTTGTTGAACATACTGCTGAGGTGGATATTATTGTGGTCTCCTTCTTGGAAGAGCTCTTCCTTGACCAGCAGTCACAACATTTGTTTCCCCTTCCTTCTTTCTAGGAAACCCTCCAGAGAACTTCTTTGGATTAGCATTTGAAGTTCCAGCTACAGCCGCCAATTTTCCATTCCTCACACCATATTCAACGCGAGCTCCTATAGCAACAAGCTCGGAGAATCCCAAAGAAGCACTTCCAACCATCTTCTCGTAGAATTGGGGTTGGACAGTATCGATGAACAGTTCGGCCAATTCCTTTTCAGCAAGAGGTGGCTCAACTTGAGAAGCCAACTCCCTCCATCTTTGAGCATACTCCTTGAAGGATTCCTTGTCATGTTGGAACATGCTCTGCAACTGTCTTCTGTCAGGCGCCATGTCCATGTTGTATTTATAGTGCTTTATGAACGCGTCTGATAGGTCTTGGAAACACCTGATCCTGTTCTGATCCAGACTTAAATACCACTTGGAAGGAGCCCCACTCAAGCTATCCTAAAAGCAGTGGATCATCGGCTTGTCATCCTCCACGTGTGCAGCCATTTTGCGGTAATACATGATGAGATGGCTTTTTGGACAAGTATGCCCCTTGTATTTGTCGAAGTCTGGGGTTTTGAATTTTGCTGGAATCACCAACCCGGATACAAGGCACATTTCTTTGGCAGCAGATCCAAAGACGTGGTCTCCTTCTAGATCTCGAAATTTCTTCTCAAGGAGCTGCATGTTCTCCTTTACCTCCCTGAAATCTTCAAACCTCACTTCGTCACCAGCAACGGTTGAGTCAACAGTCTGATACATGTGGTTTTGATCTTCATAATGAGGAACATGCCTAGCATAGGCGGTTGGTGGAACCACAGTATGGATGACTGGACGTGCGTCGGTGTAAACTGGTAATGGCACAGCTTATTGGACAGATTGCCCCATTTCGTGCACCACCTCCGCTCGGGGGACAAAGTCATAGGGTAGCCCATACAGAGGAAGGGTTGAGGGTAATGTCCTTTGAGGTGGGACTTCCACTGCTGGGCCCGTGGTCTCTGAAATCACGGTTGCTTGTGGAATCTCAAACCTGAAGGTTAAAGCTTGCAGCATCTCTCGCATCTGGGACATGCCTCCTTTGATTTCGTCTAGTTCAGCTCTAACTCGGGCGCTCTCTTGTTCTTGTTCAGCCATTCTCTGTCTTGCTCTGGCGCGAGTATTATACTGATGTTGAAAATTCAGCGTGAAACTGGTGGAAGAAAGGGCGGAATGAGACTCTTTTTTTTTTTGGAAAATGTATGAATGCATGTATGGATGCATTTTGTTTTTTTTTATGCGTATGCAATGAATGGATGGATGCAATGTTTTTTTTTGGTACAGGTTCAAAGGTTCGAGGTATGGATAAGTCTGATTGCTTTGTATAGAACATGGTTCTCACCAGGTATGGTCTAAGTTTTTTTTTATAAAAGTTCCTAGAGTCATGGATCCATTAGACTGTTTGCTACCTGCGGCAACTTACTTGCCGGACATCAACTCCATCTAAAGAATCTACTCTAAGTGAGGTTCTCGCATCAATCTAACGAGAAATACATCTCGCAGACCCACACTACGCAACCATCTTTCCTAGTAGGGCAAAGAACTAAGGTTCTACAAATGGTTCTCAGAGTCATGGATCCTAAAGAAAATATCGAAGCTTACGGCAACTTACTTGCCGAGCGACAACATCCTCTCAAGAATCTACTCTAAGTAAGGTTCTCGTACCGACCCAACGAGAAATACATCTCGCGGACCCGTACTACTCAACCTCGTCCTATCTTATGTTTTTACTCGAGACTCGGGTAAAAAGTCTTTCCCACAAGGTTTGCAATCAGAGTATCCAAGTACCAAACCATGATCGAACCAATACAACAGATTCATATCAATATGACAATAGAGATAGTAAAAACAAAAAAGAAAAGCCACATAGGTAAACAAACAAAGGCACACAAATGACCCAACTAGGCTTGACTTACTTAGGTATTTGTCTATCCCCAGCAGAGTCGCCATCTGTCGCACCTCGAAAAAAATGGGGATACGACTACAAAGCGAAGCGCGATCGCACGCTCGCAATGATGGACTGAACAGAGTCGCCACCGAACTTTATTTATTCCTAAAAAGGAAAGGGGAAATATCGATAAAACCCAAGACAAATGAAAGGATAAGATATGGTCATCGCAACCAATATCAGGGTTCGGGAGTCGATTACGCAAGGGGAAGGTATTAGCACCCCTCACGTCCGTTGTACTCAACGGGAACCATTAGGTCAGTTGTGTGCGTTAATGTTAGTTTGAAATATTAGGCTTTTCGAATTATTAGGTGGGAAAGAAAGAAAGGATGAGAAGAGAATGTTTTTGGATTTTTGACGAAGGACTGAACCTAAGTTTTTTATTAGTGGGCCTGACAAGATTTACAAATCCTGCTCCTACGTATCTCAAAAGAGAAATCAAGGCTTACGTAGTTCTGGGTAGAAAAATGTTTGTTTGTGGGTCGATTTTAGTGAAAGCTACTTTGTGTCAAATCGACGAAAACATTGTTGGACTACCCAAAACAGGTGGAGAAACATTGCCTTGCATTATTTTGAAACAAAGTACCTTTCATTTGTGAAAAGGTTTAAGAGATCAATCGCACGGCGGCGAGGAAAGAAATTGATGGATTTGATGTGTTTTGAGTGATGGCGAGAACTTGGATGAGCGAGATATACATCTCGAATCCTAGTCTCAGGAGTGCACGGCATACGCCATGTTCCATTTCCATCTTTATTGAAAAAGTATTAAGTTAGGAATTAGGTATTTTGAAGTTTGAAAGACGAGTACTTGTGACCTACAAGCTCTTACAGCTTGGGTCTAATACTCGGGACTACGTTTGGACATTCCACCCAGGCAGTCTGTTTCTTTCCAATATTGCCAAGAAAATGATTCGAATATTTATAAATGTTTTGGAGGGAAGACGAATATTTATGGCTTGCAAGCTCTTACAGCTTGAGCCTAATATTCGGGATTACGACTGGATATTCCCTCCAGGTAATCTTTTTCTTCCAACTTTATTAAGAAGAGGTTTTGAATCTTGGGGTGTGAAAGAGAAGACGAATATTTATGGCTTGCAAGCTCTTACAGCTTGAGCCTAATATTCGGGATTATGACTGGATCTTCCCTCCAGGATAATCTTTTTCTTCATGTTTTATTTAGAAAAATGATTTGAATATTTGAGTGTTAAAGAGAAGACGAATATTAACGGCTTGCAAGCTCTTACAGCTTGAGCCTAATATTCGGGATTACGACTGGACATTCCATCCAGGTAATCTTTTTCTTCCAACTTTCGTTTAGAAAATGATTTTGAATATTTGAGTATTAAAGAGAAGACAAATATTAACGGCTTGCAAGCTCTTACAGCTTGAGCCTAATATTCGGGATTACGACTGGACATTCCATCCAGGTAATCTTTTTCTTCACGTTTTATTTAGAAAATGATTTGAATATTAAGTTAAAACAATTAAAGTACCGAGGTTTGAAATTATTGAAGGTTAAGTTGATGTTACTTAAGAGCTCATTGTAAGAAAGCCCAAGAGTAAGCCATGTGAAGAAAATAAATAACACAACAAATTATATTTACAAAACACTTAAAAGTTAAATCAAAGAAAGATAAAATCGGGATTTGCACGGATGGAAATTGAGGAACACACAAAACCTAAATAATGTGCTCAAAGCCGGTTTGCACATGTTGACAACAATTGAAATGTCATATGCGATTAATCGAAACGCGGTGAAATACTATCAATATATCGATAAAAATATTCATGGATAAATAACAAGAAAATTGTCAAATCCATAAATTACAAATCGATGTTTAACATTAAAATCAACAAGTGTTTACAAAAGGGAGAAAAAATAAAAATAAAAAAATAAATAAAAGGTTTAAAATAATAAAAAATGATAATAATAATAAAAACTAGTAGAAAATAAAAAATATGTTAAAAATAAAAAATGCTGAAAACCAAGGATTGAACCCAGAACTTAAGGTTTAACAAACAACATCTTTACCAACTCAACCAAATCGACATCAGATGCACCAAACCTTTTAAATAAAACACAAAAGTTGGAAAACAGTAACTACGAATAACAGAACTCATGTTGAAAACAGTGACTACGAATAACAAAACTCATGTTGAAAACAGTAACGATCCAAAGCTCAGTTTTCTTTCCATTTTTGAAAATCAAAATCTTAACAGCAAGTTAACATCACAAACAAACAGGCAACGGTGTTGCTAAATCAAACATGGAATTCAAAGCATAATCGAAATATGGAAATAAAGCTCGGAAAGGAAGCTAACCGGTTGCGGCGAGCTCGACCGACGAATGTGAGTAAGCGTTTTACCTGAACCGGTTTTGATCTTCTCGTCCGCTCTTCACCACCAAGAAAAACTATGGCTTTCTTTTCTTCTTGCCGTCGACTCCTCTTTCTCTTAGTGAACAGTAACAACGCTTTTGTGTTTTTTTTCAGAATCCTCTCTTCCCTATAGGTGAACAGCGGCGGCTATCCAAAACTTAGGGTTTTTTATGAATAGTGATTGCTTTTTATATATGACTCCTCCTCTCTGCTGTGCTGCTGTGTTTCCTCAGAGTAGTGGAGGTCTGCTGTGCAGTGGAGAGGTTTTGAATTTTGTCCATATCCAACTTGTGGTCCCCTTCTCAATTCTCTTCATTTTGAAAACTCTACTGTAAGAAAAACTTTCACCACTGTAACTTACTTAGCTGAAAAGTTTGTTTTAGAATTAACTGATTTTGTGTGTTGTTGTGGCAGCTTGACACGGTTTTGGTCTTGGCATGTCTTCAAAATTTGCAACCTTGAATGTGCTACTTATGTCATCCGGCGTGAAGTGAAATTCATTGCCATCTCTCATTGAGTCCACTTCAATTGGAATTGCTGTCATAGGATGATCTCTAGAGTGTGGTGGAGGAAGTCGGTCTGTATCTAGTACTTCAAAGCAAGCCTCGCACAAATCAAAATCAGGATAAATAATGCAATGCCACCTTCGCCTGTGTCAGCTGAGCCAGGAACTGGAACTACACCCTCAACACCATCATCTGCAGCTAACAATGTCTGTTTTGGAAAAGGGACATGAAGCAATCTCGAAGATATGGCCAAACTGCTAGCAGTCTGAACAGCTTCACCGGACGAAAAAAAAGAAGCTTCTTGAGTAATTCAACAGTAGGTGCTACACTGTGAACTCCTGAATCTTTTCCATGCAGAGCCAAGCATTCAGCATTTTAGTACTCAAAACCCTTAATTCTCTGTATATCTCAGCATATTTTGGATGAGTTTGGTTCCCAGTATAAAAGACTTCAACTTTACTGCCAGCTACAACAGAGCTCCAACCAGGTGTTTTCCTCAATCCTCGATCTCTGGCCAAGGATCTTACTTTAACTACTCCTTCCCATTTTCCGGTATTTGCATAGATGTTCAATAACAAAACATAATAGCCAACGTTCTCCGAATCAACTTCCAATAAGCGTTCTGAAGCTAATGTACCTAATTCTGCATTTCCATGTATTCTTCAAGCAGAGAGAAGAGCACCCCAGATGGATGCATCTGGTTGTACATGTATACTTCTCACTAAATCATAAGCTTTTTTTTTTCAAATATCCAGCTCTGCCAAGCAAATCAACCATACAGCCATAATGTTTCAAACTAGGCTCGATCCCATACTCTTTCTGCATAATATCAAAACATTCTTGGCCCTCATCAACTGAACCCGAATGACTACAAGCCGACAACAAAGATACAAAGGTAATATGATCTGCCTCCACACCTTCAGCTAGCATGTCTTTGAAAAGTTGCAGCATTCCAAGGAACTGAAGTAGAGAGAGTTGCAGCTAGAATATCTTCTCCATGGTCGTGAACCCCTAGAGAAGATATTACAGCATTCCAAGGAACTGAAGTTTCCCGTGGAATTTCATAAAATAAAGACATTGCATCTTCCAACTTCCCACATTTTCCATACATGTCAATCAGGCAGGTAGCCACAAAGACATCCAAGTAGAGAGAGTTTTTTATTAGCCTCCCATGAATTTTCGTTCCTTGTTGCAAAGCTCCAACATGAGAATATGCTGGTATAATGCTCACCCAAGTCCCTTGGTGCAGCAATTTCCATATGCGGCTGAGGGAGCACAACTGCATTATTATCATTACTATCATAGAAGCTGATTTCTGGCTGCAAAGAATTTGGCACAGGCCTAGGAAGCATCATATTACCATTGTGACCGGGGAGGAATTTTTCACTCTTAGGTTGTGATGGAAGCATCAGATGAGAAACCGACATCGGGAGCATACCATTTTCTTGATAGGAACTAACATCAGATAATCTTTCAAAGTTAACAGGTTCAAACAGAAAATTCTTTCGCTGGCGATAGACTTCTCTTAGTTTACTGTCTGGACACGCATACGGCATAGCAAAATCCAAGCCACTGTCAACATCAGAAGCATACTCCCCTTCTGCATCAAGTGAAGCCTTGAAGGTAGGAATTTCATTACGTTTGCAAAATAATACAGCCTCAAATTCAGCTACTGACATAGTCCACAACACTATTCCTGAACCAGGACCCACAGATTGTAAAAAAGATAATCGGTCCTAACTATCTGGAGCAGGAACTCCGGTAAATTGAGCTTTCCTGGATCAGCAAGCTCGTTATTATTCGCACCGACGACGGTACTAAATCTCTCCCTGTCCTTGTCACCACTCCACACTGCAGTAGTAGAAGCATTATGAAAATCAGCAGCACCATAACTTCTAAGGATCTTTCCAGCTTTGGCATCGACTTCAAATACAGTGCTTCTTTTGGATCCAAGTATAACAGCTCCATCTTTAGACACAATAGGTGTAACAGCAACATAATCAGCAACAGATTCCTTAAGCCTCGTTTTGCCAAAGTGTGTATCGTGGAAGATTAGGAGCAACACTGACTTTTGAAGGCAATGAGTGATAATTGTCAGTTTTTGTAGACATGGAATGTGAAGCTGAATCTTCTTTAGTAGTTGAGAATAGTCTATCACAAGAATTAGATGATGATCTCCGTGCTTCTTTGTACCTGGACAAATGAGATTCTTCCACATCATCCGCTAGAATATCTATATTTGAATTACCCAAGGAAGGCACAGTCTTGCACTTAGAGGTATCAACTATTGATTTTTCAACTGATGCAACTTTTCTTCTGTGTTCATGGCCACTCAAATTTGACGCCAAATCATGAGATGTGTCAGATTTAGTTCTTGGAACTTTAACTCTTGTCTTACTGCCATGAGATTCAGGCAAAGGACCAATCATGAAGGAACTAATTTTGGGACTTATTCCAGGTGGTAGTTCATATTGATTCGGATAGAAAGCTTCCAAATGGAAAAAATCATTCTGCTGGAGTTGTAGAACTGCAGTACTTGGAATCAAGTGGCCTTTTGGGAAAATTACACCATTTGATCCTACAGAAATTGGGCCTTCATCGGATGAAAATCCATATGAAAAAAAGAACTAATATCCTGGACCTCATAGTCTCTCACACCTAAACTCCTGTCAAAAGTATGGGAAAGTATCTTCATTTGCCCGAACTGAAATGCTGCAATGCAGACCTGAGTATCGCATTGACCAATGTCGATAAATGCAACATATGTTGAACCCTCGCTTTAAAAATTCGTTTTGTAAATTCCATAACTAAGGGCAGTTGCAGTACAATCGTGGATCAATCTCAAAGGCTTTAACCCCGCAATTTTTTTTTGCCGCATCAAGATAAGCTTGTCATTGCAAGTCGGTGAAGTATGACGGGATACCAATAACACAATCCCAGACAGGTGCCTCCAAATCTTTTTTTGTCATAGCAATTGTTCTTGTGCTGCAGGTTTGAGGTCTGTTTAGATGCCGGCTATCAACGGGTGAAGGTCCTTCATCTAAAGAGATGCAAGTAGCAGCAACAAGCTGAATCATCCATGGCTTATCTTTTGGAAATGGAAGGTTAGAAGGATCCTATCAAGTGCTGCAGTGAGAGGTGAAAAGTCATAATGAGCATTGACTTTAAGCATCCATTGAATAGTTTCCCGACGAGGTTGAGAGAGAGAAGCAAAATCCACGGCCTTTTCTCAAATCCTCGTAGTCACCAAGTTCCTCTTTTATAGTCCTCATCTGCTGTCATAGAAGAAACTCTTTTTGAGCAGTTTGACAATTGACCTTCAACCTTCTGTGTAATTTTCTCAGCTGTACGTATTGACTGTAAATGCCTATCCACTAACTCAACTGCTTTTGAAAGCCTTAATTTAGGGCCAACTGAATCCAGCATAGATAGTTGTTCTTCAAAACTCATCTCAAAACTTGCAACCAATATATCAGCTAACTTGTGAACAGGAACGTTGTCCAAAAGGACTTTGGTTCTTCCACCGTTTTTTTTGTCTCAGCTCCAGAACAAAAATAAGCTTCGTTGCCGTTGCTTTGAATTGGCGAGAAAACATTATGTAATCTGGGGAATTGATATTTGAGAAGAATCTGCATGCAACGGTCATTAACTTATCCTGACCAAACCCTGCATTAACAAAAGCATTAACAAAAGTAGCAGCCAGGTTCTGTCTAGCTGAGTCAACACTCGCACCAACACTTGCACGACCATCAAGCAAATGTGCCTTGTATATATCTTCAGGGGACTTGGGCTCTATGACTTCAATATCACGAGCAAGAGTAAGATATCCTTCACTTAACTTAGAATTATTTATGATATCCCGCAACACTTCTCGGTCTTCATCATCATTAACCATTTCCTCGTCAAGCTCAAAAGTGATTCCATGGCGTACAAGTATGTAACAAAACTGCTTCTTTCCCAGCACATCAGCACAAGAGATGAACACCTGCCTCACATACTGCAGGTTATCCAGGAACAATGCGATTTGGAGCTCTGTGGTAAGCACAACATGAAAACATTTTTGTTATTCCGCGGGACAATTGTGCTTCAGCCAAACCCCTAGACAGAAAAGCAGTAGGCCTATGCACCTTGATAGCAGAATCAAACCCGACAGTTATAAGAAGTGACAATTTTGGTTCATACAAACATCTCCATATACCCTTTCCTATGTGCTCCCTAATGACTTGCAGCTGTTCACCATCAATTCCCCATATACGACATCGACATGTACTAACCTCACTGACAGTCACAATAAAATCATCAGAAATACAGCAGTCCAAAACTCGAGCATTATGTCCAAATAAGACAAGGGCAATGGGGTCACGGTACAATGAATCTTCCCTTGAAGTGATTGTTGGCTTCTTTTGTTCCATGAATAATAAGAATTGCTTCCAGCGAAAAGATCGAGAAAATAAGTGACTTCTAGTACGGGTCATGAATTCGTTAGTATATCTCCGTGGAAGCTTTCTTTTTTCTATGGAAAACATTGTTCCAAGTTGCTTGTAGATACATTAGTGAATGTATCACCTTCCACATCTATTGTAACAATTCCAAACATGTATATATGACGTGAATGGAAGAAAAAGTGGTATTTGGTAGCAAGAAAAAAAATATTTCTTTGTATTTTAGAATTTCCATCTACTCGTGTGATGACACTCTAGGATTATGAAATAATCACATAATTATGATTAAATGAATATGAGGACACTCTTGGACATGAATGAAATGATTGTAACATGAATAAATAAAAGATCTTTCAATATGAATTGAAGAGTTTAAACGTGAAATGGTCATGAGGAGAAATGCGAATGACTAATTGATGGGAAAAAAAATTCAGGGTCAAAATCGGGGTATGACAGCAGTCAATCTGGCTACTTCCTCCTTCAGCTCGCGGTTCTCTTGTTCCAGATGATCCATCAGTCTTGCAGAGTTGGCTCGGGTGTAGTACCGATGAGTCAGCTTGTCTTCAAAATAAATGAAGAACACAGAGTTAGACCATAGAACAAGGAGCCTGGAGCAAAACCTGTTGATGCACATGATGCATGCAATGCATATGATTTAATTTTTATATCAGAGGAACCTTAAAGTCCTATTTGCAAATATTGGAAATATTAAACATTTATCACATATGAAATATCATATCAATAATATCTGGAAAATATTTTTACACCAAAGAAGTACAGGCTTGGTAACCAAATACAAGAGGAAAGGAAAATGAACATCCTATGGAACCCTAGAAGCAGTCATCTAAAGCTCTGGACACGGGAAGATAAGATGCACGAAGCCTCTTCACCTCCCTCTCATAGGGTGCCTCCATGTCTGCCTTCTCTTTGGCAAGTCGATCGTACTTCCTTTTCCAAAACTTGGAAGACTGAGGAAGTAGAGAAGTCCATGCATCATCAGGATCATCTATAACCCGATGCTCGAGGAACTCTATCAAAGCATCCTTCTCCTTGATCTGCTGAAGTAACTCCTCTCGTTCACGGATCCAAGCACGCGAACGGTCTTCGTCTCTCAACTCCTCTACTCCTTGGTCAGGGAGGGTTGAAGGCCTAGCCACAACCAAAGGTGTAGGTCTTGGATATTCGTAAGGCATCAGGTACTCGGAAGCTCTCCTCCTCACCCAAGAAGTATAAGGCTCAAAAGCGATACAATTCTTCGGACCTAGCTCCTTCCTTCCTTTCCTATGGATCTTGTGCCAAGTGCGGACCATCCTGCCTTTCAAGCCTTGTGGATCTTTACCCTCTTGAAAGAACACACCCTCTAACAGAATGTTATTGGGTTTATCCTTTAGAGGGAACCTGAGCTGACGACGTGCCAAAATAAGGTTGTAGTTAATCCCACCACATGTACCAAGAAGAGGCACATTGGAGAATTCACCACAAGAGCCGATGATCTGCACACCATCATATACACGGTTGTACCAAAAGATATCATCATTAGTGAGAGACATGAGTCTCGTAGACCACCATAGACATCCTTTGTTCTCCTTGAAGGCGACCGTCTGCGGCAAGTGCAAAATAAACCACTTGTACAGCAGAGGCAAACAGCACACAATGGTACCACCACCTTTTGCATTCCTCATATGCAAAGAAAAGTAAGTGTCACCCAACAGAGTCGGAACAGGATTAAGAGTAGAGAAAATCCTAATAGCATTCACATCCACAAACTTGTCGATGTTGGGGAATAACACTAGCCCATAGATGAGAAGTACAAATATGGCCTCAAAGGCGTCCTCACTCATGGCCTTCCTATACATAGTAGCTTGAGCAATGAGGAACTCATAAGGGAGATCTTGAATTCCACGTTTGGTAGCCATATGAGCACCAACCAGAGATTCATCTATATGCAACATGTCAGCTATCTCTTGAGAAGTATGAACACTTTCCAAGCCACTGAACGACAATTGGTCTAGGATATGTATACCCACAAGGTAGGCATACTCCTCAAGCGTGGGCAAAAGCTGAAAATCCGGAAATGTGAAGCAATGGTACAAGGGATCATAGAACTGCACCAATACACTCATCAATCCTTCGTCCACTTGAGTAGTCAGAACAGATAGAAGCTTCCCAAAACGAGCCTTGAAACCCAAGGGATCTAATACATAGGATGTCAACTTCCTTAACTCTTTCAAGTCGGGTTGTCGGAAACTGTACTTTTTTGTATTCCTTCTTTGTCTTTCCATGTCTGAAAATTTGCAAATAGACCTCTTAAGTTCCTTGAAAATTTTCTCATTATTGATGATATGGACGCAAATGGATGCACGAATGCATGAATGCAACAATCACACTCAAGGATCAAGCAAAGCACACCAAACAAAGGTCATGGGATGGATCATGTCATCCTTAATATCAATCATCCATTTTGGTGGATTATGGTTTATACCTTATCAACACCCAAGTTCCATTGATATTAAGGATACAAGAACGGATCAACCATGAATCAAGGGTTTGTTGTTAGTCACGAGCATGGAGTCTCGGTTAAGGAACACCCAAAGGGAGTGTACTAGGGTTTAAACCTGCCAAGCATGTTCTACAAGAGGTTCCCATAGTCATCATCCCATCTTTCGGATATTATCGGATAAACGACTACTCGTATTCCAAAAATATTCTCAAGAGAGACTCTTATGAGTGTAATATCGTGTAACAATCGTATCAAATCTTACACTTGAACGACTTTCGCACTACATCCTAAGAATAGGCCAAGATGGGGTTGGTAAACTAAGGTCCTTGGCTTCTAAGGTCTATATTGGAAAAAGTAATGTCTAACCACAACTACTTGTGTGATATTATTGATCCCAACATGACCTCCACCAAGTGAATGGGCTTGCAAGCCAACTTGCTAAGGAATAACTCCACGCAAGTCAACAAGACTATGCCATTCTCCTATCCTAAGTGCACTCGAGTTCGGGTATAGAACTCATCTCACAAAGATCACCAAGCATACAAGGAATTAATATTCAACCAATTCAATCATTACTTACAATCCAGTAATCCCAAATTTCACAAAAAATATGTCACAAAACAATATAAAATACAATACAACAAATATGAAAAGTAGGCAAAATCCACTAGGCAAATGTCCCCAGCAGAGTCGCCACTTTTCTGTAGCGGGGTATTCGTTACCATTAGAGATATTGACTAAATCCAAGGTAAATCATACAAGTCGAGTCGCCACCGCACTTCTATTTATCCAAAGGAATGGTTAGAAAGCGAACAAAAACCTAAAAGTTTTATCGAATCAAAAACTAGTAAAAATGTCAGAGATCGGGGTAAGGGGGTTGGTTATGCAATAGGAAGGTTTTAAGCACCCAAAACATCCTAGGTACTCCTAGGGAGCCCTTTTCATACTTGTCGTAAGGTTGGTATTTTGTGAAAATTTATTTGTGCAAACATGATTGAAGAGATGAGAAGAGAATATACAAGTTATTTAGATTTTGTGTTTGGATGGATAAACCCATTTCCTACGTACCATCTTAAAAAAGATTAGGATCAAAACCTCGTAGTTCGGGGTAAAAATCTCAAAATGAGTTGGTGAATTGATTGGTCCAAAAGCCTTAAGGTCTTTTGTTATCCAAGGGAGAAAACTTAACCTAAAACCACAAATCCACCATGTGAGGATAGCTTCAACATGCTAGTGAGGGGTTAACCCTATAATAAGCATGTAAGACTCATTGTCCATCACTAAGGATATAGGTGAGTATTACATCTACCTCAAGGATAACTCAAACCTAATAGCTAAAGATTATGAACAATTTGATTAAGAGGGTGGCCATTGAAACCACAAAAAAAGTATTTGAATGAGTGGTATTTACTAATGAAAAGTATGTACAAAATATGGTCAAAGTTGACTTAGAAGTTCAATTCAAAATAAGTGTTATGAAAAGAAAGTTTGAAAATAAAAAACATAAGGCTTAGATTTCTAATGTTTGAAAAGAAGTGTTAAATGTTTGCACAAAAGTTTTGGCTTGGGTTAGAGTGGAGGGAAGAAGAAGAGTGGCTAAAGTCCTAATCATGCAAGAGATAAGGGATAAGAAACAAGACCACAAATGGAGTTCCTCTCTTGAGATCATATTGATGATCCAAGTAGCTCCCATCCTTTGGAAGATGCAAGCAAAATAATAGTAAGCTCAAGCAATCAACATAATCAAACAAGCTCTTGGAAGGTTCCTCAATGGCTCTTAGATCTCTCTCTTTTAGAAGCTCATGGCAATGGTTCCTCACTTAGGCTCAATGTTGGGATCCCTAACACAAGAACACACACATTAAAAAGTTCTATCAAACAAACCAAGAATGAACAAACAAGAGTTTAGAAAGTGGTCCTTCCAAAGTTCTCTTTAGCATTTATAGCATTCTAAAGGCTCAATGCCTAGTTGCTCTTTGACTCCAAATTTGCATAGGGGAAGTCCTAAAGTCTAAGTCCATTTTTCCATTTCTTTGCATTTGGTCCACAACAATCAAAACAAAACACAAGCACAATAATATATACACAATTATGTGCTCAAATGAGCAAAAGGCAAATTGCATTAACACAAACATGTGCTCAAGTGAGCAAAGGGGAAAAGCAAATGAATAATATGTACAAGAATAGTAAATTGCATAAATGTAAAGAATAAGAAGTAAATGTTAATGGTTAATGGTTAGTATTAGTAGTTAGTGTGCCATAAGGCAAATTTAGCGCTATGTTAAGCAATCGTAATTGGACTTATGTAGAAGTCACAACTATCTGAAGTCGGTCAATAATAATGTTGGCAACAACACAAGTTAGAGGTCTTGATTAGTGAATCAAACTCCAACAACTTGCCATGCCAAAAAGAAGAAGAGAAATGATCTTGTATTGATTTAGGTTCTTTGCATGATTTAGGAAGCAATCTATCCTTAATGCAAAGCCATTCACTTGATCCATGATCAAGATGAATTAGATTTGAATCAAGGAAGATTAAACCTCCCTAATCAATGCTAACCACCAATCTTTAACTCATTGATCAAAAAGAAAAAAGAAGAAGGAGAAGAAGAAGAAATGAAGAATTAAAGTGCATTAAATGAAATGGAATGAGATAACCAACAAGTATTGACCAAAGATAGAGGAGATCAAGGTCAAACAATAGAAAACAGAAGCAAAATGAAAATTAGAAGTCAAGAAATAAACAAAATATTTTTGGCATTTTTAATATTTAAAATAAAACTTGAATTAAAATAATAAAGGAAGGTCAAACTTCAAATTCACTTCAAATCAACTTTGAAAAGTCCAAGTGAATTATCCCAAGTTCAACAAGGTCAAACAAAGTTTGACAAAAAATTTCAGTTAAAAGTCAGAAACTATTTTAAATCAATTAAAAATGCATAAAAAATAACCTAATTGAACTAAAATCTCAAATAAATCTCAAATCAATTAATAAATTGATGAGAATATTTTTCATAGATCTATCATCATTCAAAGAGGTTGAGAAAATATTTTTGTATTTTTTGAATATCAAAAACTATTTAAAAATGAATTAAAAATAACCAGAAAAGAGAACATTAATAAAAAATAGCAAATGATGAAATAAAAAATATTAAAAATCATTTTTAGAAACTAGAAATTAAAAGAGAAATAATGCAATTGGTCCCATAATTTTTGGACCAATAATGAAAGAGATATGGATTTTAGAAATAAAATGGAATTAAAAGAAATAAAGAAAATAGAAATCAGAAATTAAAAATAAGAAAAAAGGAGAGGCGTTGGATCCAGTTCATTAATTGACCTGGCAAATCAGACGGATCTGAGCGCGCTTCCACAATACACGTGAGTCAATGCAACCACACAAACATTTAAAAATAGTCATAACATTGGACAGCCTAGATCTAATTTGGAAATGAAAATGGACGACCTTGATTGGATCTGGAGACCAGACGGTGGCCAGCGCCACCGTCTTCTCCGGCTAGCTCCGATGAAGATCAAAATTTGCAGGGCAAAAAATATTAACTAAAATGCACGATCCAGGTACCATTCGAAAGGTGGAGTGATGTACATCACTCCTATGCCACTCAATTCCACTCTAGATCCCTATTGAGAGAGAAATCAGAGATGGAACTTTGGTGGTGTTCAGCTGAACTTGCTTGATTTCAAAAATTAAGAACACAATAATGATGCCTCTATGCAGAGGACTTCAGATCACACAAAATCAAGGCAAATGGAACAATATATGAGTTGTTTTGAAGCAAAATGCAGTTGAGTAAAACCTTGGAATTGAGATGAATTGAGTCACTATCTTTGAGTTCTTTTGCAAACAGAAGCTTTTATGGATCAAAGTGAAGAGGTCTAGGAACTTTAGATCTTAAGAAAACAGTCGAGGAAACTGAATTCTAGATCTGAAATTTTTAGAGAAAATTGAGATTTGTTCCTTTGGTATGGGTGTGGATTCAATTCAGCAGAGGTTTAGGCGCCTTTAGGTTGAGGAAATGAAGAGCAAAGCACTTGTATTTATAGCCAAAGCCATCTGATATGCATGAACAAAGTGTGCATGGGAGAAGAGGGCCTCCATGCATGGGCCTGTACAGGCGTATGGAGGCCCCAATTCTGATTGGAATTGATTGCTTATATCATAATTAGAAGGAATGGACGTGCAGATATGATATCATGAGCTCATGCAATGTGTTTGAAATGAATTTCCAAAAATGCACTAAAAGGTTCTCTTCTTCGAAAATGATATTTCCAAAATTGAAACATAGGCTTATAGGTAATGGTTGGAAAGCTTGTTGCATAAGGAACAAATGCTATGTTGATCAAAACTCCAATTGGGCCTTGGAAATTAATGAAATTTGAGCTTGAAGTGTAGTGTGCAAAACATGCCTATGTGAACTTTCCAAAATTGGCCAATGTTCAAGCCCCTTTGTCTCAATGATGCAAGCTCCAAATGATAAAATCTTCAACATTAAAGTTGTAGATCTTTTAAATACAATCAATTTGGACTTACATTTTGTATCATTTGGATTTTTTATGAAGGAGTTATGGGCACTTGAAGTTGGACTTTTTCACATTTCAATGCATTTGGCCCAAAGTGACCTATAATGTTTTGCATTATCACATGTATTTCTTTTGAGATTTTGAAATTTTACTCAACATAGAATTTGAATTATACACATTAAGATTTCCAATTCATTAAGTCTCACCTCAAAATCATGAAAAATGAATGAGTTATGTTCTTGGGAAGTTGACCCAAAATTAGGGTTTCAATCAAAATGACCTATAATGTCTTGGAATGGATGATGACCTTCAAAGCTTCAAATAAATTTTTTATGAACATGAAAGTTATTCATATTGTCCTTAAGAACATGTTTTCTCTTGGGGTCATCTCCATTTGAACAACACATAAAAAGTTAGGTCTCAGTGTATTTCAAAATAGTCAGATGAATTGACTGATCAACTTCTCAAGTCCACACCTCATATCTTGATGAATGGATAATTGAGGACACTCAAGTAAGTTCAAATATGCATGAAATGATGAATTAAAGAACTTACCTTGATTGTATTTGACCATGGGCTGAGGTTGCATCATGAGCAAGGCACGGTTGATGAACAGATGAATTAGGGTTTCCTTGGGAACCAAGCCTCAAACCCCTTGACTTGCTTTGATCAAAATGATGAATTGAGATACTTGGGAGGCATATTTGATGGATGAGAGCTTTGGGAACCATTACCATACTTGTTTCCATCTCCTCTTGACCATATCAATACACATAGGATCTTCTAGAAGCTTTTAGACCTTGTGATTGCTCAAGCTACAAACAAGAAATGTTAGTGACATATTTTTGTGCTTTTGGTTAGTAAATAAAATGAGAAAACAATAATATACAATTCAAGCATGCTTGGTGATCTCAAACCATTCACAAGAGATCCCACCCAAAGGCAAAGGGAACCAAGATGCTTATGATCCTTGAGGCTATGCAAATGAAACGTTATGATGCCATGAGGGATCTTAGGGTCAAAATTAGGGTCTTACAGTAACACCCCATTTTTAGTAAATTATTTTGTTTTAATTTAATTATAATTTTTTATATTTATTTAATTATTATGTGTGGGTAATTAAATAAATATTGGTGAGAGTGAGGGTGTATGGCCTTATGGCAGGGTGTGGAGAGTAATTAGAGGAAGAGAGAATAATTAGAATTATTTTATTAGAGAGAAAATAAAATAGAAGTTGTAGAGATATTGAGGGCAAGATGGGGATTAGAGAGAAAATTAAAGGTAAATTAGGAACATCCTAATTAATAGATTAGGTTTTTAGTGTAAAAGAGAATTTTGAGGGGATAGAGGTTACATTACATGTTTTGAGAGAAAAGTGAAAAGAGACTTAGGGCTTAGTGGAGGAAAAGTCAAGGATCGATTAATAATTTCCTACAATCACAAGTTAAGGGGGAGAATAATCTTCAATAAAGGGTATATGCATGAGGGGTACCTTTGATATGCTCAAGGCCAAAAAAATTTGCTTCAAAGATAGAGAGGAAAGCATACCTTCTTGAAAGTGCATCCACCACAATATTGGTCTAACTTTTCGTGCTTGTTCACATATATAAATTGTTCAAGAAATTCAATCCACTTAGCATGCATATTATTCAAGTCACCTTGACACTTTAAATGCTTCAAATGCTCATGGTCACTATAAATGACAATTTTTTTAGGCAATAGGTAGTTTTGCTCAGTTTTCAAGGTTCTCACCAAGGCATATAATTCCTTACCATAAATGGAGTAATTAAGGGAGGCACATTTCAGGAAGGATGACTAATTTGAGGTATGTGTTTCATTATTAACCATCCATTGAATGATGTTGTTGATTTGGAAGATTGGGAGTCAGAAAAGGGAGTAAATATCCTAACCTAACAATTATTTAAGTGGGGAAGAGTCGTAACACCCCATTTTTAGTAAATTATTTTATTTTAATTTAATTATAATTTTTTATATTTATTTAATTATTATGTGTGAGTAATTAAATAAATATTGGTGAGAGTGAGGGTGTATGGCCTTATGGCAGGGTGTGGAGAGTAATAAGAGGAAGAGAGAATAATTAGAATTATTTTATTAGAGAGAAAAGAAAATAGAAGTTGTAGAGATATTGAGGGCAAGATGGGGATTAGAGAGAAAATTAAAGGTAAAGTAGGAACATCCTAATTAAGAGATTAGGTTTTTAGTGTAAAAGAGAATTTTGAGGGGATAGAGGTTACATTACATGTTTTGAGAGAAAAGTGAAAAGAGACTTAGGGCTTAGTGGAGGAAAAGTCAAGGATCGATCAAGAATTTCCTACAATCACAAGGTAAGGGGGAGAATAATCTTCAATAAAGGGTATATGCATGAGGGGTACCTTTGATATGCTCAAGGCCAAAAAAATTTGCTTCAAAGATAGAGAGGAAAGCATACCTTCTTGAAAGTGCATCCACCACAATATTGGTCTAACTTTTCGTGCTTGTTCACATATATAAATTGTTCAAGAAATTCAATCCACTTAGCATGCATATTATTCAAGTCACCTTGACACTTTAAATGCTTCAAATGCTCATGGTCACTATAAATGACAATTTTTTTAGGCAATAGGTAGTTTTGCTCAGTTTTCAAGGTTCTCACCAAGGCATATAATTCCTTACCATAAATGGAGTAATTAAGGGAGGCACATTTCAGGAAGGATGACTAATTTGAGGTATGTGTTTCATTATTAACCATCCATTGAATGATGTTGTTGATTTGGAAGATTGGGAGTCAGAAAAGGGAGTAAATATCCTAACCTAACAATTATTTAAGTGGGGAAGAGTCGTAACACCCCATTTTTAGTAAATTATTTTATTTTAATTTAATTATAATTTTTTATATTTATTTAATTATTATGTGTGAGTAATTAAATAAATATTGGTGAGAGTGAGGGTGTATGGCCTTATGGCAGGGTGTGGAGAGTAATAAGAGGAAGAGAGAATAATTAGAATTATTTTATTAGAGAGAAAAGAAAATAGAAGTTGTAGAGATATTGAGGGCAAGATGGGGATTAGAGAGAAAATTAAAGGTAAAGTAGGAACATCCTAATTAAGAGATTAGGTTTTTAGTGTAAAAGAGAATTTTGAGGGGATAGAGGTTACATTACATGTTTTGAGAGAAAAGTGAAAAGAGACTTAGGGCTTAGTGGAGGAAAAGTCAAGGATCGATCAAGAATTTCCTACAATCACAAGGTAAGGGGGAGAATAATCTTCAATAAAGGGTATATGCATGAGGGGTACCTTTGATATGCTCAAGGCCAAAAAAATTTGCTTCAAAGATAGAGAGGAAAGCATACCTTCTTGAAAGTGCATCCACCACAATATTGGTCTAACTTTTCGTGCTTGTTCACATATCTAAATTGTTCAAGAAATTCAATCCACTTAGCATGCATATTATTCAAGTCACCTTGACACTTTAAATGCTTCAAATGCTCATGGTCACTATAAATGACAATTTTTTTAGGCAATAGGTAGTTTTGCTCAGTTTTCAAGGTTCTCACCAAGGCATATAATTCCTTACCATAAATGGAGTAATTAAGGGAGGCACATTTCAGGAAGGATGATTAATTTGAGGTATGTGTTTCATTATTAACCATCCATTGAATGATGTTGTTGATTTGGAAGATTGGGAGTCAGAAAAGGGAGTAAATATCCTAACCTAACAATTATTTAAGTGGGGAAGAGTCGTAACACCCCATTTTTAGTAAATTATTTTATTTTAATTTAATTATAATTTTTTATATTTATTTAATTATTATGTGTGAGTAATTAAATAAATATTGGTGAGAGTGAGGGTGTATGGCCTTATGGCAGGGTGTGGAGAGTAATAAGAGGAAGAGAGAATAATTAGAATTATTTTATTAGAGAGAAAAGAAAATAGAAGTTGTAGAGATATTGAAGGCAAGATGGGGATTAGAGAGAAAATTAAAGGTAAAGTAGGAACATCCTAATTAAGAGATTAGGTTTTTAGTGTAAAAGAGAATTTTGAGGGGATAGAGGTTACATTACATGTTTTGAGAGAAAAGTGAAAAGAGACTTAGGGCTTAGTGGAGGAAAAGTCAAGGATCGATCAAGAATTTACTACAATCACAAGGTAAGGGGGAGAATAATCTTCAATAAAGGGTATATGCATGAGGGGTACCTTTGATATGCTCAAGGCCAAAAAAATTTGCTTCAAAGATAGAGAGGAAAGCATACCTTCTTGAAAGTGCATCCACCACAATATTGGTCTAACTTTTCGTGCTTGTTCACATATCTAAATTGTTTAAGAAATTCAATCCACTTAGCATGCATATTATTCAAGTCACCTTGACACTTTAAATGCTTCAAATGCTCATTGTCACTATAAATGACAATTTTTTTAGGCAATAGGTAGTTTTGCTAAGTTTTCAAGGTTCTCACCAAGTCATATAATTCCTTACCATAAATGGAGTAATTAAGGGAGACACATTTCAGTTCCTAACTAAAATAAGCAATTGGATGGCCTTACATCAAAACAACCACAATTCCAACATTAGAAGCATCACACTCAATTTCAAAAGATTTTTAAAATTTTGGTAGTGCAAAAATTGGTGTTTGCGTGGATTTTTCTTTAAGGGATTCAAATGTTTTTTTAAGTGTCTAATCCCATTTAAAACCAACACATTTTTTAAAAATTTCATTAAGAGATGCTGCCAAGGTACTAAAGTCATTCACAAACCTTCTATAAAAACTAGCTAAGCCATGAAAGCTCCTTACCTCACTTACACATTTAGGTTGTGGTCATTCTTGAATTTCTTTCCCCTTATCTTCATCAACGCGAATTCCCTTGGAGCTCACCACAAAACCTAAGATGGTGATAATAAACTTCTTGTCTTCATACTTCTAAAATAACTCTTAGACGATGACAATGATCTTCTAAATTTTTGCTATAAATTAAGATGTCATAAAAACATGCAACAACAAATTTTCCCAAAATTCATCTCGAAACATGGTTCATTAATCGTATAAACGTGATTGGTGCATTGGTTAAGCCAAATGACATGATCATCCACTGATATAAACCATATTTTATTTTAATAGTTGTTTTCTATTTATCACCCTCCCTAATTCTTATTCGATGGTAGCCACTTTTAAATCAATTTTTGAAAATAGGCATGCACCAAGAATTCATCAAAAAAATCATCCAACCTAGGGATTAGATGCATTTATTTAATGGTGATGTTGTTCACAACCCTACAATCAATGCATATTCTCCAACTACCGTCATTTTTTATGACTAAAATAATCGGAACAACATAAGGACTTAAGTTTTTTCTTACCCATCCTTTACTTGCCAAATTGGATACTTTCTTTGTATCTCTTGGGTTTGTTTAAGGTTTCTCTATAAGTTAGCCTATTAGGAAAATATGCTTTAGGAGTTAAGTCGATATGATGTTCTATTCCTCTTATAGGTGGTAACCTAGTTGGAGATCCCTAGGAAACAAGTCCTAAAATTCATGCAAAAGAGAATCAACACAACTTGAAAAATATTGTATGTTATGAGTGTTAGCAAGCAAAGTCACCTCTTTACAATAAAGAAAATATAGGGGCTAAATAGCAGCAATGGAATTTTTTATCTCTCCTTTTTTTTCTCATAAAACTCTCTTTCTTTTCTTCTTTATTTCATTCTTTTTTGTGTCAATATTTCTTTTTCTCTTTATTTTTATTTTCTTTTGTTTTATTTTTGTTTTCTTTATTTTTTTTCCTCTCATTTTCTTTTGATCTTAAATCACCATACTAGGGATCAATGGTGCAAGAACAACCTTTTTAAAATGATGATCAGATGGATATTTGTTGGAGTATCCATCGTGACTAGTTTTCTTATCAAATTTCCAAAGTCTCTGCAATAAAACATGACTCGTTTTCATAGGTACCACATCATATATCACTACATCCTTGTATCTTATAATTGTTAAAGACACCTTAACTTGCTTATTGTCGATCATTTAAAACCTATCATTGATCAATTGAAGTTTATAAGGTTTAGGATGTAGTTTAGTTTCCAAGTGATGTTTAGAAACTAAACACGTGCTAGCTATATTTGTACAACTTCCTCCGTTAATAACTAGAATAGATACGTTTTCTTGCGCTAAGCACATTGTAATAGATATCATCTCTTTGAGTGGTATCATCTTACTTCACATGATTTATTAACGTCCTCCTAACCATGAGTACATCACAATTAGGAACATCTTCATCTCCTTCTTCATACTCCTTTTTAACATACCCATCATGCTTTTCTTCCTCATTTGTTTCATGTTCCTCCATGAACATATCTCTATTTGTTGGACATTGAGAAACAATATTACCTTGACCTTAACACTTGAAACACTTAACGTTCTTGTTAGTTTCAACTCTGGCATATTTGGAAGATGCAGTGCCCTCCTTTTTTAATTTGTCCTTATAATTTGTTGAGTTGAAAGAAGTAGTAGTGACTCTACATAGTTGGCCCTTTCTCTTGAGTTGCTGTTCTACTTTGATAGTTTGATGAACTAAGTCATCTATACCAACATAGTGATGAAGTACCACTATGTTACTAATGTCGTTATCTAAGCCATGAAGGAACCTAGCCATTGTTACTTAATTATCTTTCTCCACATTGGCTCTAATATTTGCATCCTCCGTCTCCTTATAGTAATCATAAACACTTTTCGCCCCATGAGTAAGCCTTTGTAATTTTTTGTGAAAATCCATATGGTAATAGGATGGCACAAATCGCTTCCTCGTGATTCTTTTAATTTCTTCCTAAGTTTCTATGACTGGTTCTTCATATCTTCTTCTTTCTTTGATCGGTTGATCCCACCACACCAGTAAATATTATGTAAATTCAATGGCAACAACCTACACCTTTTGAGCATTAGTGAAAGTATTAAAAGTAAAAATTTGTTCTCGTTTTCCACTTTATATATGCATCACGATTATTCCTTCCTTGAAAGTGCGACACTTTGATTTTCATGCTCGTTAGTCAATCTTTTTTAGGTCTCTCTTCACATCTTCTGCTTCTCCTTTCCTCCTCGTCCCCACTACTTATTTCTAGTTGATCAATTCTTTCATGTAATGTTTCAGTTTATTCACTTAACATGGTTTTAAATCGTGTTCTGAGAGCTTCAATTAATGATCTATATGAGTCATTACCATCATTTCCAACCATGTCACTCAAATTTAGTTCTCAAAAGTACTTAAACTCATATTCAAAGCTCGTCTTTTTTTTAATGAAACCAACCAATCAACAAAAAAACTACTTTTGTAGTAATACTTAACAACCAAAACATAAAATAATAAGATACAAAGTAAACATAAAATAATAAGATACAAAGTAAACATAAAATAAACTATGGCTGAAATTAGGTTAGATACACGAAAATAAAGAAAGAAAAAATCAAAGAATTTTTATTTTTTTTAATATTCAAATGGAAATGATAATGAACAGTAGAAAAAAGAAGAAAAATTACAACTTTACCAAAGTGTGACCCTTTTCAATAACCTTTCTCAGATACCACTTGTTGGAGAGTCTGGGTAAATCTAAAACACCAATGTGCGCCTAATGCTCTGGGACCACAAGAGAGGGAGACACTACATCTCCACCAAAAACCTAAAGGCATTAGGTATATAAGTCCTCTCTTATAAATCCAATATTTCACTCATTCATACCCGATGTGGGACTTGGTCACTCATACATGCACCCAACAATCCCCCCATAAGTGTGAGTCTCCTACATCATCTAACAGGATCCCACATAGAATCTAGCTTTCACTCCCCCACCAAGTAAAACAATGACTCTAATACCTCTTGATGGTTCATAAACTGGGAGTTTGTCACTCGCCAATCATAAAAAGAGATAAGCATTGTGGAAGGACGATATAACCACAAGTACTGCAAATTTTTTATAAGATCAATGTTGATTCAAACCAAAACTAAATATGAGCTTAACTCCCGATTCAAAAAAAAAACATATTTACTAAAATTCAACTTGTTTTAATTTATTAATTTATGCCAGAAATATGAACATATTCATGAGATTATTGTCTAGCTTGATAAGTAGAAAGTTAGCAAAATAAAAATAAGAAACCAAAAATTAAAAAGACAAAGCACACAAATACCCAATGCAAACTTAATCACAACTTAAATTACAAAACAAAGGAATAAAAGAAATTAGACTTTATATGGCAGAGTTGGACAAATGACCATTTTGCCCTCTAAGTATTATAATGTTGATTTTGTTTTTATAATAGTTGTCCCTATTTATTTGAAGTCTTCTTAACTTTTTTTTTCACATGCATTTGTCATTGATCCTCCTAGTCCTTGAATTACTTCATTAGCATAGTTGATAATTATGTTTTTATTAAATAAATTTTATAAAAAATTATGATTTTAAATTGAAGTATCATCCCATAAAAATCAACAAGATCACGGACGCCTTGAGCAGTGAAACCATTTCTAAATTTCATTAAAAATAAATCAACTTTTTGACATTGTTTATTGATATAATCTTAAGTTTGATTCTAATAAAAACTCTTGCACGTAGTTTTTCACGATCTAACCTAATCCTAATGTAGAATCATTGAATCCTGAAAATAATTTTAAAAAAAAGTTAGAATATTGATTATAAAAATAAATTATTTTAGTGGATGAGAATTATTAAGTAATAAGAAAAGGCGAAGAGAGACATACTTGGTGCAATCAATAGAAGAACTAATTGGAAATGACAATTGAATGTGACAGAGTTGTGGAAGTTGAGCAGCCCTGTCTGGTTTAACTGCAAATTTAGTAGAAGCATCTTTGAGACATTGGCAGACACTTCTCTTAATAGGAGTCGTGTTAGCCTTATTGAACAAATTAGTAACTCCAGTGCAACAGTCAACAGATGGTGTTGGTGGAAGAGAACCTTCTAAAAAAGCTAGACATGGCAACAGAGTTGAAATTGCCTCTGAACATGAAACATCATCAATTTGAACACTTGCATCTAATCTTGTCGTCATTAATAACATACATACAACAAATATTACCGCAACAACAGTCTTCTGGCTTGCCATCATACGAGTATAGCTTTGGTTTTTCTATTCAGTTTTGGTTATGATTTCTATCAAAAGCCTCCTTAACTTATAGGCATAGACGCTTCTATAATACGGTAACAAATCAGTAACTTATTATTTTATTTTTATTTTGACTTAATGTACTCTTTAAATTTTATTTAAACAGTCAATCATCCTAATTATTATATCATTAAAAGCATTTAAAAAATATTGATTTAAATATTATTTTTTTAAATTATTGTATTCAAAATTATTCCCTTCAAATTAGTTTATTCAAATATTTGATTTATATTCAAAATAAAATAGTTTTTTTTATTAATGTCTCGTCTGATATTTCATCTCATCTATATTATAAGGAAAAAATTATATTTAAATTTTTTATATAATCAACCATCAATGTATTTGAATGATCAAATATATTATTTATTTAATAAATTTAAAAATAATCATTTTATACAAAACCTAATTTTTTTATAATAATTACTAAAGCATCAGATAGGGCAGTAGTTAGAGGAAAATAATGGGTTATGATTGTACTTTCCATTTCTTAAAATTTGTAAAAAATATTGAAATACATTTTAGAAAATAGACTAAACAAATAATTCTTTTAAAACTTACGAATATTTAAGTTGTGAAAAAGCTAGAGAATGCTTTTAATTTTTGGAATTTTCTTTTCTAAATAGAAATGTAACTTAGAATAAAAAATTAATGATTATACTATAAATCGTATTTTTGTTGTTTTTTTATAATAATAAATTTTATTTTATTACTCAATGTGAATCTCATTTGCAGTCAAAATACAATTCTTGTATCATAATATGTTTTTGATTATATTAAAATATAAAATGTCTACTTTTAAATAGATAGTTTTGGATATGATCCGCATCAAAAAGCCTCCTTGATAAAGAAAAACTCACTTCTTATTTGTTTTAATTTAGGGTTAAATGATTTTTAAAGTCATTCTTAAATATTATTTATACAATCAGACATTCTAAACGACAAATTATTAAAAGTTTTAAATGACATTGCTCTTAAAGATCTTTTTAAAAGAATATGATATTCAAAGTTACAATAAATGTTATTTATATCAACGTATACAGCGGAAAGACAACGCTTTACCTAATTTTACTTACCTTATTTTAAGATGATTTATTTCATATTTAATATTCTTTCATAACTTTTGGTATTTATTTGGTGGATAATATAAAAAAAATCATATTTTAAAAAAAAATACTTTTGAAATTTATTTTTGAGATGAATTATGGATGACAATGGTCAAGATTTGGATAGGATATTATAGTATCGGTCCCCATACCGTAGATAAAAAAAAATCTCTGGATCTGAGCTCATATCTGCTTGAGTACCAACATTGACACATGTACACGTACCCTTTGGATATGTAACGATATGCATCCATACACATTATCTTCATTTTTAATAAAAATAAACATATTAAATATAAAATATTATTTTATTTTAAGTTTTTAAAAATATAAAAATAAATAAATAATTATTATTGTTGAATTATAAAATAAATGATCATTTATATTAAATATGTAGTAATTTAAAATTGATATATTTTAAAAAATCGATAGACATTTATTTTTATATAATAATATATATTTAAAAATATAAATATATATTGTATGAGTATGAGGCGGGGTGGGTACCAAGGTGCACATATCCGCACTCATCCCCGTTTATTTAAGTTGATGATTACCTGAGCCCGTGTTCGTACAATTTTTTAATGGCTTTTATTCTACTCGTTGTGGGTATTTTTATGAAAGATTTTACCTCATACAAATATCTTTATTCTTATACCCTTATATTTTATAAAAAAAATATCAACTTTGTCCTTTTATATTTTTAACTAATTTATTATTTTAGTTTTTAAATATTTTTAACTTTTATTTTGTAAATCAGAAGACTTTACAAAAAGAGTTTTGATAATAAATTTTTAACATTAACTTTTATTTTGTATACTTTGCAAAAAAAATCCAGTAGTCAGTTTTTAAATATTTTTTAACTTTTATTTTGTATAACGGGAGATTTTGTAAAAGAATTCTGATAGTCAATACATTTTTTAACTTTTATTTTGCATACCAAAAGACTTTCCAAAGAGTTTCGATAGTCTGTTTTTAACATTAACTATTATTGTGTTCCGAAAAACTTTATAAAAGGGTTTCGAAAGTCAGTTTTTAAACTTTTATTTTATGTATCAAAAGACTTTCCAAAAGAGTTCCGGTAGTTAATTTTTAAATTTTTTTGGGTATAGAAAAACTTTACAAAAGAGTTTCGATAGTCATTTTTTAACATTAACTTTTATTTTGGATATCAGAAAATTTTGCAAAAGAATTTCGATAGTCATGTTTTAACATTTTTTATCTTTTATTTTGTATATTGGAAGATTTTACAAAACAATTTCGATACTCAATTTTTTTAATATTTTTTAATTTTTAATAAATTATTTATATAAGAGTATTTTGGTTAAAAAATATAATTTAGGGGTCAAAATAAATGAAGGAGTATGGGATAAAATTTTCATTTTTATGGATATCTATTAGAAATTGAATTGAAATAAAAAAATTAACCAAATTTTTAAATAATTTAATAACTGAAATTTTACCTTATAAACCAAAAAGATTTAAGAAATGGTGGATTCTAAACCATATTTGGTATCTCTCCATAACTACATTTAAACTAACAAAGGTGTTATTTTATATATTTTAGTTTTAAAAATAAAATCATTTTCAGGAGGCAACGTAGTATCTCAATATTTAATAAAACTATTAGTATATTTTCGCAATAATTATTTGCTTAATAATTTATTTTATGTGTAAAGTGAAAAAAAGTATAGCATATTATTTTAATTAAATCTAAGATTTATCTATTTTATTAATGAAATATGAACTTTGATCTTTTATTTAATTCTTAATATTTTATTAAGTAATTGGATGTGATGATTAACAAAGTTAAATATATTTGTAGTTCTCTTAAAAATCTCAAAGATGTTGTTGTTAACAGAAATTGGCGTGGTATGACACATGGCAATGTCGGTGTGGCAAAGATGCTGACATGAATGTTATGTGATATTTTGTTCCCATTTTATATTATTTATATTAATTAAATTTATAGCGACGAAATTTTTGTCGCTAAATCTGTAGCTAACATGAACATCATACAGAAACCTAGAAATCATAATTAATTTGTAGCTAATTCAAACACATTATTCTTACGACCTAAACTTCATTTTTTCATGATGTTTTGCAAGAAAATTTATCACATTATAAGGATTTGTCTCACAATTTTTTTTTACTTAAGATGAATTAAATATTAATTTTTTAAGAGCCGGTTTCTATGTGAAACAAATGTTAAGACTTAACATAAAAATTACTAAGTTAGGTTTGACTCTCTTTAGGGAGTAGTCCCCATCAAAGTCGTCAACTGTCACGGTGCAAAAAATACCTGGGCGTAACAAACGCTTGAAATACAACAGAGTCGTTGTAGCGGTAAATTCATGATCATCAAGCTATGGATAAGCCGGACATCGATAAAACCAGAGTCGCTACCGCGCTTTTATTGTTTCCAAGGGAAAAGAGAAAAAGTACGAACAAAATCCAAAAGTAAGAAGTTTTCAAATCAAAACTAATAAAATGTCAGAGATTACAGGTAAGGGGGTTGGTTACACAGAGGGAAGGTGTTAGCATCCAAAGTATCCTAGGTACTCATAGGGAGCCCTTTTTGTGTGCATATGTATTTTGTAAAAAATGATGTTTACAAACAAATAGAGTGGGGGATGAGAAAAGAATTCATTAATTATATTTTTGTGTTTGACAAGACCTTCGGACTCGTGCCTACGTACCAACATAAAAATGAGGGATCAAAACCTCGTAGTTCGTGATACAAATTTCAAAGTGGGTGCATTGTTTTTAACAAAAATTGAGTTTGAAAGGCATAGAGGCCTGAAGATGGTTTGAATGAGTTAGTTCTTTTTTACTTTTGAAAGTTTAGGTCAAGTATAGTTAAGTCTATTTACAAGTTTGATTAAGAAAATGAAGTTTGAAAATTCAATGGCATAAGGCCAAAGTTTCTATCTTTTTGCAAAGTGGTCAAAGTTTAGAACAAAACTAGTTCAATCAAAGAAGATTTTAAAAAATGAGGGAGAGATTTAGAAATTAAAGAAATAGGGAGGAGATGAAGAGATTAATCCTATGCACAAAATTAAAAGTTAAGAGTTGAAAATATCTGACCAATGGATAGCAATCTAATAGACAAGAATGTCAATAGAAACCCAAATTTCCTTGGACATTTAGAATCAAGCAACACACAAATGCACAATTATATCAATCTTGAAGAGCAAGGCATCAAATAAAGATATCCACATCCAAGCTTTGGCCACTCCATGATCTTCTTCAAATTAGCCCATGAATTCCACAAGTCACAGGTTCAAAATAACAGTTTCACAATGATCATGTTGCAGATGAACTCAAAGGGATCTTGAATGATGTATCAGATGAAGTTTCAAATTGCAAGCACTTGGTTTCACAAAAGTTGGCATTGGCCAAGTCCTTTAGCATAGGAATGTTTCCTAAATTCTAAGTCCATTTGTCCAAGATCAAGCCAACAGTCCAAACAAAAGTTTTTTAGGATTTTTGTTGTTATTATGTACATAAATGGTCAAAGACCACACAAACAAGCAAAGTATACACAAACAAGATACATCACACAATATGGTCCAAGTGGACAAAGTGAAAATTGCATTAACATAAACAATTAGAATGGTATGAATAATGGCAAATGAATAAAGACTAAAATTAAATGACATTAAAGTAAATGGCTTGAAATTAAAAGTTAGTTGTTAATGAGTTAGAAGTTAGTATTTTTTTGCTTTTGCTTTTCATTTTTAAGTCATTCTTTGAAGAACACTCAACCCACTTATCACAAGCATGGATCCTTGAGCCAAGACATCTTCCAAAGGAAGGAAAAAAGTCCAAGTTTCCACACAATACCATGAAAGAGGGGAGACTTACAATCTCACTAACTAGAATGTTATGCCTTTTGTGTCACAAATTTAGCGCTATGTTAAGCAATCGTAATTGGACTTATGCAGAAGTCACAACTATTTGGTACTCATATGCCGTCAAAGGCAGCTGGGGATTGGTGGGATGACGCGCGTTAGAGATTGGAAATTACCGGTACAAAGATAACTTGGGTTGTGTTCATAAATGAGTTATTAGAGAAGTATTTCACCAAGGATGTGTGTGGCAAGAAGGAGATAGAGTTTATTAAGCTGAAGCAAGAGAACATGATTGTGGTAGAGTATGTTGTAAAGTTTGAGGCGTTGGTGAACTTTTGTCCTTGTTACAACAGAGTTGATGCTGAGACTTCCAAATGTCTCAAGTTTGAGAATGGGTTGAGACCAGAGATTAAACAAGGTATTGGATACCAATAAATTTGTAGGTATGCTGAATTGGTGAATAAGAGCATAATCTACGATGAGGATAGTAGAGCCCGATCTGCTCACTATCAGAGTCTAAGTGAGAAGAAAGGGAATGGAAAGTTCCGAGGAAAGTCTTATGTAACTCCTGAAGACAAATTAAAATAGAAAGCTTCAAGTGAGGAGAAGCCAAGTGGGGGAGGGTCTCTCACTCCTGTCAGGTGCTACAAGTGTGGTGTCTTAAGACGTCGTGCTAATGAATGTTAGTGTTCTCAGACAAAGTGTTTCAAATGTGGGAAGACGGGACATAAAGTTGTTGATTGTAAGAGTAATGAGATAACATGCTATAATTGTGGAGAGCAGGGACGTATCAATACTAATTGTCAAAAGCCAAAGCATGTCCAGTCTGGAGGGAGAGTCTTTGCATTGTCTAGTTCAGAAACCAACCAGGAAGGATGATTAATTTGAGGTATGTATTTCATTATTAACCATCCATTGAATGATGTTGTTGATTTGGAAGATTGAGAGTCAGAAAAGGGAGTAAATATCCTAACCTAACAATTATTTAAGTGGGGAAGAGTCGTAACACCCCATTTTTAGTAAATTATTTTATTTTAATTTAATTATAATTTTTTATATTTATTTAATTATTATGTGTGAGTAATTAAATAAATATTGGTGAGAGTGAGGGTGTATGGCCTTATGGCAGGGTGTGGAGAGTGATAAGAGGAAGAGAGAATAATTAGAATTATTTTGTTAGAGAGAAAAGAAAATAGAAGTTGTAGAGATATTGAGGGCAAGATAGGGATTAGAGAGAAAATTAAAGGTAAAGTAGGAACATCCTAATTAAGAGATTAGGTTTTTAGTGTAAAAGAGAATTTTGAGGGGGTAGAGGTTACATTACATGTTTTGAGAGAAAAGTGAAAAGAGACTTAGGGCTTAGTGGAGGAAAAGTCAAGGATCGATCAAGAATTTCCTACAATCACAAGGTAAGGGGGAGAATAATCTTCAATAAAGGGTATATGCATGAGGGGTACCTTTGATATGCTCAAGGCCAAAAAAAATTGCTTCAAAGATAGGGAGGAAAGCATACCTTCTTGAAAGTGCATCCACCACAATATTGGTCTAACTTTTCGTGCTTGTTCACATATCTAAATTGTTCAAGAAATTCAATCCACTTAGCATGCATATTATTCAAGTCACCTTGACACTTTAAATGCTTCAAATGCTCATTGTCACTATAAATGACAATTTTTTTAGGCAATAGGTAGTTTTGCTAAGTTTTCAAGGTTCTCACCAAGGCATATAATTCCTTACCATAAATGGAGTAATTAAGGGAGACACATTTCAGTTCCTAACTAAAATAAGCAATTGGATGGCCTTACATCAAAACAACCACAATTCCAACATTAGAAGCATCACACTCAATTTCAAAAGATTTTTAAAATTTTGGTAGTGCAAAAATTGGTGTTTGCGTGGATTTTTCTTTAAGGGATTCAAATGTTCTTTTAAGTGTCTAATCCCATTTAAAACCAACACATTTTTTTAAAATTTCATTAAGAGATGCTGCCAAGGTACTAAAGTCATTCACAAACCTTCTATAAAAACTAGCTAAGCCATGAAAGCTCCTTACCTCACTTACACATTTAGGTTGTGGTCATTCTTGAATTTCTTTCCCCTTATCTTCATCAACGTGAATTCCCTTGGAGCTCACCACAAAACCTAAGATGGTGACAATAAACTTCTTGTCTTCATACTTCTAAAATAACTCTTAGACGATGACAATGATCTTCTAAATTTTTGCTATAAATTAAGATGTCATAAAAACATGCAACAACAAATTTTCCCAAAATTCATCTTGAAACATGGTTCATTAATCGTATAAACGTGATTGGTGCATTGGTTAAGCCAAATGACATGATCATCCACTGATATAAACCATATTTTATTTTAATAGTTGTTTTCTATTTATCACCCTCCCTAATTCTTATTCGATGGTAGCCACTTTTAAATCAATTTTTGAAAATAGGCATGCACCAAGAATTCATCAAAAAAATCATCCAACCTAGGGATTAGATGCATTTATTTAATGGTGATGTTGTTCACAACCCTACAATCAATGCATATTCTCCAACTACCGTCATTTTTTATGACTAAAATAATCGGAACAACATAAGGACTTAAGTTTTTTCTTACCCATCCTTTACTTGCCAAATTGGATACTTTCTTTGTATCTCTTGGGTTTGTTTAAGGTTTCTCTATAAGTTAGCCTATTAGGAAAATATGCTTTAGGAGTTAAGTCGATATGATGTTCTATTCCTCTTATAGGTGGTAACCTAGTTGGAGATCCCTAGGAAACAAGTCCTAAAATTCATGCAAAAGAGAATCAACACAACTTGAAAAATATTGTATGTTATGAGTGTTAGCAAGCAAAGTCACCTCTTTACAATAAAGAAAATATAGGGGCTAAATAGCAGCAATGGAATTTTTTATCTCTCCTTTTTTTTCTCATAAAACTCTCTTTCTTTTCTTCTTTATTTCATTCTTTTTTGTGTCAATATTTCTTTTTCTCTTTATTTTTATTTTCTTTTGTTTTATTTTTGTTTTCTTTATTTTTTTCCTCTCATTTTCTTTTGATCTTAAATCACCATACTAGGGATCAATGGTGCAAGAACAACCTTTTTAAAATGATGATCAGATGGATATTTGTTGGAGTATCCATCGTGACTAGTTTTCTTATCAAATTTCCAAAGTGTCTCCAATAAAACATGACTCGTTTTCATAGGTACCACATCATATATCACTACATCCTTGTATCTTATAATTGTTAAAGACACCTTAACTTGCTTATTGTCGATCATTTAAAACCTATCATTGATCAATTGAAGTTTATAAGGTTTAGGATGTAGTTTAGTTTCCAAGTGATGTTTAGAAACTAAACACGTGCTAGCTATATTTGTACAACTTCCTCCGTTAATAACTAGAATAGATACGTTTTCTTGCGCTAAGCACATTGTAATAGATATCATCTCTTTGAGTGGTATCATCTTACTTCACATGATTTATTAACGTCCTCCTAACCATGAGTACATCACAATTAGGAACATCTTCATCTCCTTCTTCATACTCCTTTTTAACATACCCATCATGCTTTTCTTCCTCATTTGTTTCATGTTCCTCCATGAACATATCTCTATTTGTTGGACATTGAGAAACAATATTACCTTGACCTTAACACTTGAAACACTTAACGTTCTTGTTAGTTTCAACTCTGGCATCTTTGGAAGATGCAGTGCCCTCCTTTTTTAATTTGTCCTTATAATTTGTTGAGTTGAAAGAAGTAGTAGTGACTCTACATAGTTGGCCCTTTCTCTTGAGTTGCTGTTCTACTTTGATAGTTTGATGAACTAAGTCATCTATACCAACATAGTGATGAAGTACCACTATGTTACTAATGTCGTTATCTAAGCCATGAAGGAACCTAGCCATTGTTACTTCATTATCTTTCTCCATATTGGCTCTAATATTTGCATCCTCCGTCTCCTTATAGTAATCATAAACACTTTTCGCCCCATGAGTAAGCCTTTGTAATTTTTTGTGAAAATCCATATGGTAATAGGATGGCACAAATCGCTTCCTCGTGATTCTTTTAATTTCTTCCTAAGTTTCTATGACTGGTTCTTCATATCTTCTTCTTTCTTTGATCGGTTGATCCCACCACACCAGTAAATATTATGTAAATTCAATGGCAACAACCTACACCTTTTGAGCATTAGTGAAAGTATTAAAAGTAAAAATTTGTTCTCGTTTTCCACTTTATATATGCATCACGATTATTCCTTCCTTGAAAGTGCGACACTTTGATTTTCATGCTCGTTAGTCAATCTTTTTTAGGTCTCTCTTCACATCTTCTGCTTCTCCTTTCCTCCTCGTCCCCACTACTTATTTCTAGTTGATCAATTCTTTCATGTAATGTTTCAGTTTATTCACTTAACATGGTTTTAAATCGTGTTCTGAGAGCTTTAATTAATGATCTATATGAGTCATTACCATCATTTCCAACCATGTCACTCAAATTTAGTTCTCAAAAGTACTTAAACTCATATTCAAAGCTCGTCTTTTTTTTAATGAAACCAACCAATCAACAAAAAAACTACTTTTGTAGTAATACTTAACAACCAAAACATAAAATAATAAGATACAAAGTAAACATAAAATAAACTATGGCTGAAATTAGGTTAGATACACGAAAATAAAGAAAGAAAAAATCAAAGAATTTTTATTTTTTTTAATATTCAAATGGAAATGATAATGAACAGTAGAAAAAAGAAGAAAAATTACAACTTTACCAAAGTGTGACCCTTTTCAATAACCTTTCTCAGATACCACTTGTTGGAGAGTCTGGGTAAATCTAAAACACCAATGTGCGCCTAATGCTCTGGGACCACAAGAGAGGGAGACACTACATCTCCACCAAAAACCTAAAGGCATTAGGTATATAAGTCCTCTCTTATAAATCCAATATTTCACTCATTCATACCCGATGTGGGACTTGGTCACTCATACATGCACCCAACAATCCCCCCATAAGTGTGAGTCTCCTACATCATCTAACAGGATCCCACATAGAATCTAGCTTTCACTCCCCCACCAAGTAAAACAATGACTCTAATACCTCTTGATGGTTCATAAACTGGGAGTTTGTCACTCGCCAATCATAAAAAGAGATAAGCATTGTGGAAGGACGATATAACCACAAGTACTGCAAATTTTTTATAAGATCAATGTTGATTCAAACCAAAACTAAATATGAGCTTAACTCCCGATTCAAAAAAAAAACATATTTACTAAAATTCAACTTGTTTTAATTTATTAATTTATGCCAGAAATATCAACATATTCATGAGATTATTGTCTAGCTTGATAAGTAGAAAGTTAGCAAAATAAAAATAAGAAACCAAAAATTAAAAAGACAAAGCACACAAATACCCAATGCAAACTTAATCACAACTTAAATTACAAAACAAAGGAATAAAAGAAATTAGACTTTATATGGCAGAGTTGGACAAATGACCATTTTGCCCTCTAAGTATTATAATGTTGATTTTGTTTTTATAATAGTTGTCCCTATTTATTTGAAGTCTTCTTAACTTTTTTTTTTCACATGCATTTGTCATTGATCCTCCTAGTCCTTGAAATACTTCATTAGCATAGTTAATAATTATGTTTTTATTAAATAAATTTTATAAAAAATTATGATTTTAAATTGAAGTATCATCCCATAAAAATCAACAAGATCACGGACGCCTTGAGCAGTGAAACCATTTCTAAATTTCATTAAAAATAAATCAACTTTTTGACATTGTTTATTGATATAATCTTAAGTTTGATTCTAATACCATAAACAAAATAAAAACTCTTGCACGTAGTTTTTCACGATCTAACCTAATCCTAATGTAGAATCATTGAATCCTGAAAATAATTTTAAAAAAAAGTTAGAATATTGATTATAAAAATAAATTATTTTAGTGGATGAGAATTATTAAGTAATAAGAAAAGGCGAAGAGAGACATACTTGGTGCAATCAATAGAAGAACTAATTGGAAATGACAATTGAATGTGACAGAGTTGTGGAAGTTGAGCAGCCCTGTCTGGTTTAACTGCAAATTTAGTAGAAGCATCTTTGAGACATTGGCAGACACTTCTCTTAATAGGAGTCGTGTTAGCCTTATTGAACAAATTAGTAACTCCAGTGCAACAGTCAACAGATGGTGTTGGTGGAAGAGAACCTTCTAAAAAAGCTAGACATGGCAACAGAGTTGAAATTGCCTCTGAACATGAAACATCATCAATTTGAACACTTGCATCTAATCTTGTCGTCATTAATAACATACATACAACAAATATTACCGCAACAACAGTCTTCTGGCTTGCCATCATACGAGTATAGCTTTGGTTTTTCTATTCAGTTTTGGTTATGATTTCTATCAAAAGCCTCCTTAACTTATAGGCATAGACGCTTCTATAATACGGTAACAAATCAGTAACTTATTATTTTATTTTTATTTTGACTTAATGTACTCTTTAAATTTTATTTAAACAGTCAATCATCCTAATTATTATATCATTAAAAGCATTTAAAAAATATTGATTTAAATATTATTTTTTTAAATTATTGTATTCAAAATTATTCCCTTCAAATTAGTTTATTCAAATATTTGATTTATATTCAAAATAAAATAGTTTTTTTTATTAATGTCTCGTCTGATATTTCATCTCATCTATATTATAAGGAAAAAATTATATTTAAATTTTTTTATATAATCAACCATCAATGTATTTGAATGATCAAATATATTATTTATTTAATAAATTTAAAAATAATCATTTTATACAAAACCTAATTTTTTTATAATAATTACTAAAGCATCAGATAGGGCAGTAGTTAGAGGAAAATAATGGGTTATGATTGTACTTTCCATTTCTTAAAATTTGTAAAAAATATTGAAATACATTTTAGAAAATAGACTAAACAAATAATTCTTTTAAAACTTACGAATATTTAAGTTGTGAAAAAGCTAGAGAATGCTTTTAATTTTTGGAATTTTCTTTTCTAAATAGAAATGTAACTTAGAATAAAAAATTAATGATTATACTATAAATCGTATTTTTGTTGTTTTTTTATAATAATAAATTTTATTTTATTACTCAATGTGAATCTCATTTGCAGTCAAAATACAATTCTTGTATCATAATATGTTTTTGATTATATTAAAATATAAAATGTCTACTTTTAAATAGATAGTTTTGGATATGATCCGCATCAAAAAGCCTCCTTGATAAAGAAAAACTCACTTCTTATTTGTTTTAATTTAGGGTTAAATGATTTTTAAAGTCATTCTTAAATATTATTTATACAATCAGACATTCTAAACGACAAATTATTAAAAGTTTTAAATGACATTGCTCTTAAAGATCTTTTTAAAAGAATATGATATTCAAAGTTACAATAAATGTTATTTATATCAACGTATACAGCGGAAAGACAACGCTTTACCTAATTTTACTTACCTTATTTTAAGATGATTTATTTCATATTTAATATTCTTTCATAACTTTTGGTATTTATTTGGTGGATAATATAAAAAAAATCATATTTTAAAAAAAAATACTTTTGAAATTTATTTTTGAGATGAATTATGGATGACAATGGTCAAGATTTGGATAGGATATTATAGTATCGGTCCCCATACCGTAGATAAAAAAAAATCTCTGGATCTGAGCTCATATCTGCTTGAGTACCAACATTGACACATGTACACGTACCCTTTGGATATGTAACGATATGCATCCATACACATTATCTTCATTTTTAATAAAAATAAACATATTAAATATAAAATATTATTTTATTTTAAGTTTTTAAAAATATAAAATAAATAAATAATTATTATTGTTGAATTATAAAATAAATGATCATTTATATTAAATATGTAGTAATTTAAAATTGATATATTTTAAAAAATCGATAGACATTTATTTTTATATAATAATATATATTTAAAAATATAAATATATATTGTATGAGTATGAGGCGGGGTGGGTACCAAGGTGCACATATCCGCACTCATCCCCGTTTATTTAAGTTGATGATTACCTGAGCCCGTGTTCGTACAATTTTTTAATGGCTTTTATTCTACTCGTTGTGGGTATTTTTATGAAAGATTTTACCTCATACAAATATCTTTATTCTTATACCCTTATATTTTATAAAAAAAATATCAACTTTGTCCTTTTATATTTTTAACTAATTTATTATTTTAGTTTTTAAATATTTTTAACTTTTATTTTGTAAATCAGAAGACTTTACAAAAAGAGTTTTGATAATAAATTTTTAACATTAACTTTTATTTTGTATACTTTGCAAAAAAAATCCAGTAGTCAGTTTTTAAATATTTTTTAACTTTTATTTTGTATAACGGGAGATTTTGTAAAAGAATTCTGATAGTCAATACATTTTTTAACTTTTATTTTGCATACCAAAAGACTTTCCAAAGAGTTTCGATAGTCTGTTTTTAACATTAACTATTATTGTGTTCCGAAAAACTTTATAAAAGGGTTTCGAAAGTCAGTTTTTAAACTTTTATTTTATGTATCAAAAGACTTTCCAAAAGAGTTCCGGTAGTTAATTTTTAAATTTTTTTGGGTATAGAAAAACTTTACAAAAGAGTTTCGATAGTCATTTTTTAACATTAACTTTTATTTTGGATATCAGAAAATTTTGCAAAAGAATTTCGATAGTCATGTTTTAACATTTTTTATCTTTTATTTTGTATATTGGAAGATTTTACAAAACAATTTCGATACTCAATTTTTTAAATATTTTTTAATTTTTAATAAATTATTTATATAAGAGTATTTTGGTTAAAAAAATATAATTTAGGGGTCAAAATAAATGAAGGAGTATGGGATAAAATTTTCATTTTTATGGATATCTATTAGAAATTGAATTGAAATAAAAAAATTAACCAAATTTTTAAATAATTTAATAACTGAAATTTTACCTTATAAACCAAAAAGATTTAAGAAATGGTGGATTCTAAACCATATTTGGTATCTCTCCATAACTACATTTAAACTAACAAAGGTGTTATTTTATATATTTTAGTTTTAAAAATAAAATCATTTTCAGGAGGCAACGTAGTATCTCAATATTTAATAAAACTATTAGTATATTTTCGCAATAATTATTTGCTTAATAATTTATTTTATGTGTAAAGTGAAAAAAAGTATAGCATATTATTTTAATTAAATCTAAGATTTATCTATTTTATTAATGAAATATGAACTTTGATCTTTTATTTAATTCTTAATATTTTATTAAGTAATTGGATGTGATGATTAACAAAGTTAAATATATTTGTAGTTCTCTTAAAAATCTCAAAGATGTTGTTGTTAACAGAAATTGGCGTGGTATGACACATGGCAATGTCGGTGTGGCAAAGATGCTGACATGAATGTTATGTGATATTTTGTTCCCATTTTATATTATTTATATTAATTAAATTTATAGCGACGAAATTTTTGTCGCTAAATCTGTAGCTAACATGAACATCATACAGAAACCTAGAAATCATAATTAATTTGTAGCTAATTCAAACACATTATTCTTACGACCTAAACTTCATTTTTTCATGATGTTTTGCAAGAAAATTTATCACATTATAAGGATTTGTCTCACAATTTTTTTTTACTTAAGATGAATTAAATATTAATTTTTTAAGAGCCGGTTTCTATGTGAAACAAATGTTAAGACTTAACATAAAAATTACTAAGTTAGGTTTGACTCTCTTTAGGGAGTAGTCCCCATCAAAGTCGTCAACTGTCACGGTGCAAAAAATACCTGGGCGTAACAAACGCTTGAAATACAACAGAGTCGTTGTAGCGGTAAATTCATGATCATCAAGCTATGGATAAGCCGGACATCGATAAAACCAGAGTCGCTACCGCGCTTTTATTGTTTCCAAGGGAAAAGAGAAAAAGTACGAACAAAATCCAAAAGTAAGAAGTTTTCAAATCAAAACTAATAAAATGTCAGAGATTACAGGTAAGGGGGTTGGTTACACAGAGGGAAGGTGTTAGCATCCAAAGTATCCTAGGTACTCATAGGGAGCCCTTTTTGTGTGCATATGTATTTTGTAAAAAATGATGTTTACAAACAAATAGAGTGGGGGATGAGAAAAGAATTCATTAATTATATTTTTGTGTTTGACAAGACCTTCGGACTCGTGCCTACGTACCAACATAAAAATGAGGGATCAAAACCTCGTAGTTCGTGATACAAATTTCAAAGTGGGTGCATTGTTTTTAACAAAAATTGAGTTTGAAAGGCATAGAGGCCTGAAGATGGTTTGAATGAGTTAGTTCTTTTTTACTTTTGAAAGTTTAGGTCAAGTATAGTTAAGTCTATTTACAAGTTTGATTAAGAAAATGAAGTTTGAAAATTCAATGGCATAAGGCCAAAGTTTCTATCTTTTTGCAAAGTGGTCAAAGTTTAGAACAAAACTAGTTCAATCAAAGAAGATTTTAAAAAATGAGGGAGAGATTTAGAAATTAAAGAAATAGGGAGGAGATGAAGAGATTAATCCTATGCACAAAATTAAAAGTTAAGAGTTGAAAATATCTGACCAATGGATAGCAATCTAATAGACAAGAATGTCAATAGAAACCCAAATTTCCTTGGACATTTAGAATCAAGCAACACACAAATGCACAATTATATCAATCTTGAAGAGCAAGGCATCAAATAAAGATATCCACATCCAAGCTTTGGCCACTCCATGATCTTCTTCAAATTAGCCCATGAATTCCACAAGTCACAGGTTCAAAATAACAGTTTCACAATGATCATGTTGCAGATGAACTCAAAGGGATCTTGAATGATGTATCAGATGAAGTTTCAAATTGCAAGCACTTGGTTTCACAAAAGTTGGCATTGGCCAAGTCCTTTAGCATAGGAATGTTTCCTAAATTCTAAGTCCATTTGTCCAAGATCAAGCCAACAGTCCAAACAAAAGTTTTTTAGGATTTTTGTTGTTATTATGTACATAAATGGTCAAAGACCACACAAACAAGCAAAGTATACACAAACAAGATACATCACACAATATGGTCCAAGTGGACAAAGTGAAAATTGCATTAACATAAACAATTAGAATGGTATGAATAATGGCAAATGAATAAAGACTAAAATTAAATGACATTAAAGTAAATGGCTTGAAATTAAAAGTTAGTTGTTAATGAGTTAGAAGTTAGTATTTTTTTGCTTTTGCTTTTCATTTTTAAGTCATTCTTTGAAGAACACTCAACCCACTTATCACAAGCATGGATCCTTGAGCCAAGACATCTTCCAAAGGAAGGAAAAAAGTCCAAGTTTCCACACAATACCATGAAAGAGGGGAGACTTACAATCTCACTAACTAGAATGTTATGCCTTTTGTGTCACAAATTTAGCGCTATGTTAAGCAATCGTAATTGGACTTATGCAGAAGTCACAACTATTTGGTACTCATATGCCGTCAAAGGCAGCTGGGGATTGGTGGGATGACGCGCGTTAGAGATTGGAAATTACCGGTACAAAGATAACTTGGGTTGTGTTCATAAATGAGTTATTAGAGAAGTATTTCACCAAGGATGTGTGTGGCAAGAAGGAGATAGAGTTTATTAAGCTGAAGCAAGAGAACATGATTGTGGTAGAGTATGTTGTAAAGTTTGAGGCGTTGGTGAACTTTTGTCCTTGTTACAACAGAGTTGATGCTGAGACTTCCAAATGTCTCAAGTTTGAGAATGGGTTGAGACCAGAGATTAAACAAGGTATTGGATACCAATAAATTTGTAGGTATGCTGAATTGGTGAATAAGAGCATAATCTACGATGAGGATAGTAGAGCCCGATCTGCTCACTATCAGAGTCTAAGTGAGAAGAAAGGGAATGGAAAGTTCCGAGGAAAGTCTTATGTAACTCCTGAAGACAAATTAAAATAGAAAGCTTCAAGTGAGGAGAAGCCAAGTGGGGGAGGGTCTCTCACTCCTGTCAGGTGCTACAAGTGTGGTGTCTTAAGACGTCGTGCTAATGAATGTTAGTGTTCTCAGACAAAGTGTTTCAAATGTGGGAAGACGGGACATAAAGTTGTTGATTGTAAGAGTAATGAGATAACATGCTATAATTGTGGAGAGCAGGGACGTATCAATACTAATTGTCAAAAGCCAAAGCATGTCCAGTCTGGAGGGAGAGTCTTTGCATTGTCTAGTTCAGAAACCAACCAGGAAGGATGATTAATTTGAGGTATGTGTTTCATTATTAACCATCCATTGAATGATGTTGTTGATTTGGAAGATTGAGAGTCAGAAAAGGGAGTAAATATCCTAACCTAACAATTATTTAAGTGGGGAAGAGTCGTAACACCCCATTTTTAGTAAATTATTTTATTTTAATTTAATTATAATTTTTTATATTTATTTAATTATTATGTGTGAGTAATTAAATAAATATTGGTGAGAGTGAGGGTGTATGGCCTTATGGCAGGGTGTGGAGAGTAATAAGAGGAAGAGTGAATAATTAGAATTATTTTGTTAGAGAGAAAAGAAAATAGAAGTTGTAGAGATATTGAGGGCAAGATGGGGATTAGAGAGAAAATTAAAGGTAAAGTAGGAACATCCTAATTAAGAGATTAGGTTTTTAGTGTAAAAGAGAATTTTGAGGGGATAGAGGTTACATTACATGTTTTGAGAGAAAAGTGAAAAGAGACTTAGGGCTTAGTGGAGGAAAAGTCAAGGATCGATCAAGAATTTCCTACAATCACAAGGTAAGGGGGAGAATAATCTTCAATAAAGGGTATATGCATGAGGGGTACCTTTGATATGCTCAAGGCCAAAAAAAATTGCTTCAAAGATAGGGAGGAAAGCATACCTTCTTGAAAGTGCATCCACCACAATATTGGTCTAACTTTTCGTGCTTGTTCACATATCTAAATTGTTCAAGAAATTCAATCCACTTAGCATGCATATTATTCAAGTCACCTTGACACTTTAAATGCTTCAAATGCTCATTGTCACTATAAATGACATTTTTTTTAGGCAATAGGTAGTTTTGCTAAGTTTTCAAGGTTCTCACCAAGGCATATAATTCCTTACCATAAATGGAGTAATTAAGGGAGACACATTTCAGTTCCTAACTAAAATAAGCAATTGGATGGCCTTACATCAAAACAACCACAATTCCAACATTAGAAGCATCACACTCAATTTCAAAAGATTTTTAAAATTTTGGTAGTGCAAAAATTGGTGTTTGCGTGGATTTTTCTTTAAGGGATTCAAATGTTCTTTTAAGTGTCTAATCCCATTTAAAACCAACACATTTTTTTAAAATTTCATTAAGAGATGCTGCCAAGGTACTAAAGTCATTCACAAACCTTCTATAAAAACTAGCTAAGCCATGAAAGCTCCTTACCTCACTTACACATTTAGGTTGTGGTCATTCTTGAATTTCTTTCCCCTTATCTTCATCAACGTGAATTCCCTTGGAGCTCACCACAAAACCTAAGATGGTGACAATAAACTTCTTGTCTTCATACTTCTAAAATAACTCTTAGACGATGACAATGATCTTCTAAATTTTTGCTATAAATTAAGATGTCATAAAAACATGCAACAACAAATTTTCCCAAAATTCATCTTGAAACATGGTTCATTAATCGTATAAACGTGATTGGTGCATTGGTTAAGCCAAATGACATGATCATCCACTGATATAAACCATATTTTATTTTAATAGTTGTTTTCTATTTATCACCCTCCCTAATTCTTATTCGATGGTAGCCACTTTTAAATCAATTTTTGAAAATAGGCATGCACCAAGAATTCATCAAAAAAATCATCCAACCTAGGGATTAGATGCATTTATTTAATGGTGATGTTGTTCACAACCCTACAATCAATGCATATTCTCCAACTACCGTCATTTTTTATGACTAAAATAATCGGAACAACATAAGGACTTAAGTTTTTTCTTACCCATCCTTTACTTGCCAAATTGGATACTTTCTTTGTATCTCTTGGGTTTGTTTAAGGTTTCTCTATAAGTTAGCCTATTAGGAAAATATGCTTTAGGAGTTAAGTCGATATGATGTTCTATTCCTCTTATAGGTGGTAACCTAGTTGGAGATCCCTAGGAAACAAGTCCTAAAATTCATGCAAAAGAGAATCAACACAACTTGAAAAATATTGTATGTTATGAGTGTTAGCAAGCAAAGTCACCTCTTTACAATAAAGAAAATATAGGGGCTAAATAGCAGCAATGGAATTTTTTATCTCTCCTTTTTTTTCTCATAAAACTCTCTTTCTTTTCTTCTTTATTTCATTCTTTTTTGTGTCAATATTTCTTTTTCTCTTTATTTTTATTTTCTTTTGTTTTATTTTTGTTTTCTTTATTTTTTTTCCTCTCATTTTCTTTTGATCTTAAATCACCATACTAGGGATCAATGGTGCAAGAACAACCTTTTTAAAATGATGATCAGATGGATATTTGTTGGAGTATCCATCGTGACTAGTTTTCTTATCAAATTTCCAAAGTGTCTCCAATAAAACATGACTCGTTTTCATAGGTACCACATCATATATCACTACATCCTTGTATCTTATAATTGTTAAAGACACCTTAACTTGCTTATTGTCGATCATTTAAAACCTATCATTGATCAATTGAAGTTTATAAGGTTTAGGATGTAGTTTAGTTTCCAAGTGATGTTTAGAAACTAAACACGTGCTAGCTATATTTGTACAACTTCCTCCGTTAATAACTAGAATAGATACGTTTTCTTGCGCTAAGCACATTGTAATAGATATCATCTCTTTGAGTGGTATCATCTTACTTCACATGATTTATTAACGTCCTCCTAACCATGAGTACATCACAATTAGGAACATCTTCATCTCCTTCTTCATACTCCTTTTTAACATACCCATCATGCTTTTCTTCCTCATTTGTTTCATGTTCCTCCATGAACATATCTCTATTTGTTGGACATTGAGAAACAATATTACCTTGACCTTAACACTTGAAACACTTAACGTTCTTGTTAGTTTCAACTCTGGCATCTTTGGAAGATGCAGTGCCCTCCTTTTTTAATTTGTCCTTATAATTTGTTGAGTTGAAAGAAGTAGTAGTGACTCTACATAGTTGGCCCTTTCTCTTGAGTTGCTGTTCTACTTTGATAGTTTGATGAACTAAGTCATCTATACCAACATAGTGATGAAGTACCACTATGTTACTAATGTCGTTATCTAAGCCATGAAGGAACCTAGCCATTGTTACTTCATTATCTTTCTCCATATTGGCTCTAATATTTGCATCCTCCGTCTCCTTATAGTAATCATAAACACTTTTCGCCCCATGAGTAAGCCTTTGTAATTTTTTGTGAAAATCCATATGGTAATAGGATGGCACAAATCGCTTCCTCGTGATTCTTTTAATTTCTTCCTAAGTTTCTATGACTGGTTCTTCATATCTTCTTCTTTCTTTGATCGGTTGATCCCACCACACCAGTAAATATTATGTAAATTCAATGGCAACAACCTACACCTTTTGAGCATTAGTGAAAGTATTAAAAGTAAAAATTTGTTCTCGTTTTCCACTTTATATATGCATCACGATTATTCCTTCCTTGAAAGTGCGACACTTTGATTTTCATGCTCGTTAGTCAATCTTTTTTAGGTCTCTCTTCACATCTTCTGCTTCTCCTTTCCTCCTCGTCCCCACTACTTATTTCTAGTTGATCAATTCTTTCATGTAATGTTTCAGTTTATTCACTTAACATGGTTTTAAATCGTGTTCTGAGAGCTTTAATTAATGATCTATATGAGTCATTACCATCATTTCCAACCATGTCACTCAAATTTAGTTCTCAAAAGTACTTAAACTCATATTCAAAGCTCGTCTTTTTTTTAATGAAACCAACCAATCAACAAAAAAACTACTTTTGTAGTAATACTTAACAACCAAAACATAAAATAATAAGATACAAAGTAAACATAAAATAAACTATGGCTGAAATTAGGTTAGATACACGAAAATAAAGAAAGAAAAAATCAAAGAATTTTTATTTTTTTTAATATTCAAATGGAAATGATAATGAACAGTAGAAAAAAGAAGAAAAATTACAACTTTACCAAAGTGTGACCCTTTTCAATAACCTTTCTCAGATACCACTTGTTGGAGAGTCTGGGTAAATCTAAAACACCAATGTGCGCCTAATGCTCTGGGACCACAAGAGAGGGAGACACTACATCTCCACCAAAAACCTAAAGGCATTAGGTATATAAGTCCTCTCTTATAAATCCAATATTTCACTCATTCATACCCGATGTGGGACTTGGTCACTCATACATGCACCCAACAATCCCCCCATAAGTGTGAGTCTCCTACATCATCTAACAGGATCCCACATAGAATCTAGCTTTCACTCCCCCACCAAGTAAAACAATGACTCTAATACCTCTTGATGGTTCATAAACTGGGAGTTTGTCACTCGCCAATCATAAAAAGAGATAAGCATTGTGGAAGGACGATATAACCACAAGTACTGCAAATTTTTTATAAGATCAATGTTGATTCAAACCAAAACTAAATATGAGCTTAACTCCCGATTCAAAAAAAAAACATATTTACTAAAATTCAACTTGTTTTAATTTATTAATTTATGCCAGAAATATCAACATATTCATGAGATTATTGTCTAGCTTGATAAGTAGAAAGTTAGCAAAATAAAAATAAGAAACCAAAAATTAAAAAGACAAAGCACACAAATACCCAATGCAAACTTAATCACAACTTAAATTACAAAACAAAGGAATAAAAGAAATTAGACTTTATATGGCAGAGTTGGACAAATGACCATTTTGCCCTCTAAGTATTATAATGTTGATTTTGTTTTTATAATAGTTGTCCCTATTTATTTGAAGTCTTCTTAACTTTTTTTTTTCACATGCATTTGTCATTGATCCTCCTAGTCCTTGAATTACTTCATTAGCATAGTTGATAATTATGTTTTTATTAAATAAATTTTATAAAAAATTATGATTTTAAATTGAAGTATCATCCCATAAAAATCAACAAGATCACGGACGCCTTGAGCAGTGAAACCATTTCTAAATTTCATTAAAAATAAATCAACTTTTTGACATTGTTTATTGATATAATCTTAAGTTTGATTCTAATAAAAACTCTTCCACGTAGTTTTTCACGATCTAACCTAACCCTAATGTAGAATCATTGAATCCTGAAAATAATTTTAAAAAAAAGTTAGAATATTGATTATAAAAATAAATTATTTTAGTGGATGAGAATTATTAAGTAATAAGAAAAGGCGAAGAGAGACATACTTGGTGCAATCAATAGAAGAACTAATTGGAAATGACAATTGAATGTGACAGAGTTGTGGAAGTTGAGCAGCCCTGTCTGGTTTAACTGCAAATTTAGTAGAAGCATCTTTGAGACATTGGCAGACACTTCTCTTAATAGGAGTCGTGTTAGCCTTATTGAACAAATTAGTAACTCCAGTGCAACAGTCAACAGATGGTGTTGGTGGAAGAGAACCTTCTAAAAAAGCTAGACATGGCAACAGAGTTGAAATTGCCTCTGAACATGAAACATCATCAATTTGAACACTTGCATCTAATCTTGTCGTCATTAATAACATACATACAACAAATATTACCGCAACAACAGTCTTCTGGCTTGCCATCATACGAGTATAGCTTTGGTTTTTCTATTCAGTTTTGGTTATGATTTCTATCAAAAGCCTCCTTAACTTATAGGCATAGACGCTTCTATAATACGGTAACAAATCAGTAACTTATTATTTTATTTTTATTTTGACTTAATGTACTCTTTAAATTTTATTTAAACAGTCAATCATCCTAATTATTATATCATTAAAAGCATTTAAAAAATATTGATTTAAATATTATTTTTTTAAATTATTGTATTCAAAATTATTCCCTTCAAATTAGTTTATTCAAATATTTGATTTATATTCAAAATAAAATAGTTTTTTTTATTAATGTCTCGTCTGATATTTCATCTCATCTATATTATAAGGAAAAAATTATATTTAAATTTTTTTATATAATCAACCATCAATGTATTTGAATGATCAAATATATTATTTATTTAATAAATTTAAAAATAATCATTTTATACAAAACCTAATTTTTTTATAATAATTACTAAAGCATCAGATAGGGCAGTAGTTAGAGGAAAATAATGGGTTATGATTGTACTTTCCATTTCTTAAAATTTGTAAAAAATATTGAAATACATTTTAGAAAATAGACTAAACAAATAATTCTTTTAAAACTTACGAATATTTAAGTTGTGAAAAAGCTAGAGAATGCTTTTAATTTTTGGAATTTTCTTTTCTAAATAGAAATGTAACTTAGAATAAAAAATTAATGATTATACTATAAATCGTATTTTTGTTGTTTTTTTATAATAATAAATTTTATTTTATTACTCAATGTGAATCTCATTTGCAGTCAAAATACAATTCTTGTATCATAATATGTTTTTGATTATATTAAAATATAAAATGTCTACTTTTAAATAGATAGTTTTGGATATGATCCGCATCAAAAAGCCTCCTTGATAAAGAAAAACTCACTTCTTATTTGTTTTAATTTAGGGTTAAATGATTTTTAAAGTCATTCTTAAATATTATTTATACAATCAGACATTCTAAACGACAAATTATTAAAAGTTTTAAATGACATTGCTCTTAAAGATCTTTTTAAAAGAATATGATATTCAAAGTTACAATAAATGTTATTTATATCAACGTATACAGCGGAAAGACAACGCTTTACCTAATTTTACTTACCTTATTTTAAGATGATTTATTTCATATTTAATATTCTTTCATAACTTTTGGTATTTATTTGGTGGATAATATAAAAAAATCATATTTTAAAAAAAATACTTTTGAAATTTATTTTTGAGATGAATTATGGATGACAATGGTCAAGATTTGGATAGGATATTATAGTATCGGTCCCCATACCGTAGATAAAAAAAAATCTCTGGATCTGAGCTCATATCTGCTTGAGTACCAACATTGACACATGTACACGTACCCTTTGGATATGTAACGATATGCATCCATACACATTATCTTCATTTTTAATAAAAATAAACATATTAAATATAAAATATTATTTTATTTTAAGTTTTTAAAAATATAAAAATAAATAAATAATTATTATTGTTGAATTATAAAATAAATGATCATTTATATTAAATATGTAGTAATTTAAAATTGATATATTTTAAAAAATCGATAGACATTTATTTTTATATAATAATATATATTTAAAAATATAAATATATATTGTATGAGTATGAGGCGGGGTGGGTACCAAGGTGCACATATCCGCACTCATCCCCGTTTATTTAAGTTGATGATTACCTGAGCCCGTGTTCGTACAATTTTTTAATGGCTTTTATTCTACTCGTTGTGGGTATTTTTATGAAAGATTTTACCTCATACAAATATCTTTATTCTTATACCCTTATATTTTATAAAAAAAATATCAACTTTGTCCTTTTATATTTTTAACTAATTTATTATTTTAGTTTTTAAATATTTTTAACTTTTATTTTGTAAATCAGAAGACTTTACAAAAAGAGTTTTGATAATAAATTTTTAACATTAACTTTTATTTTGTATACTTTGCAAAAAAAATCCAGTAGTCAGTTTTTAAATATTTTTTAACTTTTATTTTGTATAACGGGAGATTTTGTAAAAGAATTCTGATAGTCAATACATTTTTTAACTTTTATTTTGCATACCAAAAGACTTTCCAAAGAGTTTCGATAGTCTGTTTTTAACATTAACTATTATTGTGTTCCGAAAAACTTTATAAAAGGGTTTCGAAAGTCAGTTTTTAAACTTTTATTTTATGTATCAAAAGACTTTCCAAAAGAGTTCCGGTAGTTAATTTTTAAATTTTTTTGGGTATAGAAAAACTTTACAAAAGAGTTTCGATAGTCATTTTTTAACATTAACTTTTATTTTGGATATCAGAAAATTTTGCAAAAGAATTTCGATAGTCATGTTTTAACATTTTTTATCTTTTATTTTGTATATTGGAAGATTTTACAAAACAATTTCGATACTCAATTTTTTAAATATTTTTTAATTTTTAATAAATTATTTATATAAGAGTATTTTGGTTAAAAAAATATAATTTAGGGGTCAAAATAAATGAAGGAGTATGGGATAAAATTTTCATTTTTATGGATATCTATTAGAAATTGAATTGAAATAAAAAAATTAACCAAATTTTTAAATAATTTAATAACTGAAATTTTACCTTATAAACCAAAAAGATTTAAGAAATGGTGGATTCTAAACCATATTTGGTATCTCTCCATAACTACATTTAAACTAACAAAGGTGTTATTTTATATATTTTAGTTTTAAAAATAAAATCATTTTCAGGAGGCAACGTAGTATCTCAATATTTAATAAAACTATTAGTATATTTTCGCAATAATTATTTGCTTAATAATTTATTTTATGTGTAAAGTGAAAAAAAGTATAGCATATTATTTTAATTAAATCTAAGATTTATCTATTTTATTAATGAAATATGAACTTTGATCTTTTATTTAATTCTTAATATTTTATTAAGTAATTGGATGTGATGATTAACAAAGTTAAATATATTTGTAGTTCTCTTAAAAATCTCAAAGATGTTGTTGTTAACAGAAATTGGCGTGGTATGACACATGGCAATGTCGGTGTGGCAAAGATGCTGACATGAATGTTATGTGATATTTTGTTCCCATTTTATATTATTTATATTAATTAAATTTATAGCGACGAAATTTTTGTCGCTAAATCTGTAGCTAACATGAACATCATACAGAAACCTAGAAATCATAATTAATTTGTAGCTAATTCAAACACATTATTCTTACGACCTAAACTTCATTTTTTCATGATGTTTTGCAAGAAAATTTATCACATTATAAGGATTTGTCTCACAATTTTTTTTTACTTAAGATGAATTAAATATTAATTTTTTAAGAGCCGGTTTCTATGTGAAACAAATGTTAAGACTTAACATAAAAATTACTAAGTTAGGTTTGACTCTCTTTAGGGAGTAGTCCCCATCAAAGTCGTCAACTGTCACGGTGCAAAAAATACCTGGGCGTAACAAACGCTTGAAATACAACAGAGTCGTTGTAGCGGTAAATTCATGATCATCAAGCTATGGATAAGCCGGACATCGATAAAACCAGAGTCGCTACCGCGCTTTTATTGTTTCCAAGGGAAAAGAGAAAAAGTACGAACAAAATCCAAAAGTAAGAAGTTTTCAAATCAAAACTAATAAAATGTCAGAGATTACAGGTAAGGGGGTTGGTTACACAGAGGGAAGGTGTTAGCATCCAAAGTATCCTAGGTACTCATAGGGAGCCCTTTTTGTGTGCATATGTATTTTGTAAAAAATGATGTTTACAAACAAATAGAGTGGGGGATGAGAAAAGAATTCATTAATTATATTTTTGTGTTTGACAAGACCTTCGGACTCGTGCCTACGTACCAACATAAAAATGAGGGATCAAAACCTCGTAGTTCGTGATACAAATTTCAAAGTGGGTGCATTGTTTTTAACAAAAATTGAGTTTGAAAGGCATAGAGGCCTGAAGATGGTTTGAATGAGTTAGTTCTTTTTTACTTTTGAAAGTTTAGGTCAAGTATAGTTAAGTCTATTTACAAGTTTGATTAAGAAAATGAAGTTTGAAAATTCAATGGCATAAGGCCAAAGTTTCTATCTTTTTGCAAAGTGGTCAAAGTTTAGAACAAAACTAGTTCAATCAAAGAAGATTTTAAAAAATGAGGGAGAGATTTAGAAATTAAAGAAATAGGGAGGAGATGAAGAGATTAATCCTATGCACAAAATTAAAAGTTAAGAGTTGAAAATATCTGACCAATGGATAGCAATCTAATAGACAAGAATGTCAATAGAAACCCAAATTTCCTTGGACATTTAGAATCAAGCAACACACAAATGCACAATTATATCAATCTTGAAGAGCAAGGCATCAAATAAAGATATCCACATCCAAGCTTTGGCCACTCCATGATCTTCTTCAAATTAGCCCATGAATTCCACAAGTCACAGGTTCAAAATAACAGTTTCACAATGATCATGTTGCAGATGAACTCAAAGGGATCTTGAATGATGTATCAGATGAAGTTTCAAATTGCAAGCACTTGGTTTCACAAAAGTTGGCATTGGCCAAGTCCTTTAGCATAGGAATGTTTCCTAAATTCTAAGTCCATTTGTCCAAGATCAAGCCAACAGTCCAAACAAAAGTTTTTTAGGATTTTTGTTGTTATTATGTACATAAATGGTCAAAGACCACACAAACAAGCAAAGTATACACAAACAAGATACATCACACAATATGGTCCAAGTGGACAAAGTGAAAATTGCATTAACATAAACAATTAGAATGGTATGAATAATGGCAAATGAATAAAGACTAAAATTAAATGACATTAAAGTAAATGGCTTGAAATTAAAAGTTAGTTGTTAATGAGTTAGAAGTTAGTATTTTTTTGCTTTTGCTTTTCATTTTTAAGTCATTCTTTGAAGAACACTCAACCCACTTATCACAAGCATGGATCCTTGAGCCAAGACATCTTCCAAAGGAAGGAAAAAAGTCCAAGTTTCCACACAATACCATGAAAGAGGGGAGACTTACAATCTCACTAACTAGAATGTTATGCCTTTTGTGTCACAAATTTAGCGCTATGTTAAGCAATCGTAATTGGACTTATGCAGAAGTCACAACTATTTGGTACTCATATGCCGTCAAAGGCAGCTGGGGATTGGTGGGATGACGCGCGTTAGAGATTGGAAATTACCGGTACAAAGATAACTTGGGTTGTGTTCATAAATGAGTTATTAGAGAAGTATTTCACCAAGGATGTGTGTGGCAAGAAGGAGATAGAGTTTATTAAGCTGAAGCAAGAGAACATGATTGTGGTAGAGTATGTTGTAAAGTTTGAGGCGTTGGTGAACTTTTGTCCTTGTTACAACAGAGTTGATGCTGAGACTTCCAAATGTCTCAAGTTTGAGAATGGGTTGAGACCAGAGATTAAACAAGGTATTGGATACCAATAAATTTGTAGGTATGCTGAATTGGTGAATAAGAGCATAATCTACGATGAGGATAGTAGAGCCCGATCTGCTCACTATCAGAGTCTAAGTGAGAAGAAAGGGAATGGAAAGTTCCGAGGAAAGTCTTATGTAACTCCTGAAGACAAATTAAAATAGAAAGCTTCAAGTGAGGAGAAGCCAAGTGGGGGAGGGTCTCTCACTCCTGTCAGGTGCTACAAGTGTGGTGTCTTAAGACGCCGTGCTAATGAATGTTAGTGTTCTCAGACAAAGTGTTTCAAATGTGGGAAGACGGGACATAAAGTTGTTGATTGTAAGAGTAATGAGATAACATGCTATAATTGTGGAGAGCAGGGACGTATCAATACTAATTGTCAAAAGCCAAAGCATGTCCAGTCTGGAGGGAGAGTCTTTGCATTGTCTAGTTCAGAAACCAACCAGGAAGGATGATTAATTTGAGGTATGTGTTTCATTATTAACCATCCATTGAATGATGTTGTTGATTTGGAAGATTGAGAGTCAGAAAAGGGAGTAAATATCCTAACCTAACAATTATTTAAGTGGGGAAGAGTCGTAACACCCCATTTTTAGTAAATTATTTTATTTTAATTTAATTATAATTTTTTATATTTATTTAATTATTATGTGTGAGTAATTAAATAAATATTGGTGAGAGTGAGGGTGTATGGCCTTATGGCAGGGTGTGGAGAGTAATAAGAGGAAGAGTGAATAATTAGAATTATTTTGTTAGAGAGAAAAGAAAATAGAAGTTGTAGAGATATTGAGGGCAAGATGGGGATTAGAGAGAAAATTAAAGGTAAAGTAGGAACATCCTAATTAAGAGATTAGGTTTTTAGTGTAAAAGAGAATTTTGAGGGGATAGAGGTTACATTACATGTTTTGAGAGAAAAGTGAAAAGAGACTTAGGGCTTAGTGGAGGAAAAGTCAAGGATCGATCAAGAATTTCCTACAATCACAAGGTAAGGGGGAGAATAATCTTCAATAAAGGGTATATGCATGAGGGGTACCTTTGATATGCTCAAGGCCAAAAAAAATTGCTTCAAAGATAGGGAGGAAAGCATACCTTCTTGAAAGTGCATCCACCACAATATTGGTCTAACTTTTCGTGCTTGTTCACATATCTAAATTGTTCAAGAAATTCAATCCACTTAGCATGCATATTATTCAAGTCACCTTGACACTTTAAATGCTTCAAATGCTCATTGTCACTATAAATGACATTTTTTTAGGCAATAGGTAGTTTTGCTAAGTTTTCAAGGTTCTCACCAAGGCATATAATTCCTTACCATAAATGGAGTAATTAAGGGAGACACATTTCAGTTCCTAACTAAAATAAGCAATTGGATGGCCTTACATCAAAACAACCACAATTCCAACATTAGAAGCATCACACTCAATTTCAAAAGATTTTTAAAATTTTGGTAGTGCAAAAATTGGTGTTTGCGTGGATTTTTCTTTAAGGGATTCAAATGTTCTTTTAAGTGTCTAATCCCATTTAAAACCAACACATTTTTTTAAAATTTCATTAAGAGATGCTGCCAAGGTACTAAAGTCATTCACAAACCTTCTATAAAAACTAGCTAAGCCATGAAAGCTCCTTACCTCACTTACACATTTAGGTTGTGGTCATTCTTGAATTTCTTTCCCCTTATCTTCATCAACGTGAATTCCCTTGGAGCTCACCACAAAACCTAAGATGGTGACAATAAACTTCTTGTCTTCATACTTCTAAAATAACTCTTAGACGATGACAATGATCTTCTAAATTTTTGCTATAAATTAAGATGTCATAAAAACATGCAACAACAAATTTTCCCAAAATTCATCTTGAAACATGGTTCATTAATCGTATAAACGTGATTGGTGCATTGGTTAAGCCAAATGACATGATCATCCACTGATATAAACCATATTTTATTTTAATAGTTGTTTTCTATTTATCACCCTCCCTAATTCTTATTCGATGGTAGCCACTTTTAAATCAATTTTTGAAAATAGGCATGCACCAAGAATTCATCAAAAAAATCATCCAACCTAGGGATTAGATGCATTTATTTAATGGTGATGTTGTTCACAACCCTACAATCAATGCATATTCTCCAACTACCGTCATTTTTTATGACTAAAATAATCGGAACAACATAAGGACTTAAGTTTTTTCTTACCCATCCTTTACTTGCCAAATTGGATACTTTCTTTGTATCTCTTGGGTTTGTTTAAGGTTTCTCTATAAGTTAGCCTATTAGGAAAATATGCTTTAGGAGTTAAGTCGATATGATGTTCTATTCCTCTTATAGGTGGTAACCTAGTTGGAGATCCCTAGGAAACAAGTCCTAAAATTCATGCAAAAGAGAATCAACACAACTTGAAAAATATTGTATGTTATGAGTGTTAGCAAGCAAAGTCACCTCTTTACAATAAAGAAAATATAGGGGCTAAATAGCAGCAATGGAATTTTTTATCTCTCCTTTTTTTTCTCATAAAACTCTCTTTCTTTTCTTCTTTATTTCATTCTTTTTTGTGTCAATATTTCTTTTTCTCTTTATTTTTATTTTTTTTGTTTTATTTTTGTTTTCTTTATTTTTTTCCTCTCATTTTCTTTTGATCTTAAATCACCATACTAGGGATCAATGGTGCAAGAACAACCTTTTTAAAATGATGATCAGATGGATATTTGTTGGAGTATCCATCGTGACTAGTTTTCTTATCAAATTTCCAAAGTGTCTCCAATAAAACATGACTCGTTTTCATAGGTACCACATCATATATCACTACATCCTTGTATCTTATAATTGTTAAAGACACCTTAACTTGCTTATTGTCGATCATTTAAAACCTATCATTGATCAATTGAAGTTTATAAGGTTTAGGATGTAGTTTAGTTTCCAAGTGATGTTTAGAAACTAAACACGTGCTAGCTATATTTGTACAACTTCCTCCGTTAATAACTAGAATAGATACGTTTTCTTGCGCTAAGCACATTGTAATAGATATCATCTCTTTGAGTGGTATCATCTTACTTCACATGATTTATTAACGTCCTCCTAACCATGAGTACATCACAATTAGGAACATCTTCATCTCCTTCTTCATACTCCTTTTTAACATACCCATCATGCTTTTCTTCCTCATTTGTTTCATGTTCCTCCATGAACATATCTCTATTTGTTGGACATTGAGAAACAATATTACCTTGACCTTAACACTTGAAACACTTAACGTTCTTGTTAGTTTCAACTCTGGCATCTTTGGAAGATGCAGTGCCCTCCTTTTTTAATTTGTCCTTATAATTTGTTGAGTTGAAAGAAGTAGTAGTGACTCTACATAGTTGGCCCTTTCTCTTGAGTTGCTGTTCTACTTTGATAGTTTGATGAACTAAGTCATCTATACCAACATAGTGATGAAGTACCACTATGTTACTAATGTCGTTATCTAAGCCATGAAGGAACCTAGCCATTGTTACTTCATTATCTTTCTCCATATTGGCTCTAATATTTGCATCCTCCGTCTCCTTATAGTAATCATAAACACTTTTCGCCCCATGAGTAAGCCTTTGTAATTTTTTGTGAAAATCCATATGGTAATAGGATGGCACAAATCGCTTCCTCGTGATTCTTTTAATTTCTTCCTAAGTTTCTATGACTGGTTCTTCATATCTTCTTTCTTCTTTGATCGGTTGATCCCACCACACCAGTAAATATTATGTAAATTCAATGGCAACAACCTACACCTTTTGAGCATTAGTGAAAGTATTAAAAGTAAAAATTTGTTCTCGTTTTCCACTTTATATATGCATCACGATTATTCCTTCCTTGAAAGTGCGACACTTTGATTTTCATGCTCGTTAGTCAATCTTTTTTAGGTCTCTCTTCACATCTTCTGCTTCTCCTTTCCTCCTCGTCCCCACTACTTATTTCTAGTTGATCAATTCTTTCATGTAATGTTTCAGTTTATTCACTTAACATGGTTTTAAATCGTGTTCTGAGAGCTTTAATTAATGATCTATATGAGTCATTACCATCATTTCCAACCATGTCACTCAAATTTAGTTCTCAAAAGTACTTAAACTCATATTCAAAGCTCGTCTTTTTTTTTAATGAAACCAACCAATCAACAAAAAACTACTTTTGTAGTAATACTTAACAACCAAAACATAAAATAATAAGATACAAAGTAAACATAAAATAAACTATGGCTGAAATTAGGTTAGATACACGAAAATAAAGAAAGAAAAAATCAAAGAATTTTTATTTTTTTTAATATTCAAATGGAAATGATAATGAACAGTAGAAAAAAGAAGAAAAATTACAACTTTACCAAAGTGTGACCCTTTTCAATAACCTTTCTCAGATACCACTTGTTGGAGAGTCTGGGTAAATCTAAAACACCAATGTGCGCCTAATGCTCTGGGACCACAAGAGAGGGAGACACTACATCTCCACCAAAAACCTAAAGGCATTAGGTATATAAGTCCTCTCTTATAAATCCAATATTTCACTCATTCATACCCGATGTGGGACTTGGTCACTCATACATGCACCCAACAATCCCCCCATAAGTGTGAGTCTCCTACATCATCTAACAGGATCCCACATAGAATCTAGCTTTCACTCCCCCACCAAGTAAAACAATGACTCTAATACCTCTTGATGGTTCATAAACTGGGAGTTTGCCACTCGCCAATCATAAAAAGAGATAAGCATTGTGGAAGGACGATATAACCACAAGTACTGCAAATTTTTTATAAGATCAATGTTGATTCAAACCAAAACTAAATATGAGCTTAACTCCCGATTCAAAAAAAAAACATATTTACTAAAATTCAACTTGTTTTAATTTATTAATTTGTATGCCAGAAATATGAACATATTCATGAGATTATTGTCTAGCTTGATAAGTAGAAAGTTAGCAAAATAAAAATAAGAAACCAAAAATTAAAAAGACAAAGCACACAAATACCCAATGCAAACTTAATCACAACTTAAATTACAAAACAAAGGAATAAAAGAAATTAGACTTTATATGGCAGAGTTGGACAAATGACCATTTTGCCCTCTAAGTATTATAATGTTGATTTTGTTTTTAATAATAGTTGTCCCTATTTATTTGAAGTCTTCTTAACTTTTTTTTTCACATGCATTTGTCATTGATCCTCCTAGTCCTTGAATTACTTCATTAGCATAGTTGATAATTATGTTTTTATTAAATAAATTTTATAAAAAATTATGATTTTAAATTGAAGTATCATCCCATAAAAATCAACAAGATCACTGACGCCTTGAGCAGTGAAACCATTTCTAAATTTCATTAAAAATAAATCAACTTTTTGACATTGTTTATTGATATAATCTTAAGTTTGATTCTATACCATAAACAAATAAAAACTCTTCCACGTAGTTTTTCACGATCTAACCTAACCCAATGTAGAATCATTGAATCCTGAAAATAATTTTAAAAAAAAGTTAGAATATTGATTATAAAAATAAATTATTTTAGTGGATGAGAATTATTAAGTAATAAGAAAAGGCGAAGAGAGACATACTTGGTGCAATCAATAGAAGAACTAATTGGAATGACAATTGAATGTGACAGAGTTGTGGAAGTTGAGCAGCCCTGTCTGGTTTAACTGCAAATTTA